>NW_027492108.1:0-679983 GCF_021521415.1 Bidens hawaiensis | reverse complement strand
TGATTCGCGCAATCTTTCAATATTTGTCGCGCTATCTTTCAATATTTGTTCTATTACCTTTGCATACGTGTTTCACACTTCCTTTATTAATTTGGATCAATATGACAACACTATATTGAATTCAAAACAAAATAAAACGAAGTAAAACATACATGCGCGAGCCTTAGCTCAAACGCTGTTAACGAGTTTTAACTCTAAAACGCCAGGGCCTTAGCCCAAACCTACGAGCTTTAGCTCAAACACGTTAATGAGTCTTAACTCTAAATACGTCAGGGCCTTAGCCCAAAACAAAGAGCCTTAGCTCAAAACACTCACAAACATCCATCTTACATCCCGCGCAGCTTGATCATAAAACTCCTTAAACCTAAGGCAAAGTTCATGCCATAACATAGTTATTAAGGTCTCAGGTCGAGATCGCGCGAGGATTCAAAGTGGATATCTGACTAACACATGCTGACATGTAATGGCTAAAACTCATACTTCCATGTAAAAACAGCGCGACTATGAAGCGCGAAAAAGGAATTGTGAAAAGTTATCGCGCATGTCAGCATAAACGAGATACTGCGAAACCACTTACAAAATAGGGACTATGGTTAAGTGAATAATTTCCTTACAACCTTGTTCTTATTTTAACGTGCAACCATATCTTATATCTATACAAGCAAACATGAAGAGATGAATGGAAATGCACGAGACGAAAGAAGGAGAAAACAAGTTTCATTCCATTGCATTGAAATTTACAAGTATGAGGAGTTACAAATTACAAGTACAAAAACAAAAAAAAAAAAAAATAAATATACAAAATTTGATGAAGGGCTTCTCAAGTCTCCACATCGACGTCAGCCGCTTCATCACCCTCATCATCTCCCGCAGCATCTGGCGCGGTCTGCTCCTCATCCCCGAACTGACCATAGTCAAGTTCTTCCTCCTCATTGAGTCTTCGATCACAACGGTGTCAGGAGCAGATTCTTTCGCCGCGCCAGAGCCGCTGGCAGGGGCAACATCCCCCGCGCCACCATCATCGCCACCAGCCCTCTCGCAATCATCAAGCAACTTCTTTAGCGCGCCGAGGTCGGGCTGGTCAGCAAGCGCAGCTATCTGTAAATCATTAGAAAAGTAATGAGTACAAAACACTTAGAAAAGTTAGTCAAGAAAAACTCATTAAGATTAAGGTACCTGCATAAGGATGGGGATGGGAGTATTCATATACTTTTCCCCCACCGCGGCCATGTCCGCGCAGGCCGCATCGCTCTTGTAAGGGTACTCGGATGGGTTCTTCCTCAACATGCCATATTCATACCCATCCGTAAACCCTTCAGCTCGGCCCACCAAACGCGCGGCGGCATTGCAGTCCATCACAAGGGCTTGAAACTCGGCGGAATATTTCATCGCCAAAGCGCAGCGAGCCATGCCCTGTGACACCAGCCATTGGCGATCCTGCGCTGAGGCCAGCAACAGACGTCTCGAGGGCAGGAACCTGAGAGTTTAATAACTCAACAGTTTCCTTAGTCTTTTTTAGTTCCTCCTTATCAGACGCTGCTGCCGCCAAAATTTTTTCTTTCTCCGCCTGCGCAGCACCAAGTGCTTCCTGGCTAGACGCCGCCGTCGCTAAGGCCTCATCTCTATCGGCCTGCGCGGCCGCCAAATCCCTTTTCAGGCGCGCAACCTCGCTCTCCAGTGATGATTTCTCAGTGATACTCTGGACGATAGCTTGGTCACGCGCCTCGGCCTGCTGTTCCAAGACACGCACTCTGCGCGCGTACTTGGCAACTTCGGCCTCCGCCAACTGCTGCTTCTCCCGCGCAGCTTGGAGCTCATGCCCGCGCTTGATGTATGCGGTGTTGGCACTTGCTCGGTTTTCACTGAGCTCCGCCTGGAGTTTCTCAGCTCGCGCGCGAGCATCAGACAGGTTCCAGGCGGCCACCTTAGCCTCTCGCTGAGCTTCCACAAGAGCGTCGCGTACTTTAATATAATCACGACGAAGCTCTTGGGAAGCAGCGAAGAAAGCCGACCCAGCGAAAACATGGTCGTTCAGCAAGTCCGAGCGGGTGCGCTCCTCCTGATACCTCCTTTCAGTAGGAGGCACGGCATGAGCCCAGAAGTCCTCGCATACGCCCATGGATTGAAAGGAACTCTCTTCATTAATATTCCATCTCGGGCGGTAAACGTGGTCACCTTCCTGCAAAAACACAAGAAAAGTTCTAAGTCATAAAACATACTTATATGGAGATACGCGCAGCGGACCAACAAATCAATACATACCTGCGGGGATGAAGCAGGAAAGTCAGCGCCAGCCCCACCAGAAGTCTGCGCTGCGAACACTTGCGGCATCGCAGGGCTGGCGCGGTCTCCCAAGGAGTCTTCAACTTGAACCCCCTCGTCCTCCTCGTCTTCTTCAACAGGCCTCTTCTCCTGCGACCTGGAAGGCTCCAAACCAGCCTCGCGGGGAGGGCTGCGTGCAGGAGGAGGCGAGGGAGGTCTCGACGCCGCCAGTTCGGCGCGCAATACGGTTTCCTGCTCCTTGGTAATCCCAATAAGGGGAGACTCAGCACTAGCAGGAGCAGGACCAGAACCAGCGGCGCCGGCAGCGGCGCCAGGAGTATCACCAGCAACTGTTGCGCCAGCTACAACTCCTATGAATAAATAAACAAGGAAAAATTGTTTATGACTGACTCCAAAGGGAAAAATTCAGAAGACATATGTGCAAAACTTACCTTGGCGCAATTCTGTTCGCAGCATCGAACATCGCCATAAAATCCGTTCTACCCTTTTAGAGGGTAGAACAGGGGATTTCGATGGAGTCCCCGGCGCAGCCGTGGCACCTTGTGGCGCCTTCGGCTGATCTGTTACCGTCCCTGCCTCTGCAAACATTTAAAGGAGCAAAGGTTTAGTAACAATTCAGCCAGATGAAGATAAATAAAGTATACCTGTTGCAGGCGCGGCACTACTTCTCTCTTCAGCCGCGCGAAAGGAGGAGGCGACGCCACCATACCTCAAGTGGACAGGAGGTCTGCCCACTCTCACAGGCAGAGAAGCTAAAGAAACCTTTGTGGTAAACACCTGGGTTTCCTTACGTCCCTTCGTTTGAGCATGGGGATGAGCGACAGGGGTGTCATCTTTCTTCTGTTTCTTACTGGCCCCTGCGCCAGATTTCCCCTTAGCTTTGCGCTTTAGTAGGGGCGCCTCCTCTTCCTCCTCCTCCTCTTCCGCGAGCTCTAGCTCGTAGTTTTCAAGCGCATCTACAAAAACAAGCGACAGAACTGTTAATAAACTTGGGTATTCTAAAGGAATGAGCAGAAGTGCGAAGGCTTACCAGGCGCGTCACCGTCAAAGTCAAATCCAGATCTACTGGGATGAACAGGTCATCGAAGCGATCCGGGAAACCAACCTCCCCAGCGCCAAGTTCGACGGAGCCGCCCTCCACATGTTCATCATAAGCGGCAAGGATGTAATCCTTGGTGACTGCGCAAAGCCAAGTTAAATGATATCAGCAAAAGAACGATGTTCGCGCAAAAATAAAAAAAAAAAAAAAAAAAAAAAAAAAAAAAAAAAAAAACTTACACAACCCGTCGACTTGGATAACGGGCTCAAGCGCGCTGTCGGCCCAGAGCCTGCTCATGCCGACCCCAACCAGCGCCTCCTCGCAAATTTTCTTCGCGGGGGATGGTTCGGCGGTCAGTTTCTTAACCCATGCGCCAGTTGGGTTCTTGAGGACACCCTCATCCGCAGGCGCAGAAGTGATAGAGCGCATGGTCATACGGATGGGGATCACACCGGCCTTAATGTAAAAAAACCTCTCAGACCAGTCATGAAGGCTCTTGAATGAAACAGTGGAGCACTTCACCTTCTGACTGCGAGGAATAAAAGAGATCCAATTGTCTTGGATCTTGGCCTTATAAAAATACTGAAAGCGCCGAGGAGTGGGTTCCTCGCGCTGGGATTTGCACATGAACTCAAAGTGAGTCACGCGCACGAGTCCAAACGGATGGACTTGGGATATGTGAATCCCATAGAACTTCAGCAGTGCACCCACAAACCTTGTCATCGGGAGACGAAGGTTGCAGTGGGTGAAAAAGTGGCTATATAGAGATATATAGCCGGCAGGCGGGTCCGCCGCCGTTTGCCCGGACCTAGGCAACATGCAGCCAAACAGGGTGGGAAAGCCCTGAGAGGTGATGAGGTTGTCGAGATCTGCCTGCTTCAATTTGCAGGGGATTTCATTCCACCTTTTGGTGGCCTTGGTCCTCCCTACTTCCTCCGATGTGGTCTCAACAACCTTCTTCCCCTTCCCCTTTTGCTTCAATGTCGACATCACCACAGATTTCACACGGCGTCTTCGAGAGGCAACGGAGGTGATTGAAGGGCTAGACGAGTATGAACTATCAGACATACAACTGTAATAGCCGATAATCGAGGATTCGAATCGATGTAAACACTCAAACCAGAATGTGAAAGCAGAAACTTGAATTTTAGCAACAATGAAGATGAAGATAAAAATTTCCTAAGGGCCTGCTTTTATAGGCCCAGGAGAGAGAAATGTGGCAGCTGATCGGATTTCACGCGCCCCCCACTCGCAGGGGCAACCCAACGAAGGCGCGACACGTGTCCCTAACAGCTGTGTGAGGGGACAAAAAGATGTAACCGACCTGCCACGGAACAGAGACGCGCCCCCACTCGCAGGTACTAACCAATGCGAGTGCGACACGTGTTCAAGACAGCTGTGTGAGGGGACGTGAAAGGCAACTGTAGCACCTCGAGCACACGAAACGTCTGACACGTTTACGGCGCACGTCATCACCAACCAACCACGTGTTTGGACCTTTCGTTTTCAACCAAATGGATAGAACTTCGCGCGACGATGGAAACAACCAAGAAAACGACAAAACCCCCTATAAAAGGACAATTCAGTGAGTCTAATATCTATCTTACCATGCTCGCGCAAGATAAGACACACATTAGACTGGGGGGGCTTGAAGAGGTATGTACCCGTCTCAACACCAAGCAAGGCGGGTCAACCCACAAGATAAAGACATTATGAAGGCACAAAGCCAAAACCCAGGCGCATGGCGCATACAAAACATGCTCAGGCATCATATGCTCGCGCATCACATATGCGCGCGGCGCATATCACATGCTCTTGCACATCACATGCTCGCGCGTCACATATGCGCGTGGCGCACCAGCGCGCGGCGCATATCACACGCTCGTGCATATCACACCTGCGCATGAAATATCTGCGCGTGAGAATAAAAAGAAGACTTCGCGCATCCTCAGGATGGGCGCATATCACACGTACACATAATCAACCTTGTCCTTATCCAAATCAGGATCAGGGCAACCTTGATTGTGCACGTCAGACAATCTTCCAGAAGGCATCTTTTTAAGGAGTAAGAATATGCTGATGTTGACAGCTGCCAAATGAAAGGTCGACAACTCAGCATGACACATGTGCTACCACATGATTACAACCAACGAGAAAGCGCCAGGTGTCCCAGAGGACACGTGGCGCAGTGCGGTTGGAGGAGGCCAACGAGGCTGAGCCCAACCAGTGGAAACCCTAGCACTATATATACAGCATCAACTCCACTTTGATGACACATTCATTCATACTCAATCATTGACAGTTACAAGCAGTGATATCACATTCAATCATATTGAATTATATTCACTCACAGTCAGTTACAGAAAACACACAGTCACACAATCAAGAGTATTCAGCGATTCAGCAATACTCTTGAGATTCACTGACTCACACTTTATTATCTTCTCCACAAAGATACTGATTCTCACGCCGGAGGGTTACCCCAAAGAGGACCCCTCTGTCCCTTTCTGAGGGGTAAGTAACGGCGCTGTTCATTTTGTAGGTGGAAGAACACGGATTCAGAGGAACCATCGGTGAAACAGTTTAATCATACCCGAGGAAAGTAGATCTGCTACCAGTGAGTAGATCCACGTTTCTTCACTTCTCATCATGCACACCCAAATCTTGAATATAACCGCCTTGGACCCGTCATCAACAGCAGGCGAAGACCATGTTTTCGAGCTTTACATGCACGATATTCTAGGTGGCAGCAACCCAACAGCTAGACCAGTAACCGGTCTACTAGGCAACATATACAGCGGACAAGTCCCCTTCGCGAGACGCATAGGTTTCCGTGCCCCACAAGGCGGGATCGCCATCCCAAACGCTAACGGTGCAATCCCAACCGTAAACGCCAATGGAATCCCACTAGGGACCGGCTTAGTTGGCACCCAATTCGCGGGAAATGTAAACCAAAACAATATTCAAAACCAGATAGCAGCCAGCTTGGGACCGGATGGACTCGGGCTAGGATTTGGGACCATAACCGTGATCGATGATGTCTTGACTACCGATGCTAAATCCGGTTCACAGATGTTAGGAAGAGCACAAGGTGTTTATATTGCCAGCTCAGCGGATGGTAGTAGACAGATGATGTCATTTACAGCCATGATGGAAGGTGGTGAGTATGGAGATAGTATTAACTTCTTTGGAGTTTATCATATTGGAAGTGCAATGTCTCGGTTGTCTGTGACCGGTGGGACTGGGAAGTTTTTGCACGCGTGTGGGTTCGCTGAGGTTCGGTCGTTGATACCGGCTGGCCAGATTGTTGCTGATGGTGTGGAGTCCTTGCTGAGGTTGACTGTACATCTTTCTTATTGAGAACTTGATGTGTTAAAGAAAGGTGGCAATGTGCATTCATGTGTGTGGTTTTGTGAACTAAATGTGTTATTTGCTTGTATACTCCATTTGTATATCAATGTTTTCATGAATTGAAGGATATGTTTTAAGAGGTTATGAATTATTAAGAAGTAGCATTTTAATGACCGTTAAGAGGCTACCAAACAACCCCTGATCACCTTATTATTATATATTAACGAATCAAGTTCTTTTTTAGTTTATGATTTTTTTATTTTTAATCAACCAGTCTATCAATTCTTAACGTTTGGTTGTTTAGTTTATTTTGTCAAGTTAGTATAAATAATTAGGCAAATCGTGTAATATTCATCATATGTTTATTGTGGATACGATATCCTACTTGCCATGTCTATCTAGATTAATTAGGTTTTTGCATGACTTGAACGCACGCCGATCATCAATGTCGCAGATGCAATTGATGCCGTCACAGTTATGATTGTTTTGGTTTCCACCGCTGAGGTCATGGCAATTTCCCATATCTATCTAGGTTAACTAGGTTTAGCCACCATCCTCGTTCCCACTTATACAATTAGCTATATATAAAGAAAATTACGCTGCTACAAGAACCAATTTTCTGTTAGGGCAAGAGGGTGGTCACTCAAGGTACCTCATTTCTCATTAATCTTATAATTATGTCATGTCATTTACCTCATCTATTACCTTAAAGGCTTAAAATCACTTAAACAATAGGTAACACTCCACTTAACTATGAAATTACCCCAACTCTCTCTCTCCTCTCCAGTCTCCGCACACACAGACGCCATCTTTCTCCTACTTCCTTCATCGGGTAACATTCCACTATTTTTGGTACCCTAAAAGCCATTTAAGGTGACAACGGAAGTGTTAATTGTAGAGTATGGGTACCCGATTTAGGATTACCGTTGTCCCAAAAATTAAAACAAACCTCAATTGGTTGGTTAGAAGAATCTTTATTATAAGTTATTACAACTTTGATACATGATATTAAAAGGGTGATAATTCATAATTTTAGCTAATGTTGTAAATGGTTATGATAAATGACTTTCTTCTTGTCTTCAACTTCATTCTTCATCTGTTTGACTTTTCCAACCCCATTTTATAATATAAATTTTTCGTTAAAAAGCTTAAAAAATGGGTTCACGAAGGAGGGAGACGTCAAATATACAAAAAAAAACATTTATGGCTCCTACGTAAATAAAGAGCAGCACTAGATCTAGTCCAAAAATATACAATTACAGCAAGTAATACATAGTGTATGGTACAACCAATGCTAATTTGTCTAGCGAAGGTAGGAAGAAAGGATCGACATGATTATGGACTAATCCTTCCAACCATGTTTCCATAGTTAACAAAACCAACCTCTTGATAACATCTTATCTAGTATGAGACCACCAAGCGTTCTCTCAAACCATAATATCCATATTGCAAGACCAACCATCGTTTCTGTATATTAACAAGCGAAGAATTAACAACTAGGTAACAATATATGCACAAATCTCACGTCAGAGTATTTCTGTTACAAGACTAACCATCGTCTTCGTATACCAGACCTAATAAGCAGAGAATGAGTCATCAATGATTTCTTGAAGCCACATTGAGTTTCTATTAGAAGCTAACACATCACATAAATTCACAATCAACCAATCAAAAGTTTTCAAACCCTTCTTTTTTTGTTCTTAACTTCAAGATGAAGAAAAATCCAGCCATAAGGTCATAAAGTCACCTCACCTCACCTCACCTCACCTCACCTCACCTTAATCAAATTCCACACCCACACAAGAAAAGTAGAAAACCATCGATGCCATCAAAGCAGTAACCACCCACCCACCAGAGAATGTTGACGGACAATTCACACCATCACTTTACACCATCATCTCTCCGACCACCATCCACCACCACCTAATTACCACCACACCACCACCATCAAGATTCAATCTTTACCATGCAAAACTCAACCCCATCACCCACCACCACTCTCTTCACAATCTTAACCCTCACCACTCTCCTCTTCCTCATATTATTCCTCTCCACCTCCTTCCACTCACCACCACCACCACCCTCATTCTCCGACCCATACCTCTTCCCACACCGCCCATCCACCGCCCAATACCACAACCACCAACTCCTCTTCACCACCACCAACAAAACCACCCCACCCACCATCGCATACTTCATTTCCGGATCCTCCAATTCCTCCAACCGGATCATCCGCCTCCTCTTATCCATCTACCACCCAAGAAACCAGTACCTGCTGCACCTTGACCGCTCTGCCAGTCAGAAAGAACGAGACTTTTTGGCCTTACAGGTGCAATCCGTGGCTGTGATTTGGGCTGCACAGAATGTGAATGTGATTGGGAAAGCTGATATTGTTACGCCGAATGGGTCGTCTTCGGTTTCGGCTACTTTACATGGTGCTGCTGTTTTGTTGAAGCTTAACCCTGATTGGGATTGGTTTGTTAATCTCTCACCTGATGATTATCCACTTGTTACTCAAGATGGTATTGTTTTATTCATTTTGTGTTATCTAATTTTATTTATTTACCCTTTTGTTAATTGCCCCCAATTTTGTTGTATTTAGGTTTTATTTGTTACAAATTTGGTTATCAATTCTAGCATTTAGTTTGTATTAAAGGCTTCTTGTTATGTATATTTTGGTACTAAGGTGTCATCTTTGCATTGATTTTGATTTTTTTGAAGTTTTTGGTTATTTTTTTGTTAAATGGGATTTTTTTAATTTTGTAAATGTGATTTTACCCTTTTTTGAATTGCCCCCAGTTTTATTGTTCTAGGGTTTATTTGAGTATATTTTGGGCTTCTATCAAGATTTCTTTTTTGCTAATTATGAACTGGAATTCGTATAAATTTGTGTTCTTAGAGCCCTATCAATATTGTAGCAGTTAGCTTGGTTTAAATGGGATTTTTTAATTTTGTAAACTTAATTCTACCCTTTTTCAAACTGCCCAAATTTGTTGTTCTAGGGTTTATTTGAGTATATTTTGGGCTTCTTTCAAGATTTATTTTTTTGCTAATTATGAACTAGAATTGGTACACATTTTTGTTCTTAGAGCTCTATCATATTGTAGCGGTTAGCTTGGATTAATTTGTGTTCTTGAAATGATTTTGACTTTTAAATCTTTTAGGTGTTTAGTCACATTTTAGTGTAGCAATTTGTGGTATTTGTTGGTTTTTAAGTTCTTTCACAAAGGCATTTATCCATAGCTATTTTTTGTAAAATGGGAATTTTTAATTTTGTAAACCTAACTTTACCCTTTTCCTAATTGCCTGATTTTGTTGTTCTAGGTTTTTTCGAGTATGTTTTTTGCTTGTTTCAAGATTTCTTTTTTGCTAATTTTGATCTTGAATTGGTTTAAGTTTGTGCTTTTAGAGCCAAAACACTGATAATGTGACAATTTTAGCAATTAGTTTGGGTTAATTTTGTGTTCTTGAATTGATTTTGAGCTTTGCACCTTTTGGGTGTTTGGTCACAATATTGGAATGGTGTAGTAATTTGTGGTATATGTTGGTTTTTAAATTCTTTCACAAAGGCATTTATCTATAGTTTTTTTTGTTAAATGGGAATGTTTTTTAATTTTGTGAACCTAACTTTACCCTTTTCGCAATTGCACAAATTTGTTGTTCTAGGGTTTATTTGACTATAGTTCGTGCTTGTTTCAAGATTTCTTGTTTGCCATTTATGACTTAGAAATGGTTTAGTTTTGTGTTCTTAGAACCCAATCACCCATAATGTGATCAAATCTATCAGTTAGTTTGGATTAAAGGCTTCTTGATGTGTACTTTTTTTATATTTTTTTCTGAAGTATTATCCTTGCATTGATTTTGATTGTTGAGATTTTTGGGTGTTTGGTCACATTGCTGGTATTTGTTGGTTTTTGAGTTCTTTCACATGGGCATTTATTTATCGTTATTTTTGTTAAATGGGATTTTTTATTTTGTTTTCTTATTTGCTTCATAAAGTACTGAACTTGCATTTGCATTTGGCTTTTTCTTTTTGTTTGAAGATCTTCTTCACATTCTATCGTACCTGCCTAAAGATCTCAACTTTGTCAATCATACAAGCTACATTGGATGGAAAGAGTATGTCAATGTTACTCTTATTTTAACGTGTGATTTGGTAGCTATTATTGAGGTGCACGATAACATGTATTTTCATTTTAACAGGTCAAGGATTTTGAGACCTGTGGTTGTTGACCCGGGCCTTTTTCTTGATGAGCCGAGTGAGATCTTTTATGGCACCCAAAAACGGCCCTTACCAGATGCCTACCGGTTGTTCACAGGTAAGTTTTCAGTTCTTCCAGTTTATTTTTATAGTCTGTATACTAATATACCCTTTGCTACATGTACAACTTGCCTGATATATTTGTGGTACTAAATGTGATATTATGATTTACTGAAAACCTAATGTGTGGTAGTAGACACTTTACAATGTGATCTTTATAATCTTTGTGGTAGTACAATTGATGTTGTAAACCTGTTTTTAAAATACACCGGCAATGCATAATAAGCATTCAGAGTGCTATTCGATTAAATTTTTACTTAAGAATTTTCTAAAAGAATTAATTTTACAAAATAGTTATGTTTTTGTACAACTAAATCTTATCGTAAAAACTGAAAAAGTGGAGGTTTTATATTTAGTTCAGGGGCTGTTTGGTCATTTTAGAAAGGGGTAACGTGTAAAGAGGTTAATCCGTAATCAGCATTTTTTTTATCAAGGCCATCAAACTATCGGAACTACTTATAAATCACTCAAGTTTGTATCCGGTTTCGCTTATACCAAACCAGGCAAAAAAATCTGAGTTATAATCAAGATATTCAGATAATCTTGCGGTGCACGCATATAATGTATATATGTGTGAACCCTCGGGTAGGCAAAAGTAAAATTGCACTAATTTTGACGTTATTTTACTAATCTCGTGAAAATAACGTTAAAAGTGATGGAAGGTTAATCAGGCATCATGTGGTGGCGTTGATAGCCGAAAGACAAGGGTACATGCACCAATCAGCCAGCGTCCCGATGATTGAGTGCTATGTGCCTTATGTCCAAGGCTTGATGCAAAACTACTATAGAGCCGGGGGTCTCACCGGAAGCAGCCTCTCTATCCCCATGGGGTAGAGGTAAGGTTGTCTACATTTTACCCTCCTCAGACCCTACCATAGCTTTGCTATTGGTGGGATATACTGAGTACGATGATGATGATGATGATGGTTGGATTTTGGTTGGTATCTTTTTTAATCCTACTACAAACCTAAATCTAAACCTCATTAATTTTAATAAACAACTTAAATTTGGTCAAATCTTGTTAAAAAGGACATGCTGAATGCATTATTTGAACTTTACATCAAACATTTGATATAAAGGGTAGAATCTTTTTATTCTAAATTAGTTATGTGAATTTGCGTTAGCTATAAAAATAAGCATTTGCGTAAACTGTAGCTTTTTTCTCCCAAATATACACGATAAATATAAAAATCAAACTCTTTATCTGTTTTAACATTTTTATTCAACTTTTAAAAGCACAGTTTATATAAAACTCTGTCGCTAGGATTCAACCTCATAACCACCTGAATTACCGAGGCATGGAAGTTATGTGTAATTTGTTTATTATTTTATTAATTCACTTCAAAACTTTATCTAAATTAGGAAGTAGATGACATAATTTAGATTGTGTTTTTTTGTGAAAATCATGAAATTCATCTAACGCGTAACAAATGTTTTATTTTTATGTTCCTGCAGGTGCGCCAACATCTATATTAACCCGCAAGTTTGTGGAATATTGCATTTTAGGAACAGAAAACTTACCTAGAACCCTACTCATGTACTTATCCAACAGTCTTTCATCCCAATCTATATACTTCCCGACCGTGTTATGTAATTCTCCTCAACTAAACAAAACTGTTGTAAACCACAATTTACTATATGCAGCGTACGACACCAAACGCGAACCAAGGCCACTCGGTTCAAATGATTTTGACGATCTAGTCAACAGTGGTTCAGCTTTCGGTTCTATGTTTATTCGCGATGATCCCGTTCTTGACCAAATTGACCAAAAACTACTGAACCGTGGTCAAGGTCAACCGGTTCCAGGTGGGTGGTGTTTAGGTGGGTCGGGTGATGAAGCTTGTAACATTTGGGGTGATGCTGATGTTTTGAAACCGGGACCGGGGACTAAAAGGCTGGAGCAGCGTATGGTTGAGTTACTGTCAAATGAGACTTTTAGTTCGAGTCAGTGCATCGTTGAATGATGTGGTTTTGCCCTTTTGAGTCGGGTGTCAGTTTTATAGATTTACAGTTGAAATTTTTTGTATATGGGTATCTGCATCAATCAAGATGATTTGGTCTCCTTTTCTGTTTTGAAGCAATATAGGATTGTAGTTGACCTCAATTTTAAGAAAACTTGAACCCAAATATTGTTGTAAATCAAAACCAATGTTTTTACCCTTCACTGGTTAGACTGGTATTATACAAAGAACTGAAGAGATAGGAAGTTACAACTTACAAAATTATGTTCGCATGCACTTAATTCACTAGAGCCAACAAATAAAAATGGCTTGGTGCAATTGAAAGAGTAGTAGTTTATGTTCAAATTTCATTCGTGATGATTTTATATTGTAACCGCTAGCTTGTTCTAGTGGTAAAGATGTATGTCTTACATGCAGATGACATTTTTGCTACTAAACCAAGCTAGTAGTTGTTAGAGCCAAAAAGTAAGTCGAGCAACTTTGATGCATCGATAATTTTATACTTGTAAATATTAATTAACTAGTTTTTATCAGCGATCACATCGCGACACGTAGGATTTTTATGTTTTCGTTTATATATATTATAGATATCAAATATAAAAGCATAAATGAACATTAAAACATAATAATATTTACTTGCCAGCAAACCAATCAAGTAGTTGTTAGTAGGGGTGTTTTTCGAGTTTTGGGTTTTTCGGATCGGGTTCTTCGGGTTTCAAAGTTTTAAATCTTGACCCGAAACCCAACCAGAATCTCTAACGGGTTTTTCGGGTTCGGGTTTTTTCGGGTTGAGTTAATCGGGTTTCGAGTATCCTATAACACAAAATAAAAAACAAAAAAATTAAAAAACTACAATGTTAAAATTAAAACAACATATTATTCTTTGTTGGTAAGCAAATAATCAAATAATAAATCAATATAATTTGATAAAACAATCCAAAAGAAGAGTAAAAATAACTCGAACCATAACCGTTTTTAGTTGGGCATGATTTGATTGTTCAAGTACGGTTGTTATTAGTAATAAACGGAAAACATATTAACAATAAACAAGCGATCTATAATAGTTGTAATGACAACAATCGATTAGGACCAGATTCTAATAACGTTAGTGGCTAAGACTAAGCCTATCATACCTAATAATATATTTAATTTCAAAACAAAAAGTTTATTCGGGTAATTCGGGTTGACCCGAAACTAACAAATCAACCCCGAGAACCAAGCCGAATTACTTGGTTCGGGTTTTTTTGGTCGGGTTAGTTCGGGTTCGGGTACATGTTTCTCGGGTTGGGTTTCGGATTTCGGGTAAATGTGACAGCCCTAGTTGTTAGAGCCAATAAATAAATCGAGCAACTTTGATGTATCGATAATTTTATACTTTTAAATATTAATTAATATCAAATATAAAAGCATAAATGAACATTAAAACATAATAAAAATATTAAATACTAAATTGTTTTAAATGTTATTAAAAAAATCTATATAACAAAAAGTAAATAAATTTAAACGATACTCCTATAGATCCACCGTCAGTTGTTATGCATGTTGTGTAAAATTCATACGAGACAGGTAATTTCTGACATAATACACCATTGCTACATCCATCATTTTTAGTATGATAACATGTATAACTTTTGCAAACTACCCTAAACAATTCATATAATTATTGTATAAAACTTCATTTATTGTTATAAAGGAATGGATAACCTGATAACCTTATATATAACATGTATGATATGTGGAAAAGGTTAGTCAGTCTATTTAACTTTACAGTGATGTAGTATGTAACCTAACCCAAGTTAAATTCATTTTTCTTTCTTTTAAGGAATGCAGCTCCATATCAAGTCACTCTACACATTTCTCAACATTTCAAAATTTTTAACGAAACTTGTTATACGATTCATTATAAAGGTTTCATGTTTTTAGACGAGTAGGATACTAGACAATACTCGTATGGCTATCTAAATTCAATCACATATATGTTAAATGTATATTATTATATTATAGTGTGCGAGTTTAAGGTCACGTATAGAATAATAGGAATAATTAGGGATGAGCAAATGTACCGAAATAGGCACTGTCAATACCAATTCAATACCAAAGATCAATACGGTACCGGTATCCATTACTGAATATTCCGGTATAGGTATTTTAGGTACCGGCACTAGTACCGAGTTCATCTGTAGTTGTAACTACAGATAATATTGGAGAACCCGCTAGAAGTCCAAACCTTTTGTATTTTGATTCAAAAGTGAGGTTAGAAGTTAGAAGCAGTTAAGAGGTGAAAATTAGCGCATTCACGGGGGTCAAATATATACGACCTTAGAAAAGAATAATTCCAACGTGTCAACATCCCGTTGGCTGACTGGCAAGCGAGTTGCATCACGCTTTGGAGTTTAGAGCGTAGTAGGCTGCCCAACACTTCAATCTTAACTATTATACAATAACCAACCTTATTAATATATCCTCTTAACATTCTCACCCTTTCACTTTTGAGAGAATGAGACTAGCATCACTCTAACTAGGTAATTCTAATTATTCACTTTTGTTACAAATAGTAACTTATTTAAATAGCACCAAATAAACCTAATCTAAACACCTTTTTTTCCAATTGAACTTTAAAAAAAATACTTTTATCATTCGAAAAATTACAGTATCAAAATTAATTTACATTTCAAGTCACTATAAAAGATACTCCGATACCTTTGCTTCATAGATATACTCTTTTTAAATTGTTCTTTTGTAGTGACTAACATAATCTCAATATCTTCGACACCATATTATAAGATGAAAATTGTATATAATCTAAAACTACTGAAACAATGTTTATATATATTTTTTACATGTATTAAGTAGCATTCACCGTGCTTTAGACAAAGGATACAAAACGTAAGTCAGTCGTTTATTTGTGTATATGTAACAAGTAAAGCAATACACACCAAATTACATCAAGCACACTTGCAAAACAAACACACACAATAAAATCTGTACACATAAACACAACAAACCTATGTTAAGAACTTATGTTAAAGATATCATAGAGGTTTAACACTACATTGTATAATTACCTATACATAATAATTTACTTATGCATTCCCATTTACATAAAAAAACGTGTGTTATATAATTCAAATCGAACCCAAATTTGTTATTTGTAGTCCTGATTTTAAACTACATACTTACAAACCTCAAAATATCATGCCCTTTTACTTCATAGACAAATTCAAGTATTCAACCCAATATGGATTTAAATATTGAAATCCACTATCCAAAATTTTTAAAAAATCCGAATTTTAACATCCCAGATAGAGTAACTGAGTAAGTGTAAATGTGTTTAGTAAAGACTTTAGAGGTGTACGTGAGTGGGTTTAAACAAGAGTGTCAGGGAGTGAATATTGAAAGGGGTGAAAGTGAAACCAAAGAGTAGTAATGTCCAGAAATGAGACATCCTTTCCTTGCCATTCATCCGTGTCACTCACAACACAATAATAATGTTATGTTGTTGATAATTTAAAACACCCCCAAAACATTAAACCAACCCACCCACCTTATGGCCTCCTCCGACCTTGATTCTTGTCTGATTGTTGACGATGATGACCTCCTTAACTTCTCCTTAGACGATGATACCAAACCCCCTTCTTCTTTCACTAACCCTAATTACAACCCTTCTTTTCCTGTAAGTTTTTTTATAAAATAAAACTAATATTATTATGCTAGTTGTTGTTATGTTATGTTATGTTATGCTATGCACTTGTTTGTTATTAATATATTATCTATGGTTTTAATTTGGGTGAAATGAAATGGTTATAGGGTTAAAGATTGAAATAATGTGTTTTAGGAATTAGCAGAAGAAGAACTCGAATGGTTATCGAACAAAGATGCCTTCCCCGCACTCGACGACATCTTTTCCAACCCGAACCAGACCGTTACCCTTTCCGTTATCGACAACAACAGCAGCAGCAGCAGCAGTGGAAACAGCAATAGCCATAGCCATAGCATCACTAGCTGCTGTGGAAGCCTTCAGGTTCCCTTAAATTACCCCGTGCGTAAGCGGTCTAACCGCAGGCGCAGAGGAAAGCAATGCTGGTGGTGGAATCAGGTAATCGAGGTACCAAGTTCAAGTTCGAGTTTGAGTTTGTTATCTAAACCACAAGCAACGGGTGGGGCGGGACTCGGGAGGAGGTGCCAGCATTGTTTGGCGGAGAAGACACCGCAGTGGCGGGCGGGGCCTATGGGGCCGAAGACTTTGTGTAACGCGTGTGGGGTGAGGTATAAGTCGGGGAGGCTGGTGGCGGAGTATAGGCCGGCGAACAGTCCGAGTTTCTCGGTGAAGTTGCATTCGAATTCGCATAGGAAGATAATGGAAATGAGAAAGAAGATGCAGGCCGGGTAGTAGTTTTAGGTTTCGGTTTCTGGTTATCAGAAATAGTTAGGTTTAAGGGTCAGGGTCAGCATTTCTTCGAGTTACTACTTCGGTTTTATTATTTACTTGTATTCATTGATTTATAAGAAATGGTGAATCGAATGATTTCGATGAATTAACCATTTAGGGGTTTTTCTTAACAAAGTATTTGCAGTATGTGATTTATTATTTATATTTGGTTTACAAGTAACAAGCTTAGTGTCACGAAGTGATTTGTTTAGGCAGGTCGTGACATTAGGATAAACGGGCTTGATCGGTTGGGACCGCTTCTTCAAAGGACCAGACCAGAGATGTTTAGGTGTGAATGTTGGTGTGTGTGTTAGTACTTTGTGGTGAACATGTGAAGGGTTGACCAGCTAAGAATGGTGGTTGTCTTGTGAATTGATTAATTGCTAGTCACACTTTGGTTAGTTGGTTTGCTTTGTGGGTTTTGGTAAGGTAGCATGTGGCCCGTGACATATGGTTACTCGATCAATCTAAGCTAGCCACCTAGGTGGAGTACCAACTGAATGTAAAAGACTAAAATCACTAAACATAATTTGATATTTGTAATGAAAAAATTACATTTATAAGTACACAATATTAATCATGTATCCTGTTCTCTCTAGCCATCAAAGTCGTTTATAACAATGTGCTGAACTTTCTAGCTCTGATCTTTAAAGGAGTTTTGATTACGCTTTTGTGCATCTAACTCATTACAACAGTGTGGCTGACTCATTGCATGTTGTGTCCAACTTATTGTCGCAAGTAAATTTCCCTAAAATTCAAACTTTTACATGTAACGTACTCTAAAGTCTTCCTAGGCTTTTTGTAAACAAGAAAAAAAACGTTTTTTTATTACAATAGCCGGCCCGATATTCGTGGGAGAGCTATGAAATAATTAAAGAAAATTTGAACGTGGACTGGTAGAGGAAGAATAAGAAAAGTACTCAGAAGTACTCAGAAAGATAAAATCTTTTAATTTTTGATAGCACAATATGATCAAATGCATCCTTCGTTGTATAGTACTAGTTTGATAACTTGAAAGATTCCCAATAACATTATTCAAGTTAGATTGTGGTTTGTTATTTGAAAGGTTAGCTGTGGATGTGGTGCACAAAAAAAGCCGGTTTCGATTATTAACTGCTAGCACAAAAACCGATCCCAGCCCCCGTTCTAACCGACATTTCCTAATCGATTTCAAGTATTAAACATCGAATCGATTTAATACTAGTTAATTGAAACCCTTTTTTTAGGTTTTTTTAATTAAAATGTATGTGTTTTACCGGTTAACCGGTTTCGGCTATAGCCTAACCGGTTTGATACAAAAACCAGTTACGAAAAGAACCGGTATTTTGCTAAACAAATTTTAACTGGTTTGGTTGATAACCAGTTAACCGTTATGTGCATCTCTACGCGCGGATGTATAATATAGCCCATGCCCAGCTAAATCATAAACTTCTAGAGTTCTAGGAATAAAATGTGTTAGTGGGTTGAAACTTGAAGCCGGTTTAGGCCCAATCAAGTCAGAACAAACCAACAAACAAAACTAACGGAGGCCCAAAATTTGTACCAATTCAAACAGCTTTGATTTCGGCTTTTACCCGGACCAGTCCTAGCTTGGCCCATAAAACCGAATATCAGTCTGGACTCTTGGGTTGTAATTTGAAAAATGTATATACATCACACAATTTCAATGCCCGTTTTGTTGTCATTTGTTTGGTTTAATGAAAGTTAGTTTTGACGGTAAAAAAAAAAAACAAAAAGTAATTTCAATGCATGTTTGAACACAAAAGATTTAAGTAGAAGGGCTGATATAACTCAAATTAATGTTTTTATAGCCCGAGAACCTAGAGGCTAGAACCGTGCTTTTGTCCTCAATTCATTTTGTGCACTATAATGTTGAAATGGCAATGGTTAGAAGCCATTAATTAAGTGCAACACTATTGTGGCCGATTTGGAGAGCACGAAACGAAAATCTTCAACAAGAAGTCAAACACCATACAAATGGTTGTGGAAGGGATAAAAACAAACTCGTATCTTTGGATAAAGAATCATGGCAAAGGATCATATTCTTAGAATGGAAATCGGTTAAAGTATCATACTCTCTGGAAGTCAAATTGTTAGTGGATGTGGTCTATTCTCTAGCATCCTGCCAGTGTTTGTTTAAAAAGGAAATCATTGCCTTCATTGGCATTAAAAAAACACTCAAATGTCACGCAAAGGCAGTGTTG
Organism: Bidens hawaiensis; assembly: GCF_021521415.1. NCBI lineage: Eukaryota > Viridiplantae > Streptophyta > Magnoliopsida > Asterales > Asteraceae > Bidens > Bidens hawaiensis. The sequence continues at coordinate 660,395 of NW_027492108.1, read as the reverse complement.
GCCAACACCATACAAACTAGTTTCTTCGTTTTGTTATGTTTTTCTGCTACAACGTAAGAAGGTAGTTTGATCATAAAAATTTTTCACACCATTTGTGAGTTATTTTTCTAACAATTATGATCTAGTAAGCATATGCATAGTTATGTTATGATCAATATCTAACAATTGAATTAAATATGGTTATTTACAACCCGCCTCGTCACTTATAGCTTGATTCTTCAGTTTTCATATTCTTAAATTTCATTTATATATATTGCAAGTAGACATTAAATAAAAAGGTCATAGATCAAACTTCAAAGGCTTTTCTCATTAAAATTGAAATATATCCAATTATCCATTTATATTCTATTTTGTCGAGTGTATGATGCTTTATCTGTTGATACTTCAATTTTTGAAGTGGAATCATCACTAACATCCATACTAACCTAAAAGTAAAAGTGAAACAATAACATTAGTCTAGATGTTCATTCATATATTGTGTGTCACCAATGACGTCATTAACCCATCTTTTATTCCATATTTTTTAATTGTTTTTACTCCGGTTGGCCAATCACATCCCCTTCGCAATTTCCTCTCCAAGATAGTTAATAATTGCTTTTTTTTAATTGATTATTTTTATTTATTTTATAAACAAATTTACTTACTGTGGACAAAACTTACTGAACTTTTACTAATAGTTTTAAATGAAACTTATGAAATTTGTAAGTTTTTTAAGTTAAGAAAGTTTATTTACATATTCTTTAACATACCAAACTTTTATATGTTATGTGCTGTTTTAAATTATGAATCACAAAGTTTATACTTTTCCCTCAATATAGTTTGAGTTATCTACAAAATACTTTTTCTTATATTATATATATTCTTACTACATTCAAGCTAAATTATTTATTAAATTAAATAAAATAGTTGTAATAACAAATGTAAACTAAATGATTATTTAAAAGTTTTAAAAGGTTTAAGGGATAGAATGGTATGCTTAACAAGCCCCTGTGTAGATTAATAAACGTTTCTAATTCGTGAGATAAGTAGAAAGTTTTATTAAGGTTTTTAAGTTGTTAGAGTACTCTCGATAGTTGATTCGTTGTGGGGGTTGCTCCCAATAAACCGGGCCGCATCCAGACTTCAACATTGTGGAAGAAGTTTGTCAAGCTGAATTCTTTGGGATGCAAAGTGGGGCCCCACTCTCACATCGTGCGTGCGCTCGCACACTATATATATATATATATATTATAATTTTATTTTATTTTTTATAGGTTTTTAGATATTTGTTGTGAAAGAAAATTGGTATTTTTGAGATATGTTTGAAACTTAACATGTCACCATAAGTTAAGTTTGTTGTTGTTTGATATTTTTAATAGGTTTATAGAAATTTAATGTGAAGCTGTTGTAAAAACAAGTTAAGTTTGTTGTTGTAAGTGCTCTTATAAATCGATTCTCTAGCATAATCCAATTTATGAATTAATAAATAATAAGCCATGTAAAACTCGGAATTGCATTGAATAAGATGTTTCGATGAAACCAAGGAAGTAGCAAAATTATTTATTTATCACTAAAAGTAAAAGATGGTGTTCACACTTAAACCATATGTAGTCGTAAAGCTCCACATCCAGGGGTGATGCGTCACGTGGCGTCCAGTCAGAGTTATGGTTTTGTACAAAAAACAAGTGTAGTCATAAAGCCTCCATAACTTGGAGGGGGGCGGTGTTTCCAGAGTTATACACTTGTTTTTTGGTGCCATTCTCAGCGTTTTATATACAACGCTTGTAAAAATGAAATCAACATAACGCAGGGGGGGCGGTGGTGTACCCCCCGCGTTTTGGTTCACAACGCTGGTGGCAAAGCCACCACTACGGGTGGTCTTATACACACGCTCCATGTGATTTTACATGGGTAGCAGTAAATTAAAGTTTTTTCATTTGTGACCGTACGCCTTGGATTGCATGAGTAATTTGGGAGGAGAGATCTTGAATTCTTGAACAAAATTTCAATGTTTTTATTGAACAAAACGAAAGATTTTCAATCAGAATAAAAATATATAAAAACTAAAAAGAAACAGTGTAACAAATACGGTTCACGACTAGGCTTGAGCAGCAACTACGCTCATTCAGGAACTCGTCTTCGTTTTAGGCTAGGCTTGAGCTTATTTAAATTTCGTATGATTCAAGATTTTAGAAACTCAATCCCGAGTACTCGACTAGTTTATGAGCAGCAACTACACTCGAAACATCAACATAATTTAAAGCCTAAAATGTGTAGCTATATAAATAAATTGGATTAAATTGTTATTTGGTATCTATTATATATTCATATTGAAAGCAAGTTGCAAATAGAAATTGGGATGGTACGGAATGAGAGACCCCACCAATACGGATATAATGTTAAACATCAATCTCAATATTAGCCGTTCATAAAAGAAAAAAAAAATCAATCTCCATATTATTAGTGCTATGACTATCAAATATTCACATTATCTTTTATGCTTTTACAGGCATGATTTTGACACCAGCACACTGTCCATTTCGTATTTTTCATTAGCAAAAGTGTGTTTATTTTGTTCATTTAATTGATACATTTTAATCAACGTGGCTGCTTAGGTGCCCCTTCGCGTCGCGTCTCTAAACCGACGAGTGGTGTTCTTGTTCAACCCTTTCCTCTCCTCCAACTTCTCTATTCTTCTCTTTGTGTGATATTATTTGTGTAAATTTAAACTTCAAATATTATTTTTCTTTTTAATTAATGGATTATCATATGACATGTAATTTGGATAATCATATGTCATATAACAGTGGCGATATGACAATTGTTATAACTTTATTTTCAGGTATGAATCTTGTTTCTCCTTGTTTCACGTCATAACCAATAAGACATTCGTCCAGCACACACTGTGATTTGTCTAGTCGTGTTAGTTAGCAAAGTATTACAATCTCACTACTTTTTTGATAACCTATTTTGTCTTTTTTATAAGGTTTTAAAAGTAAAATAATTGGATGAGATTTATTTTTGTCTTGTAGATATGTATGTATCTAAAACAAACACAATCTCTATCAAAATAATGACAAACTAGATCTAGTCATGATGTATTTACTGACATAATTAATATTAAATTTTAAAACTGAGATTCGGTAGAGATTAATATTTATGTAAACGAGTGCAATTGGATGAGAAGCAAACCAGCTCACATGTTATAATGTTGCTAGAAAACGACACCGTTGCAGACAAATATATATATCATATTTCACTTTCAACTGGTATATGGATCTCTCAGTACCCAACCCACCCAAAAAACTAACATGTCAGTTGTCACAATCCTGGTAGTCCTACATCTTCTTTGTCTTTAAAGAAAAATAATAATGTAAAGAAATTATGAGTCAATTAAACCTCCCCAAAATGACCAAATGTTGCATTTTTGTGTTGGAATGTTTTTAAAATCTTGGTTTTGTAATGGGTAGGTTACCCCATTTGTAAATAAGTTGTTTTAATACACGTTTCATATTAAAGTTATGCCTAAATACTAGACTATCAAAGATATTAAGTGGAGATTTAGGATTATTGGTCAAGGAATATATCTTTTGATATTGTTGGATACAAGTTATAATTAAATTTGATGCTTAATTCATATTGTAATCATCATTCTCAACCTTTTTTTTATCAACAAAGTATCTAATAATTGTATACTTAAATTATATTCATATTATGTTTCAACTAGTGGACAAAACCGAAAACTGCGGCGGTTCGGTTTTAAGTAAAATTTGCATTAAAACGTAGATAAAAATAAGCAAATCGCAATATGCAAAATTTTATATAATATTATATTTAAGAAGAAACAAAATATGTTACTGTCAAAAAAATTAAAAAGAATACTGGCAGGGTTATGATAGAATCGATACGGCTGTCGACGTTGTTTGGTTTCGGTAACAGTTGGTATTGGCTTAGTTCGTAATGTAACCGGTTCGGTGTGGCACATGCATGCGGTATAGTTTACGAGTTGCCTGCCGAACCCATATCAATATACGTAGTTAATGATACATTTGTCCTCATTGTAAAATAGAATTGTTTTCTTTTTATCACTCTAACATTATTATTATTATTGTTATTTCACCGATCTTCCCTCTGCAAAGTGGGCCATGTGAAAGGACAGAATAAAAAGGGAGCCCCGTCCCTGTCGGTTCTTCATGATGATTTTTCTATGGAATTTGGGATGTACAAGTCGATTTATCCCAGTTTCATTTTGAGTCATCTTTGGCCACATTGACAAAACCAACACATTTCAGTAGCGGGGGCACAATATAATTTCTTTTTTACTTCCGAATGATTCTTCGTTTGGCTTCCATTTTTGCTTTTTAGCTAAGTTTGTGCATTTTAGCTTTCATTGGTGTGTTTTGACTTCTATTTGTGTCTTTTGTTTGGGCTCTATTTGTGCCTTTTGACTTTCATTTGTGCATTTTGACCTCCTTTTATGCATTTTGGCTTCCATTTGTGCGTTTTGACTTCCATTTGTGTCTTTCGGGCTCTATTTCTACCTTTTAGCTTCTATTTCTTTATTTGATTTCTATTTGTGCGTTTTGACTTTCATTTGTGCTTTTTGGCTTTCATTTGTGCCTTTTAAGCTCTATTTGTGCCTTTTTACTTCCATTTGTGTTGTTTAATTTTTATTTGTGCATTTTAGGCTCTATTTGTGTTTTTTAGTTTCCATTTGTGCGTTTGACTTTCATATATGCCTTTTGGGCTCTATTTTTGCCTTTTAGCTTCCTTTGGTTTTCTATTTGTGCATTTTGGCTTTCATTTATGCCTTTTAGGCTCTATTTGTGTCTTTAAGCTTCTATTTATGCCTTTTGACTTTCATTTGTGCATTTTTGACTTCATTTGTGCCTTTTAGGGTCTTTTGTTCTTTAAGCTTCCATTTATGAATTCTAACTTCCATTTGTGTCTTTTGAGTTATATTTGTGCCTTTTAGCTTCTATATCTTCATTTGGTTTTCATTTGTTTGTTTTGTCTTTCATTTGTGCATTTTAGCTTATAATTGTGTCTTTTGGGTTCTATTTGTGTTTTTAACTTCTATAAGTGTTTTGATTTTCATTTGTGTCTTTTGGGCTCCATTTGTGTGTTTTGACTTACATGTGTGCCTTTTGGGCTCTATTTGTGCCTTTTAGCTTCCATTTCATTGTTTGGTTTTTATGCGTTTTGGCACCCATTTGTGTCTTTTAGGATATGTTTGTGCCTTTTAGCTTAAACCTTTTGACATCTATTTGTGCCTTTTAAGCTCTATGTGTGCTCTTTAGCTTCCGTTTCTTCGTTTGGTTTCCATTTGTGTGTTTCGTCTTCCATTTGTGCCGTTTAGGCTCTGTTTGTGCCTTTTAGCTTTTATTTGTGTCTTTTGACATCATTTGTGCCTTTTAGCTTCAATTTCTTCGTTTGGTTTCCATTCTTGTATTTTTGCTTTTATTTGTGCATTTTGGGCTCTATTTGTGCCTTTTAGCTTCCATTCGTGCGCTTTGAAATTGTTTTAAGGTTCTTCACATTTAGTTTATACTTAAGTTTTTATGTAAGGTTAAGAAATGAAAAGTAAATAAATAATGATAATAATAATAATAACATTAAAAACAATATTGACATTGATAAGAAGTAGATCAAATAATTGAAAGACTCTTATTTGGGACTATTGAAAAACAGATAAAACATGACTTCAAATTTTAAAACTTCAAAAGAAAATAACTTGGACTAGGATCGGAGTTACGAGACGCATGACCAACTAATAAAAAGGTCTCGACGGGTTAATCCCTGCTACCTATTCTTTGATTTAAAGCTCTAATTTCAGCAATAAATAGTTTCCCAATTTTATCAATTTTTGATGCTTTGTCGTTTAACTTGAAACATGTAAATTATTAATTAACATAATTTACTCGTCTATTTATGGTTTTAACTTTAAAATTTTCTTGTCAATTTATAATTCTTAAAAAATTGACAAACTAGAGAAATTTAGAAGATCTCTAATTCTCTATAAAGGGTCAATTCTTGTAATGATCTATTCATTCCATTTCTTTTAATCAAAGTTACATAAAAATAATACTCTTATTATACTATCCCTTGTGCTTCCACTCTACCTCAAATATATTTCTAATGCTCAATAACACACAATTATATGATAGCTAGCAAAGTGATCTTATAGTATCTTAACACTTAACGTAAACAAATGTAAATACATAAGTTTAGTCTATAAGAAAAGAGAGTTTCCAACTTTTTTCTGCCAACCTTTCTCTAGCACTCACAGAGGAGCTTTTGCCTTTGCCTTTTAGAGTGAGAGATGTGATTCATTCATTCATTGCATGCTTGGTCGGCCATTGCAGCTTCATTTCCACACTTCTTAACCCACACCACCACTATTTTTTATCTCCAATCTTTATATCATATATATATATATATATATTTAAACAAATAAAATAATAATAATCATAAATAAATAACCTCTCAGAAATCATAATTCCAGTTGCCAACAGACGTGGCTGTGTGTAGTTTTGCTTCCTTGTTAATCTTTCAGTGCCCCCATATAAATTTATTAATACTAATATTTAATAATAATAATAATAATCTCTTTCTCACCCTAATCAAAAAAGCCTTTTGATTCATTGCATTTGATTTCATTTCTTTTTGGCTTCAAAAGGGTGCTTCTTTTACCAAGATCATACATAAAGCTAGCTTCCTTCATGGATCTTTCTCTTTCTTCTCAAATGGGCTTTTACCTGCTTCTAACATCCCTCAGTTCTTGGATAAAGGAATTACTTAAAGGTGTGTGTGTAGATCTTTCATACCATCTTCTTGTTTCAATCTTTTTATAGGTTTCTTGAATTTAAATATTATTATTCACTATGGAAAATGACAAAGTTAACAACTTTTTCTTGTCTTTATGAATCTTTAAACTTTATTGATTTCTTTGTTTGATCAAAAAGGACAAAACTTTATTTAATTTTCTTGTTTGGATTCTTATTACCCTTTTAAATATATACTCTGCAGATTGATTAATCTTGATTCTTGAAGACAATCATGTTGATTATGATAGTTTGACCAAGATTGAAGAATATTATTCACAATGTCAAATGTTTCTTGGTTAACACTGGTGTGGACCATTACAAGTTTATTGATTTACAATTGCAAGGGATTAAATTCAGATGGCAAGTTTCTTTTGGAGTTAAAGAAAAACATTACTGATGGATCAGGTTACTTAAAAAACTGGAGTCCATATGATGACACACCTTGTGGATGGACTGGTGTGAGTTGTACATATGATTATTACAACCCTGCTGTCTGGTCTCTTAATCTTTACTCCATGAATCTTTCCGGAACCTTAAACCGAAACATAGGCGGTTTGGTTTCATTAACTTACCTTAATCTTTCATCCAATAGTTTTACTGGTCACATCCCAAAAGAAATAGGAAATTGCTCAAATTTAGAAAATCTTTTGTTAAACAGTAATCAGTTCGATGGAACCATACCGGATGAGATCAGTAAGCTGACTCGTTTAACTCGGTTAAACATTTGCAACAACAAGATATCCGGGTCAATCCCGGAAACGTTTGGTCAGCTTTCTTCGTTGGTTGAGTTTGTCGCGTACACGAATAATCTCAAAGGCCCGCTCCCTCATTCGATTGGGAAGTTAAAGAATTTGACTACGTTTCGGGCCGGGCAAAATGGTATGACTGGAAGCATACCTGCAGAGATTGGCGGGTGCGAAAATTTAGTGTATTTCGGTGTGGCGCAGAATAGTTTTGATGGGGAGATACCGAAGGAGTTCGGGTTGTTAACGAAGTTAACTGATTTGATTCTTTGGAGTAATCAGTTATCCGGGGTGATCCCGAAAGAGATTTCGAATTGTACTTGTCTTGAAACACTTGCTTTGTATCAAAACAATCTCGTTGGCGAAATCCCGAAAGAGTTAGGGAAACTTAAGTATTTAAAGAAGTTGTACTTGTACCGAAACGGGTTAAACGGGACGATCCCGAGAGAGATCGGGAATCTTTCGTTAGCAACCGAGATTGATTTTTCTGAGAATTATTTAACAGGTGAGATCCCGACAGAGATCAGTCGAATAAGCGGGCTTACATTGCTATACCTCTTTGAAAACCAGCTTCATGGGGTGATACCGAGTGAACTCGGTACCTTGAAGAATTTATCAAAGCTTGATCTTTCGATAAACTCACTAACGGGCCCGATTCCATCAGGGTTTCAGTATCTGCCTAACATGTATCAGTTGCAGCTGTTTAGCAATTCGTTAAATGGCACCATTCCAAAATTGCTCGGGTTGTATAGTCGGCTTTGGGTGGTGGACTTTTCGGATAATGATTTAACTGGGAAGATCCCTGCGTATGCGTGTTGGGGTGGGAATCTGATGCTGTTGAATCTCGAATCAAATGATCTATACGGGAACATCCCGAATGGGATTGTGAAATGCAAATCGCTCGTGCAGCTTCGGTTAAATGGGAACATGATAACCGGTAGCTTCCCCTCATTAATCTGCAAGTTAGTGAATCTGTCTGCGATTGAGTTGGGTGGAAACAGGTTTAGCGGTCCAGTTCCGCTCGAGATAGGGAACTGTCAAAAGTTACAGCGACTTGATCTTTCGGGTAATCACTTCTCATCCGAGTTACCTAATGAAATCAAGAAGCTTACACATTTGGTCACATTTAACATTTCTTCAAATTTGATCACGGGAAGAATACCTTCGGGGATTCTGCGTTGCAAAATGCTGCAACGACTTGATTTAAGCGGGAACCAGTTTTCGTACGATATACCTCGTGAGCTTGGCGCACTTTCTCAGCTCGAACTTTTGTTGATCTCGGATAATAAGCTCTCGGGCAGCATCCCCACGGCCATAGGTAACCTCTCTTTTTATTACTGTGTACATTACAGTTCACAGTAAAAAAAGTGTGTATGAAAAAAAAGCCTTTTATTTTTTTGTATACCAACTTTAAGTGAATTTTTACCTAATGACTGTTTTTACCATAGGTAACCTCTCGCGGTTGACGAAGTTGCAGATGGGCGGTAATTTTCTCTCGGGCGAGATCCCACCCGAGCTCGGTTTACTAACGAGCTTACAAATCGCTCTAAATCTCAGCCACAACAACCTCTCAGGCGCCATACCGCCCCAACTCGGGAACCTCATATTACTCGAAGAGCTTCTTCTAAACAACAATAACTTAACCGGCGAAATCCCGACAACTTTTGGTAACCTCTCAAGCTTAATGACATGTAACTTCTCATACAATAACCTCAAAGGCCCAATACCTTCAGTACCATTATTCCAAAACATGGCTCTCTCCAGCTTCACCGGTAACAACGGCCTTTGTGGCGGCCCGTTACCTAGCTGTGACGGTTCTTCGAATTCTAACCGGACACCACCCTCTTCAGACACCTCGAATTCTTCCAGAGGCAAACTCGTAACCATAATCGCGACTGTCATTGGCGGCATTTCGCTTATTCTTATCGCAGTCATCCTATACTTTATGAAAACATCTGCAGGACGAAACCACACGTCTCCAGAGGACGATACAGACGGATCATCACCGAACTCGTCGGATATTTACTTCCCACCAAAAGACGGATTCAAATTCCAGGAGTTAGTTGAAGCAACCAGAAACTTTCATGATAGTTATGTCATCGGGCGAGGCGCAGCTGGGACAGTTTACAAAGCGGTAATGCAGTCGGGACAGACGATTGCGGTCAAGAAGTTCGCTTCCAATCGTGAATCAAGCACTATCGAAAACAGCTTCCAAGCGGAAATACTGACTCTAGGAAAGATCAGACATCGAAATATTGTGAAGCTTTACGGTTATTGTTATTATCAGGATTCGAATTTGCTGTTGTATGAGTACATGGCAAGAGGTAGTTTGGGTGAACTGCTTCATAACGGTTCGTCTTGCAGCTTGAACTGGCCGACTAGGTTCACCATCGCGCTAGGGGCAGCTCAAGGCCTTGCGTATTTGCATCATGACTGTAAGCCTAGCATTATTCATCGAGATATCAAGTCGAATAATATCTTGCTTGACGAGCACGATGAAGCTCATGTTGGTGATTTCGGTTTGGCTAAAGTCATTGACATGCCTCAGTCGAAATCCATGTCAGCAGTTGCGGGTTCTTACGGTTACATTGCTCCTGGTAAGTCACCTTATTCATTTTATGAATTATGACATTGTAATATGGATAAAATATTAATGACTTATGTTCATGTGTTAATGGTTACAGAATACGCGTATACAATGAAGGTGACTGAAAAGTGTGACACGTATAGTTACGGGGTGGTTCTGTTAGAACTAGTAACGGGACGGGCCCCAGTGCAGCCGCTGGATCAAGGTGGGGATCTTGTTACTTGGGTGAGAAGTTATATCCGGAAGCATTCGTTAGATCATGGGATACTTGACGCTCGGTTGGATATCGAGGACGATGAGCGTGTGGTGAACCATATGCTCTCGGTTCTTAAAGTTGCTATAATGTGCACGAATATGTCACCCTATGATCGGCCGTCAATGAGAGATGTTGTGTCGATGTTGATTGAGTCAAACGAACGAGCTGGTAATATTGTTGCTACGGTATATGACGAGCCTTCTCAATGAGCGAGTGTATGTATGTATGTATTAGTTTACATATATTAATTAACCACTATAATTATGATTCTAATTTTCTTGGTATTGGTTTTGAAACTGAAGAAACACTAAGCGACCCGGGGCAGATTATAGATAATCTGGGGGTTAAGTAATGTTTCCCACGAGGATGAGGTCTTGCGGAGAAGGTTGTTCTTCAGGGGACCTGCAAAACAGACACCGTAAGCTCGTCACTGAGAAGGGGGGGGGGAGGGTTCCTCCTTGTGACCACCCTCCGGCGTGAGAATCAGACTAGATTGCTCTGAATATAAGTGTATATTAAGAGATTGCTAGATAAGATTGAGATATCAGATGATGTCCTTACCATTCCAAGGTGTTGGAGTATTTATAGCCGAAGGTAGGTTTCATAGAAGGTACAGCCGGCTGAATAGTATTCATGTTCCACCAACAGTGGACTACGCACAGGCCATGCTGGTTGGTGGATAGGCTACGGCCAACAGTAAAGGTCGGCTGTATACTGTTCCTTTACTGCCGGCTACGCACTGTTCCACCAACTGTAGGCTGTGCACGTCCCATCGTAAGGGTTGGTGAGTAGGCAGCGGCTAATAGTGACAAACAGTACTAGAGGGTGCTCCTCCTCGTATTGTTGTCGGTGAGCTGTCACCCTGTGATTGGTTCATGGGCTGCTCTGGTCAAATTGTCTGTTCCGCCCATACCTTAGTAGGTATAGTACGAAAGACCTTCCAGAAGCATACGGACTGGCTCATTTAGGCGGGAGTATTCCCGCCTTGCTCATTCCTTCATGTGACTACTGAAGTAGCTAATGCCTTGTGCGTGTAGCCTTGATGTTAGTGCGGGTAGCCTTCCCTGATGGCTTGTATCCGCAGCTGCGGGAACAGGCTGGGTACTTCACCATTGGGAGGCTTTCCCTGCGGGTACAGCTGGCGTACTGCGCGTAAGGTTCTTTGAGCATGGTGGGTCCTGCTGGAGCAGTTGGTCATTGGGCAGACGTCCCTGTTCAAGGTGAGTCTTGCGGGTCCAACTGGGCTCTGCTGGGACCTACCTCTTCAAGTCCCCCCAGTCCAATGTTCTTCTCATGAATTATTAATAAGTGAGGTGAACTTTTGGACTTAGCAAGGGGTTTTGAAAAGGGTTTAGTTTCTAGGTTTTCCGTGGTGATTCTTCCCGCAGTTTTCCTGATGTCACGCAGAAATTCCCGACTTTTCTGCTTGATCTTTGGGTGTGAAGCGGGTAGGTTTGTAACCTCCTCGCACGTCAGGAGCGTTGAGTCCCACTTGTGTGGATTCTCCATGGGGTCTTGGTAGTTTTCAGCATAGTGATCAATTATGCTAAAACCACCAATTCCATCTTGGAGTTTCAAACAATATAGTTCTCGACGTTCCCGTCATGCGGGGATGTTATTCCCGTTTCCGCAAGCATGGCCCAGAAGATCTTTCTTGGTTTGAATTCCCTGCAGAGTGCTAAGTATGTGAAGGGTTTTGCCTTGACACTGTACCCGCACTTGTCTTACGGTTACTTTACTTCCAAGGTATTCCTGGCGTCAATTCCCTGCGGGTGCTAAGTATGTGAAGGGTTTTGCCTTGACACTGTACCCGCACCCGTCTTATGGTTACTTGGTTGCCAAGGTAAGGGGTATTTTCCCGCTTACTTTTGAATCATTTTGAATTTTGAATTTTGAAATTCGAAGAGTTGGTGGAAGGATAAGAACAGTCCAAACCTCTGAAACGTCGTGCGACAGTTTCTTCTGACTGTGTCAGGACGTGCAGGAAGTTATGGTGACGTGACAGTACATGGTCATTCCAGACGCTTTTTCAGGCGCGTGGGCCTGATTTTTCGGGCGCGTGGCCGCGAAATTTTTTGTATGCGTCCTATCAACAGCTGTTGCCAGCTTTCTTTTTGCCACGTGTCATAGTTTCATTGCACATTCGATTTCTCTCTCTTCCGCATTAAATGCATCGCATTAATTGCGATTAGTATATAAAGGGGGAGAGGGTTCTTTGTAATCCACACTTTCACTCTTCTCTTCATCTTCTAAGCGATTTCCGGCGAATACTCACCTTTTCAGGCAAGCATTCTCCCGAAATCGTTTTCTTCTTTCTTTTGCAAGATGTCGTCTCGTGATGTTGAATCTACAGCTGATGACAAGAGTACTGCTGGCGAGTGCCAGTGTGCTCTGCCTGGCGATCTGTACCAGTACGTCGTCAGGAAGTTCATGCTCGAGTCTCTCGAGCCTGAGTTTCCTGAACCCCATCAGACCGTGTACGATGCCCCCAGAGGCAAGATCGGGGTATATGCTGCATTCTTTGTTTATGGGAATCTTAGGTTCCCATTGACAAAGTTTGTTTACCGTGTCCTTGAGAGGCACGGTGTTCATTTGACCAAGTTGCACCCCATGGCGATCGCCAAGATTCGCCACTTCGAGTGGGTGTGCCGGATTCTGGGCATTGAGCCCTATGTTGACTGCCTGATGACCTTCTACACCTGGAGGTGCATCCAGGGGTGGTATACGTTGATAACCCGGATAAAGGGTTTGAAGATTTGCGCAACCGAGCGCAGTCTTCGCGCGTGGAAGCGGGAGTTCTTCTTCATATCCGCTCGCGCCATCCCCCTTGCCATGAAGTTTAAGAACGGGCAAGCTCTTCCCTGCCTTCACGCCTCCAACTACGAGGAGGCGGAATGGTATTCGAGGATTTCCCGGGTCCAATCTCCGGTTTACCGGTTTGCGGAGTCCGGGATGGTGATGTTGGGGATGAGCCGGGTGTGGAAGGCGGCGGATGCGCAAAAAATCCCAATCGTCCTTGAATACGGTTCGAACTCTGTTCCTTACGGTATGCTTTGTTTCCTTTTTTTTGATTTTGAATTTCTTCTAACTTCTTTCCTGTTTATTTCAGAGGGGAACGACTTGCAGTCGCTCCTGAACCCGCGGGAGGCTGACGGTCCCGCTCGGATGGGTACTCGCGCTCTAGACGAGAACGAGTTGCCCATCCTAGAACAAACTGCGGATCGGTTCGTGGAGGTCTACCCGCTAGGCCACGAGATCCTGAGCGCCAGGCGGCCAGGTAAGGCGCTATTCAACCCTCGACCCCTCAATGTTGAAACGTTTGCTGGAATTCCTCTAATCGTATGTTCTGATGAGGAATCCGCAGATGGTCCTCCGTTGGTGCGGAAGAAGAAGGCTGCCGGCGGGAAGGGAAAGGAGAAGGTGGCCTCCACTGCCGATCCGGCGCCTCGGTCTGATTCGGAGACCGAGAGCGAAGAGGTGGCGGGGAATCCCGGTGGTGATAAGACCACCGCTCCGGAGGCTGCGACTGTCACCTCCGGAGAGCCCAAGAAGACGACGGTAACCGGCGCAAAGAGGCCGGCTCCATCGGGTTCGTCCCCGCCTCTCCGTACCTTTAGGCTCAAGAAAACCCGTAAGTACAAACTTCTTGTTTTTTAACTTCATAGCTTAATATCATTTAACACTTATCTTCTTTACGCAGGCGTGGATGTTGACGCATTCCAGGGTGGAGCGCAGAGGAGTACCTCTCCGCCAATGACGGTAGGCTTGGTCAGCCTACCTGAGGCGTCGACCCAGGCGCCTGCGCCTGCTTCCGCTGGTTCAGTTGCTCACTCCTTTGAGCCGACTGTTCCAGCTGAGATGACGTCACCGCCGGCTGTGAGTGCGATTTTTACAGCATCTTTCACCGAGCCGGCGGTTACTATTGCTGCGGATTCCGCGGCGGCGACCGCGGCGGCTGCTACCATGCCCCCGTCATCGGCAACGACGGCCGATCCATCAGGTACGCATGGGGCTTCACGCCAATCTCTGCCACCTTCCCATCTGCCTGACCTTTTGGATGGATTTCCCTTGGGTTCAGGTGATGGGTTCGGCGGCTATCGGCCTGTTATTGACCCTACAGGTGCGTAGGGTTCTTTTGGCCCTTTCCATATATTTTTTTTTATCATCTTTTCCTAACTGCTTTATGTTTTTTGCAGTGTCGGATTCCAATGAAGTGTATGTTCCACGATGGAACATTCGCCGAGGAACAACCCTTCGCACCCCTGTGGAGTGCGTAGTATGGGCTCGTCACGCCGCTCCCAGTGGTGCGTTGGGGGAAGCCATGGCTAGCTACCAGGAAGGTAGGCTAACCAATGAGCTTCGGGTTCTCCTGGCCCGGATGCAGCCGCGCGTCGAGCTGCTTTGTCGTGAAAACGACAAGTTAAAAGCAGCTCGCCTTAAAGAAGTAGCTCAGGCGCGGGCTGTCCGGGAGGAGAACCAAAGGCTTTCCGCAGTGGCTGCGGAAAAGGAGAAGGCCTTCAAGGCCCTCGAGGTTGAAGTTCAGGCTCGACTCGAGGCCCGTTCCAAGGCTGCCCAAGCTGTTAATGAACAGCTTCGGCTGGCTAAGGAAACTGCGAGGAACGCAACCGAGAGGGCCACCAAGGCTGAAGCCGTTGCTGAGCCTCTACGCGTGGAGAATGAAGAGCTTAAAGCCAAATTAGAGGCTCTTCAGTAGGCTCATGATGCCTTGGCGATGGAAGACGCCAAAAAGCTCCAGGAGATCTTGGACCAGAGGGGGGTGCTTGACCATACTGAGCGGAAGTTAAAGGGCGTCGAAGAGGCTGCTGCAAAGGAAGTGTTGCTTGCCAACCTCAACAAGAGTGAAGCCGAACGCGCCCGTAACGAAACTCAAGCTGCCCTCCAAGAAGCTCTGGTTGCCAAGGAATGGCTTCTTCGAGAAGCGTTGTCTCAGGTAAGCTTTCATGTCTTTACGCTTTTGTTTGTAAATAGAAAGGGTTCTGATACTTGTATATTTTCTTGTAGGTTGTGCATCGGGTCTTCTCAGAGACGTCTTATGACGATGCTATGAGCGCAGCCCTCAACGCTTCTCATGAGGATGGGGAAAAGGCCGGCTTCCTGCTTGGTCTAGGGTTCGTTGAGAAAGGCATCCCGCCTTCCAACTTCCCTTTGTATGATGTGGATACTGAAGCTATTTACGACCAAGCAGTGAACCAGTATGCCGCCTTCCCGCATCCGGTGGTGGAGAAGGTGAACGAAGTCGCCGCTGCTGATGATGGGCTAGCTATTCTTAAAGCCTTCCTTGAACCACCACGCTCTACTGATGGAGCGGGTCCAAGTGGAAGTGGTCCTGAAGCTTGATTCTGAAGATCCCTTTCCACCATTAGCGTAGATATTTGCTTTTGTATAGCTATCTTTGTAATATTTGAATTTGATGAAATAAAGATTGTGTTAGTTCTTTGCCTTGTTTATTTTACGCATGTTTTGATCTAACTTAGCAATTTCTTTAGTACTTAGATAAGTTAACTTTTTAACGTGGTAAATTATAAGTTTGTTTCGCTTCCTCTTTCATGATTGTGCGGGTATGACCGTCACTTACACTTAGTAGGATGGCTTAACTTTACTTATATGTGACCTGCGTGGAAGTTTTCCTCATCTTTAACTTTGAAATTTTCTAAGTGTTCAGAATAAGTTGACCTTTGAACGTGGTAGATGATAGGTTGAAGTTTTGCTTCCTTGTTCGTGATTGTGCGGGTAAGACCGTCACTTGCACTTACAAGGATGGCTAAACTTTACTTACATCTGACCTGCGTGTAGGTTTTCCTTAAAACTTGAGATTTTTAGCGTTGTGTTTATGCGGATTTTTCCGCCTTCCACACGTAACGACTTACTTCTTCCCCCATTTATGCGGTGAATACCGGCACATCAGTGTGGGAAGTTCATAAGTATAAAGGTAAGGCTATCAACACATTGTGAAAGGAGAATCATTTCCATTAGAAGTGGCTCTAGGCCTTTTCTTTACAAGTTTGGAATTGATCTACATATAACATTTGCGTAATTGAGCTCCATTCCATGTTCTTGGGATGGGAGTGCCATCGAGCCTTTCGAGCCGGTATGCGCCATTTCCCAGGACTTCTTTGATAATGTATGGCCCTTCCCAGACCGGGGCCAGCTTTCCCGGGTGTTCTTGGTTCGAAGCCTCGTTGTTACGCAGTATGTAGTCTCCTATATTGAAGTTGCAGAGTTTTACCCGCGTGTTGTAGTACTTTTGCATTTGTCGCTTGTAGTTCTCTTCACGCACTGCGGCTAAGTCTCTGCGTTCCTCGGTTAGCATAAGGTCCAACCGTCTTTCCGCATCATTGTCTTCTGGCTGAATCAAGACCCTTAGTGAGGGTAAACCAATTTCGACCGGGACCATGGCTTCAGTGCCATAAGTGAGACTGAACGGGGTTTCTCCCGTACTGGCCTTCTTCAGCGTTCTGTTTGCCCAAAGGACGTGCGGAAGCTCGTCCACCCAGCCGGATCTGTGTTCCAAGAGTCTTTTCTTGATGCCTTCGACGATGCTCTTATTTGCTCTTTCCACCTCACCGTTACCTTGTGGGTGTGCCACTGAGGTAAAGGTGTGGGTGATTTGAAGTTCTTTGAGCCACTGTTGTAGCTTCTTGTCAGCAAAGTTGGTGCCGTTATCGCTCACCAAATTCTGTGGAAGTCCAAAACGACAAATAATAAATTCCCAAATAAATTTTTTGATATGTTTCGCGGTTGTTTGGGCTAAGGGTTTTGCTTCTATCCACTTGGTGAAGTAGTCGATGGCTACCACTAGGAATTGAACATTTCCTGCTGCTGTAGGAAATGGGCCTGTCACATCGATGGCCCACTTCTGAAATGGCCATGAAGAAGTGACTGGAACAAGTTCATTCTTCGGGCGGTGCGTGTTGGGTGCGTAAAGCTGGCAAGACCTGCATTTTTTGATGTATGCCAGTGCATCCGTATGCATCCCCGGCCAAAAGTATCCCGCGTTGTTTAGCTTAGCTACAACAGCGCGGGGACCTGCGTGTACTCCACAGATGCCTTCGTGTACCTCCCTTAGGAGGTAGTCAGCAT
This sequence comes from Bidens hawaiensis, assembly GCF_021521415.1. NCBI lineage: Eukaryota > Viridiplantae > Streptophyta > Magnoliopsida > Asterales > Asteraceae > Bidens > Bidens hawaiensis. The sequence continues at coordinate 642,902 of NW_027492108.1, read as the reverse complement.
CTTGGTTGTCCACGCATCTTAAGAGTGGGCCAAGAAAGTTACGTCTGTAAAGGATGTCATCGATGAGTTGATAATTTAGTGCTTTACAGCGTAGTTTTCTTGCCTGTGTTTTTGATTCTGGTAGTGTACCTGCCGCAAGGTATTTTATTATTGGTGTCATCCACGTTTCCGTGCCGGTTTGGATGACACAAATTTCCTTGTGCGGGACCGAGGGTGCCTCGAGGAGTTCAATGCGGATATCCTTTCCTAAGTGGGTGAAGGCTAATGATGCAAGCTTGCTTAACGCATCCGCAGATTTGTTTTCACTTCGCTTGACGTGTATGACTTTGCAGTCGTTGAAATCGCGCATAAGGGATTTTGCTTGTGCGAGGTAAAGGGCCATTGTGTCGTTCACGGCCGTGTACGTCCCGTTGATTTGATTGGCTACCAACATGGAATCCACGTGGGCTTCCAAGTTTTTCACCCCCATCTTACGCGCAATTCTCAGCCCAGCCAAGAATGCCTCATACTCGGCTTCGTTATTCGTACTTGGAAAATCCAGTCGAATAGCGTAAGTGTATTCTTGGCCTGCTGGGTTGGTTAGTTTCAGCCCTGCGCCTGAACCCTCGCTACTGGCTGCTCCATCAGTGTAGAGTCGCCAGACGTCATTGATGTCTTGTGCTGGAGAGGGTTGAGCCTCTTCCTGGCACTCTTTTTCCCGCGATGCGGGCACTTCTGCAATAAAGTCGGCCAGAACCTGGCCTTTTATGGCTGGTCTTGGCTTATACTTTATCGCGTATTCCCCCAACTCAATTGCCCATTTGGCTAGGCGTCCCGATAATTCGGGTTTGCCTAGAACGTTTGCAAGTTTGAAGTTGGAGAGAATGGTGATTGGGTGACCCTGGAAATATCGTCTTAACCTGCGTGAAGCATGTATAAGTGCTAAGACTAATTTTTCGAGGGTAGAGTACTGGGTTTCTACGTCTGTTAGGATACGGCTGACATAATAGATTGGCATCTGGATGCCTTTTCGCTCTACTAGCAGGACTGCCCCGGTTGCTCTATCTGTTGCGGAAAGGTATAGGATTAACTCCTCTCCCGCCTTTGGTGCTGTGAGCGTTGGGAGTTCGATCAAGCGTGACCGAATCTCCTGAAAAGCTGCTTCCGCTTCTGGTGTCCAGCGGAAGTGCGTTTTCTTTAAACAGTTTCTCAACGTTGACACGAAGGGAAACGACTTATCTGCGTGGTTTGCCAAAAAGCGATTAAGTGCCACTAGTCGTCCATTCAGTGTCTGAGCCTGTTTGATGGTAGTAGGTGATTCCATTTTGATAATGGCTTCGACCTTTTCAGGGTTCGCTCTGAAGCCATCTTTAGTGACGATGACCCCCAATAACTTCCCTTCTTCCATTCCAAATGCACATTTGCTCTGGTTGAGCTTCATGTTTATCTTCCTGAGCGTGTTGAAAGTCTCTTCGATGTCTTTCAACATCGCTTCTGGGTCAAGGCTTTTGATGACCAAGTCATCCATGTAGACTTCCAAGTTCCTCCCAATTTGGGCATGAAACTCGTTGTCCATCAGGCGTTGGTATGTGGACCCGGCATTCTTAAGTCCGAATGGCATCATTTGGTAACAAAATGTGCCATCGGGCGTCCGAAAAGCGGTTTTGTCCTGATCATCAACGGCCATGTGTATTTGATGGTACCCCTTATACGCGTCCAGGAAGCATTTAAGGCGGAATGGTGCCAACGAATCCACCTTAAGATCAATTTCGGGTAACGGATAACAATCTTTGGGGCATGCTTTGTTCAAGTCTTTGAAATCTATGCACATGCGCCATTGTTTGTTATTCTTCGGTACCATAACGGGATTTGCAACCCAAGTTTGATATCTACTAACGCGCACGATGCCTGCGTCAAGGAGTTCCTTGACTTGGGTTCTACACGCGTTAGTTTGTTCTGGCCCCATTACTCTGCGCTTTTGTACGATCGGCGTAACAGCCGGATCGCATTTGAGCTTATGCTCTGCCTTACTTCGAGGTACACCAGTCATGTCAGCTGGTGTCCACGCGAAGATGTCAGCGTTTTTTTGTAATAAGCGCTTGAGTAAGGTGCGTGTGGGATCAACAATTGTCGGGCCAATGGTGACGGCCTGGTCAGGGTACTTGCCGTTGAAGGCCCATCTTTCTGGTTCGGTGATGGTTGGTTTAGCCATCTTTGGTTTGGGTTTAGATGAAACAGATGCGATGCATACCTGGGGAATGCCGGTGATCATCGCTACACCCTCAGCTGTTGGCCATCCCATCATGCCGTGGACTGAGGATACCACGGCGTTGAATCTTGCCATCCCGTCTCTCCCGAAGAGAATGTCGTATGTGTGGTGTGGCTTCCTCATCACGACAAAGTCCACATCTTCTGTGCGGGAGTGTTTCCCATCAGTAAGAGTGACGGGGAAAGATAGGATACCCAGGGGGGTGTTTGTGCTGCCATCAAACCCTTCCATCGAGGCGCAAATCGTTTCCAGGCGTTCTTTGTCTTCGTCATCTAGCTTGTCGAAGAACTGCCTGTACATCACCGTTGACGAGGCGCCGTTGTCAGCAAGAGTGCGAGAAGTGATGTGGTGCCCCAGCTGGCTTTTGATAACGATAGGGCCTTCTTTGCTGGGTCCTCCTGGCACTCGCGGGAAGCGCACCTCAGCTTCCTTCCACGCACATGGTTCTGTCGTTCGCCTTTTTCTTCCTCTGATCTTACCATGAACCATGTTGATGCTGATGTCAACGGGCTTTCGTCCGTTGCCTCGGTACCGGTTGTCGTTCCTTCCTCCCTTCTTGATTGATGCCACCAGGTGTGCCAGTCTTCCATCCTTGACGAATGCTTCAACAATATCCTTCAAGGATGTACACTCTTCCGTACTATGACCTTTTGTCCCGTGGAAGTCACAGGATTTACTCTGATCCGCATTAGGTCGCTGCCGGATCATTGGAGCTTTCGGCCATGGTAGCTTTTCAGTGGCAAATATCTCCGTGACGCTTTTGGTGAGTGGCGTCCACCGGTGCTTTTGGCTTGAAGGGTGTGTGTGATTTCTTCCGCCAACAAGAGGATGAGAGCTGGATGAGGTGTCAAAGTTTACCCTTGACTGCCAGATACCTAGCTTCCTCTTTTTGTTCTGCCGGGCGATCCGAACATTGTTCTCTCTTGTCCTCTGCGTGTAGAGGTGTGTACTCTGGGGAAGATCCCTTCCCAGTTGCTTTTCCGTCTCGGCAAAGCGCTTTGCCGCCGTCATGATGGCATCCCATGTTGATGGCATGCCATCCTTACCCGTCAATGTGCGGATAAGCTCTAGGTATTCGGCGCCTTGGATGAAAGCGGCGCGAACAAGATCTTCACTTATGTTGCCGAGACTTAGCTTTTTGGAGTTGAAGCGGGTGATGAAGTCTAGTAAAGATTCATCCTCCTCTCTAACGCAGTTGAGGATCGTCCACTGTTCTTCAGTGTATTTCCTCTGTTGGCTGAAGTGCTGGCTGAACTTATTTTGAAAGTCCGCCCAATCATAAATGTGGTGGACCGGCAAACGATCGAACCATGCCCTGGCCGCTCCAACCAGAGTCATCTGGAACATATAACACCACGTGGGTTCCGTCCAGTTACTGACGGTTGCCCCCGCAATGAATCTGTTCAAGTGGTCGTCTGGGTCGGATAGACCATCATAAGTGCCAATGTTGGACATTTGTTTGGCACTTCTCGGGGCGATTGCTTCCGCAATGTCCGTTGCGAACTTTGACTTTCCTGCATTTGTAGCAGTTGGTCTAAAGGTTTTGGAGAAGTCACGCGGGTTTCTCTCCGCATTTGTTGGTTTAAAAGCTTCCCCAAAATTCCTTTTCGGTTGGAAGTCCGTTTCCTTACGCTTCCCTTTCGCCTTATGGCGAGGGTTTGCGTCGGTATCGGATTCTTCCCTCTCGCCGTCTGAGTGCTCGCACTCGCTGTTCATATTGAGATGTTGGCGAGTACTGCCGAATTCGTCAGCCTGTTGAACTGAACGCAAGCGTTCATCCAATTCAGCTTGGAACTCTCTCTGACGTGCTTCGGCCCACGCCTTCACTTGATCTAGTGTTTGGCGAGGGACTCTCGTTCGTTTTTCCAACTGGGCATCAGTGAACCCCAGTGGAATATTTACTGCACTTGCCCCGGCTTGGGTAGCCGGGGTAGTGTTCGTAAGATTTGTATAACCGCCGGTGTTCCCCGTTACTGGGGTTGTGGTCACCTGGGTTTCTTGGTCACTTACTGGTCTTGGGACCGGAGTAACGTTAACCATTTCTTCAGAAACTTTGAAAAAACTAAGAATTAGTTCTAGCTTTTATGCACGGATGGCGCCAATGAAGAAACACTAAGCGACCCGGGGCAGATTATAGATAATCTGGGGGTTAAGTAATGTTTCCCACGAGGATGAGGTCTTGCAGAGAAGGTTGTTCTTTAGGGGACCTGCAAAACAGACACCGTAAGCTCGTCACTGAGAAGGGGGGGGGTTCCTCCTTGTGACCACCCTCCGGCGTGAGAATCAGACTAGATTGCTCTGAATATAAGTGTATATTAAGAGATTGCTAGATAAGATTGAGATATCAGATGATGTCCTTACCATTCCAAGGTGTTGAAGTATTTATAGCCGAAGGTAGGTTTCCTAGAAGGTACAGCCGGCTGAATAGTATTCCTGTTCCACCAACAGTGGACTACGCACAGGCCATGCTGGTTGGTGGATAGGCTACGGCCAACAGTAAAGGTCGGCTGTATACTGTTCCTTTACTGCCGGCTACGCACTGTTCCACCAACTGTAGGCTGTGCACGTCCCATCGTAAGGGTTGGTGAGTAGGCAGCGGCTAATAGTGACAAACAGTACTAGAGGGTGCTCCTCCTCGTATTGTTGTCGGTGAGCTGTCACCCTGTGATTGGTTCATGGGCTGCTCTGGTCAAATTGTCTGTTCCGCCCATACCTTAGTAGGTATAGTACGAAAGACCTTCCAGAAGCATACGGACTGGCTCATTTAGGCGGGAGTATTCCCGCCTTGCTCATTCCTTCATGTGACTACTGAAGTAGCTAATGCCTTGTGCGTGTAGCCTTGATGTTAGTGCGGGTAGCCTTCCCTGATGGCTTGTATCCGCAGCTGCGGGAACAGGCTGGGTACTTCATTGGGAGGCTTTCCCTGCGGGTACAGCTGGCGTACTGCGCGTAAGGTTCTTTGAGCATGGTGGGTCCTGCTGGAGCAGTTGGTCATTGCGCAGACGTCCCTGTTCAAGGTGAGTCTTGCGGGTCCAACTGGGCTCTGCTGGGACTTACCTTTTCAGAAACAATATTTGATGAGAATGTACATACATTTCTTCCTCTAGTTTGTGTTACTCATTGTCTATATTATTTAATACTCAATTTTACTGTCATTGTGAGCCTGAATTTGTTGCGGTTTTGTCACCTTCGCTAAAACATGTCGTGTCGTGTCGTGTCGTGTCGTTTGGTGTTATTATACTTGAATTATACCAGACTCAAAAGTCAAAGCAGTTGTATAGATTGAAACACAAAAGTCAAAGAAGTCAAGTCAATATTCTTGAACAAGTACTCTGTGTGTAGTTGGTGCACCTGCTGGAAAGAGATTACTAAACAAACAATGAAGCAGTCAAGCTGATAATGGCTTTCTGCTGCTCAAAAGGGCATACTATATTTAAGAAATAATGCAATGTTTTTAGTGAAAATTGAATGCTTGATAATTAAATATATACATGTTTGGCTTGCTAATTTGACAAATCTCATGATACATTCACTAATCACTAGTACAAAAATCCCTGCTATTCTATAAAAAAAATTAATTAACTAAGATCTAAATTAAAAAACTAAAAATAAAAAAAGTTTGACTGTTTTTCGGATTCAAAATTGATTCATATAAAAGAGGATACAAATATCAAAATATACATGTAAAATGAGACTTACACAATCGAAAGTGACTACATTATAAAATATCAAGTAAACAAACCGAGTCAAACCAAAATAACTCCGAACCGGCCCGAAAAATCCAAAACACTAAAATTACTATCAAATTATTGCAATTAGAACCAACTTTCAACACTATCAAAGTATTTTTTTTCTTAAATACTCAGATTTATTAATTTCTTGTAACAAATGTATTGAATTGAGGAATATTTATAATTTCCACCATTAAAAGAAAATCAATAAATGATTACTTTTTGGTTTTTATTAACAACAATTTTTAGATTTTTTTTGGATAGAATACCACAAATTGCATCAAGTAGGATTTGAACCTACAACCTTTTAATTATTGGTTAAAGTATACAATTACAAAAGTAGAACAAACTAGCAATGCTATTAAATTATGCAATTAATAATAATAATAATAACAATTTTTATTTTTATTAATATGATATACATAATAAAGCACTAAATTATAAGATAAATGACACTTTGTAATAACATTACTTGTAATAATAATGATAATAATAACATTAATTGTCTCTACGCTGTTTTTTTATAATAATAACATTAATTGTAATAATAATAATATTTTTTTTTAAATGACCAACTAAGTAATACGTTTTAATTTCGAAATCTGAACACCACGATTTTTTTCTTTATTAACAAGAATAAAAGGACGCTTTTAGTATTATATAAAGAAAATAAATAAATAACTCCACTTTCCTTTATTTCTATTCTTTCTTCTTTATTTTCATAAAGTAAGCTTTCCTTCATCTTTATCTTTTATGTTAAAAAAAAAATTGTTGAGAGAACAAAGCAATCAAATGACCCGCGAGAGGGGTAAACGGGATAGGACGTTGCCCTTCTCCGCACCCACACCCCATGGTCTAAGTGAACAAACCATAAGAAAAAAATAGTGTTTTTTTTCCTTTTTTAAATGGTATGCAACTAAATAGAGCTATAACAAAATCATTTTTTCTTTGATAAAATGGTTGGGAACCACATACTATTGTATCCATAAATAATCCTTAACCCAATTAGACTCGTCGTTACTAAAATAGACCCCGTCTTCCTTAACCAGCCACAAACCTTTCTTACGGGTTCCACACCTGGCTATGTCTCTGTGTGGCTGAAAAGCTTCAAATGTCTTCCTGGTTGTCTCCCATTTCATGGTGCAAGAGTAAGTCGGGGCTGGGGCCCAGGTCCAAAAAGTTAGCCTAGTGTACCAAGTGTAGGCGTCACCTTCTTGAAGGGCACGGCCGCCTATATCTCCATCTTGTGTGGTGCACCAGATGACTAGAGGGACAGAAGAATTGTTGGTGAAACCGTTAACAACACGAATTTCATATTCATAACCTTCTATGGAGAAATCATGTTTGGTCTGGAGGTACCGTATGGACACAAAAACTACGTCAAATGCGAAAAAGATAATGAAATATATTTGACATTTGTTCATGATGTATGGTGTTGGGATTTTGATGGAATGTGAGTACTATTTGTAGGAGTTAGACTTAATTGGCATTAATTATGAAATTTCATTTGATACAATATATGGCATGCAATTAATGGTCTAATTCCCCAATGCCACATACACTAAAACTGCCCGAAAATGTTCATGGAAGGCGATTTGGGTGCTCCTGTGAGGCAAACAACGGCATTGGACACCGTACCAGATAAACTCTATTTACCCACGTGAAGAGACGTTTTTCACTCTACTGTGGATCAATATAATGTGCCCTTAGCCCTTTAGTGAACAAAATCATAAATTTATTACGTTTTATTGGTCAAGATTGTGAGTTTTTTTTTTCTTTTTTTAAATTTATTTTTAATTCTCCTTAATTGAGACTAGAACCCACAACTATTTTGTTGTAAGACCACTATTTTCTAAACGTGTGTGGTTTTATATATATTTAAAAATACTAGGTAAATGATTTTCAATAAATACACAGATTATTTTAATATTACCCACTGTTTAATTATCACTTTTATTTCATACTAAAGATCCACCAACTAGAAAAAATTATTAAGTTTAGATTAAGGCATAACCAAAATATTTTAAATAGTTATGGTCGAAAACTAGCGTCATTGTGGTCATCCATAAGAGTAACATATCCGCATCTTACATCATTCATTAAAGAGTAGTGTTCATATTGGATTGAAAGCAAACGAACAAGTTTTCTTATTTTTTTTTAAATCCAACCATAAAAGATTATATTAAAAGATAACGGTTAAAAAAAACTAACTACATATTGCGTCGCAAGCCTTTTTCTGTTAAAACTATATAAATATAAATAAACAAGTGATTACATAACCAGTGTAATATTTATTTAATGTTAATAGATAGTCAAACGAGTCACAAACTCACAATAGAACATCGGGTTGTGCGAGATGATTAAATGTATAAAAATGGTATGTTTTATGGGTCGGTGCTATGTCTATTGAAATTTGTTGAACTTGGAGTCTTGGACCATAAGTCTCGGGCCGGATTATTAAGTTGAAATGGGCTTTTATCAGGGTCGTGGGCTAAACACACATAGAGAACAACTTGGGTTAGGTCCATGTTATATTTTGGGAATATGGGTGAAATGGTCAATGTCACGTGTGATTAATTGATAAGACGTTTTGTTTTGTGCATGGGATTAGATACCCCAGTAGTAAAATTATCATGTCCGGTTTTTCTCGGGGATGAATCTATAAGAATTCATCTATTTCAATAACAAAAAAATTTGACTTGAATGATCATGTATTAAGAGCCAAACTGATTAAAGGTATGTGTCATAATTATTACAGGGAGCCCGCATGGCCCAACGATCTTTTATATATTTTTCCAGTAGTAATTCTAGGTACTATTACATGTAATGTAGGATTAACGGTTTCAGAACCATCAATGATTGATGAACCGACAGATCCTTTGAAGCATTTATATGCACAAAAATTTTCAAGGTTAGACCATCTATTATATATTTTTCAAGTAGTTATTTCATTTTATTTTGTTAGATCACCTCTCACTTCAGGCAATCACAACTTGTGTTTTCTCATCTACCTCTTAAATATAACTAGTAAAATTACCCGCACGATGCGGCGGGTCTCGAAAACGACTTCTTTTGAAGATTAAGATAACATACGGATATAAATTGCAATCCTATTATCTAATTGTTGGTATGAAAGTAAGAAATAATACATGCAACTTATTTATATGAAATAACATGTCCGAGAAAACACATATAAAGGTGATGTATGCATCTCTTTGGCATTTATACAAAACATTAGTTTTCTAAGATTCAGGTTCAACCTTCATTCTATTTTCCTTTACCTGCTTAGAAGTAAGAAAAAAAAAATAGTTAGGTCCTTACAACTTGCTAAGTTTACAAAACAAACTGATATCTTCTTATCTATCCCTAATAAGCACAAACTCATTATTGATATGAAAAAGAGCATATTATCACATAAGCATAACTAATATTCTTCAAACGGATTTGATAGCTGCAACAGGTAGAAGTTTACTTCGACCAAACTGTTTGTTGTGAAGATTTTACCAACATTGTTTAAAAGTTGGTTCTTATTAGATTTTTCTTTTCTTTTTAAAGGAACCTGTTTATTTAATAAATAAAAAATCAAAATCCAGGTTACAATACTTTTTGCAAAAAGACATCTCATTGATTGAATGGTCAACAATTTGAAACAGGGCATCAATACTTCATATGCATATTCTCAACTTCTGTCATATAATATGGCAATCAATAGTTGTTAAAAGTTGATAGTGTATGTCAAGGGCGGCGTGCTTGTAAGTTCTCGAATAATCCGCTGGCAGTAAACACAATAGACGTGTTGTAGAAAGGACTTCTAATACCCCAAATCGGAGAAACCAAAATACATAGCATCGATGAGGAGCAAAGCAAAAAACTAACATGGATAATTGGATATTATATGAGGTTCATAAACATAATTTTTATCCTGCCTCGTGAACTTGATTATTACTGTTTATAATATTACAGAAAGAAACATCCATATATTATTAAATAGAGTGTGCAGATCTATTAACAACTTAATAATACGACTTAGTGTCTGGGCGGAAAGTAAATAGTTGAATCCGGTCGATAATAATCGTAGGAAAACCTTCAGTAAGCAAAACTGGACCAAAAGGCCTGAACATTACTTTAACACATTACCTTAACCCTCGTCATAACATGAAATACCATCCTCCTCCTCGAATCATAAGACATTCAACCAGGATTAAGGAGAAAAGGAACTGTCACATTGAAATTAGTAAAGTTTTAAACAGCTGCCTGACAGTAATAGGATGATGCCATGAACAGTGCAAATTGTGAGTAAACTACCATCTGCCTTTTAATATATATATATATATAATATAATAATATAAAACAATATTGTTTAGATATTTAACATCACTTTTTTTTATTAACATTATATTTATTTAACTAGTGCGTTACATGATATTAGAATCTCGTTCTTGTACATATATAGTCTTTTTTTTTTAATATAAATCATATTCCATTTATAAATGGCAAAAGAAAAAATAATAATATATTAATTGATAATATGATTAGAAGCATAAAATCTTCAAAATTCATAGAGAAGTACAACAAACCACAACAAGTGAGTACTACTCACCAAACTAACCTCTAGACCACCAAAAACAGAAGAAAAAAAAAAGATGACATCATACAAACTAGGAATCAAAGTACAAAACAAGACATGCAATACGAGGTAATACCTACTACAACCGAAATAACCATAAACCGTTTATAATAAATCAAGGAACTATGATACCACCACCGATACCGCCACCTTTAACCGCCCCAATCCCACCACCTAGACCACCAAGACCACCGGCACCACCAACTCCACCCACACCACCTAGACCACTTGCACCTCCAAGTCCACCTAGCCCACCAAGACCACTAGCACCACCAATTCCACCTAGCCCACCAAGACCACTTGCTCCACCAAGTCCACCAACACCACCAAGAGTTGGAAGCACACCGGTGTATCCACCTACACCCGCAAAACCACCAACACCACCATATGCAATGAAGTTCTTCTTATCTTCAACACCGACTCCTCCATGTGGTGCCGCGGCAGCCATTTCCACCTTGGTGGGAGTTTTGTCACTTATGGTGACACTAGGGACGTCTCGTGCATTGGTTTGTACTAAAAGTACGAGTGCACAAACATATACAACCGCTGCAAAAGAAAACTTCACCATCTCTTTCTAATTCTCTCACACAATATACAAGGAGTTTGGGAATGTATGTTTTGAGTTGATGGTGGTGGTGGTGGGTATTTATGGAGAGATTGAAGGGTGGTGGACAGTTGTATATGGTGAAAGAAGAGGTGCATGGAATTAATGTGGTTGTGAGATGGAATTGAATTGAGTTGCATGGTTTCAGAGTTAGGTGAAGGCAAGTGTATGAAAATAAGAGAAGAGTTAAGGTGGTGTGAGTTGTAAGTCAACTCTTGTTCTTTATGAAAGCAACGTGTCGGACGTAGATGGTATCTTGTTCCAACTCAAACCAGCGGCCAAAGGGTACGTGTTAATTGATATATGTATTTTTTTTAATGGCAAATTATTTTATAAAAGAAATTAATCGTCTAAGAAGGAACTAGGTAGACTGTGAAAACATTATTTTGTTTTAGTTTTAAATGTAACGTAGTAACACGCGAGTGTGTAATAGGTATCTAGTATAGCTTCTTGCTAGTCTGATCTGGCTATTGATTTTCTAATAATATTTGTCGTTCAGAAAAAAAAGGAAGGAACTAGAGCAGGAAAAAAAACACGTGTAAACGCACTTTACATTAGAGGAGCTTTAAGAAGCTCGCAATTGCAATCAAATTAATTCACATGATAAATACCATTCCAAATGTGTAATTCTGTAAAAACTTGTCCACTTTAATCTCATTGATGAGTTTGGTGATGGAGATCGGTTCTGAAAGACAAGCAACTGTAGAACACCAAAAATAGCTTTTATGTTTAAATTGGTGTGTTATTGAGTTGAAAAGTTTTGTTTATATATGTTAACAAATAACAAGTTCAGTACTTTTGAAAATAAGAATTTGTTTGCACTAATTTAAAACAAAAATTCCAACCTCAAATAATTTGATATTTTTTTCACTGGAAATAAATAAAATAATAATTCCAGTCACGAAATACAAGTTTAATGTACAAGTCACGCGTTCTAACTTCACAGATTAATTAAAACATCCAAAAGGTCCACGTCTCAATCTCTCACCATAAAAATTAAAAAAAAGAAAATAGGAAAAAACGTATCATACAAAATATACCTAAGTAATCTCTTTAGTGAAAGCCGGTGATACTCGCCGGTTAATAAGGTTTTGGTAACACATTTAGAAGGTTCGGTTGGATCACCAACTAATGGTTTCAACGACTGATTACCAATTAACTTCTCTGATGTTGTAAGCGAGACCTTTTTCCCCATTAGATTATTGACGGGCTTGTTTTTCCGAACATATTCGTTTTTTAGTAGTGGTAACAAAAGCATCTATAGGATATATATTGATAATAATGCTTATACTGTTTTACCTATTTTGAAAACGATTTCATGGTTTTTATTGTGATAAATACAGTCCCAAAAATTTGTTTTAACATATATATGACAGCTTACATAGACGGGAAAGTCCCAAAAATTTGTTTTAACATATATATATTTATAATTATGACAGCTTACATCTACTTGATTTTCACAATTAGTACGTTAATTTAATTTGTATTTGATCCAAACTCTACATATACAAACCTTAAAGTTATTAATCACAAAAACAACAATTGGCAGTCACCTTAAGTGTTTTTGTTTTTATAAATTTATTGTAAACTTTCAACTTAAATACATCCTACAAAGATGTGGATTAGACTTGAAGAAAGGCATATATATAACATTATGACAAGCTTTTCAAAAAAGAAAAAAAAAACACATCATGACAATATTGCTTAATCAGTGTATAACATCTCTCACAAACATTACTACAATGAATATCAACTTATCGTTTGATAATTCCACCGCAACATCAACACTCCTTGTATGTTCATACAATCCAATAAGTCCTTATTATTTGATTGAACATCTAGTCAAGTTACTATGAATTTTACAGCTAAAATCTGAAAATAAGCTGAATTTTTACCATTTGGTCATTCGACCTGCTACCAATTTACACCCGATTTTTAGCATTTGTTCCCGTGTTTCCTCCTCGAAATTGGTATCCTCTTCAGTATGTTCCTCCATGACGTTATCAATAACACCAGCCATATCGTTTCTTGGCAGAACGTCATCTACAACTACAACTGGGGGAACTGTTCTTTCACTGTGATAGACCCATTTCGTGTACGATCGGCAGAAACCAAATGAATACATATGATATTTCATTGTGTTAAACGATACTAACTCAGTATTATAACACTTTGCACACGCACATCTAACGTTGCCTTTGCTATCGACTAGTCCTCTGCACATTTCGATAAAAGAGTTAAGTCCTTGCTTGTACTCAGGTGAGCTACGGTCCATTTCGGTAATCCAGCTTCTATGGACAAGAGGCATGATGTAGAATCTGATTTTCTTACACCCTGTCCTGCTACAAAAACCCAGGTATATAAAACGAACCGAATCTGAGACTTGGCCCGTGGTCTAAACAGTCTGCATCATGGCATGTATTTGTAAATCGAATCAACCAATCAATAAACCAATTGTTTTACCTCTTTAAACCAATTAAATTTATATCAAGAAATGAAAGCGATTGACTTCAATTTAGTGACAAAGAACTCCTACAGCTTGCGCATTTGCTTTATTAATAAAAAACACAACATAACTAATAAACTGATTTGGTTACTAATACAAATTTACAAATAAATTATCCTAATAAAAAATCAAACATAAAGTAAGCTTATTAATACAACGGAAAAAATTTGACTGTTAATACTTAATACAAATCAACATTTACACAAAGAGTAGCCCGTTTGGATTTGCTCTTTAACCTGCATACTAATACTTTCGTTTCGTGTTCGTTTCTTAATAAATTTGACTTAGATGATGAGGATGACCGCACTGATAATGTAATGGATATTCCCTAATTGAGGTTGGTAATTGTTGATCAGGTTTTATTATCTGATATATAGTTCATCTGTAATTTTGTTTGTTCTTTCTTGAAACAAAAACTTGATGTAATTTCATATATGAAACACGAAAAAATAAATTCTAAAAATAAAGATTAATATGTAACTACGTCTTTCTAACTCGCGATAAGGGCCGCCTCTGCACAAACGGAGCCACGAGCCGAACCAACCATTGCTCGGGTTCAGCTCGTTTAGACTAATATTAATTTATATATACATAACGGACTAAGGCCCGTTTACTAAACAATGTTACCTTTAGGCTCGAGCTTGGGCTTGCTTATTAAACGAGCTAACACACACACATACATACATACATACACAACCATACAAATAAAAAATCACCGTCAATCGAGCTACTCCATACAAATCGGGCAAAATTAAACACACTGCAACATAACTCAAATTTCTAAATGTAAACCAAACTATTTTTCCCCTAACTTAGACCTAAGAAACAAAATTAAACTAAAATCCATACTAAAACATAATCAAACTAGCTTTGAAAGAGTGTTAGCCTTATATGTGATTTGTAGTAGGATTGGATGGTTGATAATGTGTAAGTGCAAGTATCGTGTCGTGGTAGGATCAAAATAAGGATGCCTATGTAACCAATTAAAAATTGTTATCGTCGATTTAAGTCTTCCAACCATGTAACCAGGTCACTCATATTTTTGTGTATTATCGTGTCGTGTCATGATTAAAATAATGTGTAGTTTAATTCACCAACTCTGCAATCAATTTTTGTATTTTCTTTTATAGTCAGACAATATAATACTTCCATTTGCTATTTGTGTTGTGGATACAATAATTGATGTGAGTGATATTTTGTATATGTATATATCTACAATCTGACCTATCATAGCATGTGTGAAAGTCGTTCACACCCCGTTTGTTTTTATTATTTGTGAGTGATCCAACTATGTTGTTTTTTGCTTTAACATATGACTAACTAAAAAGAAATAAAGCCATGTGAATACATGATCATGTACATCGATTGATAACGACGCGCTAGCCACTTTAACGCTGTGTTCCAGAGTTTTAGTTATGGAGAGAAAGGAAAGGGTTTGGAACGAAAAGAAGCAATTTGGTATCCCGGAGATTTTTCTATGGGGAGAAATGAAGAGGGGACAAGCGAAAAAGAGGGGTTTTTAGTGTGTATCGTTTATATCTTTCCTTCCAAACTAGACCGACTTGAAGAGAAAGGAAGCCATAAACATCACATTAAAAAGTTCGATTCCAAGTTTACCCTCGCCAACATGATGGCGTTATTTTTTGGTCAGATACCTAAGTCGGTATATCTTTGAAAGCTCAGAAGGAGAGAATAAACAGACTCCTCCAGGGCTACTTAAGCCACTTTAGTGCAAACCAGAAGGATTGGAGCTGTTGGATGTTGCTGAGTGCTGCTATAACTTAACAACCAAAAAGCTCTTCATCGAACTCCAGCCCCTTCGAGTTGGCCACGGGGCAACAGCCTGTGACGCCCCACACCGTTGCGACAGGAGGGGGCTTTCCCAGCAGCCTACTTTGCCAAGAGGTGGCAGGAGCGCAACGACCACTACACGCCATGTCTTCAACAACCACCTTCCATCATCTCTCCGATTTCACCATTCTTCTGTCAAATGGTCTAATCACCTAATTGGTGTTTGTGTCTATAGGACTACAGCATCTGACGGATGGCAATCCCATAGACGGCCCATTGTGTGGCCACATCCATATGGGCTGTTTTGACGGGCCCATCACATGGATTGATCGAGAATGAATCTACTATTCTACTTCTAATTCAGACTTGCCTTTTGATATTTTGTACTTTGTAGCATTTAATTTTAAAAATGCTAACTTGATCATTTAAAAAGGTAAAATCATACATGCAACAAAATCACACAAACCACAAAAATAAAAATAAAAAAATAAAAAAAGATACGGACCATAATCACATATCCAATTCAATATACCAATACTCAATAGTACGTTTTCCATCCAAATTCACATAACAAGACTCCAAAGTAACTAAATTGACACAATGTCGATAACACGAACATGTACGTACTTAAGCAACACTTGACAGCTTCATCGAGGTTGCAACAATGATAAAATGATGGAAAGCAATTTGTAAAATGTTTACTTACCAGAGTAATTAATAATTAATCAACTTTAGGTATGAAACTCTATATATTTTGCACCATAGCATCAACAAGGTAACTTTTTTTACCATATGGCTAACATCGTGCGCCACCACGACAGTTAAGAGCCCCGGCAGTGGAAGTCATGACACCAACCAGTGACGATGACTTGGCACCTAAACTCGAGGCCCGAGCATAGCTGGCAGCAGCCCCCGCACCAGAGGGGACGAAAAACGCCCCGTTTAAAAGCAGGTCACCCTCTGACCTCCAGTTCCACCCGTGCCAGTGTCTTGGATCCGAATCCACTCTCTTCGTAACCTCTTTTGCAAACGGGTTCACAGGAGCCAGGTATCGGTTTCCTTGACTGTTGATTGTCGGGTTTGCACTTCCACCAATCGCATACATCTCCCAATGTGTGTAGTCATTGTTCACCACGTGGAAATACCCGTGTCTGCATCTGTAAATTAAAAACAAATCGATCAAAATGTGTTCAAATTGACCCGGCCCGGATAGGATATTATATGCATACCTTGGCATTCTTTGAATAAGGCCTTCTCCAAAATGATTATAAGCAATGGTGACTTGCATTAACTTGTCTCTAAAATAAGTGTCACTATGGCCCAACAATATCACCTCATTATGATGTGTGAAGTAATTATTTGAAATGGTGATGGCAGTTGAGCCCATGACCGCATCCACAAGCCCGTCAGCGCAGTTAGATAACGAATTATGATCGACCCAAATATGACTCGACCCGAATATGGATATAGCATCACCATCCGCCATGGTCCGCCACCCGTAATGTGAAGGGGAGCTTCTCACCAACGCATTCCCAGTCGGTTTACAATCATGAATATGCAACCCATGAATAATAATATTAGTCACAAACTGGATTGTTAGACAAGCCCCGTTAGCAATGTGTACATTAACTCCGCGTGCATCAATTGTTTTAAAACTGTTCATAATAAGCTCTTGTTTTAACTGGATAACCATGTCACGTTTAAACACAATCCACAACGGCTCGTCTTGGATGACCGCGTGGCGTAGGGTGCCAGGTCGTGGGTTGACTGGGTCATCGTCTCGGGAATCGGTCACTACGTAAAACCGCCCATCACGGCCACCAATGGCGTTACGCCCAAATCCAATGCCACAATCAGCCAACCGCCTGCGGTTCCTCTGCCAATTCGGGTCACACCGCCAGCAGTCGTCAATCGGGTTACCAGTGTTACAAGAAAAGTACCCTAATTTTCTCCTTGCTGTGCTATTTCTCATGCTCCTGCTCACAAATTAAATTGGTAAAAAACAAAAACTAGTGTTTTGCAACATTTTGATGTTACTATAATATTATTATGTAATAATGTTAAATTTTGTCATGTGAGTATGGAGGGCCAGTTGAATAGTGTGCAATAATTTAAGGAAGGTGCACCACAAAACTAGAAAAGCATGAACTATATATTGTTTTAATGTACTTGTATTCTGTCGGTGGCCAAACAGGGACCTTTAACATAATGACCAACAACCAAAATGTGTAACCTAACAGACATGGTCACATTACAGCTAAACCGGCAAAGCGGGCGTGCCAGGTCTAGTAACATGCCAAAACCGACCGTTTTAAAAAAATATCAGTTTGGTTCGTGGTAAAACGGGTTTTTGACCAAACAGGCCCACCAAATGAAATTACTGCTTTGACCAAATGACTACTTTTACATTCTATAAACATACTCTGCAGCTGCATAACACTGTTCACAAATATGCATGTGAATGCAAAAAGTAGTAAAGATATGAATGCAAGAGCCATGTGGGAGGACATAGTGTATGATTTAATTAGGGTCCTGTTGCTTTACATAGCAGGAGCACATGGTGCTACCTTGAATTCTATCTTGTTGTTTTTGTCAATTTATTCAACAAAAATCCATTTTTTTTAAAAAACGTTTTTTCAAAGTGAAAGCAAAATGTCTTAAAGCCATTAAATGTTGGGGTAGATTAATAACCATAAGTGAAAATAAAGATTTTTTTGAGTTAGATCTGTCATGCCAACGACAACAATTTTGAACAGACACATTAAATGTCATTACCAGCACCTTTCAGTTTCAACACAATATATATATCAATTCAGTGAGAGCTAATTCATTAAAAAAATAATGAACGTTTATATACTAATAATGTTAATATTGTAATTATAATGTAACTATATATACATATACATATGAATAGAGAGGATGGATTCGTACATTTCAACCATGGAGACAACCTCCTCAGCGTCTTGGATGGCATTTTCATTCAATTTTTCAATTTCCTTTATTCTGCACGAATTTGTTAAAATAATATTATATAACTTCTAAAAACAATAATGCTGGAATAAAAAAACTTCTTTTTAAACGACTAACAAAAAACAATTACATTCAAAAAAATCTAGCGAGCCACTAGACCACCCTTACATACGCCAACACCTCCAAAAAGACGAGACCAATGTCATAATAAGGAGGTTTTGAGCTGGGGGCAATTTAGTAAATTAAACAAGATTCTGCACCGGTTTAACACCGTGTAAATGTTGTGTGAGTGAAAGAGAAAACGGACTAACGGAGGTAGTTTGTTATGATTAAAACCGTTAATGTTAACGGTTACATAACAGGTGTCAGGCGTGTATTAACTGAATCTATGTCAAATGACGTAATTGCCCTGGAATATGCTGTTTGGGAATTAAAACGTCATGAATCCGGAGATTAACAACGGAAAGTAACGGCCAGATCTTAACGAACTTGATACACCAACGGCTGAGATTTAATTTCGTAAACTAACAAATCTAACGGTGTAGATCTACCTAATTAACAAAAATCAACGGTTCCAAAAATAACTGAGTCGACTCAGTGAAGTAAGTTTGTAATTGTTAAGTTATTTACCTAGCAGCCATTGACGAGTTGTTCGAGCTCTGCAACTCTTCAATTTCACTCGTCCTGTAACATAAACAACAAATACAGTAAATCGTCTCTAATTTGTTCGAATATAATTCGAATTTAATGACGTCATGAATGAGTAATGCAGATGAGTGAAATTGAAGAAATGACGTATGATTATTAAGAGAAACAAACCTAGAGTCAGTGGATGAAGTGGAAGCAAGTGCGACGAGTGACGTCATCAGAAGCAGAAATGAAAACAGAGATAACGCTAGCTTCTTGTTAGGTAGCTCCATTGTAGGAAGATACAGAGAGTAGTTGATTTTGATTTTTGAAGAAGATATTAATAATAATAATAAGTAGACACACACAGTTAAAGTGTGTGTGTTGGGATGAGAAGTGGAAGTAGAGCAAGAAGGTGGAATGTGTGTAATGTATAAATGAAATGGGAGTAGTATCAAATGTGCAGCAGCGTCTTTTATAGGAATCTCACTCCCTGTAATTGTAATGTATTTGTTATTTTTTTATATTTTTGATAATAAGTGGATAGCGGCAAAGGTAAAAGGAATTAGAAATTTAGTTTTTTATTCGTTTATGGGAATGTGCTTTTAATATTAACATAACCGTGACACGCGTCTTTTATTTACACCAGGTGACCAGGATATTATTAATCGTAGCATGTATTTAACATTACACGATATTAAGATAAATTGGATGTGGCTCAATGGATGATAGCGTATTCACTTTATTAGTGAGAGGTATGAGATTCAAACCTTACTATCATTAATTTATATGGAGGTATGAAGGATGACCCTGGCTTGCAAGGGTTTGAGTCCTGATCTCGCCCGGTTTTACCGGCTTCACGCTGTCGTGCCGTTTGGCGAGCGTGGGGTAGGGTTTTATCCGGGGAATCCCTCAATAGGTGGACCGTTAGGCGCTCCGTCCGTCCGGACTAGTGGCCGGCTCGGGCTACCTTTAGCCAATGAGGGCCGCGTATGGAGTACCCGGCGTTACTTAGTTGGTCGTTTAAAAAAAACAAAACAATATTAAGGTTTTTTTTTTAATAAGGAAGATTTTTATTAAAACGATAGTATGATGATAGAACCAACATCGTAATGAAATGAAATAAATTTTAATATAGTTTTTAAACAACTAGATATTATACTCTACAGGAATATTATAACCATTAACCTCTTATTTTACACTTTAGATTATACCAAAATTTTGAAACTAGAATATTACATGTAGTCTGGTAATTCATCTACATTGAAGAATTCGTGTGTGTCTCCTCCGACGCCCTTTTGTCCATGGCAAGATTTATTACATGTACCACCTTTTATAATAGCATATCTCCATGGTATAGCATCGGGAATGATAAGGCTTCTTTAACCTAAATGAAGCTCAACTTAAGGAGTTTTACACCAAATGAAAACCATTAAGATGTTTTCTCGCAAAAACCACTTTTAAACAATAATTGTTTGGTATTAGACCAATTATAAATTGTAACAATGGAGGCTTCCTTTTTTTTTTCTACTTACAACCATTTCTTTACTTTTTATTATACCGTCTCAAAATTAACAATTGAAAAATATTGATCAATGTCTAGCTAGTTCTACTATCACACTTTGAACCATTTTCTAACTTTCTATATGATACAAATTAGTTACCAAACATATCTAAATCGAGGTAACAAATAGACTTTTTTTATTTAACTGTTTTTCTAGAGATAATAATGTCAAAACACAAAACACAACATTGAGTAGCATGCTAATTTAAAATTCTTGTTGTGTGGTTTAGAAGTAAAAAGGTAGAAGAATGTGTGAGCCGTTGTTCATAATTTATTTTACATAACATGTTAATTAAGATTGTACTCGGTGGTAGAAGTTTTCTGGGCCCTTTCTCTCTTGTGGAATCCCATCCATGACGTCAAACATTATGTGTGCTACATAATATGGTGTAGTTTGATCAAAATATGGTGTGAAACTGAAACCAAATAATAGTTAATCGATTTTTTACGTATGTTCTAGTCGTTATACAATTCATGTCAACTTCAAACCTATATGATTGGTTTTAAACTAAAGATCATTCGGTGGATAACTCGTTGTATATTGAAATCTGATTCAAAACTAATCACTTCATGATTGTACAATCTTGGTGCATTTATTTATGATGGAAACGTATCAGTTTAGAGGTTCGAATTAATTTCTAGATGATGTGATTAGGTTATGAATGATTTCACACCCTTAAAACAATTATTCATTTTAGTTTAACTTAACAGACATTTCACATTTGCATTTACATTAATTATTAGAGTTAATTACAAAAATAATCATATGAACAAGTTTATACATTGGTTTTTGTCTCAAAATTTTAAAATGTGGATTTATGATCCATAGTGTGCTCGTTAGTGAATAACATGTTTGATCCTTGTAGTGGTCATAAAGGTGTTTTTAACATTTTTTTTAGAAAGTAACTTAGTTATACCCTTGTACTTGACATATTAAATAAACCATGTGATCAGTCAGTCTGTATTATCTTCGTGCCTCTAATGACGGACCAAGAAAATTGTTTTCATATGTGTCAGTATCAAACTTTCACGAGGTCGATCATGATTTTAACAAATGAGAGCAAGTGAAGAATACGATGTACAAATCAATTGAAAATCAACATAAGGATTTGAATATAATTTTTGTTGGTCTTGCCACTTGTCATGATCAATCACTTACATAAAAGAACACAAACTAAAAGACCTCACTATTGACATTTAATAGTCAACAATTGCATCTTCAAATCTCCGTTGATTTGCTAATATGACAATTGCACTTTCTAGTTGGCTTTTCCATCTAACATAAGATGAGGGTGTTTCACCGTCCCCAATATATTCAAAGTAAAATATCGATAGTTAGTGCCTTACATTTGAATTATTAGTGCATTGCCAAAATATTAAAATGGTGGAATCTGAAGTTCAATTTATGATGGGAAGAAGTGTCGTGCAATGCTATTCTTAATACCACGAGGAACCAAAGTATGTCTAGTCAATGTAGTAATTTTTCTTTTATCAATATTATTATTGCCATTTATCTTTGGTGGTGAAGAAATATGACACCCGATATATTTTATTTTTTGAGGTGTTGCCTCTACATAGAAACTTTTTCGAATTTAATCAGGTTTATCGATAACTAAAGTTGGGTGTTTTTATTGCATCCATGCAATATATGTTATTACAAATTTAAATCTAGTAGGTAGAAAAGTTCACAATGAATACGACTAATTCTCATTTAATAAAACATGTATCCATAAGGAGATGTCTGGGATACCCTTAATTTTCACGGCAAAGTATTCAGATACCCCTTTCAAAATTCTTTTTAGAATACATTTAAGAAAATTTGTAGATCTATCACTACATGTATAGGATAGGATCTCAATATATTAACCATCAGTTATTAAAATAATTACAACTTACTAATTATTTATGTTCAAACATCATTATCGTATAATTACTTAATATTTCGTAATCATTCTCTTCTAAGAAGCCCACTCCTTCTCATGTTCTTGATTGTGACGTGGAACGAAAATGGTGACTTACTCTTGTCCAATGACATGCCAATATCCTTGTCTTGTGGAACAAATTTACGTGATTGCAATGGACACTCCACGCCATAAAAGTCAACCTAGAAGAATATATATTGAAACAAAACAATATAATGATTGTAACACAATAACTTATTATTATAAAAAGTTTATACAATCAACACTTATAACGTAGATGCTATTTATGCATATTTTTATTGACGTGAATGTCGTGCAAACCTTCTTGCTAATATCGAACAATGACTTCTCACTTTTTAAGCATTTTAAATTAAAATTGATACGTATAAATAAAAAAAATAAAAACTATCTAGTTAGGACGTTTTGGTTGAGGATTAAATATGTTCAATGTATTTCTTGACAATTATGAATTGAGATCCTTTGATTGAGGAAAGAATTTTAATTCCATCAATGACCAACTAAACATGTTTGTTTTTTAGTTTAAAACCCTTTTGACTGAAGAAAGAATTTATTTCATCACTCACCAACCAAACATGCTTTCTAGTAATTTAGGTTCATTAAATTTATGACAAATGGAGCCTTAGCATTTACGCAAACTGTAACATTCCTTATCAGAGTTACACTCATTCAAGAGAGTAACAAAGTCATTTTACTAAAAACATGTCTCTTCTCAACAGCTTCCTAGCTTTCTATGTTGGTGTTTTTTATAATGGAGTAAAATCACACGCAGAAGATCGACGGATATACAAATTAACCAATGACGAGTTTAGAAAAAAAAGTTGGGTGATAGCTCAAGCTAAAAAATTATTGTTCACGAGTAGGCGATACATAAAACGAAAAAGAAAAATAATTGCGTTAAAAATGTAATTTGCCAACAAAGTTGAGGAATAGCGCACGCTACCCTCAACCAATACTAAATCCGCCCTTGATACAAACATCTTGATTGTGTATAAATTGCTTTATTAAACTGACAGGGTTTAGACGATTACCCACCTATATATCATTATCTAAACCTTTAAGATTACGCAACAAAAAATAAATTTGTGGCATAATAAAATATATCATTTAATGTATCTATTAAAGCTACATATTGCATATATTTAAATATTTCACTCATGTTGCTCTTGTTTAGGTCCTATGGGTGAAAAGCATAGCAAAATAGCGAGCATTGATAAGAAATCGTTATGCAAGTTTAATTTTATTAATTTTTATATATAAATTCATGTTTGATTGTAGTTTGTTGTTTTGTTTTTATGGTTAGACTTATTTGCTGCTGGCTTGAGGTTCCTTTGTTTATTCTTTATAAGATTTGGTCTTCCAAAAAGAAAAGATGGCAGGTATATTTAGTAGCTTGCTATTCTGTCTTGCTACTATTACTAATATTTACTTTCATTGCAAAATTTTAGGAAAATTAGAATATTTTATACATTGAGCTTCATGACACATGTGTACTGTTTTGGGTGAACTTTTTGACAAATACCTGTGTAAATTTAGTATCTACATTTGAACCATTATTTAAAGTTTATACCGTTATTTACTTTTTAGTTTAAGATTAAACATGGATAGTGAATTGTTGATCAATATTATGGACCAATAATGGAAGATGTGGTGTTCGAATGAAAATTTAATTTAATACTTGAGGTAGGGGGTATGTATAGTAAAAATGGATAAAGATGGTACGTTTTGTAGCACCCCTTATATTTGACTTAATCACTTGAATCATTTGATGATATTTATGTAAACTTTATTTTGGATACTTTTATTTACATTAAAATGTTGGATAATATTGTTGAATAATATATGATAGTTAGAGCATGTCTGGGATTGAGTTTGAAAAATGCTTATTAGGTTATTACCTTTTTCAAAAAGTCATTTTGAAAAACCAAGAATTGAGGCTTTTAGAAAACTGTTTTTTAACTATTTCAAAGCGTTAAAATAAGAAAGTTTTTTGTGATTGCCAAACATATTTAAACTTTTTGGCATTTTGAAAACACCAATAAGCCAATAAACATTTTTCAAACTTAATCTCAAACATGCTCTTAATCTTTTATTTGGTCATATGATTGTTTAAACTTTGAGTTTTACTAAAATGAATATATATTTCTTCACTTCTAATTTGAAACCCTTAATTGAAAACTAAGAGAAACAAAATACGAAAGTAAAGGTGGAAGACTACACCTCTCTTCTTTACATCGGAAGGGTCTCACGAACCACACCATTTCCCCTCCCCTTCCATTAAAAACGATCTTGAGGCCACATACTACAGTATCCTCTTCTAGTCACGTCTATAGCACCTCTTTCATATTTGCATATGCGAGTTATAAAAGACCGTCCATTAGAAAGATCTATGGGATATTTGAGTTACGAGTACACAATTTTTTATATAAATAATAAATAAAACTAACAAAAGAATTGAAGACACGTAAGTATACCAACCACCCTTGAGATGTGGCGGAATTGGAATGAGCAATTTAAGGCATGACATTAAGATCAATAAATTGATATTGACCCACCATCTCTTCATCCAGCCAAATATATATGTATCATGTCACCATATAAATACACAACTACAACTAATACAAATATACAATGTTATTCAAAACGAAATAAAAAATTATTTCTCCCAAGTTTATAATACATAATTACAACTCTAATAAAATTCAAATAGAATTATGGTTTTACAAATCCAAACGGCCGATCGGTTTCAATTTAAACTGATTCGATGTATCCTATAAAAGTTCTATTTAAACTGATTCGATACGTCTTGTAAAATTTCAGTTTAAACCAGTGAACCGAATTGAGGATAGGTTAATGTTTGATTCAGTTTTTAAAAGATTGCTTGCAAGTATTAAAAAGTAAGGTAGCGTTTGTTATGCAGTAATGACAGACGGAATGGAATTATTCATTACGTGGGAATGAAATAAGAGGTGTTTGGTTGCACAATGGAATGGAATCATCCATTACACATGGAATCTCATTCCATCAAAACCATTCATTCCCACCTCCCTTCTTTTTTTTCATTCCATTCCATCTTCAACCTACTTTCTCAACAACACAATCATCTAACAACCATCGACACCACCACCACCACCACCATCATCTGACTACCACCGCCACCATCACCACCACCACCTCCGTCGCCACCACCGTCGCCGCCATCACCACCTGACCGCCGCCGTCGCCATCACCACCTTACCACCAAAGCTACCACCGCAACCATCGTCGCCATAATCACGACAACCATTGTCACCGTCGCCACCCGACCATAACCGCCACCACCACTATCACTGCCTAGCCCCCACCACTGTCATCACCACCCTACTACCGCCATCACTACTAATGCTACCATCGCTTGACCACCACCACCCCCGTGCCTAACCGCCACCACCACCACCGTCGCCACCACCAACGTCGCCACCCGCCACCACCATTTTCATCTCCAGAGCTACCACCACCGTCACCATTTCAGGTTTTTTTTTTTTTTTTTTTGTTTTTTGTAAAAATATATACATTTTGGGATAGGAATATTTTTATTATTTCTATTTCATTCCTAAAAAATTTTTCAGATACCAATTAACATAAATTAATTATTCATTTCATTCTCCTATGTTAACCAAACAAGACAAAAAGATCAATTTCATTCCTTTGTCCATTCCATTCTTTCTCCCATTCCATTCTCCATTCATTCCATTCCTTAAAGCAAGCAAGCAAGCAAGCGAAGTAAGCATAGCGACCAAACATGTGTATAACGTTACAACCATGTGAGGAATGGGGTACGACTCTGTTTATGCGTCCTTGTCATCTCTTACCAATTTCTTTCTTATCCTATTTCATGTCACCACCATTTAAGACCAAACACATGCATAATTTAATAATAGTTGGTGGCCCACCTTTTACGGTGGATTCGTAAGAGTTAAATTTAACTTGACTTACCTTAACGCTTATTATATATAGGTATTATTATTATCTAAATAATAATTATTATCGATTATATTAGATGACAAGAATTAAAAGAAATTCGTCGTAAAAAAAAGGATAGTATAGTGAATGAAATATGCATTACTCAATATATAACTCAATGTAGTGAATTAAATATGTATTATTAAACAATGTATACTAATTATTAGTTGTTGTAGAAGAAAATTTTACCCTTTAAAATTATTATTATTATTAAATTTGTTTTGAGCGGCAAAGGATCTCACGTGTAAACCTTTCCTTTTCGGGACTATGTCCAAGGCCGTCTCCTCGACCGCTGTGAGACCATACCCCTGATGCGCGAAGACCGGATGAAATCCGAAAACCCTCGCCCTTGTCGGGTTCGAACCTGGGATTAAAGCCTTGATTCGTTCGTTTACCCAGATATCTTTCAAATCGGCCCAAGTGAGAATTGAGCATGCAGTCCACTAAGAGAGGGCATGTCTCTTATCACTAAACCAACTTCTCAGAATAAAAAAATAGATATTATTACTTAAAGTGAATGAATTAAATGTTACACTATATGAATAAAACTTCTTAAAAAAATAAAAAATTAACATGCATGTCAAAATGTATCATAATATTATATAAATATAAGCATAAATATAGATAGATGAAAGTTAACGTGCTAATTGTGAGAATCAAATATAGTAATTATATATACAAGTAGGTTATTAATTATATAATTACATCATAGAGCATTTCATAATTACTTACATAATTACTCTACTTATATATATATATATATATATATATATAATTATTGTACTTGATTCTCACAATTAACACGTTAATTTCATTTGTATTTAATCAAAATCCAACATAGATAATACGCAACTGTTTTTCTTTCAATGTTTTCCGCTTCATAAGGTAATGCATGGAAATAGTAGTCATTTTATAATAATGAAATCGATCATTTTCATATACATATATGCAAAGTTGATTTTATGTAAATGATTTTGTTTAGATCAAATCCAACCCAAACTGAATAGTGATAAAAATACCATTTAAAGTTTTTTTAAAAGCAAAATGTTTTGTATTGACTTGATGTGAAGCGACTACGATGTGTCGATGATGTTTTTATCATTTTACAATGTTTTAATTAACATAGATTATTTCTAGTTTGGTATAACCGAATAAAAATATGTATGCACATAAAATTGTTTTCATAATCAAGTAATTTTAACATGAATTATTTCTAGTTTGGTATAACTGACAAATAGTTAGAAAAGACGGGTTTTGACTTGTATTATTTACACGTCTTTGTTGTTTATTTGGAAGCAAAGGAACGAGTGGACCTTCTATAGTCAGAATCTTTCTACCTAGTTCATCGTCGAAGAAATTAGAGTCTCTTTGGTTTGATAAAACTTAGGTCCAAGCCCAAGCATAAAGTAATTGATTGGGTCTGTTTGGGTTGTACCCCCCCCCCCCCCCCCCCCCCCCCTTCTCTTCTCCCCTCACTTCTTATCTTGTCTTGTCGGTGTTCATGCCTTTAGTCTATTATATTAACTTCTTGCTGTGAAAAAAGAAAAGAAGTAATCTTGAAAAGAAAAACTACTTGGTTGACTTGTATAAATATGTGACCTCATTATCATCTTCAAAATACGTTTTAGAGCATTTGCAATAAGGACGGAGTCACAAGAATACTAAAAAATCATGTTTAGTCAACTGGTACATCATAAAAATACTATTCTTTTAAAACATTCCGAACCTACCTAATAAGATATCCTATAACTATAAACACCTTCACTGGCCCCACTAAAGGCACACATCACATGTTTTTCTAGTTTTTGTTAAAGAACATCTTAAAAAAATGAGCACAAGAATGACTTTCATATTAAACAAAAACTTACGAAATAAAAAAAAATACGAGAAAGCAATCCCAAAAAACATGTTTTTGTGAATGCTATTATAGTAATACACAATTACTTAACTATTGTACATTGATTCCATAAAGATTTAATACTATGAATTTGTGTTGTTGGATAAATCATAAGTCAACTTTTAATTTTATAACTATAATAATAATTGTTTACTTTTAAGAAATAAACCCAAATCAAGCTGTTATTAAATAATAGAATTGACCCACCAAACTATCATATAGCACCAATCATATTGATGCAAATGGCATAGTGATTGTGTTCACGTATATATGGTGAAAACCTTGTTATTGAATCTCCCCATGTGGATGTGGGGTTGTACGGTCTCGGAGCTCATTGTTTATGGTAAAATTTTTTCAAAATGATCCAAATAAGGAGAGATAAAAAAAATGATCATAACTATATCAAGATTTCCAAAACAACTCTTAAAATATGTATTGAGAAGACGCATTAGGAAAATAAACGATGATAACCAATCAAAATGTGACACGTGTAAAGGTACTGACACACGAGATTTTTAAAAATCTCGTCTGGTCCGACCATATTTTTAAGTTAATTAACTTTTTAAAAAACCATCTCTCCAGACGGTTTTTTTATGTTTCTCGTCTGGTCCGACCATATTAATTTTTTCTTGATATTTGAGCTTTTTTAATTTCGTTTTGGTAGACGCATTTTAATTGAATTTCGTCTTCCAAGTTCATATTCCAAAGTTTCTTATTTGGTGGTTATAAAAGTTTAAAATCGTCTGGACCGATAGTATTTTTCGTATTCCGTCTTGACCGACAATGTCTTTTATTATTCCGTCTAATCCGACGGTATTTTTAATTATGTTTTAGGTAGACCCCACTTTACTAAATTAAACTATCAACTCTTCAAGTATTATTGATTCATCTTCATTTTCTTCCTTTTTATCTTCATCCAAATGAAAACTGCTCACCTCAACAGATGCGGGTTCCGGACGTATTTTTACAGCCTTCACAAACTCTCGAAGAGGCCCGGACGAATCATTTTCGATTAGGGTACGGTATTGAACACTGTATTCATTTCCAAACGTGGAATTATGTTACAGCCGTAATACGATCCCAAAAACCCAAGACCCAAATCCGCAACGTCGACTCGATCTCCTCTCTTATACTTCATTTCGCTAAAGTGTAGTTATGATTTTCAATGATCGGAGTTATAGATATAAGAAGATATAGATTAGAGAATAAAAGAGATTTAAACTCACAAGATAAGAAACTTTGGAATATGAACTTGGAAGACGAAATTCAATTAAAATGCGTCTACCAAGGCGAAATTAAAAAAAGCTCAAATATCAAGAAAAAATTAATATGGTTGGACCAGACGAGAAACATAAAAAAACCGTCTGGAGAGACGATTTTTTAAAGAGTTAATTAACTTAAAAATATGGTCGGACCAGACGAGATTTTTAAAAATCTCGTCTGGTGTGTCAGTACCTTTACACATGTCACATTTTGACTGGTTAAAAATATCGTCGTTTATTTTCCCAATGCGTCTTCTCAGTACATATTTTAAAGGTTGTTTTGGGAATCTTGATATAATTAGGATTATTTTTTTTTCTCTCTCCTCGTTTGGATCATTTTCGGAATTTTCTCATTGTTTATTATCATGCTATCATGTTTTTCTCGTATATTTAATAACAGATAATTAGATTGGCATTGTTATAGTCACTAGTCACCATCATCACTTAATATGAACCTCTTTACCCACTATTGGTTTCTTGTTAGGCGAAAATATTAATATAAAGACAAAGAACGTGATTAAGAATGACATCCATTCAGACAATGTCGAAAAACACTGTTTTTTTTATTGTCGTTTGTTTATTATCTGTAATTTGCTTCCATGTTTGAACTGCACTTGTATTATATTAATTTTGATTAATTTTTTTTTAGAAATTGGTATGTTAGAAAGAGTATGACTACACGAGCTATAGTTTTTAAAAGATTTACAAATGGGTTGTGCTCCTCGGCAAGAGCAACAATTTTTTTAACTAACATTTGGAACTGAATTTAATGAATTTTGAAGGGTTCATCTACGGCTAAGGATGTTGAATTGCTAACGACAACCCGAAAGAGAGATTTTCTTCCTTCTTTTTACGTGGCTTTGAGCTTGGAATGACCCATTGCATATGGGCTTACATGTTTAGTGATATGATCCGAGTGGTGCTACCTCACCCAGTCACCCACGTAGCCTATGCCATGTTCCCAATTCATGCATGTTCTCAACCCATGTTCTCATGCAACATATTATCTAGTGTTTTGTTTATTTAGTTTGCATTAAGTATTTAAGTTATATTCAGTTTATAGGTAATGATTCGACTTAATAGGATAGTGGGTAGTTTATTTTGTTTTGGTTGTTGCCTATAAAAGGCATTTGAATTATGTTATTAAAGAAGAAGAATATTGAAGTAAATTACATGTCTTGTTCTCTCTATTTCTTTGGAGTCTAACCCGCTCAAAGGGTCACTATCTTAGGAGATTAGCCATCTCGAATCGGCTTCTATCAATGGTGCTTTCATTTTCGAACCCAATTCCTCCACCTACTTCAAGGCCTCATCGTACTCTGCTTAAAGAAACCATAGCCGCCTTTGCCAATACCGTCTCCGAACAAACGGCTGCGATGAAGGAGTACTCCTCCGCCTTGGATACCTTCGTCACCCCGCCTTTGCCGACGCCCAAGCCGCTCAGATAGAGCAAACCAACCTCTTATTATCTTTCGCCAAATCATTCCTCGCTACCCTTGCTAAACCAAAACCGTCACTTGAACCATTTACACCACCACAACGAACATTGTCGCCTTCAACGCCTGAACTACAAACCACCCCAAACAAGCACCACAAACAAACAACACCGCTCAAACCCTTGGCAGGTAGATGGTCGGTTGCCTCAACAAACAAGTAAAACCATGCAACATGAACAAATTATAAAGATAAAAGCAAGCGGAAGACACGAGTGGCACCAATTGATAGGTAGCCGATTCGAGATGGCTAATCTCCCAAGATAGTGACCCTTTGAGCGGGTTAGACTCCAAAGAAATAGAGAGAACAAGACATGTAATTTACTTCAATATTCTTCTTCTTTAATAACATAATTCAAATGCCTTTTATAGGCAACAACCAAAACAAAATAAACTACCCACTATCCTATTAAGTCGAATCATTACCTATAAACTGAATATAACTTAAATACTTAATGCAAACTAAATAAACAAAACACTAGATAATATGTTGCATGAGAACATGGGTTGAGAACATGCATGAATTGGGAACATGGCATAGGCTACGTGGGTGATTGGGTGAGGTAGCACCACTCGGATCATATCATTTAGACTGCCCAATGTCCATATTTGATTACCTAAAAGTTTAAAAGCAATTGTCACGTCCCTACTAGTGTTATGTAGGTAGTGGGGCTTTTATAAAACCACACATTCACAAGTATGTAGTGGGCTAACTAAAAACACAATAAACATTTTTTAATTGGTTTGATTTTGGTTTGGACTCACACTCTCCATGCTTATTAATGGGATAACGAAAATAGGGGTGTAGGCCCTTGGCACGCACCCCTCTCTTTGGTGCCAGTTTGGGTTAACGGTGGAGCAGCGGTGACGTGGAATGCATGTTAAGACCACTACGGGAAGTGTTATGGTAACTTCTAGCATCTAATCCATTGCATTATTATGTCTCTTTGCCACGTTGCGTGTAAAGCCTTTTGCTTGTAGCTTGTTGGTAAAAGAGTATAAAGCCACATTGTTTGTTAGGTTGTGAATGTTGGTCTATCTAATGGATCATGTAACGAATATTCTTCCATTAAAGCTTTTCATACATTTTTCTAACATCTATTATTACACTCCTAAACCTCCTAACTTATTCTTCATGATTTAAACCCTTGAACACTATTGAGGCTGACTCACCCTTATAGTACGGGAGTCAGTTGTTAATCCCCTATGAAAAAAAGTAATACTATTATAGTGTTAAAATACTGACGACTTCTGTGAAATTTTTATACCAGCCTCTGTGAATTTCGAGAATGACACCGCAAAAGTTCGAGACCGAGTATAGTTCTAGAAAGTTGCTCACTTGTCTTTCCGATCACTTGGCAGCGGGGCGCTGCTCAGGTGCTCAGGGGTGGCAAAAATAAAAGAAACGTTGATGAAGATGACCTAATAAAGGTTCTTGTAGAAGACTAGAAGATACCCCAACTAGCATACCTTTCATTTTCTCCCAAGAAATCCTATTTAGTAAAGGTCCTTGAATTAAATTGGATATGACTCAATGGTAGAGTCCTCACTTTACTAGTGAGATGTAGGGAGTTCAAACCTCACTATCACTAATTTATATGGGAGATATGAGGAATGACCCTGGCTTGCCATGGTTCGAGTCCTGATCTCACCCGGTTTTACCGGCTCCTCGCTGTTGTGCCGTTTGGGGGGCGTGGGGGTCGGATTTTACCCGGGGAATCCCTCAATAGGTGGACCACTAGGGGCTCCGTCCGTCCAGAATCGTGTCCGGCTCGGGCTACCTTTAGCCAATGGGGGTCGCGTACGGAGTACCCGACGTTACTTAGTTGGTCGTTCCAAAACTTTGTAATATTATATAGTAATTGATGTACGTAAGGTAATTTCAACATGTTTAGTATTGATTTTCCAAATCTTGGGTACCGATAAAGGTACCATGAAAACCATAAGGTACTCTACCAGGTAATTGGATTCTACATATTTGCTTCATACTTGAAGCATCAACTACCAACTATTTCGATTTCTCGTTATCTTCATCTCTAACATAACGCATTATATAACTATCGTCTTCTTTCTCACTGTTTTCTACGGGAACAAATAACGGTATACCAAACCGTTTATTCCCATAGGAAAACTTTTTAATACTTTTAGTCTCCAAATCAACCTTGGCCATACCACTACATTTTGGCCAAGGTTCAACTATTGCTTAGTAGACGTAACGAGTCTTACATCCAATTCGTTTATTATTAATGGTACCCGCATCCAAGTTTAAACCCGACCCGATAACTGGACGGGTTGACTCTTTAGTTCTCGAAACCGAAACCAATAAACTTATGGTTCGATTTTGGTTTTGCATATTATAAAAAATGAGCAAATCCCGAATTTCTAGATTTTCACATTTTATTTTAAATAATTTATAAGAATTTATTAAAAAAGTAACCCGGCCAAATATTTTAGCCCAAATGTATAATAATCGATTAGCTATTATATTAGTTTACAAAATGATTTAAGCTTGAATTCTTTTTTATTGTGCTAGAAAAAGAACGGTTTTTAAGTATACATGTGGTTCGATTTTAGCCCAAATTCGACCCAAAACGAACCATGCACACCTCACCTCCTAGTGGGTTGCGTTGGCCGTTGAGGTGTTAATAATGTAGAATATTGAATATTAATGCTTGAAAGATTCCATACATCGAATGTATACAAGGAAGATACCAACAAATCAATTAGAAGATGCAGGGATGTTGGAAATGGAAGAAAGACCAAATTCACGTTTCTATAATTCAGAAATTAACTAACGGACAACGTATTGAGATTATTAGAGGATATGTATGTTTTCGTCCAAACATTAAATTAAACTCGTACTCGTGACTGCCCTATTCATAAGAAATTAGTTTCTGTTTATATCTTAAAACTTATGACAACTTCAATTTTATATCTTAGTTTGAGGTAAGAGTATAGAGCCTTCACATATATTAATCAAAATTCAAAAGATTTGTTAGTCTAAAGTAAAAAAACATCAGATTCATACCCCCGTGAATTGGTAAAGATTAGATGACCATAATCGCAGCCAGAAGAACATATATGCAAGTTCAAACGACCCAGAGAATGGTCGAGGACATGACCACATAAATAATCGAGGTCGGGTGAGCCGAATGAACATGTTTATGAATCAAGAGGAGTTCCGGGTGAATCGAGACATGCTCAGAGTTATAGATCCACCTAAAATGGTTTAGAAATTAGGGTAATGATTGTTGGAATCAATGGCGAAGGATAGTTGGGGCCAGGGGTGGCCCCGACTCCCTCCGGTTTTTCGCATAGTAGTGTAAATTTACTCGTTTTCGTCCGACATTTTTTATACGTAGTGTAAATTAATCTGATTCTAACCGAAAATTTGATCCTGACCCCCTCCATTTACGGATTTTTAAATGTATATTTTCATCCGCCCCCCTCGACATCTTCGTCCAAGCTTCGCCACTGGTTGGAATTAATAACTAAACCGATCTTCAATCATATGTGGCTCGCGGTATAAGGAAAGAGTCTTGGAGTTAAAGTAAAATTAATTAAAGTGTTATATATAATTATCATATTTGGATTAATTATCTTATTATTTGTTTTTATTATTTTTAGGGAGTATCTCATAGAATAGTAACCAACTTTCAAAAGTGTTTCACTTAGGTAACTCATGCATATTTTTCTCAAATCGGGTCACTAAATCTGTCAATCGAGTCTCACCGATTTTTTTGTACGTCAAGAAGAAATTGAGGATAAGATGTGGGGGTCGGAATTTGCAATATACGTAGTAATTTTATTTAAAAAAATTAAAAACGTTAATTATATTAAAATTCAAAAATAAAAAATAAAATCCACTTCGCCACATAACGTCAACATAAAAAAATAAAAAGATTTCCTATGTGAAAGAAAATATAAAAAACGCCAAAAAAACATGTTAAAATCTTTAATTTAATTAAATATGAAAATTAAGTGATTTAATTGGAACATTTTTAAAGTTGAATGTTGGAACAATTTTAAAACTTGGTTACTATTATATGAAATTGCCAATTTTTATTAGAGTCTTACACTGCATTCTTGAGTTTTTTATTTAATGGATTGGAAAAGAAAAGATAAGAAAATTTTTCTTTTCATTCTTGAGTTTTAATTTCATTAAAAAAAAGAAAGAGAATGTAAGGAAAACTTAAGCTTTTTTTCCTTCAAAACTTTCCTGTCAAATATGGTTGGATTGTGAAAGAAAGTTTATATCTCATTATCATATTACCAATTTACACTGTCGTAATTCTCTTTTCCATGTTGCTATGAGGACATAATTGTAAAGTTACAAATTTTTTTTCCTATCTTTTCCTTCCAATCTAACTCAAGAATGTAATAAACACTTTCTTTTCTTTTATTTTAATTCAAGAATGTCTTTTAAGTATATAATTTCTTTTCCTTTCTTCTTCTATCCAATCTCATCATTGCTTTTCCTTGTATTTTAAACCCGAGAATACAGTGTTAGTTATAGTCTAAACAAGTTTATGTGCAACTATATATATATGGAGTCAAGATAAAGGTTGTAACCAAAATTTTGAGTTATTTTTTTGGTTAATATAATTAGAAGAGTTAATTTCCAAATTAGTCATTTTACTCTCATACTTTAATATTAATTCACCATCGTGAAGAAAGTTATCAACTTTTCATTGTGCTGTACATGATAAACCAATTTTTACTTACATATCATTAGTGTATTTAAATTTATTCAATGTTGTGATTGCAAAAGGTACTTTCAAAATTAGGCTTTCTCAACACAGTGACAATGCAACTTAATGAAATGTAGTAGTTAACTAGTAGTATGATTATGAGTTTAGAAAAACAAATATTATGGCATCTCTATTCTCTCGTAAAGAAACCTTAAATTTTAATTTCTCTTTTTATTCCTTGTTTTGAAGAGAGAGGATATAAATGTAGTCATATAAGTATGAAACCGTGATAGAAATTGAGCTCTTCATGGTCCATATAATAAATATAAGCCCATGACAAATAGGCCGACTAGACTAATCACAAACTTATAAATAACTAGAACTAAAAAGTATCGATATATGTTAGCATTTTAACCCAACCAGTTTGGGTCATCAGTTTGACGCTTTGAGTTCAACTGCGAATTGTACCACGTGCCACCGATATCTTGGATAGCCACTTTCTTCCAACGGCTATTTTATCATTGTTTTTCTAAAATATCTTCCCACTATTGCACATTGCTATCAATGTAGGCGTCAAAACGATTACAATTTGACACATTGTTAAAGATTTGATGTATAGTTATAGCTATCTAAGTAAAAGCTCTTACAATAACGCATCAAACTTACAACGTTAATTTGACATACTGATGAAGACACTCCATTACAATCCCGCAAACCCTTAGCCCTTGTTTTTCCATAAAGTTGACTTACTATTATAATTTAAAACAGCTTGACGTGTTGGTGTCAAACCATGTTAAAAAATGTCGTTTAAGTAAAGTATAACATTGCACATATCGAATTAAAGAGTATAAACTTATTGATTTTCCCGTATGGTTTTTCAACATTTAAAGTACTTCAACTTAAAAAATTAATAAAATATATTTTTATTTAAGCTTAAAAAGAGAATATACTTGTTTATCTTTATATTTACTATTTTTTTTACATTTTTAATACACCTTTAATTTTTATTAGTTATAATTTGTACTAAAACTGATTTCTGTATATAATTAAAATAACCTACCTCCTGTATATTTATAAAATTAGTTATACATATAAACCAACCAAATGCTTGAGTTGGATGTCAAATTAGTTTGCTACACACACTTTTTTTTATTGAAGGAATAACTTTTTTATGTTATTGGGTCTGAATAGGACTATGACATCCTATTTCGTACTTTAACCACACACTTGCACATGCAAGATTAGGGTTAGATTACCCCCACCCACGCCGCCTTCTATTTTCGGTTCAAAAGTTGACGTTGACACGACTATTGGTGAAGTCGTCGCCAGCTCAGGCGATAGTATTTTGTAGGTATGAAAGTTGAACAATACTTGAGTTTTTGACCAAACTACAAAGACAAAAATTGAAGTTTACTTTTTTGTTCAATATTTTTTTTCAATACAACCGTTTCTTACTTTAATTTTTCTTTAGAAAATTATTTTTAACAACTTAAATCTTTATAAACTATTTGTGGGGTATAATTATAAAAATATTTGTTTCTAAATGTGCCATCACAACAATGCACGCTTTGTCGCAACGCATGGATATAGTTTTATTGGTTGTGTGGTTATACAAAGATGTATTTCAATTCATTTAAACTACCCTAGCAATCAACCTGTATTTATCGTCATGTGTTGACATCCGTTCGACTCTTTAGGTAGGAAACCTACACAATTCTATGGTAGGTAAATGACAACTTTCATCTTGAGAAAAAAATATTTGAACTCCTGTTGTTAAAAATAACTTTTTTAAGGTTAATTTCTTTTACTTCATTTAACTCGATCTTAGAATATTGGTTTACATAAGAGACTTTGTATAAAAGAATAACATCACAAAAGAACAAGAGTTAAGTGTCACTTTAGTACATGTGGTTTGGGCAGCTACGCAACTTTAGTACCTAAACTTTATTTTGTGCAACTAGCTACCCCAACTTCAAAAAACTTGTCATTTTAGTACTTTTTGCTAACCCCGTTAATTTTGTCTCGTTAAGTCAGGGGTAAACTTGTAATTTCAATCATTCGGATTATTTTATTAATTCATTTAAGAGTTAAGTGTCATTTTAGTACATGTGATTTGGCCAACTACACAACTTAACGAGAAAAAATTACAAGTTTACCCTTGACTTAACAAGAAAAAATTAACGGGGTTAGCCAAAAATACTAAAATGGCAAGTTTTTTGAAACTCAGGTAGTCATTTGCACAAAATAAAGTTTAGGTACTAAAGTTGCGTAGTTGGCTATACCACAGGTACTAAAATGGCACTTAATTCAAAAAACAAATTATAAGTTAGTGTATAAATTGCCTTTCCTTTTAACATAATCTTCAATTGAAATGTAAATTTTAATAAAAATTGTGTGAAATTCAGAGGCTGTAATTTTGATAAAAGTATAAACCAAATACAATTTCTTTGATTAGATTTCTAATCACATATATGGGGTGGTTAGACATTTAACTCCATAATGTTTATTGGTGGAGTTATTGTTGGTAACTAAAAAACAAAAGAATGTTAGGTACCAATGTACCATGTAAACATTTTAGAATATTGAGGTAAACTTGTAAAGATGTTATTTCTATTTTTTAAATTTTGAGATAATTAGAAGTTTATATTATGGAATACTTTGTGGGTTTAAATCCTTATAAATACAAGATAAATATTGAATTTTGTTGTTTCGCAAATAGCTATTTTTTCAAAGGAAAAAAAATCTTTAGTTTAAGTTAAATGCTATTTAAATGAGATTTCATATTGAAATATGTATAAAAGTAAAACGTTGTCTTCAACTAAGTGATAATATATGGGTTGAGTTATAATAACAAGATTAGTTTTCCTAAGAAGGATGAAAAATAATCTTGTCCATTCATTTGAAGATTGAATGGTTGAAATTATATTAGAGAGATATCAAGTGTAAAACAAGAGTAAAGGTATAATAGGGATAACACATTTGTTGACTTTCTCTCTCCACATGCAAGACACATGTCAAATTCCCCCATCATTTTAAAACGTCCATAACTTTTTTATACGACTTTTTTTTTTCAAAACAATTTCACCATAAAAACGAGTGTTTATTTTTATCTTTTATATGAGTATCATATTGCTTTATAAAAATAAAAAAAAAATCATGGGTTTTTACAAAGTGTGTTTTACCATAATTGTGTTTTACAAAATTGTGTTACACAATTGTGTTTTATTTTTTCATATGTTTTTTGCATTGTGTTTTTTACATTGTGTTTTCATTGTGTTTTTGTCATTGTGTTTTTATTTTCATAATGTTTTTTTCATTGTGTTTTTTTACATTGTGTCTTTTTTATTGTGTTTTTCATAGTGTTTTATTTTCCGGCGAAATTTCCGAAGACTTTTCCGGCAAGATGGTGGCAGTGGGCGGTGGTGATTGTAGGAGATAAGTGAAAATTTAAATGGGTTTTTGAAAATTAAATTAAGTGAGTTTTCAATATTAAAGTATTAGACAAAAATACCCTCCTTCCTAGCCTTCTTAGGAAAATCAAACTTTTTATTTGATCTTTTCTCATGATAATATATAGTTTAGTGTTGATGCATGAGATACTAAAAAATACAGGTGACTTAATTATTTAAATGTATCTTTATCACTATTACTTTATCCTTTGAAATCAAATTTTGTTTTATCATGATATTTTAATTAGTATATAATCACTAAATATTTACAATTACATAGTTAAAAGTAGCATGCTTATTTTCAAACGTTTTCTTTTATTTAGCGTTTGCTTATGGTATTAAATTAGTTGGTGTAGTTTTTTTGATTTTAGGTTGATATATTTATATCAATTTTTTTTAGAAAATTGGATTTAAATAATCTCACCTTTAATGAATTGGCCAATAATAATCTTACATCCGGTATTTACCGCTGGCAGTTCCATCTTTTCAAGGTTTTTTGTTTTATGATCCTCCGTTAAAAATAATTAACGGGGTTAAGTTTTTGCTGATGTGGCGAGTGACATGGCTTTTTCAATATCCTACATGGTTTTTCCCTGTATATTCCCCCCCCCCCCCTCTGATTACTTACGTGTAATACTCACCCATTTAACCCCCAAAATTAACTATTGAGCCCTAATTATTTTTGAGATTTGTCACACCCCAACCTACGGCGGAAATGCCGGGGCGCGAACTGATTGTCACAGCTCTCAAAGTTACTATCATGCACAATATAAGTTTTAATATCTATTTAATAATTTCAAATATTCATGTACATCAAATTTATAAATCAACAATTACATTAAACATCCAAAATTAAGTTCTTGTATCTTTTCTCTAACATGCATCCTAAGTTGCTTCAAACAATCTTGATAATCACGTCACACGATAACCTGCATATGCATTGAAAATAATATAGTTTGTCAACACAAGGTTGAGTGAGCAACACACCAGTTTAAATGTACATATAGTATATAACAAAAATATGTAGTTGCAACAATTCATATGAGAATAACAAAATAACCAAATGAGTAAGTATAACTGAGATGTCGAGAAGCACAAAGGCTAACGACTGGCATATGATCATACTAGACTGAGATTATGTTGGACCTCTCCGAATGCGGAAGCATACAAAGCAAATAAGCACATAAACAAGTAAGGTATAAGTTGTTAACACATAAGACAAAGTTGCAGTTTTAAGTATAAGTATATAATGAGAAATATATTTACGCATATGTCCCCAAAACGTGGAAAACAAGTAAAAAGAGAGGAATGTGGTACTCACCTCAAAGCCGAACAAAAGACGATTACGATAACAATGAGAATGACGATTTGCGGAAATCAAGCGTTGACGATAAGGCCTAATGAGGAAAGTGGAATATGGATACGCTAAGTTAATGAACTAGATTGATTAAGAAAGCTCGATAATCATTAATAAGTAATTATTATAATAATAAAATATTATATAAGGATTTATTACATAAAATGATTATTTTGATTTATGAAAACATAACTTAAATATTATTTGTAGTTTTATAAAATTGGTTTACTTGATTTATATATTTATTAAAACATTAGTTTTAAAAGTAAAATACATCTTTAAAAATATTATTAGTTTGTTAAAATAATCTAAATATATATATTAAACCAAAAATATTAGCTTACGTGATATTATATATACGAATATATACATATATGTATAACTAATTACACATATACGTACATACACGGACGAGAGATAAGAGAAACACAAGTATTAAATCCGGTTTTTTTAATAAAATAATTTTATTTACCATTTATTATTATTAATACTACTTAGTATTGATTAATAAGAACAATAACAAAATATTACAAAAAAACGGGCTCATGGGGGATCGAACCCGCGTCCCCGAGCCAACAAAGCTTTAACCTTCCTACAATAGCCAACTGAAATGGCAGCCAATTCGTTGTAAACATGGAAACGTTTAAATATAAACATAACAGTAATAGATCCTTATTGATTAAGAACCCTAAAACCCAAATCTGCTTAAATCGTTAGTTTTGAATCGATTAATCATAGGGTTTTGAAAAACAAGGTATTGCGAACCTAAACATACAATTAATTACCTAGAATGAATATCGTAGCAGGGTTAATGGAACTCGATAACTTCCGACAGTGATAGGTTACGAACCCACTGTTGCAAGCCAAAGTAATCTAATTGAATAAAGGGGTTCGATTCGCGATGACCAGAGGGTGGAGAGGACGGGTCTAATTGAATTACTATGCGCGTTATGATATACTTTGATCATCCAAGGGTGTCGGCTAGGTTAATTAGGAATAACATATCAGTTACGATCGAATTAACATAATAAACAGTCGGTTAAGCCGTTTATGGAATATATTACATGGTAAGAGATTCAATTTCCCATATTATGGCGTGAATTAAGGTGCAAGCTATCAAATGGGTAAACGGTTTTGCGATATGGGTCAACAGGTATGGGTGTATCCATGGGTTAATGGGTTAAAGTAATATTATACACAGAGTTTGCTATTAGGCCCCTATAGTTAGAAGATGGAAAGATTTTATGATAATAGTTTTAGTTTAGGGTCATAATTGCCAAAATATGAAAGTTATATATATATATATATATATATATATATATATATATATATATATGAGTAAACTGCGGTTTTCGTCCCTGTGGTTTGTCCAAATTTGCGATTTTAGTCCAATAGTTTCTGATTGTCTTTTTTCGTCCCTGTGGTTTCATTTTGCTTTCAATTATATCCTAACCAACTAACCCCGTTTAATCCACCTGGTTATGTCCATCATCTTGAGGGGCAGTTTGGTAATTGTACTCCCAAAAGAAACACCAACCAACCCTAAATCCCTGATTAAAAAACCATCCAGTTGTCTTTTTCAATTGGTTTGTTCGACACCATGATTTCAAACCCTAGAAGAACAATGAACCACAATTCCAAACTCTAGACGAACAAACAACGACGATTCATCACTAATCTTTGATCATGGCGCTTAGTCTCTGGTGGCTTCGATCTCCACATGAAAAGTTTGACCCCGATGAAGAATATCGTAAGTACCGATCTCTGTTTAACCGGTTTCTTTAAACTTCTTTCCATGATTGTCTGGATCAACAATAGTTATTAAATCTTTACTGATATTGTTTATTAAACCAGGGGTCACCCAAAGGTTTTCTCCATGAAGTTTAACTATGGTGGGAGATTCACAAAGCCTCCAGGCAGAACCTATGTTAATGGAAAGGTAGGGTTTTTTTGATATGGTTGACTCT
Source organism: Bidens hawaiensis (assembly GCF_021521415.1). Lineage (NCBI taxonomy): Eukaryota > Viridiplantae > Streptophyta > Magnoliopsida > Asterales > Asteraceae > Bidens > Bidens hawaiensis. The sequence continues at coordinate 600,176 of NW_027492108.1, read as the reverse complement.
TTCGAGTTTGGGTTCCACGAACTAGAATCTATGACAGATTGCTTAGATCTTCATGTAGGAGATGAAATACTTTATTACTATTTTAAGGTTCCAAACAGTGATCTTGATTATGGTTTAAGGGCTTTAACAAATGACACTGATCTTGATGAGTTGTTTAAGTATGTTGAGGAGTTTAAGGTTATTGAGGTATACACCGAGCTTGGATGCCAGGCAATAGGCACTACAGAAACTATCAATGAAAGTCAAGTAAGCCAAGTAGATAATGAGGTTAGGACTAAGGATCACATTGATGAAGATGACAATGGGGATGGTGAGGGTGGTGACGAAGATAACACTAGGGATGGTGAGAGTGGTGACGAAGATAACAATGGGGATGGCGAGAGTAGCGATGAAGATGATTCCGAGGATTCTGATTTCTTTGTTGACAGTGATAATAGCTGTGATGATTTAGAAGTAGACATGAATGAATTTAGATCTGTGGTGGATATACCTGTTAATGAAGAACATCAATACTTCGCTAGTGAAGATGATAACAATGATTTTGAAGTTGACTTAGATGATTTTGATAGCATGGATGAAGATGAAACACCTTTAAGCAAGGCAATGAAAAAGGCTAGGAAGAAGAATAGAAAGGGCAAAGATCCAGTGTTTGCACCTTTTTATGTTGGACAACAGTTTTCAAATAGGGATGAAGTTAGGGATCTAGTGAAGAAGTTTTGCATTGAGAGTAGAAGGCAACTTTACTTTAAAAAGAATGATAAAGAAAGAGTAAGGGTGTTGTGTGCTGGAGTTACACATGCTGTTGGTGGGTCCAAAGAGGTAGTTGTGAAGAGTAAAGTTGGTGGGTCTCAAAAGGTGGATAAGTCAAAAAAAAAACAATGAAAGAACCAATGGAAGAGAAACTGATTCCCACTTGTCCTTTTGTCTTACATATCTCCAACCACAATAAATTATCCTCTTGGGTTGTGAAGACCTTTACTAATGAGCATACATGCCTTAATACAAGAAATGTCAAGTTGTGTACTGTGAGTTGAATTGCTAAAGAAGCTGAACAAATTGTTGCTTCGAACTACAACATACCAGTTAAAGCACTACAAGATCAATTCCAGAGGAAATATCAAATACAACTCTCAGAGACTAAAGTTTTCCGGGCGAGGGCCATGGCTAGGCAGAAGATTGATGGTAATTTCACTACTCAGTATGCACTTCTAAGGAACTATTGTAAGTAGCTAGTTAGAGCTAATCTAGGAACCTCTGTGGAGATTGAGGTAGAGAAAGAGTTTAACACATCTAGTCTAACAAGGCAGTTCAAGAGGGTTTACATTTGTTTAGCTCCATTGAGGGAAGGGTCTAAAGCTTGTGGTAGGGACCTATTGGGATTGGATGGCTGCTTCATGAAGGGGACTTTTCCTGGACAGATTCTAACTGCAGTGGGAGTAGACTCAAATAATTGCATATATCCCGTGGCATATGCTTTAGTTGAAGCTGAAACAACTGAATCATGGACTTGGTTCTTGGAGTGCCTAGGTCGTGATCTTGATCCATATGCAAATTCCAATTTCACTTTCATTAGTGATCGACAAAAGGTACATCCAAGTTTTAACTGTTCACGTATTGTGTTTACTATTTTTGTCATCACTTATTGTGTTTACTTGGGTTTATTATTAATCAGGGTATTATACCAGCTTTAAAGAAGACATACCCAAGTGCTGAACACAGATTTTGCTTGAGACACATTCATGAGAATATGAAGTCTAAGTGGAGGGGTCATGTGTTTAAAGATCTACTTTGGAAGTGTGCTACAGCAACCACTATTCCACAGTTTGAGAAGGCAATGACAGAAGTGAGGGTCCAAAATCAGGCTTTACATGATTGGCTACGTGATATCCACCCAAAGCACTGGTCTAAAGCATACTTTAGTGGTACGATTCTTTAAAATTAAAAATATTACGTGTTCAGTGGTACGATTCTGGTTATTTTTTCGGGTTTCGGGTCAGGTTGTTCGGGTTTTGGGTTAAATGGTTCTGGTAAATTAGGATCGGTATTCGGGTTAAAAGAGTTAAAATCTAAACTTATATTGAAAAACACACCCCTAATTATGTTATCTATTGTGTCTTTGCAGGAAGGTCAACAAGTGATGTTCTCTTAAATAATCTATGCGAGGTGTTCAACAGGCAACTGGTTGGCGGAAGAGACAAGCCCATTATAACCTGCTTGGAGTTTACTAGGGAATGTTTGATGAAGAGAATTGTTTTAGTTCGTAAAAGCATTTCCAAGTGTGACGGTCCTCTGACTCCGAAAGCAACAACACTGTTTGAAGGAATTAAAAAAGATGCATTATTGTACAAAGTCATATGAAATGGGATGAAAAAGTACCAAGTAAGTGGGCCTTCACAAGATCAATGTGCAGTCGATGTTGACAAGAAGACTTGCTCATGCGGAATGTGGGAGTTGATTGCCATGCCATGCAAGCATGCAGTGGCAGTCAATTATAATATAGCCCAAAATGTCATGGATGTTGACATTCCAGAGGCTTGGATCTCTAAAGTCTACTTGCTTGATACATGGAAGAAGGTGTACGATCATACCATTGACCCAATCAACGGTGTTCAAATGTGGACGCCTTCAAAATGCCCAACAACTCTTAAGCCTCCAAAGCACCACAAACAAATTGGAAGGCCAGAGAAGAAACGAAAGAAAAGTGCTGAGGAGTTGAGCGAACTTGCTAGGGAAGGGAAAATGCCAAGGTCTAGAAACACGGTCACGTGCAGGAATTGCAAAACACAGGGGCATAATATAAGGTCTTGTACTGCGCCAAAGTTTTTATCACAACCTGAAAAGAAAAGGGGCACAGCCAAAGGGGGAAAAAAGTTGTCACAAGTGGAAGGTTCAAAAAGAAGGGCAACACCAAAGGGAAAGAAAAAGTGTCACAGGTGGGAGGTTCAAAAAAGAAAGACACCACCAAAGGTCTTTGATTGAATGGTGTTTGTGTTGATTGTCTTTTGAAACTGTTAATATGTTTGATGGTTATCATGTTTTGGCATGTTTGACTTTTTAGTCGAACTTGCAATACTTTCCCAAACATAATCTAGTATTTATGTTTGATGGTTATCATGTTTTGTATATCTAAGGCTTTGACTCTAGATGTTGCATGTTAGTTTTTATGTAATGGATGCTATGTTTTGGTTGAAGTATGGATGTTTTAGTATGCTTGTGATTATATGGTTGTTATTTGTTGGTATGTTTGACTTTATTGACAAATATGAGTTTTTCAAGGTAATTGTCTTTTTAAAATTCAGATTTTGACAAGTTGCATATTTTAGTATCTGATTGTCTTTTTAAAATCCAGGTACTTGTCTTTAGCATTTCCAAGTGATATCACGCTAACAGGTCACTGCAGTAAATATATTTAATTAACAAGATAAGGTGTCAAATGACCTCTATTATTTGCTTAAAAAACGAAGAGCTGGTACATAAAATATTAGGTAAACTTTTCATACCCTAAACTAGTTGCAAGAATCCATTGAATTATGCATTCTAGTGTCGGTAATTGACAAAAATGGTGGTCTTTGACCAACTCAGTTTTGACAAACAATGTTTCATTTGTAACCTGTTATAATGCATAAGGTAATTAGGGGGTGCAAACGAGCCGAGCCAGGCCCAAGCTCGACTAGGCACAAGCTCGGCTCGTTTAACTTATACATAGCTCGAGCTCGAGCTTGGCTCGTTTCGAGCTCTATTAAACGAGCTTATTTTTAGGCTCGTGAGCCGGCTCGAGCTCGTAAGTAAAGCTCGGGCTAGGGCTCATTTATTGAATGAGCTTGTTTTTAGGCTTGAGCTCGGCTCATTTACACCCCTAACGTTAATAAACCAAACTTGTCGTATGGTAGCCAAAATACGAAATTTCATTAATAGTGGTCATCAACAAAATTTGCAACATAGTGCATTTAATCACATCCTATAGTTAAGAGTACAACATAAAAACATAAAGCCAGTGTCAGACTCAATAAAATTTGATCAATCCTTTTTTCTGTCGTTAAGGTGGAGAACTGAACAAAGAATTCTCTTTTTTCATCATCAATCGAATCACTGTTTGCAACCCAGGATTCTATTTTATCATCAATCCAGTCCCCGTTCACGTTTTTTCTTTTTCTTATCAATGAATAGATCTCTTTACTTGTATGACTTAGATGTCTCGTATTTCTCGAAAAAGTGACCTTTACAAGTTTCAGGTCATTTAAAAATCAAATACAACAAAAAAAACATCCAACTTAAACCAATAAATCTTCAGTCTTTTGTTTTGAATTGCATTAGCTCTTGCCATGGCTTCGTGATTATTGGCGGATCTCAATAGACCAGGAATGATTTCTTGAGCTCTTTGGCACAATGGGGAATCAACCCAATCAACAAAACCACATCTTGATGTCTGGTAAGATTTTGAAGTAATTAGGAAAAAAAACAAAATATAGTTTCAATATAAAAAAAACTTACACTCGTGCAACAGTGAAATCGTCTACCAGGATTGGCATCGGTCCAAGACGTGTGAATGGTTGTAACTGAACCACATGAGCAAAACACCATTCGATTGTTGGCTCGGCGACGAAGTGATTGTGTGTTAGAGGAGCTCGACATTGTCTATTCAAATGTTGTCTATCTTGGGATGAAGAAGATGATACAGACAACAAAAAGAATGAAAAAGAGGTCTGGGAATTAGGGATTTAGGGTTGGCTGGTGTTTCTTTTGGGAGTAAAATTACCAAACTGCCCCTCAAGATGATGGACATAACCAGGTGGATTTAACGGGGTTAGTTGGTTAGGATATAATTGAAAGCAAAATGAACCCACAGGGACGAAAAAAGACAATCAGAAACTATTGGACTAAAATCGCAAATTTGGACAAACCACAGGGACGAAAACCGCAGTTTACTCTATATATATGTATTATATAATTAGTTAGATAATGATATAATAGTTTAATTAACTCGATAAAGTGATAAAATTTCCCAAAACTCGAAATGGGTCGGGTTTATAAGTTTCGAAAAGTCCGAGTTGTTACAAGATTGACTGGAATCGAGATTTTAAAATAATTTATTAAAGTTTCATATTACTAAACATCAATACTGATAAGTTATAAATTGCAGACCAAATAACCCAAACATATAAGTTATAAAACGCTATATGTTTGATCAATTAAGGTTAGGGTTCTTGTATAACAAATCAAGGCGACTAGAAACATACAAATAATTACCTTAAACAACATTAATTGAATGGTTAATTAGAATAAATTGCTGACGGACAGAAGTTCAACAAGAACACGCTGCGCGGATGAACATAATCCAATTTGTTAGGGGGTTTTCTTAGCGATGGAACAAGGACTATGAGGCTACGTTTAATTGATTTAATATGGTCGTTTGCATGTATAACGAGATCGTTCGACACTTGTCGTGGGTGAGGATTCAATCGGATTCAATAGCTAATTAGGGCTCAATAGTTAATTTTGGGGTTTAAATGGTGAGTATTACACGTAAGTAATCGGAGGGGGGGGGGAATATAAAGGGAAAAGCCATGTAGGATATTGAAAAAGCCATGTCACTCGCCACATCAGCAAAAACTTAACCTCGTTAATTATTTTTAACGGAGGATCATAAAACAAAAAACCTTGAAAAGGTGAGACTGCCAGCGGGAAATACCGGAGGTGGGATTATTATTGGCCAATCCATTAAAGATGGGATTATTTAAATCCAATTTTCCAATTTTTTTTATCCCTTTAACACTTTTATTTCCATTATGTCATTGTCCTTGTAAAAGATTTACCCATAAATTCTCATTTTTTTTCTTGTCCTCTTTCTCACAAAATCAATCTTTTTATTTTTTTAATAGGCCAACGCTATCCAAACATCACACCTACACTATCAAAATACCAAAATACCTAATGTGATTCTTTTTTTGGGCAATTTCGTATTTTTTACACAAAAATAAATATTAAACTATTTCAACACCAATTTCCCGGTTGCATTACTATTACACCAAATACTCAAATTGTATTTAAGATTTTGAGTTATGAGGTGTAAAATTACTTAAAGAATTCTTCATTGTTCCATGGACGATTGTGAACCCCAATGCTTGATTGATTATCAACTTCAAATTAAACCATTTTCTACCTTTCTTTCGTTTTTTCCCACCCATATTAATTTTCCTCAAGACAATAAGACATAATTTAGTTTTTAATATCTAGAGTCAAAAGATATAAGGATGGTTAGACTTTGATCCACCTATCATGTTATCTGTTATACACTTAACAACTAACCCCATGTGGTATGGTACTTAATAAACGGTCATCAATAGTTATATATATTCAACTTCTAAGCCATTTAATGAAATCAAATCCGTTATAAACAACTAATTATATAAATTTAACATTTATATTTAAACATTTTTAACATACTAACTTATCGAATTGGGATTTGCACATACTAGCTGCATGGTGGTACAAAAAATAATTAAGCAACCAGTTTGAATATTCATACAAGAGTTGCGTGATATGTATGATTGTCATTTTTTTTATTTGACATAGATCGAAGTATATGAACCACGTAACCTTTTTTCGACACATCACATGGTATGTATGAACGTCATCTGGCGCAAACGAAAGGGAGAAACAATTTATACATTTTCTATAAACATGATATAGATGAAGAAACACAAGTTCAAATCATATTTGAACAGGTAATTCCACATGTCGCTAGCTAGAAACGTTGAATCCAACCAAAATTGAATGTGTGTATTCGCAAGTGTGTAGATACAAAGAAAACAATTATGTGATGATGATTAGAAGGGATATATGCTCTCAGCTTAGAAAAGAGTCATCATGGTATCTTCGTGCTTAAGGTGTATCAAGCATAAGAGCATATGGTTAAAGCGAGTGGGAGTTTCGTTTGATGGAGCCTCCTATTTATTTTCGAGGGTGTGCGTTGATGGAGAAAACCTGTTGGACCATGTTTCGGGGGGCATATTGATCTGCCACCCCTGCAACCATCGTAGTGGAGATCATGAGTCTTGTTATACATGGCGGACCTATGTTATGGGTAAGGGGGGTGACCGCCCACCTTAAATTTTTTTTAGTGTTATTTGTATGTGAAAATCCCGATCGCCCCCCTTAAAATTAGTGTTAAGTTACAATGTCGCCCCCCAAGAAAATAATTCCCGAGTCCGCCATTGTTGTTATACACGGGGCCCACATCTTAGTACTATTGTCTCATTTGTGTGTTCATCGCCGCAATGGTACCACATGTATTGGATGTACAAGTAGCTTTTTCCGTGTTGGTATCTTTTACTATACAGTTCTGACTCTGTAGTGGTCATAACTTGTACCTCCTCTTGCGTGGTGTTTTGGAGGTGTTTCCTTTTTGGCGCTTTCTACTTATGGTTTTTAATTATTCTTTAATTTGGGTCCGAGTCTTATATGAGGGAACATATCTCTTCGATAGGTAAGTTGATAAAAATACATAAATAAAACAAAATTTTAAGCGTAACGTTATGAAGATAAAATTGACGTTACGTTTAGTCTTTAAATCTTAAATCGTGAAATTAAGAAAGAAATCATCTCGTGTGGAAGGATGGATGGAAATTGTAGGCCACACCGCAATCATACGTCAAAACGATAAGTATCACGCATGCCAATGTTCAACTATTACACACTAAATAAATAAATATCTCTCTCTCTCTATCTATAAATACCTCGTTACACATCGTCATTATCTAGAGAGAGTTAACAAATCCATACGCAACAGCAATCAATCATCCCATCCCATCCCATCCCATCCCATCCCCCTTGAGAGAGATAATGGAGAAAGCAATTGAAAGACAAAGAGTCCTGTTGGAACACCTTCGTCCGTCTTCTACTTCTTCTTCCTTAGAAAACATCGACTCTTCAATCGCTGTAAGTGTTTGACTCCATCATTTTATTATTTTACTGTGAATTTTAATCATTTTGCTCTAGGTTTTGTGATCGTTTGAACTTGATTTGATATTTATCTCGTGATTTGTGCAGTTGACTAATTAATTGGAGATTTGATCTGTAATTATGTTGTGAATATACTCCTGATTGATCGATTAACATGACCTGTTTCCTATAGGCCTAATATTTTGCAAAAACGTATGGATATAATTAGTCAAAGTTAGCTGAAAATGGAAGTATGATAGAGGAATAGAATATTTTTTTCAGCATGAATGAATTAGTTTGGATATAGAAGATAGTCAGCAGGCAGGGCATGTGGAAGTTAGGTTTTATGTCCCTAAACCATAGGGCTGAGTTTAGTTGAGCTTGAGTTGACTCTTAATAATTTCTTTGACTTTTACCTGTTTCATTTTTGTCTCTCTGGTAAGTTAATTGTTTCTGTTGTGGCCATCAGATTAAGATTTGGAATTTTAAATTGATGCTTATTTGGCTAGTGTTTGTCTAATGATTAATTGTTAAGTTTAGTAGAACTGAGCAAGATGATTGATGCAGAGCATCCAGTCCGTTAAGTCGGCCCGGCCCACATGTTTATTTTTGTTTATAAATATAATTGTTAGGTCTTTTGTTTGCTCAGTTATTTTTTTTTTGATAGAATTTGTAAGCTTTAAGCTTGTTAACCGAATCGTTCGAATCGTTTGAATGAAATCATTGTGTTCTTGAGCAATTTGGTTGCACTTCCAGAAACTGCATCATTTGGTCTTTTGTTTGCTCAGTTAGTAGTTTTTGAATAAAGAATTTGTAAGCTTTAAGCTTGTTAAGCGAATCATTCGGTTCGAATCGTTTGAGTGAAATCATTGTGTTCTTGAGCCATTTGGTTGCACTTCCAGAAACTGCATCAGTGATGATGATTGTTATTTTAGCTATTAGAAGGCATATAGGGTTTCATTTTGTTGAAATAGGTTATCTTTTTATATGTTAATGTTTTCTGCTTTGAATCAGGCATCAGTCTGTGCAGCTGGTGATAGTTCTGCTTACCAAAGGAATTCGGTTTTTGGGGATGATGTAGTCATTGTAGCGTAAGTAATTGTTGTCGATTATATATTATCTCTGTATTTTACCTATTTCTTTTGAACTTGCCTTACTGTAAGTTTATGTTTATGTTAACTAAATTTTCACTTGTTTATGTAGTGCGTACCGATCTCCACTTTGCAAAGCAAAGAGAGGTGGCCTCAAGGATACATATCCTGATGATATCCTTGCCCCGGTTTTGAAGGTGTGCCTTTTCAACCTCTATGTTAGGGTTGCTTGGATTTTGCTTATTTAAAAAGCTTATCTGGTCATTGCACATTTTTATGTTTTAAAAGCAGATAACCACTTCTGAGTACTTATACTAATCTGCCTATTTTAGGGTGAACAAGCATTTTGAGATTTGTTGTGCAATAAGCTATTTTCAATAAGCTGATTTAGCAGCTTCTGCTTATAAGTTAATCATAAGCTGTTTAAATAAGCAATCCCAAACACCCCTTTACTGACATGGTTTGATTTTGTTTTCGAGAATCTGGTAAAACTTAATATATATACTTGTACTTGATCAGGCGTTAATAGAGAAAACAAACCTTAATCCAGCTGAAGTTGGAGATATTGTTGTTGGATCAGTTTTGGGAGCAGGTTCCCAAAGAGCAAGTGAATGCAGAATGGCTGCTTTCTATGCTGGATTTCCTGGTATGCGCAGAACAAAAAAATTGCATTTCTCATTAGCATCTGTATGCCTACTTCTGATAATTACCAACAAATATGCCATTTACCTGTTTTTCAGAATCGGTGCCAGTTAGGACTGTCAATAGACAGTGTTCCTCAGGTCTTCAGGCAGTTGCTGATGTAGCTGCAGCTATAAAAGCTGGATTTTATGATATTGGTTTGTTGTTTTCTTTTTACCTTTTCTTTTGGCACCATCTTTGCTTATTAACTGAATCTGTTCAATTGTATATGAATAGGTATTGGTGCTGGATTGGAATCTATGACCTCCAATCCTATGGCTTGGGATGGATCAGTTAACCCCAGAGTACTCTCTCTCTCTCCACGCGCGCACAGCCGCACACACGCATGTGTGTGTGTGTGTTAATTGTTTGCTTGCTTTATTTAATTGGATGTGATTGGGGTATTTGACATCAACTTTATCAGGTGAAAACCATGGCACAAGCTCAAGATTGTTTACTTCCAATGGGCATTACATCCGAAAATGTTGCACAACGGTTCAGCGTAACGAGGCAGGAACAAGATCAGGCGGCAGTGAGTTTAATGAATTTGATTTAGCAGAATTTTCTTTTTTTAGATGTGAGTTTTTGGTGTATTTAATTGTGTTTGTATTGCCTAGGTTGAGTCCCATAGGAAGGCTGCTGCTGCAACTGCTGATGGAAAATTCAAAGATGAAATCATCCCAATCAAAACTAAGGTAAAAATGAGTCTCTCTTCGTTATTTTCTTTAGTATTGTGTTACATTATTGTTTCTTCTAACATAGATGTTTGTACTGAAAAGATTGTTGACCCAAAAACTGGAGATGAAAAGCCCATTACCATTTCTGTTGATGATGGGATCCGTCCAGGAACAAGTTTGGCAGATCTTGCAAAACTAAAACCCGTATTTAGGAAAGATGGGACAACCACTGCTGGTACATATCAATAAAGATTTAGTCATTCATAAGTAGTCTTTTTAGTATGGTATTTTTGGATAACTTTATTCTTTCTTTTGCTTTCTTAACAGGAACTTCCAGCCAAGTGAGTGATGGGGCTGGAGCGGTCCTCTTGATGAAGAGAAGTATTGCTCTGAAGAAGGGATTACCAATTCTTGGTGTATTCAGGTATGCAGTTACTTCTTTGACTTTTGACTTTCTACAAGAAATAGTCTTCTGTTTGACAATTTATAAACGTCTTGAGAGATGGATTTTGATGTCACGTGCATTTCCATCTATTTTGAGTTGAATCTTTCCTCACAAAAGTTTGTAGTTTAATGGAAGTTTAAAACAATTTTTGCTGGTAGAATGCAAAGTTCACTCTGCAATTAAGGGTTTCATTGACTTGGAAAACTTACCCTCCTCAGACCCTACCATAGCTTTGCTATTGGTGGGATATACTGAGTACGATGATGATGATGATGATGATGATGATTGACTTGGAAAACTTGCATCTTAAATAAGATAGAGTGGCTAAGTAGTAAGTTATGACTGTAAGTGAAGAAAATTTGAGACATGCTAAAACAGTAACATGGATGTAATATATTCTGCTGACGTGGCAGACGTATAAGTCGTCACATCATCATGTCTTTGCCTTTCAAGTTTGGGTTTTCTAATTTTGTTATTGCATTGTATCTGTTTGCAGGACTTTTGCTGCTGTTGGTGTACCACCAGCAATAATGGGCATTGGGCCTGCTGTTGCAATTCCAGCTGCAGTCAAAGCTGCTGGACTTCAAGTGGATGATATTGATCTTTTTGAGATCAATGAGGTGATAATTAGAAAATTAGATAATTAGATGCCAGATTATATTGTTCTAATTTTTGCTGTCAAAGTTGGCGAATAATAAATTATATTTTGTTTGTTGTGTCAACAGGCATTTGCATCACAGTTCGTATATTGCCAAAAGAAGCTCGAACTTGATCCACAAAAGATTAATGTCAACGGAGGTGCAATTGCTATCGGCCACCCTTTAGGTGCAACAGGTAAGTTCAAAAACATGCACAACTATATTCATCTATTGACATCTGTGTTATATATAAATCAATATTCGTCTAACTTTTTGCTATGTAATTTATGACAGGGGCTCGCTGTGTTGCTACTCTATTGCATGAGATGAAACGTCGTGGTAGAGACTGCCGATTTGGTGTTGTGTCAATGTGCATCGGTAGGCTTTGTTTTGATCTCATTATGTATCTCTTGCGTGTATGTGTGTGCGTTGACAAATGGCCAATTTTTGCAATGTAGGTACGGGTATGGGCGCAGCAGCTGTTTTTGAGAGAGGTGACGCATGTGATGAGCTCCGCAATGCGTAGTAGGTCGTCCATCTTCCATCAGTTGTTGCATTTACAGGAAAAGAAACATTGTTACTAAAGTGGGATTTTTAAAAGAATAATATGGTTGTAGCAAGTTACTTATTTTGAGATTTATCTTTATTTGTGTAATGCTGAAACAGTTTATTTCTTTGCTTGCTGAATTATATAAATTTCAGTCAAATCGTAGTTTCATATTTTCTTTCTATGTTATCCATGCCATTTTTTGTGTGCTTGTGTTAGGTTTTATTTTGTGTGTTCAAATATTATTGAGTTTTTGGTGTTGATTTAAGGTTTTTGTTATATTGAGAAAAAATAATTTATAAAAAGTGGTGTTTGATTTATTTTGTATTTTGACTAGTATTTATTTTGTGTTTATTATCTATTGTCTTTCATTTTTCGTTATACTTATTTATTATTTTTTAATCAATCAATCCAACATTTAAAAATTAAAAAAAAATTCTTCTCACAAAACCAACCTGAAACCAAACCATTTTGTTTTAGTTTGGTTTGGTTTTTTCGGTTTAGATTTTTTTATTTTGGTTTGGTTTGGTTTTTCTGTTTCGGATTTGTTTTTTCGGTTTTTTCACACCCATACAATTTATTATAGACTATAGTTCGTTTAATTCTACCGACTCATTGAAAGCGAAACAATACACAAGGAATGTTGTCTTTCTAACTTCAAGCAACGACAGCTCCTGCATATTAGCTTAGACATGGCTAGGTTCATTGTGAAGCTCTCACATGCAAGTATACAAAATCCAAAATAATTATCTATATAACCTTAATTATTGTCTTGGTTTAAAAATAATTGATGTGCAAACTTAAATCACTTTGGTTTTGAAAAAAAGGAGAAATGGGATTTGGGGGCTTTTTTTGATTTTTATTGTTACAAAGCAAAACAACTAACCACGAATATGTTTGTATTTTCAGATAACTTAAGTGTAATTTTCATGATTTAGTTTGTTTTTTGTCTAACTTTGGTTTAAACTTGATGCCCCATCTAAGTGGGGGCCTAAAACCCTAACTTTAATTTACTCTCCCTAGAGTCGTTTCTACGAACTACTCACTTTTTCACTAGTCGGGCCAGTTGAATTGGTCGGACCGCACTCAAGAGCCAGATGTTGTCTTTGTCATAACATGTAAAAAAAATCAAAAATACGTATGATGGTTGGTTAATTTATATATACTTTAGTTCGTTTATTTACTAGTTGTAGTTGTTTATTGTGGGAACTTCGATACTTTATACGTTTTTATTGAATTTCAGGTTACAGACGTTAAAGCAGCTAATTTGGACCTGTTGAGGCACGGGATGAAGACCCGGGACGTCCAGCACGCAAAACAAAGAAAATAGTAATTAATTACTGGTGCCATCGTGTATCGCGATGGGATTAATATGAAGAGTTGACCAATGGTCCATCGCGATACGCGATGGACCACAGAAGAACCCATCGCATATCATGATGGGTGACGCAGACGGGAAAGTTAAGGTTTTATGTTATTTTGCGAAGGCACGACCCTAACTCTCCATAACTGATTCCAGGCGATTTCCAGAGCAAAAGAGAGGCGATTCTAACATTCCTGATCATACCGAGGCCACGTTTATGTTCCATATCATCATAATTGAAGATTCCATGATGTCGATGCTCAACTAATATCTGATTCATTCATAGGATGTAAAGTTTGTATTTTATTCAGTTTTTAATGTAACCAATAACATACAATTTGTAATTATCGTTGATTGATCTATGAGTATTGATATTTAGTATTGTTGTGTATTCAATCGGTTTAGGTTTACAATTACGATGATCAGAATGATTAGCTTGTCGGTTGCTATAGTAATTGCTCATAGGGTTGTTTGACTAGATTGAATATAACAAAGCACACAATTGCCCTTAGTTGAGTCACAGTGGCGTTTGATAACCAGTGTCATGTGTCAGCGATTGTTGGTGCCTAAGCTTTAACTTGTTAATCAGTCTTTAGTCAATCTGTGATAATTAATCGGTTAGGTTGCATGATAAACTGTTAAATTACATTCTTGAACCCCGGGGATGTCTTTGTTAATTGCTTGAATTCGTGAATTTAAATAATCATTATTAAAACATACTTAATTGTTTGTGTGATCAGCACTAAAACTTATTACTTCATAATATTAAAACTTGTTTGCACGATTTACATTGACCACATACTCCTTGTGTTCGACACCATACTTACCTTAGTTTGCTTAGGTGATTAGGAACTTATTTTAATTGTTTTTGACTAGATAGCGACATTCTAGCATCAACGTACAGAAAATATTTATCAATATAACTAGTGTAAATTAATTATGATTTTAGTTAAACTAACATTTAATAGTGAGGGTTAGAAACTAGGTAGCAACCTGCCGCATTGCGGCCATGAATACGAATTTTGTTGGTATCAACTAGGTTCGTAGTCATACATACATTAACCCCAAAACACAAATTAGTAAATACCTAGAATAGTAGTGATACCCGTATAACATATGATACAAAATATTTACATATTTAAAACGTTTATTCGATCGATAAAACACAGCCGTTGCATTTGGTCGGTATTATTAATGTTTTTTATGTTTCGGAACTAATCTTAAAAAATAGTTACATTAAGTCACCATTATTAAGACAAAAAAACATTGGCGTTACGGCGACGACTCGATGTGAATTTCATCGGTATCAATTAGGTTCATTACTTAAATGAAAATTAAACCTAAAACATAATTCCGTCGTGTTTAAAAAAATAAACAAATAAAACATAATTAAAAAACATAATACAACAATCAATACATAGATGGATAACCTAAAAAAAACCAAGGGGGGGGGGGGTTAAGCTACTACTCAAAAGGACTCGAACTTGGGCATACAATGGGGACAAGACTTAGGAAAATTTTCATAAACCATCAAACCAACTAAACAATTTGAATAATTCTTGAAACTAATTAAATAATAAATACTCAAAGTCTTACATAAAACTGTGACACTAAAGTTCTCAATTATACTAATTTATAATATAATGTTAATATTTTAAGAATAGTGCCTTTCAATTGTAATGTTATTTGGATGTTTAATTTTGTAATACATACGAAAAAGACGATAGTATATCGATTTTGAGTTTATAGATATCACATCGAGTTTCCTGAATATACATATTAAATTGGCAAATAGTTGGCAGCAATTCACTGTAGTCGACTTTACAAACCATAAACAATTTAAATGGAGGTTATGAGGTTAATTCACATTCATTATATTTTACTTATATTTTGAGTTACGTAACATGCGCGTCTTTTAAATTTTTTGTTCCAGTAAACCTGTATATAAACTCTTCATTGATTTGATTCACTTGACTACCCTTGCACTAACTCTTACCATAATATGACGTGCAAACTTGAAGTAACTTTAACAACGAACCCGTAACAAGAGTTAATCTGACGAGTGCCAAAAAATATTCTAGTTTTTAGTGGTTAGAATTATGAATTTTAAATTTTACCAGCATGTACAAGGTGGTGTAGCCCTTTCACCCCACTATACTTCCAATATTTTCTACAGATCGTAAGACAACTCCATTTTTTTTAATGTATGTATAAACATACGGATTACCTTCGTAGTGACATACCAAAACATTAGAACTAAACCAGACTCCCTCCGTAATCCATTTGAAATTATCATGGCTTTTGCTTCTGGGCAACGTGTGAAACCAGGATCCACCAAAATGTGTAAGGTTGTAATGTTCATTGACCCATATATCTTCAAGGTTGAACAGGAAGGAATGTCTCTAAAATATAAACCACATATGGTCGTGCTCTTGATTTGATTTCTTAACATCATTGAATTCTTCTCCATTTTCCTCGTCATCCAATTCGACAAACAATCACCTTTTGATCGTTTTTATCTTACTTTTTACTAGCAAGCATTCGTGACTTATTCATCTTGGTGGTTGTGTGAGGAGTTCCCAAATTAGGCAGTTTGTGTGCATTCATAGACCCCAGATATCTTCAAGGTTAAACAAGAAGGAATGTCTCTGAAATATAAACCACATATGGTCGTGTTCTTGATTTGGTTTCTTAACATCATTGAATTCTTCTCCATTTTCCTCGTCATCCAATTCGACAAACACTCATCTTTTGATCGTTTTTTATCGTACTTTTTACTAGCAAGCATTCGTGACTTATTCATCTTGGTGGTTGTGTGAGGAGTTCCCAAATTAGGCAGTTTATGTGCATTCATTGACCCCGTATATCTTCAAGGTTGAACAAGAAGGAATGTCTTTGAAATATAAACCACATATGGTCGTGTTCTTGATTTGGTTTCTTAACATCATTGAATTCTTCTCCATTTTCCTCGTCATCCAATTCGACAAACACTCATCTTTTGATCGTTTTTTATCTTACTTTTTACTAGCAAGCATTCGTGACTTATTCATCTTGGTGGTTGTGTGAGGAGTTCCCAAATTAGGCAGTTTATGTGCATTCATTGACCCCGTATATCTTCAAGGTTGAACAAGAAGGAATGTCTTTGAAATATAAACCACATATGGTCGTGTTCTTGATTTGGTTTCTTAACATCATTGAATTCTTCTCCATTTTCCTCGTCATCCAATTCGACAAACACTCACCTTTTGATTGTTTTTATCTTACTTTTTACTAGCAAGAATTCGTGACTTATTCATCTTGGTGGTTGTGTGAGGAGTTCCCAAATTAGGCAGTTTGTGTGCATTCATAGGGGCATTAATTCTTAATTTAAGAGTTATACTCTTATCATATGCAACAGTATTAGTATAAGTTTGATTATATCCATTATTAGCAAGATTTAAGAGAACACAACTTTTTGTTGATTGGCTAAAGCATATGTTTCTCGCGTCCTTTTGGTTTAAGTTCAAATAGTTACAACATGTAGCATGTATCTGATCTCCTATTTAAGGCCATCGAAAATAGTCTAAAGTTTAACAAAATAACAATTGACCCTATAAGCTTCAACTTTTCATAAGAAAATGATTTGTTTAAATGTTTCATAATCTTTGTTTAATATATGTGAAGCGATATGGTCCAAACTCACTGCTTCTTCAATATGTTTGAACCACCCTAGGCTGTTAATATGTGTTGAATATAAAGAACCTGGGTCTGAGCGCAGTCGCTAAGCTTGGACAAAAACGTCGGAGAGGCGGGACTCAAAATGTATTAAAAAAATTGTATACAAGAAGGGGGACTCAAATTTTTGGTCGAAAATAGATAAATTTACATTACGCATAAATATTTTCAGACGAAAAAACGGGTAATTTACACTAATACAAAACAAACAAACAAAAAAAAACTGGAAGGGGGGGGGGGGGGGGGGGTTGGGTGTTTGACTCTCACTATCCTCCGCCTATATTTGAATGTGTGTGTGAACATCATGTAAGGAGAGATTGAAGAAGAAACAAATGAAAAAACAATGAGATGAAATGATCAAAATACTCTTATAACATGAATCATACATGATGAGCTTAACTACTACCATCACATGCATCATACATGACTCATATACCGAACACATGCATCATACATGATGACTTTAACTGCTGCTAACGCATGCATCACACATGATCAAAATATCACATGCATTACAAATGAAGATAAGAGATCCGGTTCATAATAACATATCAAACCAAATAGGTTTTATCCCCTTTATTGCGGGGTTTGTTTTACATTTTTGTCTCTAATATTTATATAGTTATGGATTTTAATTTTATTTATTGTAAGAAAGTTAATGATGTACTTAAGGTTTGATTATGAAAGAGTTTCACAAATAAATAAGATGTTATAACCGGTTTAAAAGCTATTTAGGTTTGGTGAGACCCATGACCCGGGGTTTTTTTGCTATAAAATTATTTGTTAATTATAAATAATATTCTTTTTAAAAATCGGATTTTAATTTTTATTATATCTCTATTTTATAGTATTTTCATATCAAATATTTTGTAAGATTAATTTTTAAGTTAACGCAATGTTATAACCCATTTACGTAGGCCTTCATTTTACAATTAAACCAATCTGATGACTTGAGAGAAGGTTTGGATAACCAGAGAGCGTTTAAAGGTTTCATTTATATATATTTAAGATAAGTCTAAAAAATATATTTTACTCTTAAAAATATTATAGGACACTTGAGTTTATAAAAGTAAACATGAATTAAAATACAACACTGCACCTACGTTACCGGTCTAGATAATATGGGTCGGTGGTTAAACAGATTCTATAAATAAACATTACTGTTTTGACATTACATTTTTTTCTTATTTGAAGCCTTCATATTTTCATATTATTTATAACGTCATCGAGTTTTCTAGAAACCGATATCAATAAGTGCACATTCAAGTTTACAAAAACATTGTGCATAACGTATTTTTACATAATCCAGAATTGTTGATCTTCTAACCAACGGGTATGATCGACGTGATTGGAATAACCAAGTTCGCCTTTTCCCGTTCACAGGTGTCCACGATTCTAAATTGAGCTACGATAATTGACCATTATTAAGACGTTTAGTAACAAGTACACAACACAAACATAATCATCCTTCTAACAATCCCGGTGAGTTAAATAACTCAAATGAATGGAAAGGAATTTCAATAACTCTCTATCTTCCTTAATCCTTCTTGATTCTACAACTCATCGGTTACACATCCTCTTGACGCCGATTGAACATTCCTTATGTACTGTGAAACCAACAAGACCATTAGCCCACTATTAGCAGTGTAATAATAAAATATGAACAAGCCCGTCACAGTTTGACCATAAAAAAGTCAAACTTAATACTTTTCAAGCCTGAATTTTGCTACTTTAATATTCATATCAAGATTTTACCCAAATTTCACGAAAGTACATCGATTATGGATTTAAAACTTGGTGAATTTATTGGGGCAAAAAGAACGTACCTTGTAAAGAACACCTCTTTCAGCCTTGTATGGCGGTGGGGTCCACGCCTTTCGCCTCTCGTCAAGCTCTTTCTCAGTTAGTTGCACATCCATTCGTCTCTTGGTGATGTCTATTGTGATTATATCCCCGTTTTGGACTAGACCAATCGGACCACCTTCCTGCATCCCAGTTAACATTTAGCTTTCTAAGGCTCCTCGACTATTACCAAAAAGATTTTCTTGATTTTTGTTCGGTAAATTTGAGGAAATGTTCGTTATAAATGTGTTCCATAAATGCAAATTGAACAAAAAGGAAACAAAGTTTATACCTTTTGAAGGGTAGTTAAAACACTTTGATTAAACCATACGCAGATTCAACGATGATTAAAAATAAGGAAAAAAAATAGAAACCTGTGCTTCAGGGCAAATGTGTCCAACAACATATCCATGTGAACCGCCTGAAAATCTTCCATCAGTTAACAATGCAACTTCCTGCAAAAATTTAACAAATTTGTAGCTTAATAATAGCCAATTTTCCTGATGAAATAGTCCTTCAGAACACACCATATTTGAAACTAGAAAGATCACTAATGGGTCAAAAGAGTAAAGTCAATAAGATCAGCTTAAAAAGAACAGGTCAAATGTAGGGGGGGTGGTGGTTGAAAAAACCGATTTGAAACCAAAAGAAACCGAAAAAACCGAACCGAAACAAAAACCGACGATTTGGTTTTATGGTTTTGTAAAAACCGATCTAACGATTCGGTTCTGGTTTTGCATGTAGAAAAAACCGGAAAAACCAAACCGAACAGAATTCCTAATTTTTTTTATATTTTATATTAAGTAATTTATAAAAATTTAATAAATATGTAACTCCAATATTTTTTTATCAAATGTATATTGTCTATTATTTTACAATTAACAAAATTATTTATACCTAAAATCATTATTTTTTGCCAACTTTTTTTTCGGCCTAAAATTTTCAAGCTCAAATGGCAAAAACAGAAAACGAACCGAAACCAAAACGAAAACCGAAAAACCGAAACCGAGCGGTTTCAAAAAATCCAAAAACCGATGTTTTGGTTTTCGGTTTGGTTTTAGCCAAAAACCGCACCACACACACCCCTAGTCAACTGATTTCATTTGAAAGTTACGTAAAGTGTATTTTTGATGCATACAACCACCTAATCACTTTATTTAAAATACTAGATTATTATTGTGTGGCATTCTTTGTAATTATACTTAAGGCGTTAATTAAAACATGCATAAAACACTGTAGGTCAATCTCACCCGTCCATTTCAACCCACGTATAGAGTTTATATGGCTAAGAAAGTACCTTGCCGAGACCAGCGCCCATTATTGCACTTGTCGGTGTGAGCATTTCCGGCATACCAGGTCCTCCTTTAGGACCTTCTCCTCTAATAACAACTACCTTTCCCTGAAACACAAGTTTAATAAAAAAAAGTCAAATACTTGGTTATCATATTGTAACCAAGTAAAGACAAATAAAAACATATATTTTATTTAACGCATTTTCATCAAGACGGTTTGTTTCTCACCATATTGACCTCTAAATGATTCATATCATACAAGTCTGTGTTGACCATTCAGATCTAATATTCCTTTGGGGTGTCAAACACGTCTTAACTAATTGCATGTCTAAAATGTGATATAAGTTGAAAGTACTTCGGACAAAACTTTTATGCAAAAAGCATGAATAATTAAAGTATTAAACAAACAATAAAGAAAACATAAGACACATAAATACAGTCAAATGTACCTTAAAACTCATGGGGTCTTCAGAAATGGCTGCAATCATGGACTCCTCCCCCTCAAATACGAGTGCGGGACCTAAAAAAATTCATTAAAAAAATCAAAAAACTGAAAGAAAAACAAAAATAGAAAAAACTTAATATTACAAAAATTAGAGGATTACCAGAAAAATATAACCCTTCTTTTCCTGTGATCTTTGCAACAGAGCCATCAGGTGCAAGATTTCCATATAATATTTGAATGTGACCCGTTTCCTTTATGGGGTTTGTCGGTGGTCGTATTATTTGCTGACAATAAGAAACAAATTCTTGATTTTATATTAAAAGTTAACAAAATATAAAACATAAAGAAAACAATGAATTACCTGCCCTTCTGATAAAGAAGGGAAAAGTTTTGCATTTTCCGCCAAAGTCTTCCCTGTGACTGAAATTGACAATAAAAATAAATTACATGTCATTATTATACAAAACTAGCATGAACATGTCTTTTTGTTCATTTAGTTAAACGAACAAACATGCACATGCGTATCGTTCGTTGATTTATGTTCGTGAATGGTCTTTTAAATTCACATTTGTGAACACCATCTGTTTATGCTATTAACGAACGAACATAAACGAACACATTCACTTAATGAATGAGCTCGAACAAGAGTACAAGACAACCCCATTCGATTAATTATCATTTGTTTGGTTAAAAAGTTAAACGAACAAACACAAACATGCTATGTTCGTGTTCGTTTGCATGCCTATAAAAAAGTGTTAGGTGGTCAACCCAACTTGTCCCATGTTATCCAACCCATCTTGGAACCTCAATTATTTACAGTAAGTAGCTTTAAACAAACAGGGGGGAAAAAAGTCAACCAAGATTGTGGAAAAAGTCATTTTTTTATTATACATACCAGTAATACAATCTCCATCTAAATACCCGAGCTCCAAAAGATAACGAAGGACCGCAGGCGTTCCTCCAATCTAGCCCGACAAAAAACATGAATTACTATATGCAACAAAAAAGTTTGAAAGTTGACCATGATACAAAAACGTTGACCAAAGAATATTACGATTCACACCTTGTGTACATCTTCCATGACATACTTTCCACTAGGCTTTAGATCCGCAAGAAACGGTACTTGATCACTAACCTTTTGGAAATCATCTAGAGTCAAATTCAAACCAACCGACCTGCAAAATGTCTAACTTTTTGTTACCAACTTAATTAAAAATGGTAGGATTTCGGCTAAACTTGCACATAGGCCCCTCGAATTAATTTATTCACAGTTTATCCTAAACTTACAAAAACTCAAATCTAAATAGTCCTATTTATAAAGTTTAGGGACTTGATCATACAATAGGATTAAATCATGTGAAAATAGACTTATGTGCAAATTCAGCAAAAAATCATGGGTAAAAGTAACTATTTTTAAATTTTGCATTGCAACAAACAAATAGAACATTATTTTGACCACACAAAATGTGCTTCTTACCTTGCTATGGCGATTAAGTGTAATACAGCATTGGTGGACCCACCTAGAGCCATAACAGTAACCATTGCATTTCGCAATGATTTAGGGGTAATTATGTCTTTTGGTTTCAGGTCCATTTTTAACAATTCAAGAATATATTTTCCAGCTAAGCGGCACTCGTCCAACTTCAACGGATCTTCAGCAGGCGTCGATGAGCTTTTGGAAATACAAAAAGAATATCAGTAAATAGAATTACAAGAGTGAAAAATTACCAAACAAATCTAGATTCTAGAAAAAAAATTCACCTGTAAGGAAGAGACATCCCCATCGCTTCAATGGCGGAAGCCATGGTATTTGCAGTATACATTCCACCACACGCCCCTGCTCCTGGGCAAGAATTCTTTAGGACATTTGTTCTTTGTTCATCATTTATTGAACCACTTACATATTCTCCATAAACCTACCAAAATTAATATTTTTTTGAATGTGGGATAATTTAAACATTATGAAGATCTTGAGAGTCAGTAACTCATCATACCTGGAATGCAGATACTATGTCGAATGTGTGGCCATTAAAATGACCAGGCTGCAAAAGGGGGGAAATAAACAAATCAACAATATTAAAGAAGACATTATTAAAGTGGCAATTTTCTTTTTTGTATCATTGTATTTTCTGTTATGCAAATACTTGTTTTAATCCCCGTTTAATACGCAGAATCCTTACCAGCTTGACTTAATTTAAAACCATGCATCAGCTTTTAAAAGTTATAAAACTAAAACTGGATGCTAACCTT
The DNA here is from genome assembly GCF_021521415.1 of Bidens hawaiensis. Taxonomy (NCBI): domain Eukaryota; kingdom Viridiplantae; phylum Streptophyta; class Magnoliopsida; order Asterales; family Asteraceae; genus Bidens; species Bidens hawaiensis. Next base: position 577,250 of record NW_027492108.1, on the reverse strand, counting down.
AATGGTCCCACCATAGATCATTATACTTGGGCGATTCAATCGCCCCATTGCCATAATGGTACCTGGCATCTGAAAAAGAAAACGTTTATAAGTATTTCATCACGATCGTAAAACATTGCTTCCATCTAACAAGTTTTATAATATGCATTTATATAAAAATAACATCTATATAGTTGTGCGTCATGAAACAGTGCCAAGGGCAGAGCATCGGGCCCACAAAATGGCCATCAGCTCTTTTAAGATTGTTTAAGAAACTGTACATGAGCTAGAGCCAAGCTTAAGCTCTTTTAAGATTTTTCCCATATATAAAATAGTTAAAAAATGTGTATAAAATTAACTACTAAAAAACTATAAACGAGCTGAGCTCGAGCTTAAAAACATGACTCACGAGCCAAACTCGAGCTTTATAACAAGAACTCAAAATGAGCTGAGCTCGAGCCTGGTAGTCCCCTACTCACAATGAACAAAAACGGTGACTTCTAAAATGACTTTTAACAAACACCCTTAAAAGATTGCATCTTTAACAAAATACATAGAAAAATTCCACAAAAAAAAACTATTGAACCTAGAAAAATAATCATTCGCGATAAAATAGACAAACGAAAAATGCATTTCAGATTATCTTAGTAACTTATAACACAACATAAAAGACTGCACTTTTACATAATCAGATGTAAATAATATCAAACATGTCATTTGTCTACAAATATTCCACAAAAAATAAAATTAAATTAAAAATATATATATAACTGAAACAAGCTTACATTTTTGTCACAACCAGGGATGGATATATTGGCATCATACCACTGAGCAGACATAACAGTCTCAATACTATCAGCAATCAAGTCCCTTGACTGGAGGCTATAACACATGCCTCTAGTCCCCATAGAGATGGCATCACTAACCCCAATAGTATTAAACCTGAACCCAATCATCTCAGCTTCTTCCACCCCATGCTTCACAGCCTCAGCCAGCTTCAACAGGTGCATGTTACACGTGTTACCCTCGTACCAGACTGACGAAACACCGATCTGGGGCTTCTTAAGATCCTCATCGGAGAGGCCCACGCCGTAGAGTATGGCCTGTGCCGCGCCCTGAGACTTGGGTTCGGTGATTCTTGAACTGAATTTGTTTAGTTTTGGTGATGGTGATTGTACGGATTGTTGTGGTGGTGGTGGGACGGTTTCGGTGGTGGAGGATCGGACGGAGAGGGTGGTGGGTTTGCGGGTGGAGTGGAAATGGGGGGTTGGGAGAATGTGGGAGGTGGTGGAGAATAAGGATGTTTGCATGGTGGTTGTCGGCGGCGATGACGGCGGCGGAGTGTGGAGTGTGGAGGGTGGATATGTTAGTAGTGAATAAACCCTGGTTGGGTCTAAATTGGTGGGCTTTATTTCTTTATAATAAACACGTTTTGTTTTTTAAATTGTTAGTTATGAACTTATGATTAGGAAAATATAAAAGGTTAAAAATTACCTACTTTTATTCTTTTTTTTTAATTTTTAAATTTAAAGATTTGCTTTTTGGGCTGGTGTGATGAGACCGACAAATTTTAAATGTTTTGACTGATAGTTAAAACTAGAGTTTTAGTTGGTGTGATGAGACGGGGCAGGTCGGTAAAATTCAGGTGGTGGTAAAACCTAAGTGTTGAGTCGGTTTTGGTTACATGCGTGATTGTATCCTAACTAAAACCAAAATATTTTACGTTTATTTGGTCGGTAAACCTGGATGGTGTTAAAACCCATGTGTTATCGGTCCCAGACGTTGAGACGGTAACTTGACACGAATACGGTCGGTTTTGATTACATTCGTTATGGTACATGAGCTAAAAAACGGGAAAAATATGAAAATCGAGGTGGGTTAATGGGGGTGGCGAGTCAAGTTACATTATTTCTCATTATTACTATAATGTTATATCATTTATCTCATGAATTATCCTAAAAAGTAAAAACACTTAAACAATAGGCAATAATCCAATCAAGTATCATATTTCTCTCATCTCTTCTCTCTCTCTCTCTCCACCTTTTTTAACCGGGTAGTAGCCTACGATTTATGATACCCCAATTGCATCATAAACCCACGGCGGGGGTGTTCACGTGGAGGTACCGAACCTGTTTTTGGTTTACTGTGGGTGCCCCTTTCCCCCTTATTTAAATATAAAAGTAATAATGGTTTTGAGGAGTTTTGTTAAAGAATAAGTGTTATAATTAGAAATAAATCGCTAAATAAAGGCATGAGTTAATGAGAACCACGACGATAACAAAAGCGTAAACAAACAAAATCATGAATAGATGGAACACCAACCGAGCTTAACTTGGAATCATGGTATAAAATTTTGATCCGTTATTGAAGTAAACTTTCCTTCCGCAACCAATTTGTTTTTAATCAATTACTCAATTTACCATTTTTGGTTCGGTTTCATATCATAATAACACCTTAAATTTAAAGTCGTGGAATCACAATAACACCTTAAAATCATCTAGTTTGGGCTTTCCAATTGATTAATAGATTTTAGTCGCAACTACCATTTTAAGTATCTACCCAACACACTCGCACTATCTATCCTTTAAAACAAAGCTTTAAGTTTATGAAGGGAATTATTATAAAGGTCATTCTCTTTATAAGTTATTACACACCTTTATTTCCCAACATGAATCATGACTCGCTTGCTAGCTTATTTTCAAACGTGTGTTTTTCTAACATATTATTTTAGAGCTAGCGTGCTTGGTATAATGGCTTATCACAACTTCCTTCCATCACTTGATTACACACACATTGTGATATATTTATTGATCCTTTTATATATAACATAAACCGAACTACATCTGGATAATGGGTAAGCGAGCAACAAGCTGCGCCGCTATCATCTTTTGAATCGCAAAGCCTATTCTACTAATATAAATCCTTGGTTCCTCGGGCTCTGCGAGTCACTGTGGACCACCTTCTTCACCCGCTCCAAGAAGCGAACCGCCTCGGGAGCTAGGGATCCAAAAGTGTCGAAGGCAAATGGAATGAACACGTGCTGATTCTCCAAACACGATGTCTCATGCTTAGCAACCTTCCTAGACTCCGCTCTCAAAACCACCTGTCCCGGTACGAAGCCACTGTCTCTCAGCCCCACCAACGGGGACACCCCAGTGAGGTTAACACACGCATGCTTACCCCCTGCCCAACCAAACACAAGAACATCCGCAGGACGCAGGGTAGATATTCCCTCACACGGATCAGTCAAAAAGTTAACAGGTGCCTCTTTCTTGGCTGAGATCCCGGCACGTCTAAGTACATCCCATAACACATCTCTAACCCAGTCATGACGATACTTGAATCCCGGCAATTCCTTACAGTAGAGGGCATGCTCACCGAATCTATCCAAACAAGCTTTTTTACAAATTGGGCATAATTCATCTGGAGGAAAAAGGGGAATCATAAGCCGGTATTTAAGGATGGCTCTGTATTCAACTGCCAACATTCGTTGCCCAAGACCTTCAATGGGCACAACAGTCAAAAAATCCTAGGCATGAGCCCCCCTGAGACAAGCTAAAACTGCCTTTTGTCTCGGGGTCATATCGAATCGCTCCTCCAAATCATGTACGTGTTTACCATAAAGAGCACTCGCCAAGGTTTGTTGAGGTTTCTTGGGGGCGGTCTCCTTATCAGTAAAACCGCCTATATCAAGGTTCGAAAGAGTTGTTCCAATATTACCAAGTGCAAAAGAGTAGTCAGGATATACCCCCGTAACACCAGCGTTTCGCAGGACGTGGTCCTGCAATTTCCACGACTGAGACCTGGAAGCCACAAATGCATATGCGGAGACATCCTCAGCCAAGAAAATTCCTAAGCCTCCGCAACGCATAGGGAAGGAAGCCAACCTCCACTGGAGGTCCCCAAAATGCGGTCCTCCACACACAACAATATCTTCAATTGCCCCCCGCAGGCCCGCATCAAAGATGGACACAGCCTCTTTGACATGTTCAGGTTGACAGGTCCGGAGCCCAAACACTAACTTAGCAACCCCCATGCACGAGCGTAACAAAAGGAGCTCACTTTGGGGGTCCCTCAGGTCCGGCAGGCGTTTCATAAGTTCAACCGCCCTCAAAGCTCTTTTAGTTGCCAAAGACCGAATAAACCCTGCATCCCGACTAACCGCTCCCCCCCCTCCAAGAGTTTAACTCCCATCGCAGGCCTGCTAACCTCTCTAGGGAATAAACCTGACACTTTCTTCGAATCATCACATGACGGCCAAAAAACCTCTGTTTTTCGAATATTAAGCCTAAGGCCTAGAGACGCCCCCTATGAGAGAATAATGCCCAACAGCCTTACCAATGATGGTGCCATCGTCTAAATACCAAGCATGGAAGAGCAAGGAACAGGTCCCCTGCACCCTAAGGATGAGCGGTTGAAGGACCAACGCAAAAAGAAGAGGGCCGAGGGGTCCCCTTGCTGCACCCCAGTAAAAGCCCCGATATGAGTATCCCCCACATATAAACGAGCGGGGCGGGCATATAAAAACTGGATCCATGGGAAGATGGATGGACATATGCAGCTAACTTCCCTGAGAAGGGTCGTCCGATCCACCTCGTTGAAGGCGTTAGAAAAATCAACAGTGAGCATAGCCAGGGACCCGTCATAATGAAACGCGCTCAAAAATCTGTTAGCACTATGCAATACCGCTTCTGTCCCATTAGGGACCCCAACCCCGAATTCGAAATCCCCTAGATAAGCAGCCACCTTTTTCCCTATTTTACGCATAGCGACATTCGACACCAATCTTCTCCAAATGGCCCCTACTGCGATGGGTCTAATTCCATTATCAGGCTTCAACAGGGGGGTCAACGGTGCCGAAGCAATGAACTCCGCTAGAACTTTTGGACAAAGCCCCCCAAGCCACAAGTTGACAACATCAGTGATGGCCTTTAAGAACCCGGAGGCGGTCGGAGACCCCTGGCCACAGAAAGCGTCTAAAATATGTTGGGCCTGCAAACCATCCCTCCCACAAGATGTACCTTTCGGAAGGTTTTAATACATTCCAACACACAATCACCGTCCACCTGCAAGGCTGGTTCCGATGGCACGATGGAGGGCATGGTCAGGGGGGGTCCACCACAGGATGTTTATCAATCAATGCTCTCAAAATATCTCCCCCCCGGCAGGCGCGATCCCGGATGAACACAGGACTTTGATCGCCCATGTGTAATGGTCGTCCGCTACCTTCCGGAGGCACTGCTTGATATTGCCCCATCCCCCTTCTTTATGTTGGCAATCCCACATCACTGGAAGTTCAAGGAGCGGTAGCACCAACTCTTCTAAACCTGCCACATCTTTCCAAACAGCCAAAGCCCGCATAATGGAGCTACATTGAAGCGATTTCATGTTACCCGGACATTCGTTCTTGCCTAGTATCCGGTTTGACAACACGTAACGTGCAACAAGGCAACAACAAAAGTTTAAACCAAGCCTCAATAGACCTTGGGGCGTCCACCACTTTACGGAGCCCCCCTAACAAAGCCTAGACAAAAGCTATGCGACACGCGGGCGAGATACTCTTGACAGTGGCAATAGGAATGGCGAGGACGCGCTCAAGGAGAGCGACATCTACCACAAACGTCTCAGACTGACCACTCCCAAGTTCCACCTGCGAATCGCGGGGTTGAGGGATCCCTACAATAAAATCAAAGTCGCCTCCTACACGTGGGGTGCATTTAACAACTTCTTTTCCGTGCAGACAAGGCCTATTCAAGGCATGCAGGGCCATGCACTCCCCGCATAACCAGTTCTTAAGCAAGCGCAAGGTTTCGACAACGTCATTGTAGAGTCCCAAGTCCAAAGCAAGACGCTCCTTTAACTGATCTCTCATTTCCTTTACATTGAAGTGATCCCGCTGAAAATGCATGAGTAACCTAGAGTACCCTTGTATCCCGGGATACCATCTTTGCAAACATGAAAATTTTTAAAGGGGCAACGCCAAATCCCCGTGCCCGAGCTAGGACCGGACTCTCCATCACAGGCCCTCATAAATCACTTAAGAAATTAAAACTTTTTTTGTTTTTGGAAACAAAGGAAATTAAAATAAAATTTGGTGTTGACATTTAATCAAACACCTGGCGGACATTACTAGCGAAACCTCCAAACTAATGTCATTCAAAACAAATCGTCCAGAAAATGAAATGCTAGAAGACCAAATAAGCAAAAACCGAGAATGGGTGATGACGGTGGCAAAATAAGGGTGGAGCAGTGAGGTGGAGATGAGGGGGGGGGGGGTAACAGCAGTGGTGGTGGTGGGTGAGAGGCGGAGACGGAAAGGGAGGGTTACGGTGGAGCTGTGAGGCGGAGATGGAGGTGGTGGGTTAGGGTGGTGGGTAATGGAGGTGGTGGCAGAAAGATCAAGAACACAAGAGAACGAGTGTTTCAAAGTTCATAAAATGTGTGACTGTTGGTGATGGAGCTGAACTAACGACCATCCATAAACCTAGTTAAGTGTTGGCATGTGCCAAACATGTGAGGGCAAAAAGGTAATTTCAATTTATATTATAATAAAAAGAATAAATAATACATTTTAGGGGGTGTGAGGCCATCAAATCATTATCTTCTTTATTGTCTCACACAAACAAGAAAGATCTAAGAAAAAGATGGAGCATTAAACTGAAAGATTTAATGATATACAAATTGTTAGCCTATCCTTGATTTGATTCAACTAACCAGAATTGAACAATTATCTAAGCATATAAAATGAATCAACTGTATAAGATCATAGAATTGTTAGCCTATCCTTGGGTTTCGGGTTACTTCATCCTCCACCTCAATCACCAAACCGCTCCATCAAACCATCCTCCACTCTGGTCACTGCCGCGGCGCCGCCAGTCCTCACCACCGCCACCCGACCACTGTTCACTCTACCAGATCTCAACTGCACAGATCGTGAACCATTTTGGAATCTGACGAAAAGAACAAAAAAGGCTATCTGTTTTCTTTATTATTATTGTTATCTTCTTCTTCCCTCGGATTCCCATCTTGTATTCTATGATCTTATCTGGGTCTGCTTCAGTTTCTCTTCTTCCTTCGGTACTATCCATTTTTTTGTATGTGTGTTACCAGCGGCTGCCACCGGTGGCTGTTAATGGCAACTAGTAGTAGCAGTGGTGGGTTAGGGTTAAATGGTGAAAGAAGAAGAGGGGTTTTTGATGAAGATGAAGATAGCTATTGGAGTGGTGTAAGAGGCAGCTGCAGGTTGTGTCAATGGTGGTTGGAGTGGTGGCGGCGATGGATTAGGGTTGAAGATGGTTTGATGAAGATGAAGATTTGTTAAAGATATGAGAGAAGATCTGGGCCACAAGTTTACAACCCCTAAAATATATTATTTATTTTTTTAATTATAATATAGATTGAAATTACCTTTTTGCCCTCACATGTTTGGCACATGCCAATACTTAATTGAGTTTTTGTATGGTCGTTAGTTCAAAGGACCAAAACCGAGTGAAATATACAAATAAAGGATAAAGAGTGAAACTCATTTTCAAAAAGAACCAAATCCATAATTTTGTATATTCTAAAGGACAAAAATTATAATTTTTTCTATTTATTATTAGTTTTTCTCCTTTACAAGGTACACAATATCTTTTATCTCATCCATGAGGTACACAACCTCTTTTGTTTATGGGAGGTACATAACCTCTTTATCTCCTTCATGAGATACACAATCTCTTTTACCTCATTTATGAGGTACAATATCTCTTTAATCTCCGATGTACACGACATCATTTAACTTACCATTGCTACTTTTAATACTAAAATAATTATTATAAGAGCGCTAAGTATTGTACGAGTATATTAACTACTAGGTTATTAACTATTACACTAGTCAATGTGATTAAAAATATCAAACTTGCAATATGAACTGAAGTCGTGAACACTAAATGAGACAACAGCCAAGAAGAAAACCCTCATCCAGGTTTAATTCTCTTTTCTCACTTATGATATTCTGGTTATAATAATTTAAATCATTGAAGGTTTGAAATTATTTGATAAGTTTGTAAATGGCTATGCACTTGAAATAATAAAAATACTTGATTATTTAATCAATTGATTAGGTTTATAATTTATATACGGTTGGTTATTTGATTAGGTTTGTGAAGCACTTAAAACTAGTTTAGTTGTTTTAGTATTTTTGTCTGTTTTCAAAAATTATGTCTCACAAACATCTATCATGTAGCCAAAAAACGAAAACAATAAAGAAATTAAGATGTATCATTTTGCTACAACAATATTGTTTTGTATAACTTTATCACAATTATCGTTCTATTATTGATTGTATATGTAAGTTTATATTATGGTCTCATTTTTTTAAACTCGCACAGAGACCCTGAGGGTCCATACACTTGATGTTTGGCAGTTAGCAAAGGTGTACGGGGAAATTAGGGCAAAACATCACTCTAGTCAACAATTTGGTGTATAGGGAGAGCTCAAGATGAAATAATATTTAATAAACATTTGAAAAACGAAAGAAATTAATACAAACTCATACACATGGATTAAAAACAAAGCAAAATTCATCCATTTAGAGTGGAATGATAAGTGTTTGTTCAATGCCAAGTTTTTAACTAGTTGTTGTATTAAGTCTACCTTCTTGTTAGCATCTTATAAAAATAAAGTCTATTTTGACGGTAAAAAGAAAAAAGAAAGAACACGTAGTAGATATGCGATGAAATATCCATGCTCGTTTATAAATATAAAATCCTTGGTAAAACTGTGATGCTGAAATTTATTATAATTTTAAAAAATTAAATTTTGTTGAACATGTAACAATCTTCCTATGTTATACTATGCTAGCAAGGTATCAAGGTGCAAATATGAATGTTAAGATTAGAAATTGGATAAAGATGAGAAGGCAATTTTTTCAATCAACTGATGTTTGTAGTGATTTAGAACAAATAAACATTCCTTAAATCTTACTTATAAAGGAAACTGTTTTATATTGCATTGAATACATGCGTTGCAGTATATGCTAAAAGGCCGTAAATGACGTTTGTGTCTAAATCATAATATTACGCACATATGTTTTTTTAACATCATTTGAAACTAAACACAATACTCAATTAAGTCTTTCTGAGACGAGATACTAACCGTCTAAATCGATTTTAACGCTCCAGCAATTGGCTCACCTAAAACACCATTTTTTTAATTAATGTTGGTTTTTTATTAACATTTAACACAAAATGTGACATTCGTCAATTTCGGGTCTCGTTTGTATTCGTTTTTGTATTCGTTTATCATGTAAACCGACCCATTTTGTAAACCAAAGCTTATGATATAATCAAAATGATGGATTTTATGTTACAATATTGTTTTACACTTGTTGGGTCTTGAAAACATTCTTTTTGGTCCTTAAAACTCCTTAAAACGACTTAAACCAAACTTTGGGGACTATTATTGCCATTTACCAAAAACTTGTTTGACTATTTCAACCATCACATGCATCTTTACCCTATTTGTATGAACGATACTCTTACCATTATAAAAGAAAGGCTCCATACACCATTTTGGTTGTTCATCTTCTCCAAAATCTCTCTCAAATCCAAGTATTCATCTTCAACATTTTGTTACTTTGATTTCTAAAGGTCAACTAACTATAGTCTTTCATTTTAACTTGTTCATCTAATATTACTAACACTTGAATATGGTGGTACAACATATATATAATACACACCCCTTGTTTCCTTTATTTGTTACTTCACCGACTCCGATTGGTTAAGTTTCGAATGTCATAAGGCAAGACTTCATGGAGGACTTCGTATTCTTGATATATATTTACACACACATAACTTATTATACATATCACTTATGACTAACTTCTAACCCTTTTTAGTTTGTTCATCTTATTTACAAGTTCCATGGTGTGGGTTTGTATAAGACTAAGCTCGGTTTAACCGAAACTAGTCCAAACCGGAAACCGAACTTTTGTTTACTAGTTTTGTTAAAATAGTTGTTTTAACATGTTTATTGCTAGATTTGAGTTTCAAAAATCATTTTTACAAGTTCTTTGATATTAAGCATATGGAATCCATCTATGAACTCGTTGGGAGATGAAAATCGAACTAAACCAAAACTTTTGCTTAAAAGACTTGTAGTTAACTTTTTAGTTGTAAAATTTAAGTTTTCTTCATTTATAAACCAATATACAAGTTCTATGATATTTGGGTATGTAGAAACCATCTATGAACTATTTGTGAGATGGAGACCGAACCAAACCGAACTATACCGACTTGTACTCGCTTAAGACACACAAGTGTGTTTTTAGCTATCAAGACTTGTATATTTCTTTAAAAATAGTTTACAAACTGATTTTAATTATTTTCTTAAGTACTTTGAATTGTTGGATCCAACTTGATCTCATCACATAGTTTGGACCGAAAAAACCGAACACTCGCTTAACGTGCGTTGTTAGTTCTAAACAATAGATCTACATACTTGGTTAAGTGTTAGTATATTTTAATGAGTTATCTCATAACAATTAATATGTTGGAAAGTTGACTTTGGGTTTGACCATTTGTCAAGACCCGAATCGACAACCCGAACACTCGTTGAAAACCCGTTTTAGTATCTTTGTCGCAAAGGAACTTGCATTTTAGCATTTTTCCTACCTTATTACTTAACATTGGTTAAGTAAATATTAAGGTTAGATACTTTAACCCGGTTTCGAGCAAACTTACATTTTTAAAGGATTATTATTATAAATTCTTAAATAGTTACATTTTAAACCTTGAACTTTAATTGTTTACTTTTTGCAACAATTATTTTATTTGAAGATCTTAAAGACAACCATTTTAAATCCAAGATTTTATTGTCATTTAGGCCTTGCTCGTTAAACTTCATCAATCCGGTTATTCATCTTTTACCGATCAAGTTTTATACTTGAACGTGAGTAACTTCATACCCCGTTTTCTATCTTTTGTTTTGGCGTGACATTTCATACTTATTCAAAGCAAATGCTTTATACTTGAGTCTTAAACCACAAACGTTGTTGTATACTTTACTTGAATAATTGCTCGATTTGGTGTTCTATGCTTATATGCCTATGTGTTTATCGCTTTCGGTTGGTGGAATCTATAAATCCTAGACTACTTGGCATCTCCTTGTAGCAAGGTGTCGTTAACGTAATGCAATTAACGATATTCTATTAAATCCTAGACTACTTGTCAATCCCTTGTAGCTAGGTGGCGCTAACGTAATTCTATTAGCGATTGTCAATTTATCCAAGTTTATAGCTATTATTTATGGTTTTGTATACTAGTTTTGTGGCTTTTCATACTATATATCTATTGTTCGAACTTATGAATTGCTCACCAACCTTTGTGTTGACAACTTTATTTTATGAAATGTTACAGGTTTGCATCTAGGTTGATTATGGAGTGTGACATCTGCCCCATCCGACCCGACCCAGGTACCCGTTTCTCCTATCCGATCTCTTTCTTTTATGATTTAATATTTATTTATACTTATATTTTTAATAATAATAATATGTTTTCCTTCCCGCCTCTTTCTCTCTCTTTTCCTTCCCGCCGTCCTGTCCCTCCTCTCTTTCCGCCTTCTTTTCCCTCTTGTCGCCGTCCCGCCCTTAAGCCTTGAACCCTCTTTTTGTCCTTTGTTCCTTCCCGCCTAAGGTTGTCTGCGCAGCTCCACGCGCCAGACCCCTTACAAGGAATCCTGCGTGAAGACCACCTGTTACTGCAATACGCGAGACGAACTAATCTGCGTGAAGACCACCTGTTAGGAATCCTGCGCTAAGGATTTAGTTCTTCCCGCGGCGCGCTATGGATACCGTTCTTCCCGCGACGCGCTAAGGAATATAGTTCTCGCAACGCGCTTAGAATTAAAGTTCTTCCCGCGGTGCGCTTAAAAATGTAGTTCTTCCCGCGACGCGTTAAGGTTGGTTCTGTCTGCCTTCGCGTTCGCGCACTTTTGCCTTCGCGCTCGAAGCCTTCTCGCGCTTAACCCTTGAGTCTTCTGTTTAATCTAGCCGTTAGCTTTTGTGTTGTCTTATCTTCTGTGCTGTTGACCTAATCTGCTTTGTCTGAAAAGTTACTTTCGGCGCAGCATACGTGCCAACCCCATTGGTTGACAGAATAAGTGACTGACAATATCTTTGGAGATCTGTGTGACATCTGACCCGATCCGACCCGACCCAGGTACCCGTTTCTCTGACCCGATCTCTCTTTTATTAATTAATATTTATACTTATATTTTACTTTTAATAATAATATATATTTTCCTTCCCGCCTCTTTCTCTCTCTTTCTTTCCGCCGTCCCGTCCCTCTTCCTTCTCTCTTTCCGCCTTGTTTCCCTCTTTTTCTTCTGTGCTTGTCCTTTGTTCCTTCCCGCCTAAGGTTGTCTGCGCAGCTCCACGCAAGGAATCCTGCGTGAAGACCACCTGTTTCAGCGATACGCGAGACGAACTCTTCTCGCAGCGCGCTAGGAATTGTAATTCTTCTCGCAGCGCGCTAAGAACGGTAGTTCTTCCCGCGACGCGCTAAGGATTGTAGTTCTCGTAGCGCGCTAAGAATCGTAGTTCATCCCTCGACGCGCGAAGAATTATAGTTCTTCCCGCGGCGCGCTAGGAATTTTAGTTCCTCCCGCGGCGCGCTACGAAATGTGATTCTTCCCGCGGCGCGCTTAGAAATGTAGTTCTTTCCGCGACGCGTTAAGGATAGTTCTGTCTGCCTTCGCGCTCGCGCTCTCTTGACCTTCTGTGTCTGCCTTCGCGCCTTAGCCTTCTCGCGCTGAATCCTTCGAGTTTTCTTCTGTTTAAATCTAGCCGTTTGCTTTTGTGTTGTCTTATCTTTTGTGCTGTTGACCTAATCTGCTTTGTCTGAAAAGTTACTTTCGGCGCAGCATGCGCACCAACCCCATTGGTTGGCAGAAAAAGTGACTGACATTATCTTTTGAGATCTGCTTTTGCCATGCTTGACCAGTACCTTTATCTGACCCGCCCATGCTTTTTACTGTTCCCTGTCAGCTTTTCCTTTGCCCCCTGCAGCTGCCATATCTTTCCATATCTTTTGCTTTTGGAATCTTTTACTTTTTGAGATCTTTTCCCCTTTTTCTAGGGATTGTGTCTCCTAGGGTTTCTCTATAAATAATAGTATTATTTTTCCTAACACATCACACACAAAACACTTAATCTCTCCTGTTCTCTTGCTCCTTGCTCTCTCTGCCGTCTTCCTCTCTGCCTCCGTCTTCCTCCTTGTTCTTCCTGCTTTTCCGGTAATATATATTATAATTTACTTATTAATTATGCTAACTTATAATCAAGACTTAAAACCAATCGTTAAAACAATAATCTTATTTATAGGTTAACTTGTGCTTGTTTAAAGTTGGCTCTTGCTTTATCTATCACCGCATCGTTTATCAAGTGAGTAATCTCGTACCTAATCCCTTTTTGCTTTTAATGTTTTGGGATGTTCATGTGTTCATACAAACTTAGAGTCTTAAACTTGTTTATGAGCTTTAGTCGCGCAGTATCCCATGTGTTGAGGACGTTTACTTGGCTGTTTATTTGTATGTGTGTATCATTAACCGCTTTGTTCGGCCTATTCCGCAGTTCCGTTGGTACCATTAGTTGAACACGGGAGACCTATCGTTTACGGTTTTCTTTGTTTACACTTGCACAGATGTTTTCTCGTTTTTATGCTCAATTGGGAGCATGGATTGAACTATGATCTATGAACTATCTTAGGCTTGATCACAATCTGATTACACCCTTGTTAAACTCTAGACATACACGTGTTGCGCGCAGATTTACTGTGATTATCTATGATTATCTATTAAACTTGATTTCTCACCAACACGCAAGTGTTTGACGTTTATTTTAACACATGTTCAGGTTTGCAGTAGCTGTTTTGGAGCTTGTGGACACGTAGGACGTTTTTACTTTTGGACCTAGAATTAAAATGTATCAAGACAAGTTGATGTTTGAATGTTATAATTTATAATATATTGATTTATGTTTGATTTATGTTCTTTATTTTCCCCGCTGCGCGTGCGCGATAAAATGTGTATTAATAAATATTGACACCAATAGTGTCGCGAGTAATGAAGCAATATGTGGCGCCCCGATGTATAATCCGCCTTTGGTCGGGGTGTTACAGATTGGTATCAGAGCTCGTTGACTTTAGGATAGGTGGTTAGACGTAACGGCCTAGAATACCTAAGAGTCCCTTCTCGCGCATGAGAGAAATCTCATGTTTGCGCGCTTATTGTTAATTACTCGTTATTTATGAATATGCTCGCACTTGCGCAGTATATAAATTTTATGTTCTATTTCGCGATATTTCGATTTTTGTTGAATTTCGATTTTTATTGATTTTACTTACATATTCGTTTGTTGGGATTTGAAGATCCGAATGGTGATACATGAATAGTTGATTTTCAATTTCCATTTACGATTATGTTCTGAGGTTGGAGACTTGAAAAGTCATGGTGATACATGAATTGTCAACCTCCAATACTCATTTTCTTGTATATTTTATATTGAAGATTGGAAAGTCATGGTGATACATGAATCGTCAATCTCCAATACTCGTTTACTAGCTATTTTAAATTGAGAACTCGGAAAGTCACGGTGATGCGTGAATTGTCGGTTCTTGATTCGAATTTGTTACCTTTATTAAGTCTGCATTTTGGGTCATTTATTTTACTTTAACTTTTGATAGTATCTAACTCTGCGAAACCAAGCTTTATAAGATTAAAACTTTGCGCTAAAACCAAGATATTAATTAAAATTTAAAACTTTTATAGAATGCCTCCGCTATCTCGCCGATTTCAGAGAAGAGAAGCCTCGCGCATGCGTAGACAGCAACGTTCCCAGGAAATGGCCGCCGCAATAGCCCAAGCTTTGAGCCAAAACAATGCTAATACCTCCAGTTATAACATTAAGTCCTTTAATGCGGGTAACCCTCCGAAGTTCACAGGTCTTGAAGGAGCCACCGTGATGCTCCAATGGCTCGAAAAGATTGAAAACACTTTCCTCCATACCCAATGCCCCTCAGAAAGACGAACCCTATATGCTTCCAGTGTCCTGGAATCCAGAGCGCTTACATGGTGGAATGGAGTAGCTCATGCGCGTGGCGCAGAGGCTGCTTCTAGCATGACATGGGAGGAATTCAAGGAAATTCTTACGCGAGAATTCTGCCCTCCCAACGAAGTTAAGCGCCTGGAGGAAGAATTTTGGAATCTTAAGCAGTACAGCGGAGAAGCGCGCGAGTACGCGACGCGCTTCCACGAGCTAAGCTTACTGGTCCCTCACCTTGTTACCCCTTCCCGCCGAGCCATCGAGAAATTTCTTGGGGGTCTCCCCATGGAAATTCAAGATTCTGTATGGGCCAGAAACCCAGTAACCCTCTCTGACGCCATCGAATTGGCCGCTGTGCTCAGCGACAACCATGTCAGAGCAGGAACCCTGTTCCTGCGGGGAACTGAGAAGACCAAACCCACCAAGACTGTCCCTGAACCAACAGAAACCAAACCAGAACCCTCAAACCATAACCAGAAACGTAGGCGCAGACAAGCCTATGCGCTTACCAACCCGCCCATTGTCCAGCAACCAATTTACCAACCCCCAGTTTACGCGCCTAACCCACTGTCAACCTACCCAGCACCTCCTGTAGTCCACAACTATGCCTTAACCAATCCAGCACTTCCTGCCCCGCCAACTAAGAAACCTTACACAGGAAACCAACCCTTTTGCCCAACCTGTAGACTTCATCACCCACCTCAAGTCCCGTGTCGACAATGTAACCGATGTGGCCGCGTAGGTCACTCCGTTGAGTACTGTAGAACCTCTCCCTCCAATCCGATTGCGCCAACACCACCAGCCTACCCGCAGAACCCACAGCCAACTTACCAAAACCCACGACCCAGATCGTGCTTTAACTGCGGTGATCCAAGTCATTTCCGGAACGCGTGCCCAAGGCTACAAGTTCAGATTACTCAAGCGAATCCGGTGAACCAAATTTCGAACCAAGTGACGCGTGGCCGAGCTTTTAACATAACCGCGCACCAAGCGCAAGCGAATAACGACGTAGTTAATGGTACATTTTTGCTTAATGGATTTTATGCATCTATGCTTTTTGATACTGGCGCCGATCGAAGTTTTATTTCTCGCGCGTTTGAGCAGAAGCTTGCGCGACCGCGCAGCGATTTAAAAGAAGATTTTTCAGTTGAATTGGCTAACGGTGAAACTGTTTTAATAAACTCGGTAATTAAAGATTGCACGCTTAACCTTAACGAAAACGATTTTCTGATCGACCTCATCCCTATGCCTCTTGGAAGCTTTGATGTTATCATTGGTATGGACTGGCTCTCGAAGAATCGCGCCGAAGTTATTTGCGCCAAGAAGTTGATTCGCATTCCTCGAGAAAATGGTGATCTTCATATCTACGGCGAAAAACCCTCCAGTGGTCTTAAACTTATGTCTTGCGCCGAAGCCCAAAGACTCATGCGGAAGAAGTGTATTGCATTTCTAGCCCATGTGGTTAAACCTGCTGAAGAAAAGAAGCTTCGCGATATCCCCGTCGTGCGTGATTTCCCTGAAGTTTTTCCTGATGATCTTCCTGGTATCCCTCCCGCTCGTGAAGTCGAGTTCCGTATTGATCTTGTCCCTGGTGCTTCCCCCGTAGCTAAATCTCCTTACCGTCTTGCACCCGCTGAGATGCAAGAATTGGCCAGCCAACTTCAAGAGTTGACTGCTAAAGGATTCATTCGCCCTAGCTCTTCGCCCTGGGGTGCTCCGGTGTTGTTCGTTAAAAAGAAAGATGGATCGTTCCGCATGTGTATTGATTACCGCGAGTTAAACAAACTCACCATTAAAAACCGGTATCCCTTACCGCGTATTGACGACCTCTTTGATCAACTCCAAGGTGCCTCTTGTTTCTCGAAGATTGATCTCCGCTCTGGCTATCATCAGTTGCGTATCCGCGATGAAGATGTTCCGAAGACTGCTTTTCGAACTCGTTATGGCCATTTTGAATTCTTGGTCATGTCCTTCGGTCTAACCAACGCACCCGCCGTTTTCATGGATCTAATGAATCGGGTGTGTAGGCCTTTCTTGGATAAATTCGTGATCGTGTTTATCGATGATGTTCTGGTGTATTCTAAGACCAAGGCCGAGCATGAGCAACATCTCCGATGGGTATTGCAAAAGCTTAGAGCCGAGCAACTCTATGCTAAGCTTTCCAAGTGTGAATTTTGGTCTGATGAAGTACAGTTTCTTGGTCATGTTGTAAACAAGATGGGTATTCATGTCGACCCATCCAAGATTGAAGCAATCAAGAACTGGATTACGCCATCCTCTCCTTCTGAGATCCGTTCCTTTCTGGGCTTAGCTGGTTATTACCGGCGTTTCATTTCGAACTTCTCAAAGATCGCTTTGCCTTTAACAGCTTTAACGCACAAAGGTAAACCGTATATTTGGGGCTCGAAGCAAGAAGAAGCCTTTCTGACGCTCAAGCGTTTGTTGTGTGAAGCTCCTGTTCTTGCGCTACCTGAGGGTAATGATGATTTTGTCGTGTATTGCGATGCATCCAACCAAGGTCTCGGTTGTGTTCTTATGCAACGAGGCAAGGTTATCGCTTACGCATCAAGGCAACTCAAGGTTCATGAAAAGAATTATACAACTCACGACCTCGAGCTTGGTGCAGTTGTTTTTGCCTTGAAGATCTGGAGACACTACCTTTATGGTACTAAGTGTATCCTTTACACTGACCATAAAAGCCTTCAGCATATCTTTGATCAAAAGGAACTTAACATGAGGCAACGCCGATGGAACGAACTCATCAGCGATTACGATTGTGAGATCCGGTATCATCCTGGTAAGGCTAATGTGGTAGCCGATGCGCTCAGCCGAAAACCCTGCCAACTTAACTGTATCTTGCCGCGCACCCAGCTTCACTTCGCGCCGATTCAAAGCAACCTTGAATCGCGTATTCGTGACGCGCAGCGCGCATCCATCAGTAATGGCAACCTTCGCGCCGAGCTAGCGTGTGGCGCGGAAGCACTCTTTGTCCCTAATCTGAGTGGAATTCTCTGCTATCTCAATCGCATCTGGATTCCCTTTGATGAGAATCTTCGCGCTGATATCCTGAGTGAAGCGCACAAATCTCGGTATTCTATTCATCCTGGCACTGATAAGATGTACAAGGATTTGCGCATTACTTATTGGTGGCCTGGCATGAAAAAGGATATTGCTGTGTTCGTAGCTAAGTGCCTGACTTGTTCTAAAGTTAAAGCTGAACACCAACGCCCATCTGGTTTGCTCGAACAACCAGAAATTCCTACGTGGAAATGGGAAGGTATAGCGATGGACTTTATTACCAAGTTACCTTTGACAGCAAGCAAACATGATAGCATTTGGGTAATAGTGGATCGATTGACTAAATCTGCTCACTTTCTGCCCATTCGTGAAAACTACCGTGTTGAGCATCTCGCGCAGCTTTATGTCAAGGAAATTGTCTGCCGCCATGGTACTCCTTTGAGCATCATATCCGATCGCGATGGCCGTTTTATATCTCGCTTTTGGAAATCTCTCCAATCTGCGCTAGGAACTCGCTTGGACATGAGTACGGCATATCATCCTCAGACTGACGGTCAGTCTGAGCGAACTATTCAAACTCTTGAGGATATGCTCCGATCTTGTGTTCTTGATTTTGGAGGTAATTGGGATTCACACCTGCCTTTGATCGAGTTTTCTTATAACAACAGCTATCATTCCAGTATCGGTATGGCCCCATTTGAAGCACTTTACGGTCGTAAATGCCGCTCCCCGATTTGTTGGAGCGAAGTGGGTGAAACTCAAATCACAGGACCCGAACTTGTTCAAGAGACAACCGATAAAATCGCCAAGATCCGTGATCATTTGCTGACTGCCAGAAGCCGACAGAAGAGTTACGCAGATCGTAGGCGAAAGCCTCTCGAATTTCAAGTTGGTGATCTTGTTCTCCTCAAAGTGTCGCCTTGGAAAGGTGTTGTCCGCTTTGGGAAGAAGGGTAAGCTTGCTCCTCGTTATGTTGGTCCATTCAAGATTCTCGCGCGTGTGGGAAAAGTTGCCTACAGACTTGACCTGCCGCCCCGCGCTCAGTAATGTGCATCCAACGTTCCATGTATCCAATCTCAAGAAGTGTTTAGCTGACGAGAACATTCACATTCCACTTGATGAAGTTCAAGTTGATGAAACTATGCATTTCGTTGAGAAGCCTGTTGAGATTATGGATCGCGAGGTTAAGCAAACCAAGCGCAGTCGTATCCCTATCGTGAAAGTTCGCTGGGAGTCCAAGCGCGGAGCCGAGTTTACATGGGAAAGGGAAGATCAAATGAAGATCAAGTACCCGCACCTGTTCTCTGCGCAACCTACTTCGAGATAAATTTCGGGACGAAATTTCTTAAAGTAGGGGAGACTGTGACATCTGACCCGATCCGACCCGACCCAGGTACCCGTTTCTCTGACCCGATCTCTCTTTTATTAATTAATATTTATACTTATATTTTACTTTTAATAATAATATATATTTTCCTTCCCGCCTCTTTCTCTCTCTTTCTTTCCGCCGTCCCGTCCCTCTTCCTTCTCTCTTTCCGCCTTGTTTCCCTCTTTTTCTTCTGTGCTTGTCCTTTGTTCCTTCCCGCCTAAGGTTGTCTGCGCAGCTCCACGCAAGGAATCCTGCGTGAAGACCACCTGTTTCAGCGATACGCGAGACGAACTCTTCTCGCAGCGCGCTAGGAATTGTAATTCTTCTCGCAGCGCGCTAAGAACGGTAGTTCTTCCCGCGACGCGCTAAGGATTGTAGTTCTCGCAGCGCGCTAAGAATCGTAGTTCATCCCTCGACGCGCGAAGAATTATAGTTCTTCCCGCGGCGCGCTAGGAATTTTAGTTCCTCCCGCGGCGCGCTACGAAATGTGATTCTTCCCGCGGCGCGCTTAGAAATGTAGTTCTTTCCGCGACGCGTTAAGGATAGTTCTGTCTGCCTTCGCGCTCGCGCTCTCTTGACCTTCTGTGTCTGCCTTCGCGCCTTAGCCTTCTCGCGCTGAATCCTTCGAGTTTTCTTCTGTTTAAATCTAGCCGTTTGCTTTTGTGTTGTCTTATCTTTTGTGCTGTTGACCTAATCTGCTTTGTCTGAAAAGTTACTTTCGGCGCAGCATGCGCACCAACCCCATTGGTTGGCAGAAAAAGTGACTGACATTATCTTTTGAGATCTGCTTTTGCCATGCTTGACCAGTACCTTTATCTGACCCGCCCATGCTTTTTACTGTTCCCTGTCAGCTTTTCCTTTGCCCCCTGCAGCTGCCATATCTTTCCATATCTTTTGCTTTTGGAATCTTTTACTTTTTGAGATCTTTTCCCCTTTTTCTAGGGATTGTGTCTCCTAGGGTTTCTCTATAAATAATAGTATTATTTTTCCTAACACATCACACACAAAACACTTAATCTCTCCTGTTCTCTTGCTCCTTGCTCTCTCTGCCGTCTTCCTCTCTGCCTCCGTCTTCCTCCTTGTTCTTCCTGCTTTTCCGGTAATATATATTATAATTTACTTATTAATTATGCTAACTTATAATCAAGACTTAAAACCAATCGTTAAAACAATAATCTTATTTATAGGTTAACTTGTGCTTGTTTAAAGTTGGCTCTTGCTTTATCTATCACCGCATCGTTTATCAAGTGAGTAATCTCGTACCTAATCCCTTTTTGCTTTTAATGTTTTGGGATGTTCATGTGTTCATACAAACTTAGAGTCTTAAACTTGTTTATGAGCTTTAGTCGCGCAGTATCCCATGTGTTGAGGACGTTTACTTGGCTGTTTATTTGTATGTGTGTATCATTAACCGCTTTGTTCGGCCTATTCCGCAGTTCCGTTGGTACCATTAGTTGAACACGGGAGACCTATCGTTTACGGTTTTCTTTGTTTACACTTGCACAGATGTTTTCTCGTTTTTATGCTCAATTGGGAGCATGGATTGAACTATGATCTATGAACTATCTTAGGCTTGATCACAATCTGATTACACCCTTGTTAAACTCTAGACATACACGTGTTGCGCGCAGATTTACTGTGATTATCTATTAAACTTGATTTCTCACCAACACGTAAGTGTTTGACGTTTATTTTAACACATGTTCAGGTTTGCAGTAGCTGTTTTGGAGCTTGTGGACACGTAGGACGTTTTTACTTTTGGACCTAGAATTAAAATGTATCAAGACAAGTTGATGTTTGAATGTTATAATTTATAATATATTGATTTATGTTTGATTTATGTTCTTTATTTTCCCCGCTGCGCGTGCGCGATAAAATGTGTATTAATAAATATTGACACCAATAGTGTCGCGAGTAATGAAGCAATATGTGGCGCCCCGATGTATAATCCGCCTTTGGTCGGGGTGTTACAATCTGCTTTTCCATGCTTTGACCAGTACCTTTATCTGAACCGCCCATGCCTTTTACTGTTCCTGTCAGCTTTTCCCTTGTCCCCTGCAGCTGCCATATCTTTTGATATCTTTTGCTTTTGGATTCTTATGCTTTTTGATATCTTTTGCTTGATCCTGTTGAAGATCTTTTCCTCTTTTCTAGGGATTGTGTTCCCTAGGGTTTTTCTATAAATAATAATGTTATTTTCCTTAACACATCACACACCAACACTTAATTTAAACTCTCCTGTTCTCTCTTGCTCCTTGCTGTTGTTCTTCCTCTCTGCCTCCGTCTTCCTCCCTGTTCTGCCCTACTTTTCCGGTAATATATAATATATAATATATAATAATTTACTTATTAATTATGCTAACTTATAATCAAGACTTAAAACCAATCATTAAAACAATAATCTTATTTATAGGTTAACTTGTGCTTGTTTAAAGTTGGTTCTTGCTTTATCTTACACCGCACCGTTTATCAAGTGAGTAATCTCGTACCTAATCCCTTTTTGCTTTTAATGTTTTGGGATGTTCATGTGTTCATACAAACTTAGAGTCTTAAACTGTTTATGAACTTTAGTCGCGCAGTATCCCATGTGTTGAGGACGTAGACTTGGCTGTTTATTTGTATGTGTGGATCATTAACCGTCTTGTCGGTCTATTCCGCAGTTCTCATGGTACCATTAGATGAACACGGGAGAACTATCGTTTATGATTTTCTCTTTTGTTTACACATGCACAGTTTGTCTTGTTTGTGAGCTCAATTGTGAGCACTGGCAGTCTATGAATCTTAGAGTTGGTCCCGATCGGATTACACCCTTGTTGAAAACCAGACATACACATGTTGCGCGCAGCTTAATCTATGTATTGACTATTAAACTTGATTTCTCACCAACACGCAAGTGTTTGACGTTTATTTTAACACATGTTCAGGTTTGCAGTAGCTGTTTTGGAGTTCGAGGACACGTAGGAAGTTCTTTATTTTGGACCTAGATTAAAATGTATCAAGACAAGTTATTGCTGTTCGAATATTTTGATTTATAATATATTGATTTATGTTGGTTTATTTATATCTTGTATACCTTGCGTGTGCGTGAACGAATATATTTATTAAATATTGACACCCAATAGTGTCACGAGTAATGAAACAATATGTGGCGCCCCGATGTATAATCCGCCTTTGGTCGGGGTGTTACATGGAGTTGGGTGAAGAAAATGACACAAATACCGTTAGGATATTAGCAAAAATGAACAAAATTTGATTTGCTATATTTTGTTGTATTTGACTTATGAATATTTGGTTATGTGACATTTTCGATGTTGTGAAATGAAATGAGTTTGTTAAATATTGTCGCTTTAAATGGTGTCATGCGCTTATGGGCAATCGTTACACCTCGGCATGTTCCGCCGCCTTTGGTCGGGGTGTGACAGATTGGTATCAGAGCCATGACAATTAAGATAGGTGGTTAGACGTAACGACCTAGAATTGTTATGCTTAGGGTCCTATACGTGTGTTCATACGTGTTTACTCTATTTTATTGTTCATATCGCATGTTTATTTATGAACTTGTTTAAAATTCACCAATATCCTAAATGTTCACATACACATACTTTCATAGTATTTCCAAGGTATCCTTACCTTAAAACGCAAAAAGTAGATTTTTATTGTGTTTTATGGATTACAAGATTAACTTGGATCCCGTTGTTTCAAATCCCTTAAATGTTGCGTTTATATCGGGTTTGTAGCCATCATAGAAAACGAGACATTATAAAATGACCATTTGACAAAAAGATTCCAAGGATTGAAGGTGATTTACTTACCTGGGATGGTTGAGTTATAATGCTCGTTTTCTAGGCCATAAACCATGTTATAAATGTTAATTCTTTAAGTAGTTGAATGCGAGCGTTCCGGTCGCCATCCTAATTTTTCGATGTTAAAACAATAGGGCTACGGTGATTTCGTGGACTAGTGTTTTGGCATGACGTTGTATCTCGATTTATTGTGTTATCATTGTTGTTTGAGTCTAAAACATGAAAAAGTCGCGGTGGTTACGTGCACATGTTTGGACTCCAACGTGGTGTTTTATAAAACCTTTTATTTAGTGTTGGAATATCAAGTCATGGTAATTTCATGTGCGATTCTTCCGACTCTATAAATCTCAAAATCTCAAATTTTCAAGCCTTAACTATCTCAAAAAAAAAATCATTAATGTTTTGTTTACGGTTTTGTTATTTATAAACAAAGTTTTATATTTTATCTAACACTGATATCTTCTCCATACTAACTCTATGATTCACAAATCAAAAATCGAAATCTCATTTTATTTTATACACCTTTATATTCATTTCCTTTTATCCAAAACTTATCCCATTTTCTTTATAAATGTTAGCATGCCTCCGCTAAGACGCCAACCGCGATATGACTCCACCCGACGTATGGCCGCTCTCGTCTCCAAGCAAATGGCCACGGTGATTCCCGAACTTATGACCCAAATACAAGCAAACCAACCCGCACCCGTTGTTGCACTTATTGAACCCAAACCCGCATCCTACCTGCTTAAACAATTTACTAGTGCCAACCCGTCCGAATTCTTTGGAACCAACTGTGCGACTACCTTGTTGCAATGGTTCGAATCTGTGGAGAATGTGTTTTTACACAGCGAATGCCCCAAAGCGAAAAAGACAAACTTCGCTTCAAGCATGTTTAGGGGAACCGCCCTAACATGGTGGGGTAGTGTTATGCACCTACAAGGTACGGATGTGGCCATGGCTCTTCCATGGGCCGAGCTCAAGGCACTTATGAAGAAGAAATTCTGTCCCAAACACGAGCTCCAAAAGCTTGAGGAAGAATTTTGGAACCTAAAACAAGAAAGTGGTGATAACGCCGCTTACTCGCTCCGTTTCCACGAGCTAAGCGGTCTTGTACCTCACTTGGTTACCCCACCTGAACGTGAAATTGACAAATATATTGGTGGTTTATCGATGAAAATCCGGGACTCGGTCATGAGTAGCAAACCAGCGAACCTTGAGGAAGCCATCACGTTAGCCGGTTGGCTATCGGAAAATCACGTGAAGGCGGGTACCCTAACCCTCAAGAAAGCAAGTGAGAAAGACAAGCCCGAGCCCCCACCGCAAGCCAAGGTTGAACCCGCACCACAAGCCATAAACTACTCAAACTCCTCCCGACACAACAATAACAACAACAACAAGAAGAAACCCATAAACAACTACCGAAACTTTGCCGTTACCCAACCTCAACAACAAACCCAAGCTCCCCAAAATCGAAGACCCTATACCGGTCCTTACCCGCTATGTAACGCTTGCCAATTTCACCACCCAACAAACTCGCCTTGTCGCCAATGTACCATTTGTAACCGATTTGGCCATCTCAACACCACTTGCCGATCCGCCCAACGAACCAACCCAACCAACCTAACCAAACAAACCAACCAAGAACTTTTCCCTAAAATTCCCAAAACCGATATGCACCCTACCCACCAAACCAACCCCAACCACCCCGAGCTTGTTACAATTGTGGAGATCCAAACCATTTCCGCAACAATTGCCCTCGCCTCACCTTTGCTAACCAAACCATGACCGTACCTTACTACCAAACCCAAGCTTACCAAGTCCAAACATATCAACCCCAAATTCCCCAACTTAATGCACCACTCATCCAACCCATCCAAGCAATCCAAGCACCACCTCCACCTCCACAACAAGCACCTCAAGTCAACCATGGTAATCAAGGGCGAGCTTTTATGATGAATGCAAATCAAGCTAAAGTGGCAAACGATGTTGTGAACGGTATGTTTTTGGTGAACTATCATTTGGCTTCTATTTTATTTGATACCGGTGCCGATAGAAGTTTTATTTCTTTGAAATTTGAGTCAAAACTTGCGATGCCTCGAACTAAGCTTTCCCGACCGTTCTCTGTTGAAGTTGCCAATGGAAATTCTATTACCATCAATTCCGTCATTCGCGATTGTTCTCTTATTCTTTCTAAGCATAAATTCTCCATTGATCTCATCCCGAAGCAAATGGGTAGCTTCGATGTCATAGTAGGCATGGATTGGTTATCTTTGCACCGTGCCGAAGTCGTTTTTTTTGATAAATTCATTCGCATCCCGCTCGTTAACGGTAAAATTCTTAAGGTATTTGGAAACACAACGTCACGAAGGCTAAACCTTATGTCGTGTGCTCAATCGCAAAAGTACTTACGCCAAAAGTACGTTCCGTTTCTAGCTCTCTCGGTGACAAAAGACAAAAAGGAAAGGAAGATCCAAGATATTCCTATTGTTCGTGATTTCCTTGATATCTTTCCCGATGATGTTACCGGTCTTCCTCCCGTTCGTTCGATTGAATTCCAAATCGATCTTGTACCCGACACATCCCATAAAACATCTCTAACCCACCGGCAATTCCTTACAGTGGAGGCATGCTCACCAAATTTGTTCAAACAAGGTTTTTTACAAATAGAGCATGATTCGTCTGGATTAAAGAAAAAACCTAATATCAATCGAGAATCCCTTAAATTCTAAATATAAACCCATTAAATTCAAAGTCTTAACAGTCACAAAGCGTCAATAAGCACGATAGGCAATTGCATTATGCACATAGGCGTAACCGTGTAATAAATCACCCCACACATTTTATCGTAATATTTTAACATATAATAATATAAAATAAAATATAGTGGTTGATTTAGAAAGTTATGAAGCGTCGGTCGGGTCGGTTCAAGTTAGGCGACACCTATCTGGGTGTGCCACCTATAGACTTCCTGTAGCCACCCAATAATACTCAACTTATTACATTAAATTAAATTTATTTATATAATAATAAGTTATGTTGGAATATGAAAATTCTGACCAATCAACACATGATATATGAAGAAAGCAAAGTTTCATCTTTCCCTTCTCACGTGCATCCCTTTCCTTTGCCGTGTTTCGACCTCCTCATAATATTCTCGACTTCTACACCAAACTTCTTTCTTTTATACTTTACACACCACATACATATACCAAATACACCAAGTATGGTATCCACATATTAAAGGCCACTTGCTCATCACAAAACCGTATTTAATCTATTAGTATCGGACTATTGGTTAAAAGGATATTAATCGCAGGTCTGTCTTTGGGTTTTCGAGCGCAAAAGATGGGCATGCAAAATAGGCATTGTATATTTTTTTTCAAGATGAGTGCTTGTTAGCCTTTGTGACTCTTGAATTCATGATAACAAACGTGGATTTTACAATTGCAAATGGCTTTGGCTCTAGCCAGATCATTTACGGATTAATTATAAGTGTTAAGACCCAGGCACAATTTACTAATTAAAAAAACTGTTTGGTGCTATTTATCACTGATCTATTAGAATTTGGAAGATAGAATTCATTATTTTGTTTATATTTGGACTTTTGGATAACTTATACATGCCCTATAGGTAAATCTATGCCCTTATATAAACATATTTTTTTGTTAAAATATATATTTAACTTAAACTTTAGACCTTTGTTAAAAACGAACCCTAGACAACAAATGAGCCATGCATGAGGGTCTAGGCATGACCTAATTAGTAGAGTTGCATAAATTTGCCGATAACATAATATCACGGTCACCAAAAATTTGGTATCAATTGAATAAATAGGGTTGGAACTCTAATCTTATGATAAAAGAAATTATAAAATAAAAAAGAATGTGTCCATTGAAAAAAAAAAAAAAAAAACCTTATTAATTCTTAACATATATGGTAAGGTACATAGATGATATGGCAAATTTTTAACACAATTGATTTCTCTTAAATAAACAGCTAAGCTTTTCATACAATTCGATTAGGTAACACAATTACAAGAGTATCCCTAATTAGTTTTTCATCTCTAAATCTAAAATTACATTAAAATTCATTATTTTTTTTTCTCATTTTTAATTTAATAATATTTTTTATACATTTATCATTACATTTTCTTTCTTCTCCACTCACAATCATTTTTAAAAAATATTAAAAAAAATATGAATGATGAAATGTTTCTTTAAATTTAACCTTAAACATCTTATTTCTCCTCCACTCACAACCCTTCCAACCATACCCTAAAAACTGAAAAACACACTCAAATAATATCATAAAACGTAAAAAACTCATTGTCAATGCTCTAAGATTAGAATAAAACAACATGAAGTGATATAATTAAAATCTTTAATCAAACTACATTCTGCAGAAACATGCTTAAACTTATATATAGGATTAGTGTATCATTTTTGTAAATAACAAAACTTGAGTGACAATATATAACAAAACATTATCTCTCAGATTTTAAAAATTAAAACGCTCTCTTTCTCTCTCTTACAAGACTCATTCCGTGTTCTTATCGCACCATAAATGTAAAAATAAATCTACAAAAATATATAAAAATAAAAAAAAAATAATATCCCAACTTAAATGTTACCCTTATCATCGTCTTCTTCTTGTTCTTGTTCTTCCACTTTCTTTCTCACTCTGTCAAAATCCATGCTTTCTTTCATTTCCTTCATTCTTTAATTTAATTACTTCAATGGCGGCCTTTGGGTTTTATTATTATACCCTCTTATAATTTCAAGATTCCCAAAACCCTTCAAAGATCTCTCATTTTCTTTCCAAATATATATTATTAATATTAATAATATTATTATTTATTTGAACCCCACTTTCCCACATGTATGTTTTGCTGGTTGTCTGATTTGGATTGGATCGCAAGGCTCTCGTAGTATTATTTATAATTAATATTCTTGTGGGGGCACTCATCAATCTCAAATCAACCCAATATTATTATTATAAGGTCAGATTTCACCCATTCTTCATACCCTTTTCACTGTTTGTTCAATTCGTTCAATTGATGATAGATTGGTATTTGTTTAGGTCTAATACATGTAATTGAATTCAAAAGCTTTGAGATTTGGGGTTCAATTGGTGTTAATTTGAATCTGTAACGGCTGTTAGGGTTTCTAATTAGGGTTTCGTTTTTTTTAATTTTAGGTTAGTGATGGCGGCAATTGACGTTACGAAATACTCTCACAGTCCAACACATAAAGCTGTAGCAACTAAAGATTACACCTTGTTGCGAAAGATTATTTCGGGTCTGCCGCGGTTATGCGACCCGTCTGAGATTCATACGGAATCGGTTTCGTTATCGGAGGAGGCGAAAGCGGAGGCTATTTCGGCCGTGATTGACCGGCGTGATGTCGCGAACCGTGACACGCCGCTTCATTTAGCGGTTAAACTCGGTGACGTGACCGCCACTGAAATGCTTATGCTTGCGGGTGCGGATTGGAGCTTGCAGAATGAGCAGGGTTGGAGTGCATTACAGGAAGCGATTTGTAACCGTGAAGAAATTATTGCTAAGATTATTGTTCGGCATTATCAGCCGATTGCGTGGGGGAAATGGTGTAGACGGTTGCCTCGGTTGGTCGGAACCATGGGGCGTATGCGTGATTTTTACATGGAAATCACTTTTCAGTTCGAAAGCTCGGTTATCCCGTTTATTTCACGAATCGCGCCTTCGGATACTTACAAGATTTGGAAACGTGGGGCGAATTTGAGGGCGGATATGACGTTAGCCGGTTTTGACGGGTTCAGAATCCAACGGGCTGATCAAACGGTTTTGTTTCTCGGTGACGGGTCGGAAGACGGTAAAGTTCCAGCCGGGTCGCTTTGTATGATCTCACATAAAAACAAGGAGGTGATGAACGCTTTAGATGGCGCTGGTGCACCGGCTTCTGATGAGGAGGTGCAGCAGGAAGTTCAAGCCATGTCACAGACTAATATTTTCAGACCCGGGATTGATGTCACGCAAGCGGTTCTTTTACCACAGATGACATGGAGACGCCAAGAGAAAACCGAGACTGTGGGTTCTTGGAAAAGTAAAGTATATGATATGCATAATGTGGTTGTGAGTATAAAGTCCAGGCGGGTCCCGGGTGCTATGTCAGACGATGAGTTTTTTTCGTCTTGTAATGAGGACGAAACGGAAAGTGAAGAGCTAAATGATATTTTAACAGACGAAGAACGGAAGCAACTAGAAGCTGCACTGAATTCCGATGCTGGCCACGAAAATAATGGTGGTAATAACGGGATAATCGGGCACCGGCGTAGTTGTTATGAACAAAGAGATATCCCGATTGAGGAAATACCGAGTTACAAAAATGTCGAGATTAAGTCCGAAAAAGACAAAAAAGGGTGGTTTGATGGATGGAGAAAACGCGATAATAATAATAATAATAGTAATAAACATGAAAGAGGTAGAAAGGGTACACCGGTCCCACCTCGTGGGTCGTTATGTTTAGACGAGAAGGTTAGTGACCTACTCGGAGACTCCCCATCCACAAGTCAAAGTCAAAATCATATTCATCCGGGAAGGCGGTCGATAGAGATTACTCCAAAAGCAAATGAAAACAGGAAAGTGAAAGATTTGAAACCGTCTTCGTCTACAATTTCAAGCGTGAATAAACGAAAAGACGGGCCCCGTGAAAGCGAGTATAAAAAAGGGCTGAGGCCTGTTTTATGGCTTGCACCTAATTTTCCATTGACGACCGAAGAACTCTTGCCTTTGCTTGATATTTTAGCAAATAAAGTTAAGGCAATGAGAAGGTTAAGAGATTTGATGACGACAAAGCTTCCAATGGGCACATTTCCCGTTAAGGTACTCGTTTAATTCTTTTAATATTATTTACTTTTAAAACAATTATTGATAGTTGGTAATGTGGTTTCAGGTTGCGATTCCAGTGATCCCTACCATACGGGTGCTGGTTACTTTCACAAAGTTTGAAGAGCTGCAACCGTTGGATGAGTTCACAACGCCCCCTTCAAGTCCAACAAGCGGTGATCATGATAGCCCATCAATGACAAACCAGTCTGGACCGTCTTCATCTTGGTTTCAGTGGATCAAGACTCCGTATCATCGCGCCAATTCAGCATCCAATGCTTCAAGCAGCAGGATAGAAACTACTCCAGACCCGTTTGCAATTCCTGCTGACTACACGTGGATCAGTGCCGAGGCGAAGAAGAAGAAGATGCAGGAGAGGAACAAGTCAAAGAAAGGAAGAAGCCAAAGTCAAAGTCAAAGTCAGAATTAGTAGTCAAAGAATAAACGGGGAGGTGTTTGACGGGTATACCAAGTCGGTAAGATTGTTTTTATTGAAATCTTGACTAATTTGCACTAGTTTTATGAACAAAATTTGGAGCCACTTTGCTCTCTAGTAAGTTGTTAGGGTTGAGACTCCAGTAAATCATTGCGGGGGGTATAAAAAGTTGAAATGTGATTCTTGAATTGATTCGTAACCATTGTTGAATTTGATTGTTTGACTTTTTGGTCAATGCTTATGCATTCAGTATTCTTGGGAGTTTTTTTCGTTACATCTTACTAATTGCACAAGAAAGTATACACGTGGAGTTTAGAAATCTGCTTTGACTTGCAAAAAGTCAAAAACCAGTGTGGAGTTTGATTATTTGACTTTCTGGTCAATGCTTATCTTTCACTGTTTATAGGCCATTTATTGAATTTCTTTTGTTGACTATTAATAGTTGCAGAGGAAGTCAATACGGTATACACAGTTGGTGTTTAGAAACCTGCTTTGACTTTCAAAAGATCGAAAACTGTAATTTGATGTAAACACTATTATATTTTAATTTGATATAATCACTAGAGAAAATGATTGATATAAAAGAACCCTAGTAAAAAATCATTGTGGAATTTGATGGTTTGACTTTTTGGTCAATGCTTATGCTTCCACTATTTATAGGCCATCCATTGATTTCATTTTTCGAAATTCAAATTTTTAATAATTGCGCAGGAAGTCAATGCAGTGTACACCGTTAGGAGTTTAGAAATTTTCTTTGACTTGCAAAAAGTAAAAAACCATAGTAAAAAACAATTATGGAATTTGATTGATTTTTTGGCCAATTCTTATGCTTCTACAATTTCTATAGAATTCTTTCTTGACATGTTACTAGTTGATCAGGAACATATATTGTTAATGCAGCATACACAATTTGAGTTTAGAAATCTGCTTTGACTTGAAAAAAGTCAACAAACAGACAAACATCCTAGTTAAAGTATTGCACATACACATGAATTGCGTACGCCCTTTAGCTCTCCGTCATCCGCCACGCTACCAATCAAACAAAGATCAAAACTTTAGTTTTGAATCTTGATGAACCCCCAAAAACAGAAAACCAAAACATCAAAAAATCATTGTTTTAAGGTTTACCTGGGCTCGAATTCTTGAACGTGTGCAATACTTTTGCCATGAGCATCAGACCATGTAACTTTTCTTATTCCAGAACTAATTTGATCACCATCTTCTTGTACTAAAGTTCTTTTGAAATTACTCTTGATTAGTATTCCCCTGTGATCACTTCCATACACCTTAACCCTGCTTGCGCCGCTAACACCGTTGATCTTCCCTTGATGAACTTGTTCATCTTTCATGATCACATGCTGATGATGATTTTTGATATTTGATCTGTTACTGCTTTTCTCTTCTGGTGTTCCTTTGTTGGAGCTTGACGGTGCATAGCATGCACACAGTCTAGAGATGTGCATCGGTTATGTGCCAACGAAGCTTAGTGTAACCCGGTTTTAGGTATTTGGAGAAAATTTGGACTAAGAAAAGTGGAGGTTTTGAGCCTGTGTTTTAGTATTTGAATGATGAGTCCAAATTTGGTTTAGGTAGTGGTATAAGATTTTTGGTAGGGTATAATGCAATCATATTTCTTCCACCAAGTGGTGGCTTTTTTTGACATGAGTGGTGAGGTGAGACATAAATAGTTTGCTTGCTTTATCAAATCTTATCATTACTATAGTTTAAAGGAGATAAATAGGTAATATTATTTGTTTGAGGTGATATTTTACAACAAAACGTGTCGAGATTAAACTTGTTTACGACACAAAGTGCGTTTTAGCTGATCCCACTTGTTAAAAGATGTTTGTGAATGTCACCTAGTCCACAATTTGAGACTGTTTTATATACGCGTCTTACTTTTGCAATTTGTTAGAACCTCACTACGATGAACGAAAACCTCATCCGAATTCATTAAAATCCCGTTTGTGATCTTGACCGTGAAACATCTAAGTCTTCAAACGATCTATAGAGAAACGATACCTATAAATTTGAATGAATTCATTTACTTTTTTTTGCTATAAAGATAATAGTTATCTAAATGTGATTTAATAAAGAAATGTAGTTATGATTTTGAAAAGCAAGATGCGCATGTGGTATAGTAAATGTGAAGTACACATGCTTCAATTATGATATATGAGTTATGATGTACCACGATCACATCAACATGCCTCCAGAAAACCTGTATAATATTCACATGTCACAAACAAATAAGATGCCTTTCTAAACATAAGTTCTATTATATATTTTCTCCCTAGAGGTTTGAATCTTGCTTTCACTGGTTTCCTACCATAACCTCAACCTCTTAGAAGGCCATCTGCCCCACAAAAACTACAATTTACATGATCCTGTTGGTTAGCAAGGTACTGACGGGATCTCATGGTTACCATAGAAAAAAAAGAAAGAAAAATACGTCATTTGAGGTAATACATAACAGTCAATCCAATGTCTATACTTTTTAAGTACATTCCCCTCTAATAAGGTTAAACTCTGAATACTAATACAAAAAAAACCTATACTTTAGCAGTGTCATCTGGTGGACTGATAGAAATCCAAAGCAAAGAAACCGTAATAGACAGAATCCCGGTCCATACATAAATAATAGTCGTAACTTTCCCTTTTCTACCCATCAAACCTTTCATAAACGGATACATATGAGCCAAAACCCAAAAGCTAAAAAACGCGCCACCAACAAGCTTATTCCATTGCGGGATCACACTAAAAAGAGTCCGTGCAGTCCCCATAATAAGCGCTATAATATTTGTGATACAGATAGTCAACGGCATCACAAACAGACTCGACCACTTAACCACATACAGATCAGCATATATATCATCTTCATCTTCAGCTGCTGACTTGGAAGTCAACGTGAACGATATCTCAATGCCTGCTGTCACCTTTAACAGCCCTTGGATCACGGCTGCAAGATGAGCACTCGACCCACCAATCGCCCAAAACTGCTCGTTTCTCCACCATTCCTCTAAAGCTATTCCGGACCACTTAACTTCAAGCAGCGATATTAAACAAAGTGTGAGCGTCATAACTAATAAATACGTTAAAAACGTTGCATCAATATTTGGCACGATAAACTGGCCCGAGAACATGCAGAGTGCAGGGAGGAATAAATATGTAACTAGGAATATAGACGTGAACGGGTATATTCCGACATTTAAATACCCTATCCGTTGTAAGAACTTGAGACGTGAACTTGCTAAAAACGCGTTGTTTTTAGAGAAAAATATTTCCACTGAACCAGTGGCCCATCGCAGCACTTGGTGCAACCGGTCAGTTAAGTTGATGGGTGCGGTCCCACGAAACGCGTCACGTTTTGTTATGCAGTAGATTGACCGCCAGCCACGGTTGTGCATTCTGTAACCGGTTACCACATCTTCTGTTACTGATCCATAGATCCACCCTATCCTTTCTCCCCATTCAGTATTTTCTTCATACCTGTTTGTAAAATGTATATGGTTTAATGGTTTTGTAATAATTGCATAAAAGTTGTCAAATTTTGTAATCTTTTAGGTAACCAACTTTTTTTAGGCCTGTGACAACATGGCATGTGGAAACTGGTTAATTCATATTCTCAGGGTGGTTTTGGGCTCAAACCGAACCAAAAATTAAAAAGTTGGTTTGAATTAACCAGTTTCTAGGCGAAACCTCGGTTTTTAAAATCTCAAAAACCGAAAATTTGGTTTTTGAGTTTTAAATACTGTTTTTTCAGTTTTACCAGTTGGGCTTCAAACTTTTGGGCCGAGATGAAATTTGGTTCAGAATAATGAATTTGGGCCTAAATTTTTTTTGATAATTAATGACTAATTGATTATTAAACTAGGGGTGGCAAATGTGACCCATTGGGTTGAATGAGTTGTAGTAAAATGTATATAATGTGTCAAAATGGGTCAAACAAAAAAAAGACAATGAATGAAACGGGTTGACTTTTCTCATTTTTTTTAATGAAACGAGAAAAACGTAGGAAACTTTTTAGTACTTTTATTTTTTTTAGTTTTTGATTTATATTTCGAGTTATGATTTTTAGTTAATTTTTTTGAATTTTTTAATAGGGGTTCTTGAAACGGGCCAAAATGGGTTGAGATTTCAAAAACCCCTCACTAAAAAATAAAAAAATAAAAAATTAAAAAATCATAACTCGAAAATTTAAACACTTTGGATTATACTATATAGTATATACTAATTTCTTATACATTACTTACTATCCAAAAAAAAAAATGAAAATCCATAAATTCGGTTTTGTTAGGTTTTAGTTGCATTCAAAACAGAAACCAAACAGAAAAACAGCTTTCACTAAATTATATAGCCAAACCATTGGTTTTTGTTTGGGTTCGATTATTTCGGTTTTTTCGACCAGGTAAAATAAGTTGGTTACCCCAAACTGAAATTTGACTATTTCGCGATAGAACAGTTACCAACAAGAAATAACACCAATAGCCTCGGCTACAGTGGGTGCATCCAGTGGGGGCCGTGGGGCAAGGAGTGCCCCAGCAGGACGGCCATTCTTGACTGACACATGGTCAGCCAGTGGCCGTCCTTGATACTCAGCAACTGCTATAGAGTCAACAAACATGGCTGAATTCCCAAATTTTTTCGGGAGGTTTAAATCCGGGTGGTCTTCGATTGGGACCGCAATTTCAATGTCAGCATCTTGTTGACGCACCACTTGCAATGAGACACTTGGCGAGAGTGTGGCGGCCGGTTTCTTTTTCCGCCCCACAATTCCACTATACTCAGTAGCTCGCGGTGGACTAAAACCGTAGAGTGCGTAACGTCTGAACATGGTCCCGGTTCCTACGTAGACCGGACCTTGTAGACCGTCTAACGCTCTCATATTCCCTGTTTCATATAAAAAGTTGATTTAATTATATTTGTCATATTTAAGCTAAAGTTTCTATAAAAAACATACCATCGAAAAAGACGGTGTTGTGATTAGCATATCGATCAGAAGGATCGATGCCTTCGAATCTTTGTGGAAACTGTATGAAACAAATACGATCACCACCGCGGTCCATCATGAAGCACATGCCTTCTCTTATAGCCATGGAGTTGTATATATAATGGTCACAATCCAAGTTTAGAATAAAGGGTCCATTAGAGAGTATAGCTGATGCTCTAACCAATGAGTTCATGGCTCCAGCCTTCTTCTCATGGTCATAACCGGGACGTTTTTCACGTGACACATAGACGAACATTGGAAGTCGAACATCTATACCTGTGAAATCTAGTTTTCCTTCGTCTTCTTTTCCCATTACCGGCTCAGCTTCTGGTACCTTGCTCATTAACTATGTATAAAAATTTAAATTCAATATTTAGTTTCAAACAGGCTGCAAGTC
The DNA here is from genome assembly GCF_021521415.1 of Bidens hawaiensis. Classification (NCBI taxonomy): domain Eukaryota; kingdom Viridiplantae; phylum Streptophyta; class Magnoliopsida; order Asterales; family Asteraceae; genus Bidens; species Bidens hawaiensis. Next base: position 541,317 of record NW_027492108.1, on the reverse strand, counting down.
TTTTTGTAATATGACACTTCTGCTATGAATTCAAAAGCAGTTTACCTGTATGATTCCGGCATGATCACCCTTTTTGTGATCAGCTATATATAGGGTTCAACCACGTACCGGGCCAATGTGTACCGTCTGCCATCCAAGTTGCCTTTGGGTTCTGACCGGTCTCACCCGAACCTGTACCATCACTCTTTTGTCTAGATAAGTTTCTGTCTTTCAATTCTTCCCTGTGATCATACCTTTCGCAGCGTTTTCTTATGACATCTGGAAGACCATTGATCCTGACCTTGAACTCATCATACTCTCTTTTAATCCAACGGTGGTCCTTGACGAAATCGGCCCGTTTCTTGTTCTTAGTTGGGTCTGTTTTCTGTGTGAAATAACGCTCTGGGTTTCTCGGTTCAATGTTGTGTTTTCGGCAAAAGGGTACCCAAAGCTGCAGTTTTAGTACTGGTTAGTTGAACGGGTGGGTCAAAAGTTGGCAAGCGCTAGGAGGTGTAAACGAGCTAAGCCAACCCCGAGCTAAACTAGACTCAAGCTCTATTTCTAGGGGTGGCAAATGTGACCCATTGGGTTGAATGGGTTGTAATAAAATGTATATAATGAGTCAAATGGGTCAACCTAAAAAAAGAAAATGATTGAAACGGATCAGAATGGGTTGACATTTCTCGAGTTTTTTTTTATTTATGGAACGAGAAAAACGGAGGAAACATTTTAGTACTTTTACTTATTTAGTTTTTGATTTATATTTCGATTTATGATTTTTTAATTATTTTTTTTTTGAATTTTTTAATGAGGGGTTTTTGAACTCAACCCATTTTGACCCATTTAAAAAACTACTCATTAAAAAATTCAAAAAATTATTAAAAAATCATGACCCGAAATATAAATAAAAAACTAAAAAAATAAAAAAACTAAAAAGTTTCCTACGTTTTTCTCGTTTCATTAAAAAAAATGAGAAATGTCAACCCTTTTTGACCCGTTCCAATCATTTTTTTTAGGTTGACCCATTATATACATTTTATTACAACTCATTCAACCCAATGGGTCACATTTGTCACCCCTTATTTCTAAAGCTAAAGTTTGACCCGTGAATAGTTTTTTCAACCTCGAGCTCATCTAGTTTATCATTTATTAGTCAAATATATATCAATCAATCAATCAATCAATCATACCCAGTGAAGTCCCACCAATAGCATAACTATAAGTAGGGTCTGAGGAGGGTGGGATGTAGGCACACCGTACCTCTATCCACATGGATAAAAAGGTGGCTTCCAGAGAGACCCTCAGCTCTAAAGTACATGTGTATGAAACAATACAGAGGAAATCAGAGTTCGACAGTAATAATAATAATAATATTTATGTAGAGAAAATATTATTATGGTGTGTGACTAAAATAAGGTAAATAGACGCCCTAAGGTATTCCTTTCTCCCTAAAAATCCTTAACTTTAATTCTACTTCTCCAAGAATTCCTATCCTCAACCATGTCCTCGGAGAGGTTTATGTCTATCAAATCATGCTTAATCCTCTCATCCCAAGTCAATTTAGTCAAATATATGTATTTTTAATCATTTTAAGATATTTTTAATTATAATTTTATATATAACATATATATGCTATTTAGTAAATTTTGTCACTATATAATTATTATATTCATTAAAAACTATACAAATAATAGGCCCAAAGCCTGCTCGAGCTCGGCTCATTTATTAAACAAACTTATTTATAGCTTCAAGTCTCGAGCTCGTATAAGATGGGCAAGTTGGATAATGGGTCAAAGCTGGTCGTATGCGTTTGACTCATTTTCTATATGATTAAACGATTATATGTCACATACATTACCAAAACTGACGGCCTCAGCCATTGCCTCAAAGTTCAAAATGGCACCACCGTCGTCTGAGATGTAGATGGAGACCTTCTCGATAGGATATTCAACCTCGAGAATAGACAAAATGGTGTTGGCAGTAACTAAAGGCGGTTCCTTATCAGGGTCAGCTGTGGAGATGAACACATCTACTCCAGGGAGATCAGACCGACCGGTTGGGTTAGTCGAAGACTTGCTCTCGAACTTATCCTTTAGAACAGCCAAATCAGTTGCACGGTTTATGGGGTTTAGCTTGGGTAGTTGATCTAGCAACCATGAGATGGCGAACCAAATCTCGCATGAGATTGATATTGCCCATAGCCACATTGCGTCCAAATTCGAGTTTTGTAATCTCCATGATAGAAAGAAGAACTGTATTACTAATCTGATTGCCACCAGTACCCTGTTCATCCAAGATTATATATCAAGATCAGCATGGAGATGGCGAACTAAATAATAACTTCCATAACTGTTTTAACTAACAATAAAATAATATTGTAACATATAGTTTTATTAGTTTCAAAAATGTTTACTGTTTCATATTTTTATCCTATTGAGACAATCTATTCTCAAAATGTTTATGTTAAAACCCGTTGACCTGTTGACTTTTTAAAATCATTAACTTAGGGCCGACTCTAAGAAATTAAAAAAAGTTTTGGCTGAAGGCGAAAACCTTTTTGGGTCTTAAGTAAAAAAAGTATTTTGTTGGGTTTAAACAATTTAATTTTTATATGGGTTTACTTGTTTATAATTTGGGTTGTGTAAAAAACTTTTGTATAAAAAATAAGATTAAAAATGTCTCAAATGAAACTAGAACTCATAACCTTTTGGTTGGGAGTAATACTCTTTGTCACTAGACCAAGCTAGCAATTAATTAATTATGTTTAAACATTAAATATACATATTGTATTTAATAAATATACATATAGTTTTATTTAATAAAGAAAATTTCGGGCCTAAAAGGGTATCAGGCCTGTGGCCGTCGACCACCCCGCCACCCCCCAAGGCCGGCCCTGCATTAACTCAACGTGATGCCAAAATAATCTCGTCAGATCCCAAAACAATCTTGTCAGCCAGAATAATCTCGTTGGTTATAGGACAAGTGGGAGAATCTAGTTGGCTGAAAATCCCCGAGTTAAGGATTAAAAGTCGGTGGGTCCACATGATTTAGATTTTAGCATGAGCATTTTGGAAAGAGGTTGGTCAAATGATTATTCTCTTTCTTTTTGACTAGTCAAATGAACATTTTGGTCATCGTCCCTACAGTTAACATACTAACTATATGTTTCAACAAAAAAAATCGTACTTGATCGTTAAACTTTTATGAGTTTTGATCAAAACCCATATGGACCGACCGAGTACCGAAGCCGGAGGTATCGAGAGTGCACCTATATGGGCTAAGGACGCTGGCTGGAACCGAAGTCTTGCGGGTCAAAGGCTTCCACGGTTTATCCATGAATTCAGCCAAGTTTGTTCCTTTCTTATTATATTATTATTATTATTATTATTATTATTATTATTATTATCCTGCCAACATGCATTTCCAATACCATACTTGCCTTTGCTTTCGAACAACCAACGTTGGTGATCAAAATCTGTCGGCTGGTTTTTTAACATCATGGATTTACTATTTCCTCCCAATCACGATACCTGCCAGTTTGACTCGTCATCACCCCGGCGGGTTATTTTTTTCGCACCTTTTGGCGAGCGATCACCGGGTGGTGGAGCAGCCATTATTCATGCAAATGCAGATAATGAAGCATTGTTTTTTTGGTGGGTTGATGTTATAATTATCCTAATGAAGAAATTAAGGTGATATGAATATTGAAGTTAATAATAAAACATGAGGAAAACAAAAGAAAAGAGGGAGATGATTTGGTCTTACGTTGTTTGTTTATGTTTGCTGTCCCTTATTCTAAGCCTTAACTTTCGTTTTTCCCATGATTGTGGATGTTTGTGAACAAGAAAGTTACGAACTTACCCTTTTGTTTTTATATGTTTAACTAGGGATTTTTAAAAGAGAACTCATAAAATTATGGAAATAGAACCAAAACAACATAAGTGTGACAACAAGTGTCTTTTGGCACGGTAGATTTCAAACTGGCGCAATATATTTCAATCCGGTACTGCATATGGAATACTTACGTGCAATTGATTCAAAATGGCAAAGCAGATTCGATCATTTTGACGTGGCAGATTCATCTTGACGCAATCGATCCATGCATGACGCAAGAAATTATATATGACGTGCCGGAGGCCCCACAAATAAAAAATATACTTTTCTTTTAAATTACGTGACACGGGAGATTTAAAAGTGGCACATGAAATTTTACTTGGTGTATTAAAAAGATGAATTTAAACACGTATACGAGAAAACAATAAAAAAAAACCTTTCAGCAAAACACAATGGGTAACAATAGAAAGTTATATCGGTAAGAGAGAACTTTAAAGAGTTAAAACTAAGAGAATTGATGTGAGAGAAACCAGGACTAAAAGTAGACACAATAATTCATAAGTCATAACATGATAAAAAAATAATAATAAACAGTTGAGGGCTAAAGTTGAATTAAGTTTGGGTTATAATCAATTTGGCATGACTACTTCACCGTTTGTCAAATCCCCATTCATAACGGTGACATTTAAACCAACAAATTTAACCATAACTGAGAATCTGAGATGCTTAATAATATAGATTGCATGCATGCTTCTGAAAACAGTACTAAACATACTCATAAAATGTTACAAAATAAGCATAAAGGCGAAGAGAGAGTACTGAAAGCTAAAAACATGCAGCTAAATTTGTTACTCAAAAGAAATGCAGGCACAAAGTTACTTTGTAGTAATTTATAGCAACAGTGAAGAGTAGACCCACCCTTCTTGACCATCATTAGCTAGGAGCAATACAACGCTGTCCGTTATCTGCAATAATAGAGAGAAACCACCAATATAGTTACTTTTTCTTTAAATAATTGTTATAGCGCTGATAATCCGTATGTTCCATGCAAATCAAGCCACACCTAAGGCATAATACTATATAAACTAGTTACAAATATACATGACTCTCTCCGTTCTGCCTTCCTATGGAAATTTTGAAAGTAAAGTTACATATTTGTTCAATGTAATCATTATAAAAAAAATAAAAATAAAAATAAAGTATTGGACTTCCCTTGAATTATGCGTCCAAATAACATCAACCAATAAATTTTCATTAATAAATTTTGCTACAATAGTGGCCAACTAATATGTTAACATTGCAAGTCACAAGTGACAAGACTCACAACACATAACTTGTATGCAAACTTCCAATAGTAAACAAGGCTTCTTCAAAGGGTAAAAAGAAGTAGACAACATGCGGTTTGTTACAATTGACATGAAAGTGAAAGAAAGTTAAAAGAACGAAAATCACCAACCTCCGAGACCTGCTGCAGCCTGCCCTGTAGGCATAGGTGAAACCAAACTCTCAACAAAGGTAGAAGCATGGTGACATATATTAAAGTTTCGATTTTCTGAAAAAGAACCGTTCTTAGAATCATAGACAACCAATTTCGACTGACCTACATGCCCAAATTGCAACAAAATTTTTCCATCATCTGAAACACACAAAGGCATTAAAAATCAATCCCCCCCAGGATCAGTCAAATAGGGGATGGAAACCAATTTAGTCCACGAATCTTTCACTCCATAAACCTTCATTACCCACAAATCCGAACGACTTCCAGGATAATCACAAAGCGCACACAATCATTCTCTCAAAGAACCGAGTATGAAATGCTTATAACCCGCATCATAATCAGGCTGCAAAACTTCCCCATAAGTCTCCTTTTCCAAATCCAATGCAACTATAATGCGCCCCCCTAAATCATTAGCAGCAATCCAATGAAGAGCCCCATTAGAGAACTTACCAAAATCAAAGAACGAAAAAACACGAGGATAAACACCCATTTCCTTCCAGTTTCCATCTTTTGACGAGTATATCCTGACCAAGGTTTCTCTACTTTTAAGTTTAGGAAATATTTCAACAACTTTGTAATCACCAGTAGACTGTTGGTACCCGAAACCATGCAACGCAAACAAACCAATATGTTTTTCATAATCACTGGGTGGTAATCTGTGGGATTTTCTAGTACTAGGGTTCCAAATAAAGAGAGCAGATCGGTAAACGGCTATGCATACCAATCCATTGCAAGAACCGACAACCGAAACAAGCTTACTCAGGTGTTTGAATGGATAATCAAGGTCTAAAGCATTATTAATGGAATTATTATCATACAGCACATGATGAAGATGACAAGATTCAATCCGTGTTCTTCTTTCAGTACTAAAAATTAGTCTATGATGAGCATACTGACTATTGCTTCTAGTTGAGATAGCAAGATGAGACTTAACAAACTGAGGATCAGAAATCAAAGAGTACCATGACTTGCAAACAGACTTACACCGTAACAGCGACTCAACCGGAAGCTTTAGGAGAATTTCAACAGCAATCTCCGTCGGAACAGATTGAGCTTCAGAGAATTGCTGCAATGTACTGATTCTATTTGGTTGATGATGCTCCATTTTCGCCAATTAACATACTAGGGTTCTTAGGTAATTGTAATTGATTTGGGGGGAAATATCAGGTTATTTATTTCTCTTCTTATTTTATTTTTCTTTTAAACGTAACTTGTTAGTATAAATTCTCGTTGCCCCACCCTGACTCGACTATGTTATCTTAATCGGTTTCACACTGGGCTTCAGAGTTTGGTTTGGCTTGGGCATTTCCCCAGGAAATCATAACACTGACTACCACTTATCACAAGAGTATAACTCTTTGACGTAACATACGGTGGGATGGAAACCCGTATGAGCTTGAGATTCAAACTGACAACCTCGCATAAAGCTTCTATCAAACCCTTAATTGTCATAATATCAATAGTAATATAAATATGATCGAACTTGAGTTTCTATTGGAATTTCTCTTTCTGATGTGTCTTGTTTGTTTTTAACATACGGTCAATTAAATATTAAATAAATTAGTAATTTTTTTCCGGCATAAATTATAGGAATGACAATAATTGTTACTCCTTCTGTCTCATTAAACATTTAAAAGTATCCATATTTCCAATTTTGTTTGTCTCATTACGAATGTCGCTTTAAAAATTTATTAGTCAATTTCCAAGTTTACCTATAAACACACACAACTAACATTAATAAACAATATTAATGTACCAAATTTTCAAGGACATTATTGTCATTTTGTAAAAAAAAAGTAATAATTCAATCTACCTTGAATTTTGTGCTTTTCAAACCAAAACACTTTTAATGGGACGAGAGAGAGTATTATATTTGTATAAATTTAGTATTAAAAATGTAAAGTTTAAAATGAGAGTAATAAGTGACAAAACATATAGCATTTTATTAGAGAGTATAAATATAGATTTAGGTGTTGTTTGTTATTTAAGAGGTAAAATGTCTGCAATCCGCGAACCATATCTGCAGACATCTGTAGAAGAAGAGGTGGACCAAACCTCTGCAGTCTGCAAGAAGAAGATTGTTTGTTTTTTAACGTCTGTAGATTGCTAAAATAAACTATTGATGGTGTACGAACTGTGGTAGTGGGTGGTGGCGAACAGTGGTGGTGGTTAGTGGACAATGGTGATGGCGGACGGTGGGTGGGGGTGGACAATGATGGTGGCGAACGAGGGTGGTGGTGGCAGACGGTGGGGTGGGGGGGGGTGGACGATGATGGTGGCAGACGGGGGGTGGTGGTGGGGACGATGGGTGGGTGGTGGATGGTGGTGGTGGCGAATGGTGGATGGTGGTAGTGGTGGTGGACATTATGTGTTGGTATGGTGTAGTGTTATAACCCTCTGTAGACCTTAGAATATGTCAGAAGTTGATGGGCCAAGTTTGCACCAAGAAGAGCTTGCGCAAACGTGTTTTTAATGAAACATTTTCGAGAAAACAAACAGTCTGCAGATGGCAATGTCTGCGCGGCGTAGACAAAAGAGGCTACGAAGACATTTTTCAGAAAAACAAACATCTTAGATGACTATAAACCGGAAAGACACATGTCACAATTGTTATTACAACTCATGTGATAGTTTCGGCATTTAGAAAAACGCCATGGGTAACAATAAAAAGTTACATTGGTAAGAAATAACAAGTTTAAAAAGTTAAAATTAAGCAAAATATACTGATTCAAACAAGGACTAAAACTAGACACATAACCTGATAAAAAAACGTAACTTTTGAAGTTAAACCAGCTTGACAAAAAAAAATAACCGTGTTACAACTGAAGTTAAAAAGTTCAGGTTACAATCAATTTAGCATGGATTTTTGTGTAAGAGCATTCAACACAGGTACTCTAAATTTTGTGAGTGAGTTATCCATATTATATGGAATGATTGTGAGTAGATGAGAAAAATTATTGTTTATTAGTGAATTGGTAAGATACTAAATTATTGTTTATTAGTAAATTTGGTGAGATACTAGCTCACGCTATATCATTTTTAGAAAATGTTTTTAAGTGGTTATGAATTGAGAAAAAAGAAAATGTATTGAAAATGTATAGAAAAATATTATTTAATTAAAAATAATTTTCTTTTATATTTTTTAAGTGTTACGAGTGGAGTGGAGAAAAAAGAAAAGGTATTGAAAATCTAAAAAAAAATATATAAATTGAAAATAAGAAGAAAAAGAGTGATTTTCAATATAGTTATAAAAATAGAGTATATAGGGTAAATACGTAATAAAATCAATGGTCATGTTTACATTAAACCTGTTTCCACTTTCTGGTGAGTGGTAACATCCTAACCAATTTAACCTATTCCATCTTAACATGATTATAATATAACACCATCCACAAACCAATAGTCAGATTTTGGTTTCCAACTTTCCATGTTAGAGTTGGCGAGTTTGGAATGCGATGTATTTTAAATAAGTTGAAATGAACTCATGTCTCACAATATACACACTGATAGTGAGTAACTTGTAACACTTTTTTTTTCTTATTTGGGGTTATTAATTTGACAAATTTCAAAAGTACTAAAACATGGTTTTGATCCTTTCAACCTTCATTATGCTTGTAAAATAGAGCACACAACTTATGGAGTAGATGTTGATGGAACAGAACGACAACGAATTTCAGCAGGTATAATTTGAATTAGACATTAACGGAACGTAAGATCCACAAGCATCAAAAGATTGATAATCAACCAACTATGAAACCTGAATTTTTGTGCTAGGCAGGACTCTTTTAACAGTTGGATCATGATCAATCGGCCATCCATCTTGTGACCTTTGTCTGAGTATTTTGGAATGTTTTATATATCTTTTGTGTTTGTTAGTACAAACCTCCATGTATTCAAATACTATTGTTAATATGTGTAATGACAAATATCCTGGCTCTAAAACCAGGTTCTAATGAAGCAAATTCTGAAATTCTCTCTTAACACGTTTTTAATTAATAAAACTAGAAGCTCAACTACAAATGAGAAGAAACATGATAACATCCAAAAAATGTATTATCATGTTTATAATCTCCAAAATCGACTTACTAAAATACTGCCTTACCAACATTTTGGTATTATATTCTAAAATATACCAATTATACAAAACTTCATGAAAACAATTTTTTTTTGTTGCAATCTGACACACATAAAAAACTACTCATGGTTTCCTGTCAAACCCTCAATTCATCATGGTGATATAAATCCAACAAATTCAACCACAACTGAGATACTTACTAACATAGATTGCTTGCCATGTTTCTCAAAACAGTACTAAACACACTCATAAAACGCTACACAAACCGTCCAACAAAAAGCATAAGAGTGAAGAGAATGTATTGTTTCTAATATGATCATGGAAAGCATAGAAACATTACTCAAAAGAAATACTGAAACCAAGTTACTTTGTAGTAATTCATACCAACAATGAAGACCCTTCTTGACCATCATTTGCTAGGAGCAATAACCACTGTGAGTTACCTGCATCAACACAATACAACCCCACCAATTTCATTATTTTTTCCTTTAAATAATCGTTTTATTAGCCTGATAATCCACATGGTCTATGAAAGGTAAGTCAAAACTAAGGTTTACTACAATATAAACTAGTTACAAATATATATAACAGTTAGGGGTGCAAACGAGCTGAGCCAAACCCGAGCTCGACTAGGCTCGAGCTTGGCGCGTTTAACTTACACAGAGTTCGATCTCAGCTCGTTTTGATCTCTGTTTTAAAGCTCAAGCTCGGCTCGTTTACTAAATATTAGTTACTTTTTATATGTTAATAACTATTTTTATATACATTTTTTATAAATTATAATTCTATATATAACATAATATATATTATATAGTTATTATTTCTTAACATTATATATAATGATTAACAATATCATCGTTATATTTATATATAATATAAAAAATTACCTATCTCCGAGACCTGCTGCAGCCTGGGGGGGCATAGGTGAAACCAAACTCTCAACAAAGGTAGAAGCTTGCTGACAATTATAAAAGTTATGAATTTCTGAAAACGAACCGTTCTTGGAATCATAGACAATCAATTGTGACCAACCTACTAACACAAATTGTAACAAAAGTTTTCCATTATTTGAAATACACAAAGGCATCAAACGCTGATCCGTCAAAGGATCACTGACATACGGGATGGAAACCAATTTAGTCCAAGAATCTTTCGTTCCATAAACCTTCATCACCCACAAATCTGCACGAATTCCACGATAATCACAATGCACACACAACCATTCTCTCAAAGACTCCAGTTTTAAACTTTTCACCTTCATCATACACAGGCTGCAAAACTTGACCGTAAGTCTCGTTTGCTAAATCCAAAGAAACTATAGTCCACGGCCAGCAGCCCAATGAAGAGCCCCATTACAGAACTTACCATGACCATCAGAGAATGAATAACGATGAGGACAAACGTCAATGTTCTTCCAGTTTCCACCCTTCAACGAGTATATCTTAATGAAGGTTTCACACGGTTCTATAAAACGATTATATAATTCGACAACTTTGTAATCATCAGTAGACTCATCATACCCAAAACCATACAGCACATACCAACCAACCCGATTTCTAGAAGTACCAGTGGGTGGCAATCTGTATGATATTCTAGTACTCGGGTTCCAAATATACAGAACGTCCTTGTCAACATCTATGCATACCAATCCGTTACAAGAACCGACAATCGAAACACGTTTACTCGGGTGTTTGAATGGATAATCAAGCTCTAAAGCATTATTAACGGAGTTATCATACAGCACATCATGAAGATTACAAGATTCAATCCGTGTTCCTTGATTAGTACTAAAAACGGAGGAGTTATCAAATTTAATTATGTTTCTTTCAGTGTAATTAAAAACTAGTCTATGCTGTCTATAGTAATTGCTTCTAGTTGAGATAGCAAGATGACACTTAACAAAATGAGGATCGGATATTAAAGAGTACCATGACTTGCAAACAGACTTACACCGTAACACCGATTCAACCGGAAGCCTCAGTAGAATTTCGAGGATGATCTCAGTAGGAAACGTAACAACTGATGGAGGATCTTCGTCTTCGACTGCCATTGCTAGGGTTAATTAGGGATGGTGGTTTGTAACATGCATTTTTAAAACTAGACGCGCGATGCAGCGTGAAGACACACCAAATGACCCCGACAGATTAAGGATAATCTTAGGATAAGTAGATGTTTCTCACGAGGGTTAGGTCCGGCAAAGATGGCTATTCTTATCAACCTACAAAACAGACACCGTAAGCTCGTCACTGAGAAGGGGGTTCCTCCTTGTGACCACCCTCCGGCATGAGAATCAGTCTAGGTTGCTCTAAATATAAGTGTATATAAAGAGAAATAGCTAGAGAGAAGATGATGATACCGTTCCAGGGTGTTGGAGTATTTATAGCCGAAGGTAGGTTTTCAAGCAGGTACGACCAGCTGTATATAATATTCCTTTTCCACCAACTATGGGCTACGTTCGTGCCATGATGGGAGTTGGTGGGTAGGCAGCGGCTGATAGTGACATTTTGTACTGGAGCGTGCTCCTCCTCGTACTATTGTCAGTGAGCTGTCACCCTGTGATTGGTTCATGGGTTGCTTTTGTCAGATCTTGTCTATTTGTCCATACTTTGGTAGGTATAGTACAAAAGATCTTCTAGAAGCGTACGGACTGGCTCTTTTGGGCGGGAATATTCCCGCCCTGCTCATTCCTTCTTCAGGTGACATTACTGAAGTATTAAGAGTCAGTGCCTTATGCGTGTAGCCTTACTGTTAGTGCGGGTAGCCTTCCTTCTTGGCTTGTACCCACAGCTGCGGGAACAGGCAGGGTACTGTACCAAGGGAGGCTTTCCTGCGGGGACAGCTGGCTTACTGCGTGTAAGATCTTCATCTCTCTGAGCATGGTGGGTCCTGCGGATCCAGTTGGTCTTTGCGTGGACGTACCTCCTCAAGGTGAGTCTTGTGGGTCCAACTGGGCTTTGCGGGAACCTACCTCTTCACAGCGGAAAATACAGATCTTAATAATCACGTAAGAGATTTTTGGGTGCTCGTCATTCCATTTGAAATTGTGGAATATTAAGAATTCTTATTTTAAACTCAATTTAGTAGCAAAATCCAAATGAAACCGAAATCTAACCATTGTTAATGGTTTGTTTTTGTTGGGTCTTAATTTTCAACGGTTTGGTTTCAGTTTTCGATGACAAAAAACGGCTTGGCTCATGGCTTAGTTTAAAACCATCAAAACCGGACCACAAACACCTATACGTAAGATGCTATTTTTTTAACTGAAAATAAACTATGACAATATCATACTCAAATTAAAGATAATTAAATGCTTGTTTTTATGGTGCAATATTTTTAAAAAAATATTCATCATCATCATCATCATCGTACTCAGTATATCCCACCAATAGCAAAGCTATGGTATGGTCTGAGGAGGGTAAGATGTAGGCAGCCTTACCTCTACCCCATAGGGATAGAGAGGCTGCTTCCGGTGAGACCCCCGGCTCGATAGTAGTTTTGCATCAAGCCTTAGACATAAGGCACATAGCACTCAATCATCGGGACACCGGCTGATCGGTGCATGTACCCTTATCTTTCAGCTATCAACCCCACTACATGATGCCTGATTAACCGTCCGTCACTTTTAACGTTATTTTCACGAGATTAGTAAAATAACGTCAAAATTAGTGCAATTTCACTTTTGCCCACCCGAGGGTTCACACATATATACATCATATGTGCGCACCGCAAGCAGGGCTAATTTTCATACGTTTAAAAAAATATTAACGTATGAAAAAGTTATGAACGTTTAAAAATCGTCGGGGAATTTGGGTTAAAAGTGAAATTATAAATAATATATAGTTAAAAGATGAGGGATCAAAGTTGTAACTATTATTTAAATTTCCAAATGTTGATTAAAGTTGAGGGGGCAATATTATAAATAATTACTATACCCATATTTTAGGTTGTACTTTGAAAAATTGTAAATTACAAATTAAGTGTCTTAATTTACCCATGTGTGATGCACTATATATTATATAGTATAGATATAAAGGGTGTTGAATGTTGATATCTATTATAAAACTAATTTATTTCTTTTTTACCTACATATTCAGGAAATCAAATCTTCATTAACTTTTATAAATAAATAAAATCAATATTGTTAATATTGATTTGGAGAAAAATATCACATGTGCGGTTATTTATTATACTTCTTGTAATTGCTTGTTTTTACCTATGCGATGCAACGAAGCGGGTTAAATGCATTTACAGCTGTAAATAAACCGAACGTTTAGCGAACAGTTTGACGGGAAGTTCGTTTACGTTCTTTCGTATAATAACTGAACAAACATGAACAAAGGTTGCGTTTGTTCATTAGTGTTTGTGAACGTTAAAAGATAAAGTGTCAATTTATGTTCGTTAACGTGTGTTTGTTCATACTCATCCGTTAAAGGTTTGTTTTATATTTTTTTAATATTTTATTTTACTTACCAATCTAGCATTTAAAATTATAATTATTTTGTTTATGTTCAGTTGGTTTAGTTAATGGTTTGTTTTATAAAGTCTTGTTTTAACTAACAATAAATCTAATTTGTGCTCCGATGGCATTATCAACATAAAATTGCCGAATGGGGATGATTATGCTTATGATTATTATTATTATTTCAAGTGCACAACTTTATATCTAAGGGGATTATGTCTAATGCATTGGATTAAGAATGTTTTTTATATTATTATAAATATTACATGTTCAAATGCATTCGTGAATCGTCTGCGAATAAGTTCAATTCCTACGAATGAACACGGACAATATTTTCCTTGGTTAGCGTTAATGAACAAGTTGAATTCCTTAACAAGTGATCGAGCATGGGAATATTTTCCGTTCGGTTGTGGGGCTAAAAAATAATCGTGTGAAACAAAAGTTTTTGGGACCAAAAACGTATACATGTGAAACTTGTGTAACAAAAGTTTAGAGGAAAAACATATACATGCAAAACTTAAAAGTTGAGGGACCAAAAACGTATATATGCAAAACTTGTGAAACGAATGAGGGGCCAAAAACATACATATATGAAACTTAAAGTTAAGGGCAAAAAGTGTATATGTGTCAAAATAGTGTGCCAAAAGCATAAGGAATTAAAGCACAAAACATTTTTCCTAGCTAACTATACGTAAATGTGACATATTCATTGACGGTAAAAGTCGATTGATACATGTATTAAGAACATTGTTAGGTTACAACCATAAACAATTTCTTAGTTTACATGCTAGTTTGGAATAAATTATGAAATTTCAATACAATTTATTCACGAGAAAGTTGAAGCATATTTTTTTGTACCGGCAATCCTCTATTTGAGATATCAAATAGAGATTTGAGATATCAAATAGAGGATTCATTGGGTTGTGACACATGTCCGGGTGGTAAAAAATATTTCCGAATGGTGGTAAGTGTCAGGTAAAAGGAGTTTGTGTATTCCGCTATATCAAATAGCGGATTCCACGTGTCACACCCCGCTGACTTGGACGACACTTGTGTTCAATTGGATGGCGTGGAAAGACACGTGGAAAGTAAGCTTACGTGTACTAGTAATCCCCTATCTCATATAGCAAACTACCTAAACCCAATCAAATTCATGTCAACCACTTGAAACCGCTTTTTTTTCTTTAAACCACCTAATCCACCAAAAATTCACCGAATATTATGGTACATGTACTTTCGGTACGATACTCGCTTCGGTACCCATTTGTTCTTTTTAAAAAAAATCTCCACTAAAGTTGCTATCTGTACCGGTACGGTACCGATAATCAATTATCTATAATACCAAAAACGCAATACCACAACCAAAACCGTAATAACCCAACCAAAATATAATACTAAAACTAAAAATGAAACAGATTAACCATAATATAAAATCCGTTCATAATCAAGTGAATATTAAAATATACAATTGACTGGAACTCAGGATGAGATTTGTCTATCTATCGATGGGAAGAATAAGGCAATTAGGTTTTGAAAAGCATGCTTAAAACCTTGGACCTTGAACTGCATGATGATAAAAAGCACAAATAGGTAAATCTTGAGTGTTGGAAACCCAATAAAAGGCCCTACATTTTTTAAACGGGTATTGAGTACCCGTAATACCCGTACATGTACCCCAAAATCAATAAATCTGGGTACATGAGCTCGTACCGAATAGACGGATACGGGTAAAGGTATTTGGAAAAAAAATCTCATCCCTAACTTTTTTTTTTCTTTTTGTTATTTGGGGTTTAATAATTTGACAAAATTCAAAAGCACTAAAACAAGGTTTGGATCCTTTCAACCTTCATTATGTTTGTGATGTAGAGCATATAACTTATGGATTAGATGCTGACACCGGAAACAACGAATTCCAGCAACCCACCATCATGCCTGAGATTTTGTGCTATACTGGACTCTTTTAACAGTTGGGTCATGATCAATCGCGCATCCATCTTGTGACTTCTGCTGAGTATTTTGAAAAGTTTTTATAAATGTTTTTGTGTGTTTGCTAGTACAAACCTCTATCTATTCAGTTACTATTGTTAATATATATGTGTTATATCAGATAAATATCCTGGCCCTACAAGCAGGTTCTAATGAAGCAATTTCCGGCCATTTTACAAGTACATGATGCATGAAATTATCTCTAACCCGTTTTAAATTAAGAAAACTATAAGCTCAACTACAAAATGAGAGGAAACATGATAGCATCCAAAATGTATTAACATACTTAGAATCTCCAAAATCAACTTACTAAAATACTTGCCTAACCGACATTTTGGTATAATATTCTAAAATATACCAATTATACAAAACTTCTAGAAAACAACTTCTTTTTTTGCATCCTGACCCAAATACCCACAGTTTCCTGTCAAATCCCCAATTAATCATGGTGATATAAAACCAACAAATTTAACCACAATTGAGATACAAACATAGATGCTTACCTTGTTTCTCAAAACAGTACTAACCATACCCATAAAACGCTACGCAAACCGTCCAACAAAAAACATAAAAGTGAAGAGAATGTATCGTTTCACAGGTGAACATGGAAAGCATAGAAACATTACTCAAAAATATACTGACACCAAGCTACTTTGTAGTAATTCATACCAGCAATAAAGACCTTTCTTGACCATCATTTGCTAGGAGCAATAACCACTGCGAGTTACCTGCATCAATACAAAGCAACCCCATCAATTTCACTATTTTTTCCTTTAAATAATCGTTTTATATTAGCCTCATAATCATATGGTCTATATAAGGTAAGCCACAACTAAGGTATAATACTATATAAACTAGTTACAAATATATATGACAGTTAGGGGTGCAAACGATTCGAGCCAAACCGGAATGCGGCTAGGCTCGAGCTTGGCTCGTTTAACTTACACAGAGCTCGAGCTCAGCTCGTTTCGATCTCTATGTCTAAAGCTCAAGCTCGGCTGATGAGTAGTTTTTCAAGCTCAAGTTCGGGTTGGGCTCAGCTCGTTTACTAAATATCAATTACCTTTTATATATATATATTATAAATTATAATTTTATATAACATAATATATATCATACAGTTATTTTTGTTTAACATTATATATAATGATTAATGCGAGACCTGATGCAGCCTGGGGGAGGCATAGGTGAAACCAAACTCTCAACAAAGGTAGAAGCTTGCTGACTTATTAAAGTCGTGAATTTCTGAAAATGAACCGTTCTTGGAAGTCATAGACAATCAATTGTGACCAACCTACTAACACAAATTGTAACAAAAGTTTTCCATTATTTGAAATACACAAAGGCATCAAACACTGATCCATCCAAGGATCACTGAAATACGGGATGGAAACCAATTTAGTCCAAGAATCTTTCATTCCATAAGCCTTCTTCACCCACACATCCGCACGCATTCCATAATAACTACAAACCACACACAACCATTCTCTCAAAGACCCCAGTTTCAAATCCTTATAATCACCTTCATCATACAGAGGCTGCAAAACTTGCCCATAAGTCTCCTTTGCTAAATCCAAAGAAACTATTGTCCATGGCCCTAAATCTTTACTAGCAGCCCAGTGAAGAGCCCCATTACAGAACTTACCGTAATCAATATGGAATTGAAAACCATTTGGAAAAGCATCAATTTTCTTCCAGTTCCCAATCTTCAACGAGTATATCTTAACGAAGGTTTCACGCTTATCTTTATTATGAGAAGATATTTCAGCAACTTTGTAATCATCAGTAGACTCATCATACCCAAAACCATACAGCACATACGAACCAAACTCCTTTCTATAGCCAGTGGGTGGCAATCTGTA
This sequence comes from Bidens hawaiensis, assembly GCF_021521415.1. NCBI lineage: Eukaryota > Viridiplantae > Streptophyta > Magnoliopsida > Asterales > Asteraceae > Bidens > Bidens hawaiensis. The sequence continues at coordinate 523,624 of NW_027492108.1, read as the reverse complement.
TGATATTCTAGTACTCGGGTTCCAAATAAACCGAGCAACTCCTTTGATAGCTACGCATAGCAATCCATTACAAGAACCCAGGATCTTAGGAGTTTCAAGCAGGTGTCTAGATGAATAATCACGCTCTAAAACATTAATGGAGTTATCATACAACACATGATGAAGGTTACAAATCTTAAGCTTTTCTCCATCCCCAGTGCTAAAAATTAGTCTATGTTGTCTACAGTAATTGCTTCTAGTTGATATAGCAAGATGAGACTTGACAAAGTGAGGATCAGAAATAAAAAGAGCGCCATGACTTGCAAACTGACTTATACCTTAACAGCGACTCAACGGGAAGCCTCAGCAGAATTTCGAGGATGATCTCAGTCAGAAGCGTAGGAAAAGATTCAGATGTACTGAGAATTCTCTTTGGTTGTTGCCGGTGATGAGGTTCCATTTTAGCCAATTAACATACTAGGGTTCTACGGTAATCGTAATTTATTTGAGGAAAAATATCACCTGTGTGGTTATTTATTTATACCCCTTGTAAATTGCTTCTTTTTAACATAAGGTCCAATGTCTAGGAGGCGGGTTAAATGCATTTAGGGTTGTAAGTGTATTGAACGTTCAATGAACAGTTCGTGAAACCGTTTGCTAGGAAGTTCTTTTAATAAATGAACAAACATGAACATAGGTTGTGTTTGTCCATTAGTGTATGTGAACAATCTTGCTTTAACTAACAACAAATCTAACTTGTACTTCGTTGACTGTTGATTGGGTATGATTATGCTTATGATTATTATTATTATTATTATTTCAAGTGCACAACTTTATATCTAAGGTGATTATGTATAATGTTTTGTATAAGAATGTTTTTTTAAAATAGTGCATGTTCATTTGAGTTCGTGAATCGTCCGTAAACAAGTTCAATTCCTTAATGAACGAATACAAACAATATTTTCCGTTCGGTTAGCGTTCGTGAACAACTTCAGTTCCTTAACAAACGAACACGAACAACATTTTCTGTTTGGTTAATGTTCATGAACAACTTTAATGCTTAATGAATGAACATGAACAAGGCTCCATTCAGTTCATTTACAACCTTGAATGCATTACATTTCGAAAGCTATCGTTCATTTGCAGCGAGTACATGATGTGAAGTTTGTCGATGCGGGTTCAATTCGTACCAAAGTTGTGGTGCTAAAAAATAAATGCGTGAAACAAAAGTTGAGGGACCAAAAACGTACATATGTGAAACTTGCTTAACAAATGAGGGGCTAAAAATGTACATATGTAAAACTTAAAGTTAAGGGCAAAAAATGTATATGTATCAAAATAGTGTGGCAAAATCATAAGGAATCAAACTTTTCAACTTAGAGCATTTATATTCACTTCATCATTTTATAAAAATCATACTTTTCAAATTTTATCTCAAATTTTAAAGAACCTTCCACATACAATCTATGGTGCACCGATTTTTTCATTATCTTAGTTATAAACAATTAATTTATTATATTTCTTGATTTTATATGCTTACAGCCATATGTATAAAAAACTATTATAACAACTTGTTAAAATATAGAGGGTGGTGTAGAGGAATGGCTAATGTGATGGGAGTGAGTTTTTAACACACTTTTTTGTATATATAACTTAGAAATGGGGGAGGGATGGGATGAGAATGATATTACATATTAGTTAAATATATAATGTCATTTAGATGGTTATAAATCAGAAAGATGTGTCAAATCCCCATTCATCATGGATTCATGGTGACATTAAACCAACAAATTTAACCATAATCGAGATAGTTATCAGCATAAACATAGGTTGCATACCATGTTTCTCAAAATAGTACTATACACATCCATAAAAAATGCTACGCAAACCGTCCAACAAAAAACATAAAAGAGAAGAGAATGTACTAGTTCTCAATGATCACTGAAAGCATAGAAACATTACTCATAAGAAATACTAACACCAAGTTACTTTGTAGTAATTCATACTAACAATGAAGACCCTTCTTGACCATCATTTGCTAGGAGCAATAACCACTGTGAGTTACCTGCATTAATAAAAAAAACCCCCCCACCAATTTCATTATTTTTTCTTTTAATAATCGATTTATTTTAGCCCGGGTAAATTGGTAATACCATATGGTCTATGCATATCAAGCCAAAACTAAGGCATAATACTATATAAATTAGTTACAAATATATATATATATATGGCTCCCTTCATTTTACTTTCCTTTGCAAAATTTTAAGGTAAAGCTATATATTTGTTCAATGTAATCATTACAAAAAATAAGAAAGTATTGCACTTCCCTTAAATTAAGTGCACATGTAGCATTGCTTAATTGATGATACACTATATGTGCATTGTAAATAAAATTTCCCTCTATTGAGAAGTCACAGTACATAATTTGTATGCAAACTTTAAGAGTAAACATGGCTACTTGTCTTCTTCAGGGTTAAAAACTAGACAACATATGGTTTATTGCTAGTTACAACAACAAGAAAGTGAAAACAAGTTTAAAAGAGCAAAAATTACCTATCTCAAAGAGCCGCTGCAGGCATAGGTGAAACCAGACTTTCAACAAAGGTAGAAGCTTGGTCAAGTTTAGCACAATTTTGTTTCTCTGAAAACGAACCATTCTTGGAATCATAGTCAATCAGTTTCGACCCGAGTTGCACCAAAACTTTTCCGTCATTTGAAATACACAAAGGCATCAAATACGACCCGTCTCAGGTTCAGTCAAATACGGGATGGAAACCAATTTAGTCCAAGAATCTTTCACTCCATAATCCTTCATCACCCATAAATTCACACAAACTCCACAACAATTAGAAAGCACACACAGCCATTCTCTCAAACACCCTAATTCGAAATCCATAAAATCATCTCTTTCATCATACTCAGGTTGCAGAACTTCCCCATAAGTCTCTTTCGCTAAATCCCAAGAAATTATACCCCAATCACAAGACAACTGAATAACTGGAACTCCATCTTCATCCTCAACGTTAGAAGAAAAATCCGGTGAATAATCCTTATTAGCAGCCCAATGAAGAGCTCCGTTCAAGAACTTAGCACGAAGCTCAGTCGGCATACCATAAGGAAAAGCACCAACATTCTTCCAGTTTCCATTTCTCAACGAGTATATCTCAACCGAGGTTTCGTGCTTAAACCTCTCTATAAATCTAACACCAATTTCAACAACTTTGTAATCATTAGTAGACTCATCATACCCAAAACCATAATGCATAGACCAAAACCGCCAGCCGGTATGACCATTGCTTGGTAGTCTGTATGATCTTCTAGTACTCGGGTTCCAAATAAACAAAGCTTTAGAAATAACATCCTCCTCAACAGCTATGCATACCAATCCGTTACAAGAACCGGCGATCCAAACAGAATCACGGGCACGTTTAAATGGAAAGTCAAGCTTTAAAGCATTAACGGATTTATCATACAACGAATCGTAAAGAGGACAACTCTTAAGCATCTTTCTCCGCCTAGTGCTAAAAATGAGTCTATCGTGAACATTGTTTATAGTTGATATGGAAAGGTGAGAGTTGATAAAACGAGGATCGGAAATTAAAGAGCACCATGCTTTGCAAACAGACTTACACCGTAACACCGATTCAACGGGAAGCCTCGACAGAATTTCGACGATGATGTCCGTCATAAGCGTAAGAACAGATGTTTCAATTACATTTGGCTGATCTTCAAGTGCCATTTCATACACTGGTTACGGAGCTAGGGTTTTGAAGATTGCTTTCAAACTCATGCTTTGCTTGTTTATCATATATTACTAGACGGGTGCCCGCGCGATGCAACGGGTGTTTGAACCTGTTAATCACGTACAAATATAAGTGTTTATAGTTCGGTTAAAACCTTGAAATCGTTTACATCGGTCATTGGTTTGACTTACCTTTTTCTTTTTCTTTTTTTACTTTCGGTTTGTTGGTCGGTTTAAAAATTTTCAAAACGTAGTGATCGGTTGGTTCGCGGTTTATATCGGCGACCGGCCATATGAAACCAGACCAGACTGTAAATGTTGAATGCAATTTAATCTTTTTTATTAGATATGTTTTGTAATATATATTAGATATAGTTAAAATTTAATTGAACATAATCTTTCTATTAAAAATAAATTTGCTATACAACTTCAAATTAACCTAATTGCAATATGATTCATTTTGTAATATTTGTTGTTATTATTTCACGTCCTATATCTTCCATTAATATATACCATTTATGTGGCTAAAATAATCATTTTTTTATGATCATCTCAAGTATCATATTATGTTGGTTTTAGTTAAAATTGATGGTACATTTAAATTATTAATTATTTTAAACTAAATTTATTATTAAAGTTTAAACTGTGAAACCAAACTGGAACCAAGCCGTTAGTAACGATTCGGTTTCAACTTTCAATGGTTAAGTTTGGTTTTGGACAACAACAAATCTGTATTAACGGTTGGACTCACAAGTTGAACTTAAAAACCATCAAAACCGACACTGAACACCCCTACGTAACATATTAATTTATTTAAAATGAAAAAAAAATTACAACATTATCATATTCAAATTAAAAAGAATAAAATGCTCGTTTTTATGGTGCAATTTGTTTATAAAAATATTAACGTATAAAAAAACTATAGCCGTTTAAAAATCATGGGTGAGAAGTTAGTTTACAAGTTAAATTAAAAACATAATATTGTTAAAGATGAGGGACCAAACTTGTAAGTTGAATATATTGTGTTTAAAAGACATGTACCTAATGCTTTAGTTATTGTACATTACTTAAAAATGAATGTCTTAATTTACTCTTGTTTGGTGTATTATATATAGTATAGATTAATTTAACTAATATAAAATAATATTTTTTTTATATTTTTAGTGTTTATCCAATAAAATAATATTTTTCTATATTTTTAGTGTTTATCCAAATTTACCAAGTGACACTAACATTTTCTTTCGCTCACAACCACTTACAACTAGAGAGGTGTTAATCGGGTCAACTCGATCGGGTTTCGGGTTAAAAAAAACTAATCTGCAACCCGACCCTATTAAGGTTCGGGTTTGTCGGGTTCCGGACTTCCAGGTTAGTTTATTCTTCATTTTGAGCTTAATTCAATAAACAAAATTACTTAACTGAGATGACCCAAGTGTTCGGTAAAACTATCATTCTCAATCTCTATGTGTATTTCATGACCCGTGATGCCAGTCACTAAAGGTAAGGGAGCACTTGGTACTTTCAAGCACCTTCTCATCACCTTCACATGTAACACGGAACCTATGTGTACAATTATAGTAATTGATTTGTATTGTAGGTGGACTTGGGCTTTGGGCATAAATCCTCATTAATATAACTAGTACAACAGTAGGTAATCAGGTATAACTACTCGGGTTAATCGGGTTACCCGAATAACCCGACTAATACTTGTTGACCCTATTAAACCCGACCCTAATTAGCTTATTCGGGTTCAGGTCGGGTTAATCGGGTTCGGGCATTTTGGACACCCCTACATAGAAGTACACGAGTAAAAACTTAAAAAACGTGTTAGGCTTGTTAAGGCTCAACAAGTCTATACAATCTTCCATACAAAGCTCAAGCTTTGGTTGATAACTAAATGAGTTTTATTTGAAGTAGCTGCTCAATATGACTGGACTCCTTTCAATCATTAATCCTTTTGATCTCAAGTAGCTCGTAAAAAGCTTGACTCGTTTGCACCCCTAGTTAAGATATTTACCTGTATTTCTAGTCTTAATTTTACATATCACACCCATGTTTTCGTAATTGTTAATCTCTATAAAGAATACCTGGAATTTTTATAACAAAACGTGTTATTTAAGATAATACTTTAGTCTTTGGTTCAACTTTTTGAAAAGTTTAGTTTTTAAAAATTTCAAACTTGAATGATTAAGTTCACACTGGACAGTTTGTTTATATTATGTAGGTTTAACATATTTATTAAGAAATGTTAGGGCTTTGATCTTTAGATTATAAATTTTGGTTAAGCAACACGTCTAGATTCTCAAAATGTACGATGTCCATCTGTAGTTTAGAATCATAGGATCTCGATTTGGAATGTTACAATGGCACCTCCCGTATATTACATTCAGATGAGAGTAAGAAAAAGTTAGAAAGCACACACAGCCAATTTAGTCCAAGAATCTTTCACTCCATAAACCTTCATCACCCATAAATTCACACAAACCCCACAACAATTAGAAAGCACACACAGCCATTCTCTCAAACACCGTAATTCGAAATCCAAAAAATCACCTTAGTTTTTGGTTACTGATACTTTAATTCATTCCAACAATGAAGCACCTTTGACCTTCGTTAGCTCAGTAAAGCCAGGCAGCCAGGGGCAATAACTACTATAGTAGCCATCAGAGCCTGCATAAATAGAGAAAAACCACCAAGTTAGTTACCTTTTTCTTTAAATAACTGTTTATGTCCCTAACAGTCCACATGTGCTATATTGTTGGTACAAAGACTGATTCACAGTCAACTTCTCTATTCAAGATAGGAACAACAACACTCTACCTTTCTTTGCAAATTTTCAAAATAAAGTTACATATTCGTTCAATGTAACCATTACAGAAAATAAGTATTGGACTTGTTTCAAATGTATTAAACTTTTATACCTCTTGATGACAATATCTTTTGTTTCAAATTTGTATGCAAACTTCTAACAGTAACACGGCTTCTTCAGATGGTAAAAAACTAAAAAGAAGTAGACAGCGTACGGTTTGTTACAGCTTAAAAGAGGAAAAATTACCTATATATCTCCAGGACCTGCTGCAGGCATAGGTGAAACCAAACTCTCAACAAACGTACAAGCGTCAAAACATCTATATAAGCTCTGAATTTCTGAAAATGAACCATTCTTGGCATCATACACAATCAGTTTCCTCTGCCAAAATTGTATCAAAATTTTTCCATCATTTGACATACACAAAAGCATAAAAAACCGATCCGTCCCAGGATCAGTCAAATAGGGGATGGAAATCAATTTAGCCCAGGATTCTTTGACTCCATAAACCTTCATTAGCCATACATCCGCACGAATTCCAGGATAATCACAAAGCACACACAACTGTTCTCTCAAAGACCCCAGTCTCAACACCTTATCATCACCTGCATCATACAGAGGCTGCAAAACTTCCCCGTAAGTCTCCTTTGCTAAATCCAAAGAAATTATAGTCCACGGCCCTAAATATTTACTGGCAGCCCAATGAAGAGCCCCATTACAGAACTTACCGTAACCAATATGTAATTGAAAACCATGAGGAAAAGCATCCATTTTCTTCCAGTTTCCACTCTTCAACGAGTATATCTTAACGAAGTTTTCATGCTTATCTTTATTACGAAAAGATACTTCAATAACTTTGTAATCATCAGTAGACTCATCATACCCAAAACCAAACCACACATTCCAACCTGGACGCTTAATATAACCACTGGGTGGCAATCTGTATGATATTCTAGAACTAGGGTTCCAAAAAAACAGAGCGTCCTCCTCAACAACAAATCCCTGAACATCTATGCATACCAATCCATTGCAACAACCGACAATATCAACCGACTGACTCTGGTGTTCGGACAGATAATCAAGCTTCAAAGTATTATTAACAGAATTATCATAAAGCATGTCATGAAGATTACAAGTCTTAATTATTCTTCCTTCAGTACTAAATATTAGTCTATGATGAGCATACTGATTATCGCTTCTAGTTGAGATAGCAAGATGAGACTTAACAAACTGAGGATCAGAAATTAAAGAGTACCATAACTTGCAAACAGACTTGCACCGTAACAGCGACTCAACCGGAAGCTTTAGGAGAATTTCAACAGCAATCTCCGTCGGAATTGTAGGAACAGATTGCCGATGCGTGTCGTCATCGAGTGACATTTCACCCCGCTGGCTGCAAGTTAGTTAGGGTTCTACCCTAATTGAATTGAATTGAATTCATTTGGGGAAATAATAAATTGGTTTAATCTTCCATTAGTATGCTACTGTATCACTTTCTATTATTTTATTTTTCTTTCTGTTTTTATCAATTCGTTTTAAAACTACATGACGGTCTCAAGATTAGTTACGGTGTTCTAACTTCTAACCTCGGATATAGATAGCTACAGCATAAACTTATATGTTCAGATAAGCTGGAGACCGGTATCTGTATCCATACTTGTACTTTCATACTCGTACTTGTACCCGATTATAACCATACCAAAAATCAATAAAATCATGTACCAATACTCATACCAAATTTTTCGATATAGTACGGGTATTGGTACGAGTATTAATAATAATAATAATAATAATAAATAAATAAGTAAAAAATAAAAAAAAAATATATTATAATAATGCTAATAATAATAGTCTAGTATTATATAGATACATGAAAACATCGATAATAGTGTTGAATACTAAAATACTAGAAAATAAAGTAAAAATAAAATATTATAGTAGTATATTAGTTATACCTTGCAAATAAATAGATGAATACCTAAACATATTACATTAGGTTGAATTAAAAGCATAAAGAATATATGACCAAAAAATAAACAAAGCGACACAAAACAAAAAGGGGAAGACGTTTCTAACTAGAAACTATGTATTTTATTAGAGGTCTTTAACCTTAATTCTATGTCTCCAAAAAATTTCTATCCTCAACCATGTTCTCGAAAAAGTGTATTGGTGTATACTAAAATAAAATTAAAGAAGCAACAAGAAAATAAGAATTAGACGAGAAGATAAGGGAAATTGATATTGTTTCTTTTGATAGAAATGGTGATGAGGTCAAAAGTCACTGAGAAAGATGGGAAAGAGAATAAAACAAACTACTGACATTATTTTTTCATATTCTCCACTAACACCAACCATTCTCTATATAACAACCTATTTCTCATAATATAATTAATAAACTAATACAATGACGTGGCTCTATTACTTGTTATTCTTGCAATTTGATTGGGACCTTAATTTCTCTTTGGCTTCTCCTTAATTTTACCACATTATAGGTTGTGACATTCACAACATGTATATCTATCAAATCATGTCAAATCATCTCATCCCAAGTCATTTTGGGTCTACCTCTACCCATCCTCCCTTCTATAGTAATACTTCCACCTTATCATTCTCATCTCTGGTACCTCACTTTCGCGAATACGTCTTCTTAATGGCCCAACAATCTGTTCCATATAACATGACAGGTCTAACTGCAACCATGTAAAATGTTCCTTTTAGTTTAGCTGGAAATCAATTGTCACATAAAACTCCCTTAGCTGATCAGTCACAGACAGTGGAGATACTCGTTCTTTGCATGACTAATCCTCAATCCTTCCATCTCTAAAGCAGCTCATCATTCATCCAGCCTCATGTTCATACTCTATATTATTTAATACATATCGATATTGATAATGTATACATTTATAAACATGAGTTACAATTTTATATTTAAATGTGGTAAGAAAAACATATTTTAAAATGTATGTTTTGAATGTTTAGAAGTATTATAACTTAATTAAAAAGAGGTATTTAATAACGAACTGATTATTCAATGAAATTTATAGCAAATTAAAATTAGGGGTGGCAATCTTGATCTATGGGTTGAATGGGTTGTATCAAAATGTATAAGATGGGTCAAAATGGGTCAAACTAAAAAAAAGAAAATGAATGAAACGGGTAAAAACGGGTTGAAATTTCTCGGTTTTTTTTATTTTTTTTATGGAACGAGAAAAACGGAGGTAACTTTTTGGCATTTTTACTTTTTACGTTTTTTATTTATACTTCGAGTTATAATTTTTTAATTATTTTTTTTGAATTTTTTTGTGAGGAGTTTTGAAATGGGTCAAAATGGGTTGAGATTTCAAAACCCATCACCAAAAAATTCAAAAAAAATAATTAAAAAATTATAACTCGAAATATAAATAAAAAACGTAAAAAGTAAAAATACCAAAAAGTTTCTTCCGTTTTTCTCGTTCCATTAAAAAAACCCCGAGAAATGTCAACCCGTTTTGACCCGTTTCAATCATTTTCTTTTTTAAGTTTGACCCATATTATACATTTTAATACAATCCATTCAACCCATGAGTCAAGATTGCCACCCATAATTAAAATGAACTGATTATTCAATAAAATTTATATCAAATTAAAATGAACTGCTTTAAGAATTAAATTGAATCGCTCTAGGAATAACACGTGGCCAATAAAAAAAATGGAATGCATTAGATGGTGCCAATTGAGCATTGGTAGGCTACTTATTTGTTATATGAAACATTTTCTTTTATTATATACGAAAGATGGAAGATTTAAACACACGGGAGAATATGTGTAGCGGGTCACGGGGTTGTACATGTAATCTCTTAACGGTTTGGAATGTGATGTATTTTCAGTAAGTAGACTTACTATATACATGTTTTGGAATAAATATTACACGACGTTTTCAATATATATAAACTCATCTTGTAATGATTAGTCATTTTGAGTTATTACTTATTTCATTATATATGTAATATAGGAGCACATAACTTAAGTGAGAACATAGAATTTCAACAAGCATGATTTCGGATTAAATGTTGCTAGAAGGTCCGTAAAAAAGCCAACCTGATCTTTTTAAAGTTTTTACAAATGCTTTGTGATTTCAATTACTACTGTTGATGTATGTGTGATATCAGGTAAGTTTCCTGAACCATGTTTAGCTCTAACCTGTTAAATTAATAAAACTAGAAGCTAACCACAAAATGAGAAGAAACATGATGACACCCAAAATGTATTAACTAGCTGAGAATCTCCAAAATCGACTTACTAAGTTACTGCCGTATCGACATTTTGTTATTACATTAAACATATACCAATCATACAAACAAAATTTGTGAAAGAAAAACTTTTTATTGTAACCTGACCCGCATGGCCATATAGAAAACCACTTGCCATGGAGACATTAAAATCAACAAATTTAACCACAACTAGGATGCTAAGCAACATAGATTGCATACCATGTTTCTCAAAACAGTACTAAACATAAACTTAAAATGTTTACACTCTAACCAATTAAATCATCAAAGTGAAGAGAATGTATTGTTTCTCAGATGATCCTGGGAAACAACAAAATCATACAAACAAATTGGCCACTCGATAACACCAAGTTACATTGTAGTAGTAGTTCATAGCAACGATGAAGACCCTTGACTATCATTTGCTAGGAGCAATAAGCACTGTGGATCGATTACCTGCATTGATAGAAAAAACCAACAACTTCGTTACTTTTTCTTTAAATAATTGTTTTAGCCATGATAATCCATATAATCCATGCAAATCATGCTAAACCTAAGGCATAACACTATATAAACTAGTTACAAATATATATGAAACATGCAAAATTTTAAAGTGGCCAACTAATATGTTACCATTGCAAGTCACAATACTCGCAACAAACAAGTAAGCAACGCTTCTTCGAAGGGTAAAAAGAAGTAGACGACATATGCTTTATTACAACTGACAGGAACGTGAAAGCAAGTGAAAAGAACGACATTTACCTATCTCCGAGACCTGCTGCGGCCTGGGGGCATTGGTGAAACCAAGCTCTCAACAAAGGTAGCAGCTTGATCACATCTACCCAAGTTCTGATTCTCTGAATATGAACCATTCTTGGAATCATAGACAACCAATTTCGACCAACCTTCAAACCCAAATTGCAACAAAAACTTTCCATCATTTGAAATACACAAAGGCATAAAAAACCGATCCCTCCCAGGATCAGTCAAATACGGGATGGAAACAAATTTAGTCCAAGAATCTTTCATTCCATAAACCTTCATAACCCACAAATCCGCACGAATTCCACGATAATCACAAAGCACACACAACCATTCTCTCAAAGACCCAAACTCAAATCTTTATCACCGGTAGACTCATCATACCCAAAACCATACAACACATGCAAACCAAGCTGCTTTTTATAACCACTAGGTGGCAATCTGTTTGCTTTCCTAGTACTAGGGTTCCAAATAAACAGTAGCTCATCCATAATAGCCATGCATAGCAATCCATTGTAAGAACCAATAGCATAAACATATTTAAAGGGTGCCTGAATGGATAATCAAGGTCTAAAGCATTATTAATGGAATTATTATTATCATTAAGCACATCATCAAGGTTACAAGTTTTAAGCTTTTCTCCTTGCCCAGTGCTAAAAACTAGCCTATAGTGAGCATATTGATTATTGTTTGTAGTTGATATAGCAAGATGAGACTTGACAAAGTGAGCATCAGAAATTAAAGAGTGCCATGACTTGCAAACAGACTTACACCGTAACATCGATTCAACCGGAAGCCTCAGCAGAATTTCAAGGATGATCTCAGTCAGAAGCGTAGGAGCAGATTCAGATGTACTGATTCTGATTCTCTTTGGTTGCTGGTGGTGATTATACTCCATTTTAGCCAATTGATTTGGGGTATGTTATACTAGGGTTCTTCAGTAATTGATTTGGGGGGAAATTTAAACATCACCTTATTTATCATTTATCATGCTTTTAACACATGTACTAGACGGGTGCTCGCGTGATGCAGCGGGTGTTTGAACCTGTTAATCACGTACAAATATAAGTGTTTATGGTTAGGTTAAAACCTTAAAATCGGTCATTGGTTTGACTTCTTTTTTCTTTTTATTTTTTACATTCGGTTTGTTGGTCGGTTTCAAAATTTTCAAAACGTAGTGAACGGTTGATTCACGGTTTATATCGGCTACCGGCCATATGAAACCAGAAAAGACTGTAAATTAACCTAATTGCAATATGATTCCTTTTTAAATCTTTGTTGTTATTATTTCATGTCCTAAATCTTCCATTAATATTTACCATTTATGTGACTAAAATTATCATTTTTTATAATTTATGATCATCTCAAGTATCATATTATGTTAGTTTTTAGTTAAAAATTGATGGTACATTTAAATTATTAATTATTTTAAACTAAATTTATTATTAAAGTTTAAACTGTGAAACCAAACTGGAATCAGACCGTTAGTAACGATTCGGTTTCAACTTTCAATGGTTGAGTTTGGTTTTAGACGACACAAAATCAGTATTAACGGTTGGACTCACAAGTTTAACTTAAAAACCATCAAAACCGACACTGAACACCCCTACGTAACATTAATTTATTTAAAATGAAAAAAAATTACAACAATATCATATCTAAATTAAAGAGAATAAAATGCTCGTTTTAATGATGCAATTTTTTTATAAAAATATTAAAGTATGAAAAAGTTATAGTCGTTTAAAAATCATGGGTGAGAAGTTAGTTTACAAGTTAAATTAAAAACATAATATGGTTAAAAATGAGAGACCAAACTTGTAAGTTGAATGGATTGTGTTTAAAAGACATGTTTACCCTTACTAACACATGTACCTCATGCTTTAAGTGTTGTAAATTACTTAAAATGGGTGTCTTAATTTGCCCTTGGTTGATGTATTATATATAGTATAGATTAACCGGCTTTTGAACCAATATATTACACATTTACACGAAATTTATCAAAAGATAAAGTATATAAGCTTTGTTATTTGAAATAAATAACTAAAATTAAAGGTAAAAAGAAAAAAAAGACAATATATGGTACTAACAATAATTAATCTAGAAATCTCAAATTTATAAATTTGAAAAAATCTATATATATACAACATTTTTTGTTTTATCACAAATATTCTCAGCATCATCTAATATTAATAATTTTAGATCAAGTCTGCTAACTAGCTTGAATAATTTAACGTATAGTGTCCATGGTAAAGAAATGGACACCGAATGAACAAACCAACCCTAAAAAAATATTGTTCTTGACTATTTACTATTCGTTTAACTTTTATATTTCCACCTGTTTGATTTTCAATCAATATTTTACTTTTAATTTTCTGACTATTTTATAACCTAATTGCCAAAACGTTTTTACCCATGACCCATTGATAGCTTTGATGAATGTGGTGAGAAATTAGAAGATTATGGGGAAATTTGACTATTTTATAACCTAATTGTCAAAATAGTTTTAACCAATTATATATGGATTGCTATGATGAATGTGATGAGAGATTAGAAGATTAAGAGGACAAATTAGGCTACAATTGAATATGAATTTGACACATAAGTCATTATGTTACTTTATTAGAACAGTAAGATAAGATACGATATGTGAATGATAAGTGACAACATTTAGATAGAGTTTGGTATACAAAAATGACAGAAGGAATGAAATGAGTTATTGTGAGGTAATGATAAAAATGAGTGTTCGGTTGATCGATGGAATGAAATCAATGATTACACAGACAATCACGTTCCATCAAACTTTTCATTCCATCCATTTTTTTTTAACTTTTTCATCCCATTTTTCTTTCACCATACTCTTTCGACAACACTACCTGAAAACCATCAATCCGTCACCACCTGACCACCGCTACCATCGTCGCCATCACCTGACCACCGACACTACTATTGCCCCCACCACCGCCTCCATCGACACTATCATCGCCTCCTGATCGCAACCAGCACCACTACCTCTACAACCGCTGTTGCTGCCTAACCACCACCATTGCCACTACTTAACCGCCACCACTACCATCACCACCACCACCTGACCCAGCGCCACCACCACCGCTTAACCATCACCACCCCCGCCACCACAATTGCAACTGCTACCGTCATCGTCACCCCCGCCACCACCATTTTCTGTTACCGTCATCGCCACCTGACCACCACCGCCGCCGCCACTGTCGCTGAGTGACCACCACCGTTGCGATCACTTAACTGCCACAACTACCATTGCCATCACCACTTGACCTCTAATGCTACCACCACCACTATCACCGTTGCAGCCGCTACCATCATTGTCACCTAGTCACTTGACCACCATAGACATGGTTACTTCCTAACCACCACCGCCACCGCCACCGCCATCGTCTAACTATCACCGACACCATTGCAATTTTTTTTTATTTTGAAACAGGGGTATTTTTATTATTTTCTACTTTATTCTCATGTTTTTTTTCTATCGAACGACATAAAGGAATAACTCATTACATTCTCATAGGTTAACAAAAAAAAACAAAATAATAGTAATGATCCAATTCAATCACTTGTTCATTCAATTCTTTCTTCATTCCATTCCCCACAACTAGACATGCTATTATAGTTTTTTATTAGAGAGTATAGATATAGATTTAGATATCTATAAACCTGAAAGAGTGCCACATTATTGCAGCCCCTGTAAAAGTGTTGGCATTAAGTAAACAGCAAGGTTAACAATTGAAAGATATATTGGTCGGATGCATACAAGGACTAAAACTAGACACATATGCTAATAAAAAATTAAACATGCTGAAGGGTTAAAGTTAAAACAAGTTTGGGTTATAATCAAATTGGCATGGATTCTTGTGTAATAAAATCAATGGGCGTGCTCACGTTAAACCTGTTTCCGAATTCCGGTGAGTTGTAACATCCTAACTGATTTAACCAATTTCGGTTTAGGGTTGAAGTTAACAAGATTGTCATGATTACACTATCCGCAAAACAAATTTTGGTTTCCATGTTACAGTTTGCGAGTTTGGAATGTGATATATTTTGAATGAGTTGAAATGAACTAATATTCACACAATATACATATTTATATAATATAAACTAGGGTAGTGTGTAACTTTTAACACTTTATTTATTTGGGGTTAGAGCACTCATAACATATATGCTCTATAATATGTGAGTGTGACTCCATTTTTTAAAACGGGGTCGTAAGTGATTGTGATTGGAAGAGAGAAAATATTATACATTATAAAGATATAAAAAATATTATTTAATTAAAAATGATAGAGAAAAGACAATGATTTTTAGTGTAATTATAAAGGTTGAATACTCTTAATAATTTGACAAAATTCAAAAGAACATAAACAAGGTTTTGATCCTTTCAACCTTCATTATGTTTGTAATATAGAGCACATAATTTATGGATTAGATGTTGACGGAACGGAAACAATGAATTCCAGCAAGTATAATTTTAGATTAGATGTTGACGGATAAGGTCCACAAGTGTCAAAGCTTGATAGTCAACCCACCATGAAACCTGAATTTTTGTGCTAAACTGGACTCATTTTAACAGTTAGATCATGATCAATCGAGCATCCATCTATGACCTCTGTCGAGCATTTTAAAATTTTTTTATAAATATTTTGTATTTGCTAGTACTAACCTCTATCTATTCAATTGCTATCAGATAAATATCCTGGCCATAAAACCACGTTCTAATGAAGCAATTTCCAGCCATTTTACATGTACATGATGCATGAAATTATCTCTAAACCCGTTTTAAATTAAGAAAACTATAAGCTCAACTACAAAATGAAAAGAAACATGATAACATCCAAAATGTATTAACATACTTAGAAACTTCAAAATCGACTTACTAAAATACCGCCTTACCGACATTTTGGTAATATATTCTAAAATATATCAATTAGACAAAACTTCGGAAAACAAATTCTTTTTTTTTTGGCAACCTAACATGCATAGAAAACTATTCACAGTTTCCTGTCAAATTCCCAATTCATCATGGTGATATAAATCCAACAATTTAACCACAATTGAGATACTTACTAACATAGATTGCTTACCATGTTTCTCAAAACAGTACTAAACACACCCATAAAATGCTACACAAACCATCCAACAAAAAGCATAAAAGTGAAGAAAATGTATTGTTTCTAAGATGATAATGGAAAGCATAGAAAACATTACTCAAAAGTAATACTCACACCAAGATACTTTGTAGTAATTCATACCAACAATGAAGACCATTCTTGACCATCATTTGCTAGCTAGGAGCAATAACCACTACGATTTACCTGCATCAATACAAAACAATTCCACCAATTTCATTATTTTTTCCTTTGAATAATCATTTTATATTAGCCTGATAATCCATATGGTCTATAAAAGGTAAGCCACAATGACCGTTAAGGGTGCAAACGATTCGAGCCTAGCCGGAACTCGACTAGGCTCAAACTTGACTCGTTTAACTTACACAGAGCTCGAGCTAGGCTCGTTTCGATCTCTATTTCTAAAGCTCAAGCCTGGCTCGTTTACTAAATATTAGTTACTTTTTATATATTAAATTATTAATAACTATTTTTATATACATTTTTTATAAATTATAACTTTATATATAACATAATATATATTATATAGTTATTATGTATTAAGATTATATATATTGATTAATAATCATTATTGACTTATTGTTATAATAAAAATTACCTATCTCTTAGACCTGCTGCGGCCTGGGGGCATAGGTGAAACCAAACTCTCAACAAAGGTAGAAGCTTGCTGACAACTATTAAAGTTTTGAATTTCTGAAAATGAACCTTTCTTGGAATCATAGACAATCAATTTTAACCAACCTACTAACACAAATTGTAACAAAAGTTTTCCATTATTTGAAATACACAAAGGCATCAAACGCTGATCCATCCAAGGATCACTGAAATACGGTATGGAAACTAATTTAGTCCAAGAATTTTTCATTCCATAAACCTTCATCACCCACAAATCCGCATGAATTGGATTGTAACTACAAACCACACACAACCATTCTCTCAAAGACCCCAGTGTCAAATACTTATGACCTGACAGAGGCTGCAAAACTTGCCCATAAGTCTCCTTTGCTAAATCCAAAGAAACTATAATCCACGGATAAGATGATGACTTGCTAGCAGCCCAATGAAGAGCCCCATTACAGAACTTACCGTAATCTACATGGAATTGAAAACCATGAAGAAAAGCATTCTTCCAATTTCCACTTTTCAACGAGTATATCTTAACTAAAGTTTCACGCTTATCTTTATTACGAGAAGATAATTCAACAACTTTGTAATCATCAGTAGACTCAACATACCCAAAACCATGCAACACATAAACACCAGGCTGCGTTCTATAAGTACCAGTGGGTGGCAATCTGTATGATATTCTAGTACTAGGGTTCCAAATATACAGAACGTCCTTGTCAACATCTATGCATACCAATCCATTGCAAGAACCAACAATCGAAACACGTTTACTCAGGCGTCTGAATGGATAATCAAGCTCTAAAGCATTATTAACAGAGTTATCATACAGCACATCATCAAGATTACAAGATTCAATCCGTGTTCCTTGGTTAGTACTAAAAATGGAGGACTTATCAAAATTAATTATGTTTCTTTCAGTGCTAAAAACTAGTCTATGCTGTCTATAGTAATTGCTTCTAGTTGACATAGCAAGATGAGACTTAACAAACTGAGGATCAGAAATTAAAGAGCACCATGACTTGCAAACAGACTTACACCGTAACACCGATTTAACCGGAAGCCTCAGCAGAATTTCGAGGATGATCTCCGTAGGAAACGTAACAACTGATGGAGGTTCTTCGTCTTCGACTACCATTGCTAGGGTTAATTATAAATACAAAGGGTGTTGATAAAACTAATTTATTTCTTTTCTACCTACATATTCAGTCAACCAAATTTTCATTAGTTTTTATAAAAAAAATAAAATCAATATTGTTTTTATTGATTTGGTGAAAAATATCACATGTGCGTTTATTTATTTATACCCTTGTAATTGCTTGTTTTACCCATCGTAGCGAAGCGGGTTAAATGCATTTACGGCTGTAAATAAACTGAATGTTTAGCGAACAGTTTGACGGAAAGTTCGTTTACGTTCTTTCGCTTAATAAATGAACAGACATGAACAGAGGTTGCGTTTGTTCATTAGTGTTCGTGAACGTTAAAAGATAAAGTGTCAATTTATGTTCATTTACGTGTGTTTGTTCATACGCATTAGTTAAAGGTTTGTTTTTATATTTTTTTAATATTTCATTTTACTTATCAATCTAGCATTTAAATTTATAATTATTTTGTTTATGTTCAGTTGGTTTCGTTAATGGTCTGTTCTATAAAGTCTTGCTTTAACTAACAATAAATCTAATTTGTGCTTCGTTGACATTATTATCATAAAATTGCCGAATGGGGATGATTATGCTTATGATTATTATTTCAAGTGCACAACTTTATATCTAAGGTGATCTTGTCTAATGCATTGGATTAAGATGTTTTTTTTATTATCATAAATCGTACATGTTCATTTGCGTTCGTGAACCGTTTGTGAACGAGTTTAATTCCTTAACGAACGAACACGAACAATATTTTCTATGGTTAGCGTTCATGAACAAGTTCAATTCCTTAACGAGCGATCACGGGCAATATTATCCGTTCGGTTAGCGTTCATGAACCATTCGTGAATAAGTTTAATGCTAAACGACTAACATGAACAAGGCTTCGTTTGGTTCATTTGCAGCCCAAAATGCATTACAACTCGAAAGCTATCGTTCATTGTGGCGAGTACGTGATGGGAAATCCGTTGGTGTCGGTTTGATTTGTACCAAAGTTGTGGGGCTAAAAAATAATTGTGTGAAACAAAAGTTGAGGGACCAAAAACGTATACATGTTAATCTTGTGCAACAAAAGTTGAAGGGAAAAACATAGGCATGCAAAACTTAAAAGTTGAGGAGCCAAAAACGTATATATGTAAAACTTGCGAAACGAATGAGGGGGGGGGGGGGGGACATACATATGTGAAAAATAAAGTTAAGGGCAAAAAAGGCATATGTGTCAAAATAGTGTGACAAAAGTATATCTATCTTCATTTCTAAAATTTAAAAAAGACATCCAAATAATCACTTCAACCAATTCTCTATCTTCAAACTCCATCTCTAAATTTTAGTGAAATGATATAAGAAGCCTTTAAATTTAGAGTGTTTACAATACTCTATTTCAATCTACCCTTCTATAAATTTATATTATAAATCATTTTATATTGAAAATAATAATATGACAAATGAACATAGAGATGGTAATGAATAATGAGTTGGGAGATGTTATTAGAAAATGATGTACAAATTAAAGAATTTTATTTAGTTAAATATTAAAAATGGAGATAAAGAACCCATTGAAAATGCTTTAAAAGTCATATTTTCAAAATTTATTTCTCAATTTGTAGAACCTTCCACATACTATCTACGTTACACCGATTTTGTCTTTATCTTACTTACAAACGATTATGTTTTTATATTTCACGATTTTATACATTCACAGTGATATATGTTGAAAACTATTGTAACATTTTTTTTTTAAAATATAGGGGGTGGTGTAGAGGAATGGTGAATGTGTTGGAGTGAGTTTTATTCTAACACATTTTTTTTATAGTTTAGAAATGGGAGAGGTATAAGATGAGAATGATCTTACATATCAGTTAAATATTTTTTTTTATCTTTGTTAATTTAGCTCACTATTTTAATAATATAACAAAATGATCCGAAATTAAAGAGTACCATGACTTGCAAACAGACTTACACCGTAACAGCGACTCAACCGGAAGCCTCGATAGAATTTCGACGACGATGTCCGTCAGAAGCGTGAGAACAGACGGAGGAGATGTTTCAATTACATTTGGCCGTTCTTCGAGTGCCATTTCATACACCGGTAAAGTAACTAGGGTTTCAGTGATTGATTATAAACTCACGCTTTGCTCGTTTATCATATATTATTAATTTAATTAATAATTAAATAATATTTTTATAGTATCCAAATTTACCTAACATTTTTTTCTGCTCTCACAACCACGCTCTAAAAATAGAGCACATTTACATCTTATGGAAGAGCTATGTGTGAATCCTCTAATGCTATCGACCAGTATACATCACGCGTGAGGGAAAATAGTCCTACGTGACGATTTGGTCATTGAGTGAGACCCCTAGAACACTGCCCACCATTTGGTCACTAGTAAAATAAGCTTATTAACTATGGTGACGCTCCTCATTTCAAATGGTGTTAGTTTCACTCGTTGTCTTTTATATGATAAATTGCCTCGCTTTTTAGTCATTTACACTAACGATCATTCAAAAACTCAGCTAAATCTGGTCATATGCCAGACACATTAATGTATTAGGCCATCATTTTACTTTTTAATATATATTATAAAATATCTAGTAAATAAAATAGATGAAATAATTGGGACCCACCCAATTAACCCATCAAAATTTATCATCTTCTCTAGAGCATTCTCATTATATCCTCTAAAATTATGTGAGGTACGTTTGTAAATTACAAGATGGAGTTTTGAGTGATTGTGAGAGTAAATTATAAGGCGGGGAGAAAAAAAGTAATGATTTTTTTTATAAATCTGGAGAAATAAAGTTTGCCCCTAACAGAAGGTGTTGAGAGGAATTAAGGGACTGGGTGTGTTCGAAACCCATACACAAGTGTGCTTAGGGGTCTTATAATGTTCGATATAACTTGTACTGGCATCTGATTAATTATCATGAATTAAGTGACGGTTTCAAGTTTGTTCAATCTTAGTCAATGATTTGTTAAAAACGTAAATTAATCATTGAAATGACCTTTGAATACATTCATATTGCGTTTGAAAAAATAATAACGATTATTAAGGCTATCAATAATCGACTTTTTAGTCGGAGATATGGCCGGATGGGAGCTGGTTTAGCCAGCGCCAGGAATGATTGGCAGTTGGGGAAACGGGAGAGAAATGGGGTGGGGGCTGTTTGGTTTGGGATTTGACACCATTAGTCCTTAGGCTTTTAAAATGTTAAAACTACACAAAACTTTAACAAAAGGGGCGTTTGATTAAAATAAATGATAAAATGATTGAATTTACAAGTTCCCTGACTTAACGAATAAAAATAGATAAGGTTACAAAAAGATACTAAAGTGGAATGTTTTAGAAACGTGAAGTAATCATTTGCAATAAATTCAAAAACGATACTAAAGTTGTGTATTGAACAAACCACATGTATCATAATAACACTTAACTCAAAAAATCTTTATGTCACCAACATTTCTTTTGTTGGGCCAAAGTTTCAAACTTAAATGATAAAGCCGAAAACATCGAACCGGAACCGAAACCAAACCAAAACAAAAATTCAAGAAAACCGAAACAGAAACCAAACGGTTTTCAAAATCTCAAAAACCTGAAATTCAGTTTTTGGTTCAATTTTAAGCCAAAACCGACTCGTACACACTACTAATGTTTATCGATTGTAAAAAATGCAGAGAAAACTGACATTACGGTTATTCATATAATATATAATCATCCTCGTGTCCATTTCGTTTTTATTTGGGGCTCTGGAAGCTTCTTTTAACATCGGTTACAAACCAATTACTATTATACCGGTTAAAAAACAAATTTTGTTTCGATTGTATTAACCAATTAGGAATTGCACCTCCATAAGTTTTGGCTTACATTAAGCACAAAATATGTACATAACTTTTCATTTCTTTCATCCTAGGGCTAGGCCATTTAACTTTGTAAAATTTAAATTTTAACATAATATAACTTCATCTCAATCTAAATAATTGGCTTGCATTAACTATTTACCCAACAAGATAAAGATATGAAATCGAATTTATACAATACCATTTGAAACACTTAGGATATGTTTGGCAAAACTAGCTGTAGCTGAAAGCTGGTGGCTTGAAGCTGTAACTTTTTAGATATATTTAGATGTTTGACAGAGTAGTTGTAGCTTTTAATAAATGTATAAACTTACTAAAATGGGCATAACTAAAAACAATAATAGTAAATGTATTTATTTTATAAGGTTATTTAAATAAATTAAAATGCTAAAAGTTTGTAGCTCTTTCTAAACGCTACTAGTAGAAGCTTTAAGCCTTTTCTTTTGACCTAAAAGCTTCAAGCTCCTTGAACCAAACAAGGCTTTTAATTAAGTAGGAGTTTTTTCTTAAAAACATGAAACTCCTAAAAACTTCCTGCCAAACATACCCTTATTAGCAATAGTTAGTGCCGTAGCGGTACACTGTTTATAATTTATACCCACTTTTAAATATGGGCATAAATAAAGCCCAATCACAAAACCAAGCACCCCAATATAGACCATTGGTCAATCTCACTACTAAATCTTTTAATCTGGCCGGACCCAATATGCTTCAATAAACGTTTGTTGACCACCCGTTGACTATATGGCCAATATTGACCAATATAGTCAACTTTGACTTTTTCCAGCCCTAAAATACCATAAAAACCATTTAGAAAAGAATAATAAAGTTCCAACTCCACCATATGGAAACGTAGTTCGGAACATCGAATTCCAGTAAGTATGATATCGGGTTAGATCATGTCCCCAAACATTCTAAATTGGGCAATTATGAGGGTTGGATCATGGTCCAACCATGTGAACTCTTATCAATTATTTTTGAAAGTTTTTTATAAATGTTGTTTTAGTTTTTATCACAAACCTCTATGTATGCATGCAAATGCTATTGTTAATGTATGTTTGATACCAGTTAATTTCAAACCTAAGGCATAATTAACACATATCCATAGACTAATAGGTAATAACTAATTTGCTACCAGCCGCTCTATTCAACCTAATCATGGCTTCATAACACAAATATATATTATTCCCTCCATTGTACCTACATTTGCAAAATTTCAAAGTAAATCTATATGTTTGTTCGATCAATCCAATCATTACAGAAGTTAAGGAGGTAATGACTTTCTCTCAAAATATGTCCAGGTAACATTGCAAGTTGCAACTATTTAAATACAGCGGATGACCCATTTTGATACTTTACAACATACTCATTTCAACCTTGACTCATTTTGGCCCGAACCAAATTTAATTTTTTTACAAAAGGCTGTTTTGAAACAAAAGGGGCTGCTCCAAGACCACACCTATCTACTTAGAAATCCTAGATCCCACCTATATACGAATCCGGTTATTTGTTTTACTATTTTATTAATTTATTTAAAAACTCAAATATGCTACATAATATACAAAAACTTATCTTTAACCATCTGAAGGCATATACTAATTCACTTTTTTCATAACTGCTTTAATTTGCTTAATTTTGGGTGTGACTTTTGAAATGATGTGTGACACTTATAATTAACTGAACAATAAAAAGCGCAAACTCGAATCAGTCACTTTATTTATTGTAAGGTTACCGGTTGGTGGGGGACGTCTAATGGTGGCATACACCATTTTTTATTGTAAGGCAATAAATGCGCTATAAATAGTTGATACACAACTTCTCCAATCCGATCGAGCCAATGCATAACTTCTCGAATCCGCACCTTCCATAATCGAAACAATTTTTTCCAATCCGGATTAGAGTTAGTATTGTTTCCTATAATATGATAGTAGTAGTGTTATTTCCCTAAAATTGTTATGGTTGGATGGTAAGAGTAGTGGTGTGCCTTGGTAGTTTTTCCTTGTAAGGCTGTGAATAGGTTGGTATGTTGAATGTTTTAAGCATGATAGATATGAACTAAACCTTAAAAAACCACTGTCCTCTCCTGAATTATTCATATCACAATCTCTCCCGTTTGTACTCGCTCTCCGATCAGCCATCCCACGACCCAGCCTAAACTAATAGCAACTAACAAGGTGTAACCTGTTAGTTGCCGTTTTAAGTGCACATCTAATCTACATATATGAAACCAAGCAAATGTGTTACAAAATGAATTCAGCGACTGCTATTGATGAACAACTAAAACGGTAATGAAATGGTGTTTTTTTTCCAACTCTGCTCGCTGATAACACACAATATATCCATAACTTAATCAATTGTTCATTTTGAATCATTCAACGACCAACAAATTATCCATAACTGAAATACACAATTAACATACATGTTTCCCATACACCATTACACAAACTATCCAGCATAAAGCATCAAAGCGAACATTCTGTTTCAGTGTATTCTCTCTCATTTGAGCATGGCCATGGAACACTATAGCTTCCTGCATCCAAAAACAAACCATCAAAAATGAATAACCATCATTAGTAGGAAAAAGAAAACCAACAAGTTAGTAACTTTTTATTTAAATAACTGTTTTGTCCCTAACAATTCAAACAGGCCATGCAAATCAAGCCAAACCTATAGCTAGAACATAATACTTTCATTGTACATATATTTACTATATCAACTGCACCATTCAACATAGGGACAATTAACAACAATGGCAAGTTCACAGCAGCCGATATATAAATCACAAATATTAAGTATTGATCATTTCTCAAATTATGTGTCCAAATAACATTGCAGCTATTTAAGGATTAGAAATAAAACTTAATAACTTGTATTCCTCTCGATCATGACAACGCTTTTCAAAAAAATTAAGTGCATTAATCGATTCATCAATTATTTTCCCACAATGATAGGCAACTAATACGTTACCATTGCAAGTAGCATCACTAAACCATATGAGTAAACAAAATTTATTCTATTCAAAAGTCACAACACAATCTGTATGCAAGCTCTCTTCAGAGGGTAAACATAAGTAAACAAACGGTTTATGACAACTGATAGAAAAGGAAAGCAAGATGAAAGAGCATTTATTACCTATCTAAGTTCTGAACTTCTGAAAATGAATTGTTCTTGGAATCATACACAATAAACTTCTTCCACCCAAATCCCAGCAAATATTTTCCATCATTTGAAATACACAAAGGAACTGAATGCAAATCCATCGAAGGAGATGCACCATGAAAATATGGGATGGAAACCAATTTAGCCAAGATTCTTTCACTCCATAATCCTTCATTACCCATAAATCTGCACGAATTCCAGGATAAATACAGACCCCACACAACCATTCTCCCAAAGACCCCAACTTCACATCCCTATCACTTGCATCATATGGGGGCAGCAATATTTCCCGGTAAGTCTCCGTTGCTAAATCCAAAGAAAGTATAGTCGACAACTGGGATTTGTTCCTAGCAGACCAATGAAGAGCTCCATTAGAGAACTTACCAAAACCATAACATCGAAATCTTTTAGGAAAACCAAAAACTTCCTTCCAAGTTCCATCCTTTAACGAGTATATCCTAACGAATGTTTCACAATTAGTTGTATCTTTAATATTACAAGAAAGCTTAACAACTTTGTAATTATCAGTAGATGCATCGTACCCAAAACCGTATATAAAAATCCAAAAACGCCCCCTAAATTGATGTTCGCAGTTTGGTAATATGTTAAACTTTCTAGTACTAGGGTTCCAAATAGATAAACCAAAACCCCCATCATTTATGCATACCAATCCATTGCAAGAGCCTACAAATCTAACATTAACTCGACGGATGTGTTTCGGTGGATAATAAATATCTGAAACATTAATGGATAAATTATAAAACACATCATAAAGATTACATCTCTTCATAATCTTTGGCCCAGTAGTAAACATCAGTTGATGGCAATTTAAGTTGCCAGCTGACAAAGCAAGATGAGACTTGACAAATTGAGGATCAGAAATTAAAGAGTACCATGACTTGCAAACAGACTTACACCGTAACAGCGACTCAACCGGAAGCTTTAGGAGAATTTGGACAATGATCTCTGTAAAAAGCATAAGAACAGATGATTGAGGATCTTCTTCTTCTTCAGATCGTTGATGCTTGTGTTTGAGTGCCATTTTCAGTGCCTGCTTACCGACCTAGGGTTTGCAATGTACTCGTCACTGATAGTATTTACTTTATACCCCCTTATATTATTATTATTATTATTATTTTTTATTTTATTTTTTTTTCGCAATTCTAACAAAACATATGGCAAAAATTATAATCATGAGTTAGACATAACTTTTGTAACTTACTCGTATTGAAACTTCAAAATAGTTAACAATCCATCGTTAAGCAGGGGAGACTCTGAGGGTAGGTAATATGGACATCCATTTGGGGCACGTTTTTTTTGGCACAATTTTTTTTATTTTCCCGATATTTTGTATATATATTTTTAAAATACCCGAAATCTTACGTTTATTGCTATTCGGTATGTAACAAACTCGTTCTAATAGCATAATTTTGCTGATTGTTATGTTTATGATTATAACTTTAATCGTTGTTTAAAAAAATTTAGTTTGTTAAGGTTTAAGGGGCTTAATTTTTCCGGCTCGACCGGGTATGTGCTCGAATTCTCAGAGCCGCCATTGACTTAGCTACCGCGCATTAACGGTCCTCTGTAGGGCCAATATTCTATATTAGTTTTAGGATTGTGTATGTCTTTAGATTTGCTTAGAGACAATGTAATACGTACCTCAGTACGTTTATTTTGTATCATGTTATGTAAACTTGGAGAAATGGGGGACCCTATATAAAGGGTCACTTAACCCATTTCTCCACCAACCTTGTGAATAACCCTTTGCAAATATTGTTGTCCATTACTTACAAACTCTCTCTACCTCCCTAACCCTCTAAGTTTCGGCTCATATACCACCAACGCAAGATCCGAGATCTCGGTCCTTGCTAGTTGTTTCCGCCAACTAGTAGAGAGGTTGATCCAAGAAGACTAGTAATTAGTTTGTTGTGTTGTTTGATCTGGTCACGGGACCTACATCCTCTAACGATCAATCGTTGATAGATATAAAAAGTTACTTTTTTCCATTTAGGCATTAATCAACCTTATGTTGTTGATTATGTATAGTTTAAATATGGGTCAAAGTCATAGAACACTAATCATAATTGATAAATCAGATTCTTAAGCATGAATATTAAACTTAAACTACTTACTACTTGTAGAAATGCATGGTTATCTTTGAAGAGGAGAATGAAGCCGTGATTCCCGTTATGGTACCACGTGTTGATGGATATTGAGAGAGAATAATCATTGGTGTTATTAAGGAGTTCTCTACTCTTATGATCAATACTAATGAACAATGATGATAAACGGTTATGAAAACTTTTTTATTAAAACATGTAATAACATAAATATAAAGTTTGGAGACTTGATGTCAAGTACTAATGACTTGTTAGCCCTAAAAAACTTATTCATGTAAAAAAATGTAAATATTTTTTTAACTTATAGGTCACTTCATGCTATAAACAACCATAATAGTATGCCATCGCACATCCTTTCAAATCAATTATGTACACCATATCCGGTCAAATCATATGGACCGTGTATATATGGTCAGTATGTGTTAATCTGTTAGTGTTAAAAATTAATTAGTCATTTCTTTGCCGGTCAAAAAAAAAAACATTATACGAGCCTTGCGAGATGGTCGTGTTTTTTTTCTGTCATAACGTCTGCTAGTATTACATACCAATGCTGATGTCTGATATTGAGAGAGAATAATCATTGGTATTATTAAGGAGTTCTCTACTCTTATGATCTATAATTAATGATCAATGATGATAATCGGTTATGAAAACTTTTTTATTAAAACATGTAATAACATAAATATAAAGTTTAGAGACTTGATGACAAGTACTAATGACTTGTTAGCCCTAAAAAACTTATTCATGTAAAACAAGGTAAATATTTTTTAGCTTATAAGTCACTTCATGCTATAAACAACCATAATAGTATGCCATCGCGCATCCTTTCAAATCAATTATGTGCACCATATCCGGTCAAATCATATGGACCGTATGGTATGACGAGAAATGAACATATGGTCAGTATGTGTTAATCTGTTAGTGTTAAAATCAATTAGTCATTTCTTTGCCGGTCAAAAATAAATAAAAAAACATTATACGAGCCTTGCGAGATGGTCGTGTTTTTCTTTTCCTGTCATAACGTCTGCTAGTATTACATACCAGTGATGTTGATGTCTGATATTGAGAGAGAATAATCATTGGTGTTATTAATGAGTTCTCTACTCTTATGATCAATACTAATTAATGATCAATGATGATAATCGGTTATGAAAACTTTTTTATTAAAACATGTAATAATATAAATATGAAGTTTAGAGACTTGATGCCAAGTACTAATGACTTGTTAGCCCTAAAAAACTTATTCATGTAAAAAAATGTAAATATTTTTTAAATTATAAGTCACTTCATGCTATAAACAACCATAATAGTATGCCATCGCGCATCCTTTCAAATCAATTATGTACACCATATCCGGTCTAATCATATGGACCATATGGTATGACGAAAAATGAACATATGGTCAGTATGTGTTAATCTGTTAGTGTTAAAAATTAATTAGTCATTTCTTTGCCGGTCAAAAATTAAAAAAAAAAAAACATTATACGTGCCTTGAGAGATGGTCGTGTTTTTTTTTTCTGTCATAACATACCAGTGATGCTGATGTCTGGATATTATGCTCTGAACATGACAAATTAATGTGTGCCACCATTTATCTTAACTATATTTGACTTAACCCAAGTCACACATTTGGAATCAAAAGTTTCAAAGATTTTCAACACACATGTTTACCTGGTCGAAATGAATTTGCACTCCAGCATGAAGGATTGATTAGTTTCTTTTGTATCCGTCTTATTGAATCGTTTTTGCCTAATATTACATCATTATTAATTTAAATTATGATTCAAATGAGACTTGAAAAACCCGAAAACATGATTCGAATAGGCGACTAATGAGTTCATAGTCAAATTTCCCATCTGATTTTTAAAATCAAAATCGACGACTATATATATATATATATATATATCTACGAGTTCATTTCTTCTTCGATCTTGTCAATAGAATCTTGTTACAGATTGCTATGGTTATGTGATCACAGAGATCAGAATAGTTAAACTTTCAAAGTTATTGTTATTTCTTAGAAGGGTTTTTTTTGTGATTATTATAAATCAGATTCGTTATGAATATTTGTTCACAAATTGTTTTCTAACTTAGGTGTGCAGAAATCATTTCAAAATTTTGTGCTCCCTAGATTCACATATTAGTGTTGGAATACCTGCCTGTACCTTTAATATATGACTTCTAATTATCTTGGAGTTTATTTGGTGTCTTGAGGGATTTTCGGTAGTGCAAGAACAAAATTATGACTTCTAATTATCTTGGAGTTATGTGGATTTATGGGTAATGAAGGCTTTGTTGGAAAATTTAGAAAATGTGAATGGAAATTAATTATTGTAATAATAATATAAAACTCTTGATTGGTGAAACTCTTGAGTAAAGTGGCTTGATGACACTTAATGAGTTTTTATTATTACATTAAGTCACTAATTAAGTGAGACACTTGTTTTCTTTCAACTCTTGAATATATTAGTTGGCTTTGTGTCTCATTTGAGAGAACTAGAAAAATGTACGTTCACTTTAAAAAATCCATATGGTTAGAGATGAGTACTCTCTACTTGATTCCTTCATCACATTATTCTAGCATATTCATTTTCAAGAATACCGATATACCCGATGTAACCTCGGGCGCGTAGCCTTTCCCGGCAGTACATACTGCTTCGGCTGTTGTACCCTGGGAAACAGACGGACTCTTTAGTAGAGACCCGAAATCTGTTTTAAAGAAAGCGTATTGAATACATGCCTCAACCAACGCTTAATAATAATATTATGTTCATGTATTGTTGCAGCCAATGGAGTTGGGTCAAGGATAAGAATCTGTAGCCACACCAAGGAAAACTAAGACGAATGTGAAGATACTCAACGTGTGAAAGACTCGGGTCAAGAAGTTCTTGGTGAAGTTCTCACCAAAGACATTGACACGAATCTATATTAATTGTTCTCTTTATTAATTTTATTTTTGGTTTTGTACACGGTAATCTACTAGGATATTTCCATTGTATAACGAGAGTATCGTTATACTTATTTTATTTTATCACTATAAAGATTATTGTGACCCATGCCCTACAATCTTAAAACAAAATTTTTCATAAGATTGTTGCTACAATCTTAAAACCTTATTTATAAGGATTTTGGATTCACGAAATGGTTTGAAATAAAAAATATTTTAGATATTATAATCTTATAAATATATTTTTTTTGGGAAATTATGCGTAGTACAACTTGGTGTGTTTGGATTTTAGAGATCATGATGCAATATTAAATCCTATACCGTATTACAAAACGTAATATTTGATTCAACTGTTTGGTTCTAAAAAAACGATTTGTGTAATCGTTTGTATTCTAACTATAGTGTTAGAACCGATCTTGGAAAACCATTGGGTTTTCATTAGTTTTGTTTAACGATTTTTGCAATCGTTTATGTCTAACAGTTGTGTTAGAAATGGTTTTAAGTAAACCATTCGCTTCTTGTAAACGTTAAATATCTAACATGCGTGTAAGATACGATTTATTTATAACGTTTTGTGTAAACGCTAATTTTCTAATGAGCGTGTTAGAAAATATTGTAGTGAGACGTACATGTGTGTTTTGGTGAAATAGTGCACAAAAGATTCCATGTGTGTCTGTTCATATTCCTCCCATTAACTTATTAATAATTCAAGCATCGACTCGATGTTAATGGAGCGATCTTTGGGCTATACATTAGAAAACCAACAATTTATAAGGTTTTGTCATAATGACTATTGGTTCATGAATGTATTGTCTTTCCTCTAACGTGCGTGTTATAATTGTTTAAGTTCTAACATGTTTGTTGGAAATTGTTTATTTTATAAACCATACTGATTGAAAATGTTTTATATGAACATTTAATTTTCTAGTGTGTGCATTAGAAAAATTTATAAATGGTTTATTTTATAAACTCTATCATTTGAAAACGTTATTATATGAAAACGTTAAGGTTTATAATGTGCGCTTATATTAAATCTAAATCATATAAAACTGTTTGATGTTTGATTTTATAAATTTTTTTTATATTAATAATAAAATATTTTCTAATACTAAGGAAATGATTTAGAATGATTCAAAACAAAGTTTTGCATATTTTAATTTTTTTTAAATGGTTCACTACTCTTGCTAAAAGTAGTATATATTAAACTAAGATAACGTTCACAAGGATACTTTATGGTCACAACAACTTCGTGTTGTGCGAACAAGATTGATTGTTCAAGCTTTGCTACTTAAGTGTAGTAATTGTAACAAGTTGATGTTATTTGAACATATTTGTTCAAGAGTATGGTTTCAAAAGTAAAACGAGGATATGTGTGCATGAATTTCTATTTGAGGGAATACTTGGACACATAATATAAAATGATATCACTGAGATGATTATCCATATGGATTTGATGTGTAAATGTCGTATGTTTATCCATATGGAGTTTTGAATTAATATATGAATTAATACATGTTAATGACATATTAACTCCTTGGAAATTCACTAAGTGTGAATTGTAACATATGAATTAATATATGTTAATGACGTATTAATTCCTTGGAAATTCACTAAGTGTGAAGTGTAACATATGAATTAATATATGTTAATGACGTATTAATTCCTTGGAAATTCACTAAGTGTGAAGTGTAACATATGAATTAATATATGTTAACGACGTATTAATTCCTTGGAAATTCACTAAGTGTTAATTGTAACATATGAATTAATATATGTTAATGACGTATTAATTCCTTGGAAATTCACTAAGTGTGAATTGTAACATATGAATTAATATATGTTAATGACGTATTAATTCCTTGGAAATTCACTAAGTGTGAATTGTAACATATGAATTCATATATGTTAATGACGTATTAGCTCTTTGGAAATTCACTAAGTGTGAATTGTAACATATGAATTCATATATGTTAATGACGTATTAACTTTTTGGAAATTCATTAGTGTGAATGGTAATGAGATATTTAAATCCTTGGATATTCATCATTGAAAATTCATCGACTTAATTGAATTTAAGTAAATCTCAAGAGATTTACTATAATATGCTTACAATAGCGATGGACATATAGATGTTTATACCATCATTCACTTTGTTTGAACTATGTGGAAGTTTTATCTTTCATTTCGGGAGAGTATCCCAATAAATAGTTTCAAGAAACAAAAATGAAATGTATAAATTATTTTATGCAAATGTGAATACCAAAAGTTTGAGTGTTAATCCAATTGACTTTATCTCAGCATAATAGTGATTGTAGATGAGTAACATTAATCATGATGAATGTATTCATCAAAATGATTTGGATTAAGACTTATGCTTAAAGTCCATATAAGTCAATAAATAAGTTATGTTCCTTAAATGAATGATAAAGTTATGTATGCACTATATACAATAAGTCGTGAGACTTTCCTAAATATTAAGGTTTGGGCGTTGTGAATAAGTCTCATAATTTTGTCTAAAGGGTTGAGTGTTTCAAAGTGATATTGTAATGGCTGTGAAGGATCAGAATGATGCATCTTCTGTTCACATGCTAAAGTATTGTAGTCTAAAGCATGCTAGACTAATACTTGTTAATTATGGTTCTTTATAAAGACTAATTAACGTGAAATTTGAAACATCAACAACACAAGAATGAATTTGTGTATAGACAAATTTAAAGAAATTTTCATTTAATCTAAGGAAATGATATAACTTGTGAGGATCACAAGAAAACCTTGAACTCTTTAGGTATGTTCTAGATGGTGATTTATTTTAGATCTGTGATGGTTTGTTAACAACCTTATGATAAGTTTAGCTTAAACTTTAGAAAGTGGTGGAAGCTAACACTAAGGCATGTGTTATGACCCACTGATACAAAGACGTGGTCTTGTTCAAATCATAAGTGTCGAGTTGTCTTTATAAGTAAAGTTAAACAAACTATATCAAAATGCAAGAAATTTTGAGGAAGCCATTTAAGAAACTACTCTTTAGAAGTATGTAGAAATGGTAATTGATAGGATTTATCAAATTTGTGTGGAAAGGAAGAACCTTTCTCTACCCCATTTGAAAGTTGGATGATGTTATCTGATAACACTTAAATGTGGGGGGTGTCTTGCATTTGAACGTGGAAGGTTTACTTATAAGGATACCCCATTTGAAAGTTGGATGATGTTATCCAATAACACTTAAATGTGGGGGAAAGTTTACCAATAAGGATAATTATCTAAAAATTTCAAACATGTAACCTCGTGGAGTACACAATGATCAAAACGATCTAATCTAGTGATTAGAATCGAGTGCCAAATGGTTGCTAGATGTATGATATGGCATACTAGAGGCAATATTAACTTACAAGTTAAGAGCACGTCATAACAACTCATCTTAATTGAAATTATCTAGTATGACTTGACAAAGTCATAGATAATGGTTTTGGATCCAACAACCCAAGGGTTGATGAGAGATGGAGTTGTGGAATGAGACTAAAGCCCATGAAAAAAACGGATATTTGAAGGAAAACCAAACTTAGTTGACTGGAGATCCCAAGATCTAAGTTCAATAGGACAACCTAATTGTATATCTAAGTGTGGTCACTTTGGAGGCATAGCCAATGTATAAGTTGACATATAAGCTAATATATATTTATATATATATATATATATATATATATCCTTCTAAATTGTAAAGGTAGTTTAACTACTTCCTAGTCCATTCCTATAACAACAGTGGCATGTTGTGAGGCTAAGCATAATTAATGGTTAATGATTTATGTAAATCATTATAACCTCAATGCTTTTAATGGTTTATAAATAATCACCTATGTGAAAGAGAAGTGAGGTCGCTTCGAATGAAAGTGTGGGGTGCGCAATTTTTAGAGCTTTCACAGAACCAGGCTAGTGTTCCAGGACCATAATGGACACGACAATGAGGGGATGTGCTCGGCTAGGGAGAGTATTATGTGAAGTGTATTGTCGTCTACACAAATGGGGGGTTAGTTCAAGGAAATCGCGTCTACTAACCGCTAGGAGGCTAAGTATACTTCTCAAAGGAAGGTTCAAAGGTAACACCTACCTATCCTGCAATACTCAACCGTCGAGGTTCCATTGGATATATTGTGTGTGTTTTGATCAATCTCCATCCATGTGGGGGATTGTTGGAAAATTTAGAAAATGTGAATGGAAATTAATTATTGTAATAATAATATAAAACTCTTGATTGGTGAAACTCTTGAGTAAAGTGGCTTGATGACAGTTAATGAGTTTTTATTATTACATTAAGTCACTAATTAAGTGAGACACTTGTTTTCTTTCAACTCTTGAATATATTAGTTGGCTTTGTGCCTCATTTGAGAGAACTAGAAAAATGTACGTTCACTTTAAAAAATTCATATGGTTAGAAATGAGTACTCTCTACTTGATTCCTTCATAACATTATTCTAGCATATTCATTTTCAAGAATACCGATAAACCCGATGTAACCTCGGGCGCGTAGCCTTTCCCGGCAGTACATACTGCTTCGGCTGTTGTACCCTGGGAGACAGGGGCTCTTTAGTAGAGACCCAAAATTTGTTTTAAGGGAAGTTTATTGAATACGTGCCTCAACCAACGCTCAATAATATTATTATGTTTATGTATTGTTGCAGCCAATGGAGTTGGGTCAAGGATCCACACCAAGAAAAACTAAGACGAATGTAAAGATACTCAACGTGTGGAAGACTCGGGTCAAGAAGTTCTTGATGAAGTTCTCACCAAAGACATCGACACGAATCTATATTAATTGTTCTCTTTATTAATTTTATTTTTGGATTTGTACACGGTAATCTACTAGGATATTTCCCTTGTATAACGAGAGTATCGTTATACTTATTTTATTTGATCACTTTAAAGATTATTGTGACCCATGCCCTACAAGCTTATGAAGTGAGAATCTAGGACTAGAGCACGCTTTATGAATTATAAATCTAGATGAACTCCGTGATTACAAAGCATACACAACCATTCTTCGAAATACTGAAGTAATATGTTGGGAATATATTCAGATAAGCAATATATCATCTGTTTGGCTCTTAGATAAAATAGGAAAAGAAAATTGGTTCATGGAGAGTTGTAAGTTAAATGGTGATTGTTCAAAGCTTTAGGATAAATATATGCATACCATTACTTCCCTTTTCTTTTATATATATGCTTATTGATATGGTATACAAGTTGGGGTACTGGAAGATCGACCGTTTCGCAGGCCTGTGAAGGACCTTGCATTTGTAGTTGCTCGCTTTTATGAACACAGAGGAAGCTTTCAAATTTATCATATGGTACGATAAGTTACACTTATTTGCCTTCCTACAGAAATATTTGTTAACATTTAATAAAACTTGATTCTATAAGAAGAAAAAAAACACCCTTAATAAAATCATCACTAGTTATGACTGATAAACATGTTACCTACACTAAATAGGAATATGATAACAACCAAAATGTATTATCATACCGACATCTTTGGCATCATACAAAACATACTATACATAGCATATTTATATAAATTTTAAAACGACAACACTCTTTTGGCAACCGGACCCAATACACCCATCCATGGCTATATTGAAAACTACTTGTCAAATTGATGCATAATTGCATACTATGTTTCTCAAAACAAGACTAAACATATCCATATAAAGTATTGTTTCTCATATGATTATGGAAAGATATGGATTCCAGCTTCCAGAAACATACCAGCAAATTTATTACTCGAAACAAACATAAACACATAGTCTGTACTAATATTCATCTTAATATTTCGTTACTGATACTTAAATTCATACAACAATAAAGCACAGTTGACCATCATTTGCTCAGTCAATCCAGGAGCAATAACCACTGTAGTAGCCACTCAGAGCCTGCATTAATAGAGAAAAAACCACCTCAGTTAGTAACCTTTTTCTTAACTAACTTTTAAGTCCCTAAGATTTCACATGTCCCATGCAAATCAAGACAGGCTGCTTTCATTAGCAAGTGCTGTTGTTGGAACAAAAGCTAATTTATTATCAACTTATCTATTCAAAACAACCACCTTTTCAAATTCACAGAATCACAGTAGCCATTACATTTGCAAATTTTCAAAAAAAAAGGTAACAGATATGTTCAATGTAATCATTAGTATTTAACTTCTCTTAAACTATGCGTCCAATTAACATTATAACAGTTTAAGGAAACATAATCAAATGTATCAAACTTGTATTATTCCTCTTGATGACAACATCTTT
Source organism: Bidens hawaiensis (assembly GCF_021521415.1). Taxonomy (NCBI): domain Eukaryota; kingdom Viridiplantae; phylum Streptophyta; class Magnoliopsida; order Asterales; family Asteraceae; genus Bidens; species Bidens hawaiensis. The sequence continues at coordinate 486,782 of NW_027492108.1, read as the reverse complement.
TTTTCAAATGGGAAAAATGACCAAAATGGCTATTTTGACCTTTTTCAAATTCTCAAAGTGACCTTTTTTCTATTCTGTCGGATCCAAGCAAATAAATTTGTCGTATCCAACCAAATAAATTTGTCACCTGACAGATTAGACAAGTACTTAGTAAATTTTAAATAAGCAACATATTTGTTCAATGTAATCATTGCAGAAAATAAGTATTGTACTTATCCTAAACTAGAGTCCAATTAACATTATACCTATTTGAGGATTTGGAATCAGATGTATCAAACTTGTATTCTTCTTGAAGACATTTTTTTTTTCAAATTTGCAGAACATTAATCCATTCATATATGTTCATACAATAATGGCCAACTAATATGTTACCGTTGCAAGTTGTCTCACTACGCCATATGAGTACAGTAAACAAAACTTCCTTCTACTCATAAATCACAACACAATTTGTATGCAAACTTCTAACAGTAGACAAAGCGTCTTTAGAGGGTAAAAAGAAGTAGACAGCGTATGGTTTATTACAACTGACAGGAAAGGGAAAACATCTTAAAAGAGAAAAAATTACCTATATATCTCCAAGACCTGCTGTAGGCATAGGTGAAACCAAACTCTCAACAAACGTACAAGCCTCGAGACATCTATCTGAGTTCTGAATTTCTGAAAATGAATTGTTCTTGGAATCATACACAATCAGTTTCGTCCACCCGAATTTCAGCAAAAATTTTCCATCATCATTTGAAATACATAAAGGCATAAAAAGTCGATCCCTCCCAGGATCGGTCAAACACGGGATGGAAACCAATTTAGTCCAAGAATCTGCCACTCCATAAACCTTCATCACCCATACATCCGTACGAATTCCACGATAGTTACAAAGCACACATAACCATTCTTTCAAAGACCCCAATGCCAATTCCTTATCACCTTCATCATACACAGGCTGCAAAACTTCCCCAAAAGTCTCTGTTGCTAAATCCAAAGAAAGTATAAACCACGTATAGGATGATGATGCAAAATCTTTCATAGCAGCCCAATGAAGAACCCCGTTACAATAATTACCAGAGCCAAAGAATGAATAACGATGAGGATAAACACCAACCTTCTTCCAATTTCCACTTTTCAATGAGTATATCTTAAATAAAGTTTCATGCTTAATACTATCAGTCTCATAACAAGATAATTCAACAACTTTGTAATCGTCAGTAGACTGTTGGTACCCAAAACCATACACCACATAACCAATCTGCATTTTATCACAACCACTGGGTGGCAATCTGTATGAGTTTCTAGTACTCGGGTTCCAAATAAACAGAACACCATTCCCAACATTCATGCATAGCAATCCATTGCAAGAACCACCAACCCAAACATTTCTGAAAGGGTGCTCGGATGGATAATCAAGCTCTAAAGCATTAATTGAATTGCCATACATCACATCACGAAGACTACAAGTCTTGAATTTTATTATTTTCGGTGTGCGAATGGACCGACTGTAGCCTTTTGAATTAGTGCTATAAATTAGTCGATGGCGATTAATGTTTGTAGTTGAGATAGCAAGATGAGACTTAACAAAATGAGGATCGGATATTAAAGAGTACCATGACTTGCAAACAGATTTACACCTTAACAGTGAATCAACCGGAAGCTTTAGGAGAATTTGGACAATGATCTCCGTAAAAAGCATAAGAACAGATGATTGAGGATCTTCTTCAACTTCAGATCGTTGATGCTTGTGTTCGAGTGCCATTTCAGTGCCTGCTTACGGAACTAGGGTTTGGTAATGTACTAATTTCAGTCCCAACTGGTTATATATATATAACATGTTAATTTTTTTCCAGAATAATAATAATAATATGCGTCTTACCCCCTTCAAGTTTTCTTAGTTGTTTTAAATTCACTAGAGAATGTCCATGGACCATTTTGGCCTTCCATTTTCTAAAATTGTCCATATAAATCTGAAATCCTTAAAATGTCCACTAAAGAATCGACGGTCAGCCTCTTTTGTATCTGTAATCCTTCAAATGTTTGAAAGTTTTTATAACTGTTTTGTGTTTTTAGCTTGTATCCAAATATTATTTCCTTTAAATTCTTACGGTTGATGTTAGTAGTTGCCGGCGTTAGTTACGTACCAATGACATAGTTCACCGTCGATTGGTAGTTACCAATGAAATACCGATGGATTGTTTAATTTAATGTACACCTTTTTGATGTATTGTTGTTACTAAAACTCTTATGTTTGATAGTGTAATCAATTAAACAAACTCTTTCATTTTTACCAAAATGGGATGCTTTCATAAAAGGCTTGTCATTTCAAATAAAAGGATCCAATTATAATAAAGAGGCAGGTAAACGGGCAACAAGCTGTGCCGCAACCCCCTTTTGAATGGCAAAACCAATCCTACTGAAAATAAAATTATCGTTCTTTGGCGTCGTTGAGTTACTGTGCACTACCCGCTGAACTCTTTTTAGAAACATAGCAGCCACCCCCTTTTGAATGGCAAAACCGATCTTACTGAAAATAAAATTATTGTTCTTTGACGTCGTTGAGTTACTGTGCACTACCCGCTGAACTCCTTTTAGAAACGTTCGGGAGCAAGAGACCCAAATGTATCACAAGCAAAAGAAATGAAGGCTTGTTGATTCTCCACACACGCCTTCTCGTGCTTAACAATTTTTCCTGCTTCTGCCTTTAACACGGCATGCCTAGCAACAAACCCGGTCCCTAAGCCCGACAAGAGGGGACACCCCAGTAAGGTCCACACAAGCATGCTTCCCCCAGTAAGGTCCACACAAGCATGCTTCCCCCCAGCCCATCCAAACACAAGAATGTCTGCTGGTCGGAGAGTAGACCTTCCTTCACGCGGATGCTTTCGAAAAATATTTATTGTGCCTTTCGATCAACGTACAAAATGTCAATTCTCATAGATTTGAACACATAATATTAGCAATCCTATAGATCACACACATATATATACGAATCCAGGTATACGAGGCATGTGGCTGGAGCGCATATTGTATTGGTAAGTTTCACATTTCACTCAAGCTAATTTTGGTATATCAAAACCTCTAAATAGCCAATACACAACTTCTCCAATCTGAGCCAATGCATAACTTCTCCGAGCCGCACCTTCCATAGTCGAAACACTTATTTTCCAATCTGGATTAGAGTTGGTATTGCTTTCTTATAATTCGTAATAGCACGGTTTTTTCTTTAAAATTGTTATGGTTGATGGTAGTGATGGTGTTTTTTTTAGTTTTTCCTTGTTCTTTCCTTGCAAGGCTGATAGGCCGGTATATAAGTTGAATGTTTTAAGCTACATAAAAAAGAATGAAGCTCTAAAAAACCATCATGTCCCTATTCTATTCGCCTCTCCTAAATTATACCTATCATGAATCTCCCTTGCCTGCCCTATCTTTCCGATCAGCCATGGGCGGACCTTAGTGGGGGCGGGGAGGGGCTGTGGCCCCCTGGTTTTCGGTTCAAAATTATGATATATAGCCCATATCTTTGTAATTATGCTATGCTTTATATCTTTGACCCCTCCTATCCAAAAGCCCATATTCATTTATGTGCAAGAACATGTTATCTTTTTGGGATTTATGGTCTTTTTTTTATGAAAAAAAATTTGTTGCTTTATATGCATGAACTTATGATTGTTAGGAATCTGATAACAAACAAAATGTATCAATACGTTGAGAATCTCCAAATCGATTCATCAAAATACGTTAGATTACTTTCATACCAACATCTTTGGTATCATACTAAACATAGCAATATTTATATAAATTTTAAAACGAGAATTCTCTTTTTGCAGCCTGACCCGACCCAACCTGCATAGCTATATTAAAAACGACTTGTCAAATTGATGCATAAGTTGCATACCATGTTTATCAAAAGAAGACTAAATAAGCATATCCATACAAAGTATTATTTCTCATATGAATATGGGAAGATATGGATTCCGGCATCCAGAAACATACCATCAAATATATTACTCAAAACAAACATCAACATATAGTCTTTACAATAATCATCTTATTTTTTGGTTACCGATACTTTAATTCATACAACAATGATGCACCGTTGACCTTCGTTTGCTCAGTCAAGCCAGAAGCAATAACCACTGCAGTAGCCATCAGAGTCTGCAATATAATAGAGAAAAAACCACCAAGTTAGTTACTTTTTTTCTATAAATAATTTTTTTACCCTAACATGTCACATGTGCTACGCAAATCAAGCCAAACCTAACACATGCTGCTTTCATTAATATGTACTAGTTGTTGGTAAAAAGGCTTATTCACTATCAACTTCTCTGTTCAAAACAACCTTTTCAAGTTCACAGCCATTCTTCCAAAAACTTACAAATTTGTTCAATATTGTAATCATTACAGAAAATATGTATTGGACTATGAGTACAGTTAAAATATAGCTATTTAAGGAATTGGCATCAAATGTATCAAACTGTCATCAAGAAGAATACAAGTATTGGCCTATGAGTCCAATTAAATTATAACTATTTGAGGATTTGGAATCAAATATTCAAATGTATCAAACTTGTATTCTTCTTGATGACAACCTTTTTTTTTCAAATTTGCAGCGCGTTAATCCATTCATAAATGTTCACATATACAATAATAGCCAGCTAATATGTTACCATTGCAAGGAGTCTCATTACGCCATATGGACTATATGAGTACCGTAAACAAAACTTCCTTCTACTAATAAGTACACGGCGTATGGTTTATTACAACTGATAGGAAAGGGAAAACATGTTAAAAGAGCAAAAATTACCTATATATCTCCAAGATCTACTGCAGGCATAGGTGAAACCAAACTCTCAACCAAAGTACAAGCTTCACGACATCCAAATTCTAAGCTCTGAATTTCTGAATATGAACTGTTCTTGGAATCATACACAATAAAAATCCCAAACTCCAATTTCAGCAAACATTTTCCATCACTTGAAATACACAAAGGCATAAGAAACGGTTTCATCCAAGGATCAGTCGAATACGGGATGGAAACCAACTTAGTCCAAGAATCTTTCACTCCATAAACCTTCATCACCCATACATCCGCAAGAATTCCGCGGTAATCACAAAGCACACATAACCATTCTTTCAAAGACCCCAATGCCAAATCCTTATCACCTTCATCATACACAGGCTGCAAAACTTCCCCATAAGTCTCTTTTGCTAAATCCAAAGAAACTATAGTCCACGGATAAGATGACGATCCATCATCTTTACTAGCAACCCAGTGAAGAGCCCCAATATTACAAAACTTACCAAAACCATAATAGAATGAATAACGATGAGGACAAACACCAATGTTCTTCCAATTTCCACTTTTCAACGAGTATATTTTAACTAAGGTTTCACGCTTATCTTTATTATTAAAAGACAATTCAACAACTTTGTAATCACCAGTTGACTCTTGGTACCCAAAACCAAGCCGCACATGCCAACCTGGGCGCGCATTAATATAACCACTGGGTGGCAATCGGTTTGCTTCTCTAGTACTAGGGTTCCAAATAAACCGAACGTCCACCTCAGCATCCAACATGCATAGCAATCCATTGCAAGAACCATATATAGTTTGGGAGTACTCTCAATGGATAATCAAGCTCTAAAAGACTTTTAATGGAATTGTCATACAGCAAATCATGAAGATTGCAGACCTTAATTTTTAGTATTGGCTGACAGGTAACATTTTGAGAATACCGACTCATGTCGCAGCTTCTAGTGCTATAAATTAGTCGATGGCGATTAATGTTGGTAGCTGATATAGCAAGATGAGACTTGACGAAATGAGGATCGGAAATTAAAGAATGCCATGACTTGCAAACAGACTTACACCTTAACACCGATTCAACCAGAAGCCTACACAGAATTTTGACAATAACCTCTGTTAGAATCGTAAGAACAGATGATTGAGGATCTTCTTCATCTTCAGATAATTGATGCTTGTGTTCGAGTGACATTTTCAGTGTCTGCTTACCGACCTAGGGTTTTCAACAGTTGTCAGGGTATATATATAGTCCTCATTTGTTTAGTTTATACGGTACTTTATAATATACCCCTTGTAATTGACTTGTTTGCATCTTTTAACAAAACATATCTAGGGTACGTGGCAGAGAATTATAAAGTTCTTAACTTACTCACTGATACTACAAAATCATCATTGATGGATATATAAATAAAGCTTGATTTTTTCCATTTCGGCATTAATCAACAAATATTATGTTAAGTTGTTCATTCAAAATGTCGCAACTAGAAACCAAAAGGGCGAATAGGTTTTCTCTCCTAAATTTTCGGAATGCCGCCACTGAAATCACGTATGAAGGAGAATGTTTGGTACGATGTTCCGTCCAAGAAAGGCAGAGACATGAGTAACGGGAATGCAGCGAAGAAGAGGGACATGGTCACAAAGTTTTTTGTCTCTAATTTGCCGGGGAAATGCTCATCAGGTGACCTGATCCGACTGTTAAAGGAGTATGGGGACGTCGATGATACGTATATAGCGCGTAAATTAGATAAACTGGGGAAGAGGTTCGGATTCATTACATTCCATAATGTTTCAGATCCTAAGAGGTTGGAGAATGAGATGAGAGATGTTTGGATTGGCTCTTATAAGTTGTTCATTGTTATTGCAAGATTCGTCGATGGAGAAAAGGTGGATACAGAGATGGATAATATGAAGAAGAAGACAAAGTATGTTGAAAATAGAGGGGGGGGGGGGAGTCAAGGGGGTTTCAGTTCCGGTGAGCGCGGGGTATGTTTGGAAACAGTCGTTCTGCGATGTAGTTAATAACAAGAAACAGGTTGAAGTTATAGAGACGATTAAGATTAATAACAATTTCCGGGCGTTTACGCATTGGTACGAGAATGCACTGGTGGGTAGGGTGGTGGATTTCAAGACTTTGACATCTCTTAGAAGACTGTTAAAGGAGTTTGGTTATTGTAGAGTTGGCATCAAATATCTTGGAGGATTTCATGTTCTCTTATCGTTTGATGAGATGGAGCGAATGGTACACTTTAAAGATACGGAGGACTCTTGGAAAGGGTGGTTCGATCATTTGAGTAGATGGGAGGGTCAATTGATTGATTATGAATGCATTGCCTGGCTTAAAATTCATGGTGTTCCATTACACTTAGCTTTTAATTCGGTATTTAATGACGTAGGCAGGAAGTTTGGTAACGTGGTCTTAGAGGCTCAAATTGATGACACTGTGGAAGATGTCTCTTTTACTACCATTGCAATTCTTTGCAATAATTCGGCCAGAATTGATGCAATGTTGAACTTGAGGTGGAATGATTCGAAGTATAGTGTTTGGGTAGAGGAAGAATGTGGTGAATGGATACCAGACTGCATCACAAATTTCGACGTTGAATATGGAAGTTGATCGGAATGCGGATAGTGGTCGGAATCCGGACGTGGAGGATTCGCCGATAGGGACAGTGAGCCAAGTTTGGAATCTAATGCTAGTTTGGAAAACGTTCGAAATCCCGTATTGGCAGGGAATGTCTCCAATCACGAGGAGACTATTTTTGGGAGTGTCTCTCAACATGGAAGGGATGAGCTGGACGTTAATAGTAAAAATAAGAGGAAAACTTTCAAAAAGATAAAAGGCGGAAGGAGCTTTAGTGGGTCACCAGCAAAGGCCCAACAAGAGGCCCGACGATCCTTTTGACATTGATAGGTTCATTGGGGTTTCATATAATGGGCCGCCCTGTCATGGAGGTAATGAAGAAGGTAGTCCGTCAAAGCACTCCTGATTTAAACAAACGTGTGGAGCATAATATATATCTTTGCAAATGGTTGAGGATAATTCTTATGTTCATGAGGGAGGGAGTGACTGACCACCAACCTGATGCGACGTTAGCCATTAGGATCGGTGTCAGAGAAAATAACACGGTGGTTAGAGATGAGGCCAGAATCACGATTGAATTGGGAGAGGTGTTGGGTGCTTCCAACATCAATTATTTTGAGAACCAGGTATGTAAGATTGTGGGTGATGAAGGGTTTCAAGGTGTGGACCCATGAATTTATTTTCATTGAACGTGAGGGGAACAGGGGTGGTAGGTAAGGCCGATTGGTGTAGATATCTTAGAAAGGTACATGAGGTGAATTTCATGCTTATTCAGGAGTCTTTGGGGTCGGGCATTCAGGATAAAATTACTGAAAGATTTTTTGGGGGAAGGGTGATTTTGGATTTGAATTAGTGGAACCAAGATCGTTCGGTCCTTTCAATTCATAGATGTAGATCTCGGACCTATGAATGGGGATATTCCCGAAACTGACAAACAAAAAAGGAAGTGAGTTAGACAAAAAAAGAAGCAACTTGGACAAAAGGAAACGAAGTGGCTTAGACAAATCTTTTTTGTCGATAACCTCAGACCAATCAATCGAATATGGATTAATACGTAATCGATTGAACACTACTTGAAAACGACTCTTCTGCTCAGAAATGAATGTGAAGGTATTATAATCTCGAATGTTCTCAGTTCCGGTACGTAGACCAAATAAGACAATGCAAGCAAAAGTTCCTAGATTCATGGAGATATAGAACAACATATAAGTTATCATGCTTGCATATCCATCATTTGAGTCTCCAACAATTATTCCAATAATTACATATCCGATTTGCCCTATGGACGAATATGCAAGCATACGTTTCATGCTTGTTTGAGTAATAGCAATGAGATACCCCAATATCATGCTAAGAATAGCTAGGATTTCCAGAATAAGATGTCATTTGTTTGATCTGCAATCGCCTTTAAAACCACTCTCTCAAAGTCTTCACGGTTTAGCCACGAATTAAAAAACGGAACGGTTTCGGATCGTAATTGCAAGTAAAAGTTTTTAACAGGGTCGGGTTATGGTCCGGCTTCCCCCTCGACAAAATTTTATAAATAGATGTAGGCCATTTATCAACAAAGTTCTCGCACACCAAGAACCGATCAATTTTGCTCAATTTGTTACCCACTGCAAAAGTGAACTTACCACCCTTAAGACCCAATTCCACAAGCGCCGCATCACAGATAAAAGCGTTAAAATCCATGGCTGCTCTAGCATTAAATATGGAATTTATCTGTTCATCTTGAGACCGAACTGAGTTAAAGACACCACCAAGAACCCAACACCCATCTCTAGATGCCACAACCTTAACCAACGATGACCACAACCTTCTCTTATCCAAAGTATTTTTTTTGTGGCGCATAAATGTTTAAAATATTGATATCCTCACCACTGCCCTTCAAGTGACCAGAGACTAATAAAAAATAACGCTCTTTCCGAACAAAACCAGGCTCAAATACCTTCAAATCCCAAACACTAATGAGGGCTCATTAGTGTTTGGGATTTGAAGGTATTTGAGCCTGGTTTTGTTCGGAAAGAGCGTTATTTTTTATTAGTCTCTGGTCACTTGAAGGGCAGTGGTGAGGATATCAATATTTTATACATTTATGCGCCACAAAATACTTTGGATAAGAGAAGGTTGTGGTCATCGTTGGTTAAGGTTGTGGCATCTAGAGATGGGTGTTGGGTTCTTGGTGGTGACTTTAACTCAGTTCGGTCTCAAGATGAACAGAGAAATTCCAGATTTAATGCTAGAGCAGCCATGGATTTTAACGCTTTTATCTGTGATGCAGGGCTTGTGGAATTGGGTCTTAAGGGTGGTAAGTTCACTTTTGCAGTGGGTAACAAATTGAGCAGAATTGATCGGTTCTTGGTGTGCGAGAACTTTGTTGATAAATGGCCTACATCTATTTATAAAATTTTGTCGAGGGGGAAGCCGGACCATAACCCGATCCTGTTAAAAACTTTTACTTGCAATTACGATCCGAAACAGTTCCGTTTTTTTATTCGTGGCTAAACCGTGAAGACTTGAGAGAGTGGTTTTAAAGGCGATTGCAGAGTTCTCTTTTGAAGGGCCTCCGGATGTAAGGCTTATGTACAAATTTAGATGTATTCGGCGAGCTATCTTGGCGTGGAGAGATGAACTTTATTTTAAAGAAAATGAGGAAGAGAACCTTATTAAGAAGGAGATGGAGGCTTTAGAAGGGACATTGGAGATGAGGGATTTGATGGAGGAGGAGGTGTGGGTGTGGGATGAGGGCAAAAGCAGAATCTCTAAGCTAGATGCTTTCCGTCATATGGATCTTAAACAACGGGCCAAGAATAAGTGGGCGAAGGAAGGAGACGCAAACAGTACTTTTTTAATGGGTTGATAAATAGGAGGCGGGCGTCCAATTTCATTCCAGGTCTTAGTATTAGCGGGGTGTGGAAATCTAAGCCTAGCGAGGTTAAAAAGGAGGTGCTCCGCTTCTTCTGAAACAAGTTTGTTGAAGAGATAAAGGAGAGACCGAAGCTGGAATGTTTTGACTTGAAGAAGATTACAGCCAAGGACGCTCAGAAGCTGACGAGGAGGTTTACTGGAGCAGAAATTAAAAATGCCATTTTTGATTGTGGCGATGATAAGGCACCGGGACCGGATGGATTCAATTTTCGGTTTATTAAGCGTTTTTGGAGTTGTTTTGCAGGTGACTTTGAAGATGTGATGCAACATTTTTTTGAATATGGCACTTTTAACAGGGTGTCGGGTCCTCGTTTATTACGTTGATACCAAAAATTAAGGATCCTACTTCCCTTGGTGATTATCGTCCGATTAACCTCATCGGAGTGATTAGTAAAGCGATTTCGAAGATATTGGCGAATAGGTTGAAAACGGTGATGTGTAAAGTTATCTCAGAGACTCAATTTGCTTTCTTGAATTGGAGATATATTCTAGACGGCCCTCTTGTGACTAATGAGATTCTTTCGTGGGCTAAAAAGGGCGACAAGAAGTGTTTTTTATCAAAATAGATTTCGCCAGAGCGTATGATAACGTGAGTATGGAATTTTAATTGACGTGATGTCTCAGATGGGGTTTCCTCCGAAGTGGTGTGGATGGGTTCGGGGAATTTTATGCTCCACTAGATCCGCGATTTTGGTCAATGGGAGTCCGGCATTTTAATTTGGATGGGAGAAAGGTCTCCATCAGGGTGACCTGTTATCACCATTCTTGTTTCTGTTTGTTTATGGAAGCATTTTCTGGGTTATTTAGGAAAGCGACATGTATTGGTGCTTTTGACGGGATCCATTTTCCTAATGGCGAATTGGTTATTAATCACCTTCTTTTTGCTGATGACGCTATGTTGCTAGGAGAGTGGTCGAGGTTTAATTTCTTGAACATGAAGTGCATTTTGAGAATTTTCTTTCTTTGTTCGGGGCTGAAAATTAACTTAAACAAATCGACTATGATGGGTGTGGGGGTGGAGTGGAGTATAGTGAAACGGGGGGCGGAATTGATGGGATTTAAGGCAGGGTCCATTCCGTTTACATATTTGGGTATTAATGTTGGCGCGAACATGAATCGGATTGCTAATTGGGAGCCGGTGTTGAATGTTGTTAGAGCACGGTTGAGTAAATGGAAGGCCAACAATTTGTCGATAGGAGGGAGATTGGTTCTTATTAAATCGGTCCTTGAAACTCTTCCAATATATTATTTCTCATTGTAGAAAGCCCCTAAGAAAGTGCTTCATGACTTGGAAGCGCTGATGAAGAATTTCTTATGGGGAGGTAATGAAGATATTCGGAAGCTACATTGGGTCGCTTGGAATGTCGTTACTCTTCCAAAGGAAAACGGGGTTTGGGTTTGTCGAGTTTGTTTGATATTAACAGAGCTTTAATCTCTAAATGGCTTTGGTGTTATAGGAAAAAGATGTGGAAGAGAATTATATAGGTCATTCATAATTTTAGTATGAAATGGGAGGTATATTCTGTGAAGTGTAGTTTGTCTAGTGTTTGGTCAAATATAATTAAGGAATGCAACAAGTTGAAGGTGGACAATCTCTATTTTAATGATCTTATAAATTGTTCTGTGGGAGACGGGTCATCGGTGCGTTTTTGGTTAGACCGGTGGGTTCCAAGTGGTTGTTTAAAGGATAGATTTCCAGATCTTTTTGCTTTGGACATTGATAAAAGATGCGTGGTGAAAGATAGATTAAAGATGGAGGGTTCAGTGGCGGTATTGATGTGATCTTGGAAGAAAGATCCGACTATTTTTAACTGATACATTTGCAAGAGCTCATCGATGTTGTAAAGCAGGTGGTTGTAAAGAAGTTGGTAGATTCGTGGAGTTGGGACGGTGACCGAGAGGGATCCTTTTCGGCTGCAGCTGTTAGAGGTTGGCTGGCTGGTAGACACCTAAGTAATATCGAGTTGGCTATAGAGTGGTGTAAATGGATTCCAGATAATTGTAATATTTTTATGTGGAGAGCCTTATTAGATCATCTTCCTACTAAGGTGACCTTGCGTAGAAGGAATATAAACACCGATAATAGTATTTGTGTTTTTTTGTGATGATGGTGAGGAGACGGTTGATCACATTTATACAGCTTGTGGGTTTGCTACCGGGGTGTGGGAGGGTGTTTTAAGATGGTGCGGGCTCCCTTATTTCTTTGCGTTTAGCGTGAAAGATTTGATGGAGTTGCATAAGTCGAAGGGGATTTCGTTAGTGAAAAAGGAGATTCTTAAAGGCGTGGTTATGATTTGTTGTTGGCGAATATGGAAAGCAAGGAATGAACATATTTTTAATAATAAGAGATGCAAAGTTGTTGACATTGTAGCGGATACTAAGGCGTATGGTTTTCTGTGGTATAAGAATAGACACAAGGCTTCGGTTAGCGACTGGAATTCTTGGTGTAATTTGTCTTTGAAGTAATGTGAATCACGACCCTCGCTCTCCTCCTTGGAGAGTGGATGGTTTTCGCGTGTTATTTAATGAAGTTCAACTTTAAAAAAAATTGTTCATTCAAACATGGGAAAAAAATCATAGATGAATATTAAATTAAAAAGACTTGTAGAAATGGTTAAGTTTGAAGAGGAGGATCGAAGCCATGATCACCGTTATGGTACCTAGCTTTTGTTTATTGATATTGAGAGACAACGTGGTGTGGAACCCAATGTTTGAATATACGTGGCGTACGGCAGACAAGGTGGGTTTTAAACTTCCTTGTTGTGGAGCAAAGTCCTTGGATAAAGGTTTGTTCATGTAGCTTAGTGGCAGACAAGTGAGATGGACCACTTTCTCTCTATATCTCTCTCACACACATATATATATGTTATATGCATATATATTATATATTATTTTAATTGAGTTTGTAGAGGTTTGTTGTTGAATAAAATTAGGGTTTTTGAAAAAAATTTGAATATATGGCGTGAAGCTGATGTGATAATTTGTAAAAGTTAGTTGTTATAGATGCCTTTATGATCAATATTAATTATCAGCCATGATGATCAGTTATGAAAACATTTTAATGATATATGACATAAAATATGTAATAACAGGAGTTGAGAAACTTGTCATCAAGTTCTAATGTCTTACTAGCCCTAAAAAACTTTATTCATGTAAAAAAAGAGATGTGTGAATTACTTATAAGTCACTTAATTCAAAATAGAAATATTTTTTGATTTGGTTCATCAAATCCAAATATTTGTATTAGTATCTAAAAAGTTCAACAAAAAAAATTAATTACATATAATCTCAATTAAGATCATATATAAATGACTACATGTCAACATCGATACGTGTCGTATCCCTTCAAATCAGTTATGTGCGCTAGATTCGATCAAATCATATAAACCATATGATACAACAAAAAATGGTCATACGGTTGGAATTTGTTAATTTGTTAGAGTTCAAACTTCAAATTATCATTTCTTTGTAAGTCAAAACTCTATATGTGCCATAACTCTGGTAATCACACAACCCATTTGCCCGTTTTCTCTTTGTCATAATGCCTACAAGTATGACACATTAGTGGTGTTTAGACAAAACAAACTTTATGCATCTAATCTAACATGGTAATATAACAAAAGACAAGCTTATCATCACCGTGGACAAACGATAGTGATCACCATGGACAAAGGATAGTGATCCCCCCCCCCCCCCCCCCCCCGCTTCTTGTTTTGTGCAGTAATGTAAATGTAGCTGTTTTCGTCAAAAAAAACTGTATACTTAGTGTAAATTCACTCCTTTTAATCAGTAACGTAAATACACCTATCTATTTTATATTAACTGTGAAACAGTTATATGTTTATATAACTGCACAATCTTCTCTTTTTTTTCTCCAACTACATCACTAATCATGGGAATCTGTTTAAAAATTAAAGTTGAACTAGACCCACCCCTCCCCCTCTTCACACACATTGGAGGCGTTACATATATACTATAGGATGACCATTGAAATAAAACATCCAGCTAGCAATATCAGATAGATTGATGTACCATTATACAAGTTAAATTCATCGTGTACTAGTGACCGTTAAGTTATAAGTATTATTATAAATCCTTATGCACCTGGTATATTTTAAAAAATATAATAATACTATACTCTAATTATTCGAATTTGAATTAAATTTAAATTATTTTATATTAAAGATTTGGGTAAAAGTTTAAATGACATGAAGCGGAATTGATTTTGCAAATGGGCTAATGTATTGAGACATGGTCCAAATTGATTGGGTCGCCAAATTAGAGGCCGAAAGAAAGATTTTTAAAATGGAAAGAAAGCCGATACAATCTTAATGGATTGAAAAGAATGATCAACTATGTTCTTTTATCTTGCACAATTGAATTATTAATTTTAACTTTTTTATTAGGTTAATCATATATCTCTTTTAGTCTTTAAATATTGTTGAACGCTCCTTAATATTATCAATCAAGGAATTTATTTGTTTTCTTGGTAGATTTTCAGTAGTGCAAGAACAATATTATGACTTCTAATTATCTTGGAGTTCGTGTGGATTTATGCGTAGTAAGGCTTATGAAGTGAAGTTTATAACTCATAAATCTAGACGAACCACATGATAATTACAACGCATACACAACTAGTCAACTATTCATTCATATATTTAAGTAATATGCAGTTCCGAAGCTTGGATGAAACACGAGAGACAGGGGAAAGGGGGGGGGGGAGGCGTGCAGTTGTTACTTGCTCGCAGAGACGGAACTACAGGGGGTCAGGAGGGTCCGTTGACCCTCCGGCCGGCCGAAATTACCAAAATGTGATTAATACTTTGACCCTTTAAGTATACCTTGCGAAGTAATAGAAGTTAGCAAAGAAAAGTGAAGAAAGCATTCTGAATTATTTTTCCGGTGATCGGAGACGAAGAAAAGGTTAAATCACTGGTTATATGTGCTCGGTGAGGAAGAAGAAGCTATAAATGCTTTTTACTATTTATTACTTGAGAAGTGGGCTTTTAGGTGTTAGCCGCCAGCCACATATTAAGGGTATGTTTAATATACATATTATGGGTATGTTTGACATGAAGCTACAAGCTTCAAGCTTTTAAGGAAAAGCTCATACTCAATTAAAAGCTTTGTTTGGTTCAAGGAGCTTGAAGCTTTTAGGTTAGGAGAAAAAACTTAAAGCTTAAAGCTTCTACTAATAGCGTTTAGAAAGAGCTACAAGCTTTTAGTATGATAATTTACTTAAATAACCTTCCAAAATAAATACATTTACTATTATTGATTTTAGTTATGCCCATTTTAGTAATTTTATACGTTTTATTAAAAGCTCCAGCTACTCTACCAAACATCTAAATATATCTAAAGAGCTACAGCTTCCAGCTACCAGCTACAGCTTCCAGCCACCAGCTTCCAGCTAACAGCCAACAGCTTCCAGCTACAGTTACCAGCTAGTTTTGCCAAACATACCCTAAATATGCTAGAATACTTAAATTTATTTTTCTTTTAATAAATTGGGTAACTTTTAAACTTTTTTACTAAAAGTAATTTTTCATTAGTTACTTTTATTAAACTGAAATGTTACTTTATAAATTAGTTAGATTATTGATTTAGTTATGATTGATTTTATTAACTTTATTTGATTTCTCCAAAGTTTTCTATCCTTAAAACAAAATATAAAACTAAGGAATAGTTTTATTATTTACAATTAGATTTATCAATTTTATATAACTTTTCCTAGTATGTTTTTCTAAACTTTTTAAGTTTTAACAAAGTATACAACTAATGAATATTATTTTGTTATTTAGAGACATAATGTTGGGATATTACACTAAAAACAGTTCAAGCTAAACATTTATTAAAAATATATTAAGATTATTAGCTACATGGGTTTAAAGGTTTAGTTACGGTGTAATAAACAATGTTTATGTTGTAACCCTCCGGATAGAATGTTCTGGTTCCGTCACTGCTTGCTCAGGTTTATCAAGATATACAACTTGAGGAGGAAAATCACTGCCTCAATAAGCCTGTGAAGGACCTTGCAGTTGTTACTTGCCCGGGTTTATCAAAGCAGAGGAAGCTTTGAGAATTATCATATGGCATGGTATGGTATGCTAAGCTACATGTTATGTGCCTTCATACAAAAATATCTGTTAAAACAGTTCATCAAACTTGATTCTATGATGGATGAAGTTAACTTCATTAATTTGTTGTGATCAGTAACGTATTGTCTTCTTTATGGATCACGGTTTTTTTTTTTCAAAAGGGGATTTAGATGGACTTTCATAGGCCCTAGTTATTAGTTATGATAAAGTCGTTTGCCTAATAGCATGAAAATGTTTTTATAGAGAATTTTTGTAAAGGGCGAGGGTTCACATAAGAGAAAAAAGCACCCTAACTATAAATTGTCACGAGTTCTAACTATGAAAACATGTTACATGTACAACGAAGAGGAATCTGATAACAACCAATATGTATCAACCCACTGAGATTAATCTACAAATAGATTCATCAAAATAAATTAGATTACTATCATACCAATATCTTTGGTATCGTACTATGCATAGCAATATTTATGTAATTATTAAAACGATAATTATTTAATTGATGGCAACCCGACCCGAATGACTATATTGAAAACTACTTGTCAAATTAAGATGCATAATTTTCATACCATGTTTCTCAAACATATCCATAAAGTGTATTGTTTCTCATTTGAACATGAAAGGCTATAGACTCCGGCATCCAGAAACATACCACCAAATTTGTTACTCAAAACAAATACCAACACATAGTATGTACTAATAATCATCTTAATTTTGGGTTACTGATACTTAAAAATTTAAATCATAGCAACAATAAAGCACAGTTGACATTCGTTTGCTTGATCAATCTTAGGAGCAATAACTACTGCAGCATCCATCAGAGCCTGCATTAATAGAGAAAAAACCACCAAGTTACTTTATTTTAAATAACTTTTTTGTCCCAAACCTAAGGGCTAAGACATGCTGCTTTGATTAACAAGTACTGTTGCGGGTACAAAGACTAATTCACTATCGACTTCTATATTCAAGAAAGAAACAATTAACTTTTCAAGTTCACAGTAGCCATTCTACCTTCCTTTGCAAATTTGTTTAATGTAATCATTACAGAAAATAAGTAACATTATAATTAAATACGTGTTGGACTTCTCTCAAATGTATCAAACTTGTATACCTCTTGATGACAACATCTTTTTTTTTTCAAATTTGTATGCAACCTTAACAGTAAACATAGTTTATGGTTTATTACATCTAACAGAAAACAACTTAAAAGAGGAAAAATTACCTATATATCTCCAAGACCTGCTGCAGGTGGCATAGGTGAAACCAAACTCTCAACAAAAGTACAAGCTTCAAAATAATTATCTAAGTTCTGAATTTCTGAACTCCCCATAAGTCTCGTTTGCTAGATCCAAAGAAACTATAGTCCACGATTCAGAAGATTTCTTAGCAGCCCAATGAAAAGCTCCATTAGAGAAGTTACCACGACAAGTGAATGAAAAACGATGAGGAAAAACACCAATAGTCTTCCAGTTTCCAGTTTTCAACGAGTATATCTTAACGAAGATTTCACGCTTATCATTAAATTCACGATATAATTCAACAACTTTGTAATCATCAGTAGACTCTTGGTACCCAAAACCGTAAGGCACATAACCAAGCTTCTTTTTATAATCACTGGGTGGTAACCTGTTGGATTTTCTAGTACTAGGGTTCCATATATACAGAACGTACCCCTCAACAGCTACGCATACCAATCCGTTACAAGAACCGACAACCGCAACGGTATCACGATGGTGTTTAAATGGAAAATCATCAATATTTAAAGCACTAGCGGCCGAACTATCATACAACAAATCGTAAAGAGTACAACTCTTAAGCATCGTGCTCCACCTAGTGCTAAAAACTAGTCTATGATGAGCATAGTGATTGTTGTTGCTAGTTGAGATAGCAAGATGTGACTTTATAAAGTGAGGATCGGATATTAAAGAGCGCCATGATTTGCAAACAGACTTACACCTTAACAACGAGTTAACCGTAGGAAGCTTTAGAAGAATTTCAACGATGATCTCCGTGGGAATGGTAATCGTAGGAAGAGATGATTGAGGATGTTCATCTTCAGATCGTTGATGCTTGTGTTCGAGTGCCATTATATCACTGCCTAGGGTTTAAAAGAATAACAGATGCTTGTGATTGTGAGGAGGATTTGTTGATGAGTTTGGGCTTTATGAGGACGAAGAATGGCGACGTTGAAGGGTTGAGGTGGGGTCATCCAACATTTATGTATATAGGTATAACCAGGGTTTTACACGGTGCGTTGCGCCGGGCACATTGGTATACCAAGACAGTGGTAAAACTCAGGTGTCGTCAATTCTAAACGTTGAGGCGGTAACTCACCACTAGTTCGGCCGGTTTCAATTATGTGCGCTATTTTATAGGAACTAAAACAAAAGGTAGAGTAAAAGAATATATAAAAATTGAGGTGGATCAATGGGGTAACGGCGGTCGGTAAAACTAAGTGTTGGTAAAACCCGACTGTTATCGATCCCTGGAATTGAGGCGTTGTATCTACGCAAATTCAGTTGGTTTCCGTAATGTTTGTTACGGTACCGAAACTAAAACTGAAAAAATCGTCATTCACTCGAATCTGTACGCGGTACTAGAACTAAATAAATAATCTAATGAAACCGTCGCTGGAATTGAGATCTTATTCTAGCGTGCGAATTCGGTTGGTTTTCATCATGTTCGTTGCGATACCGAGCTATAAAAAACAAAACAAAAAATATTGGCATTCGGTCAGGTTTTATACCGTTCTTACGAACCATAACTAAATCAAAAACAAAAGCATTACTAACTAAAAGAGTAGAGTGTCATTTTCGTCATTGTGGTTTAACAAATAATGTGAATTTAGTCCAATAAGTTTATTTTTTGCATATGGGCCCACCACGTCTCCCAATTCTTGTCAATTACATCCAAATCATTAACCCCGTTAAATTTAATCGTTAAGTCAAGGGTAGACATGTCTTTTCACTCTTTCTTTATTATAATACTTAAATTAGTGAACTGCGATTTTCGTCCCTGTGGTTTGTCCAAATCTGCGGTTTTAGTCCAATAGTTTCAAATTTGCAATTTTCGTCCTTATCAAATTTACTATTTTCGTCCTTGTAGTTTCATTTCACTTACAATTAACCCGAATTTATTAACCCCGTTAAGTTTAAGTCTGGTTATTAAACCATCTGTGTGCCCCTCACGTGACGACCAATTTTGTCGTTTTTCTCCTAAAATAAACCTTAGTCCTAATTCGTAAGCCTCCTCACATGAGGGGTTAGGGTGTATTTGGGAAAAACGAAAAAAATGACAAAACTGCCCCTCACGTGAAGGGCACACTGATGGGTTTAACGACCAGACATAACGAGATTAGTGAATTCGGATTTAATTGCAAGTGAAATGAACCATGGAGACGAAAATTGCAAACTTGAAACTATTGGACTAAAACCACATATTTGGACAAACCATATAAACGAAAACTGCATTTCACTAAAATAAGTATTATAATAAAGAAAGAGTGAAAAGACATGTCTACTCTTGACTTAACGATTAAATTTAACGGGGTTAGTATTGGATGTAATTGACAAGAATTAGGAAACGTGGAGGGCCCATATGCAAAAAAAATTAACTTTTTGGACTAATTTGTATTATATGTCAAACCACAAGAACGAAAATGACACTTTACTCCTAATTAGAAAATGTGCATTGAGTTTGCACGAATTTGATCAGTTTCCATCATGTTTGTTGCGATATCGAAACTATAAAAAAAAACAAAAAAGTATAGTATTCGATCAATTTTTGTTTTTTATTTTTTATATCGTTCGTTAAGAATCATAACTAAAACAAATATCAAAACATTACTACTGGGAGTTTTTTTTTTTTTTTTCTTTTTTGCTAAATAAGGTCCTTGTGAGTTGTGACACTAAAACTTTTAATTGTTATAGTAATAACAAGGGCCCACTAAATAAAATGAAGTCGGCAAAAAAATACCAAAAGCAACCACCAAGAGTCGAACCTAGGTTAAACCGGTGGACGACATATAAATAAACTTACAACCATCACCCTGCCATAACTTTGTAAAGTAGTAAACTATCTATTATATACTAACAATAAAATTAACATCAACTTTCTACCTTACTCTATAGAGATAATGGGGCAATAAAGGGAGAA
The DNA here is from genome assembly GCF_021521415.1 of Bidens hawaiensis. Taxonomy (NCBI): domain Eukaryota; kingdom Viridiplantae; phylum Streptophyta; class Magnoliopsida; order Asterales; family Asteraceae; genus Bidens; species Bidens hawaiensis. The sequence continues at coordinate 466,228 of NW_027492108.1, read as the reverse complement.
CAAATCATAACAAAGCGTTACAGGGAGGGCAACAAGCCTACATGATGATGACGTGAAGGTGATATGACACTATGGATGGGCTTTAAAGCCCCTTCATAGAGTTATGTTTGACAAAACTAGCTGGTAGCTATAGTTGTAGCTGGAAGCTGGTTGGTAGCTGATAGCTATAGCCTTTTAGATAGATTTAGATGTCTGACAAATTAGCTGAAACTTTTAATAAAATGTATAAAATGACCAAAACACACATAACAAAAAATAATAATATTAAATGGATTTATTTTAGAATGTTATTTAAGTAATTTAAAAAAGGAATTACTCCATAGAATAGTAACCAACTTTGAAAGTTGTTCCAATCAGATCACTGATAAAAACTTTTGTTACAATCATGTCATTAAACTTTCATTTTTTGTTTCAATCCTAAATATTTAACCTAGATAGCAGGTAATATAGGTTTTTTTTAAAAAAAAACCCTAAAAAATATTCAAAAAATTAATATAAAAACCATAATTCAAAATATAAAACAAAAACAAAAAAAGTAAAAAAAAAACTAAAAGGTTTCGTCCGTTGTCCTCATCCAACAAAAAAAACGACCCGAAACCCGTTTTGACCTTTCCGACCTGGACCCGTTCTGACCCTAACCCTGTTCCGACCCGAACCAAAACAACCCATTTTGGTCAAAACGTGCTGAAACAAGTTGTTAAGTGCTGAAACAAACAGAAAAATCGCTTAAACGAGCTGTTTGGTGCTGAAACAAACTGAAAAATCGCCTAAACGAGCTGTTAGTTGCTGAAACGAACTGAAAAATCGCTTAAACGAGCGGTTATGTGCTGAAACGAACTGAAAAATCTCTTAAACGAGTTGTTAGGTGCTGAAATGAACTGAAAAATCGCTTAAATGAGCTGTTAAGTGCTGAAACGAACTGAAAAAATCGCTTAAACGAGATTTTGCTGTTAAAACGAGCTGTAACGTGTTGAAAACGCGCTAATTCGTTGGTAAAAAAACTGACCTGAAACTCGTTTTGACCCGTTCCGACCTTGACCCGTTCTAACCCGAACCGGTTGACCCTAACCCGTTCCGACCCGAACCAAAACAGCCCTTTTTTAAGTGAGCCGTTTCGAACCTAACCCGTTTCAACCCTAACTCGTACCAGCCCATGACCCGTTTCGACCCAACCCAACCCATTTGCCACCTCTAAATTAACAATATAACTAAAAGGGTTGTAATTTATTGCAATTTTCCAAAAATTAAAAATTGAGCATTTTTGCTTTTTTTTTTAATTTTTGCAATTTATTGCAATTTTCCAAACTTTTTTTTGTAAATTTTCGGAATTTTAAAGTTATATTTCGCATTTTTACTAATTTTCGCAACCTTTCAATGTTATTATGCAAAGTAAAAACATTGAAAAATTAAAAAAAACCTATATTACCTTCTATCCAGGTAAAATATCTATGATTGGAACGAAAATGAAAGTTCAATGACTTAATTGGAACAAAAGTTTTTATTAGTTACCTGATTGGAACAACTTTTAAAGTTGATTACTATTCTATGGAGTAATCCCTTTAAAAAACTAAAAACTTGTAGCTGTTGTAAACAAGCCTAATAGCTAATACATATTACAATAAGATATAGGGAGAAAGAGAGAGATTTCATTAATAGGTGTGCCTTACAAAGAGGTACAATGTGATGTATATATAGGATAGGAAAACTTGAAGAAGAAGCTAATCTATATTAGGAGTTGATAGCCATAATATTAATATATTTATAACACTCCCTCTTGGTTATCAACTTAATACGCTTGAAGATGTTGCCTCATTAAAATCTTGCTAGGAAAACCCAATGGGACAAAACCATAGCTAAGGGAAAAAGAGTGCAGCGCGTATTGTCTCCCCCTGATTTATATATCATTTAAAATGGTAAATATCAATCTTCTGTGAAAGCTACCCAAAACTTTTGTAGTCAATCATTTATGTCTTCGTCCCTCGACATTTGAATCTTTAAGTTGAATATTGTTGTATGATCTTCACGTGAAAACTTCTATTGCTTCATCTGGTAAACACTATGATCCTTTCATACCTGAAATATATGTTTTAACCCATTATGATGTCTCCTAGCAGGGCACATGCCGATAAACGTAAATAAATAAAATAATATCATATATAGCTAACAGGACAACATAATGCACATACTCATTTAATTATGGTATTTTCGAACCAATAAAATTTCATATTCAGATAGACAATGATATAGAGTCATTGTTAGACATCCTTTAACATGCTAGATATGATTAAACTTTTCCATGGTAAAATGTCTCAACATTTTCTAGATGCACTTCGATGGATTTATAAGCATATAATTACACATATACTCGAACTATAAGTCGAAGAATAATCACACTATGTCAAGGTCTTTCAAAAAGAATTTTCTCTTTAAAAGCTCATAAGTTTCTCTTTGTGATGTGTACATCATTGTAAACTGTGATTATAATAACCTTTTATAAGTGAAATTTTGATAAAAGTATGGCTAATTATATCCAACTTATCTCCCTCTTTATCAAAATATCTCTTCAGTTATGTCAAAGCTCAATCCAAATAATTTGGTCCATACGTAATAAGTATAAATCCATGCATTTACCAATCCATCATGGACTTCTTTCAACTTGACAAATGATGCATATGCATTCACTTTTCCAGGATTTTTGTTGCATAAAATTGCTCATTAACACATCATTTTGTATCACATATCAAAAATCCATATTGTTCGTTTTATTTGTTTATTGAGATATTATACTCATCACGTACATTCTCTTCTATGTGTATGCTTGTTGATGCTCATAATCAATTAATTTTCAGGTATTAAATTACCTTAGGAAACTCTTCAGGAGTTCCATTTATGTTCAACATATTCAATAATCGTAAAGTATTGAAATATGACTCTATACACAACAATCATTGTGTTCTCGAGAACTTACTTTACATGATTTGATAATTCAAATCCTTCATAGATTTTCTTGTAAACTCTCAGTATCAACTGAATAACAATATTTATTGGACGCATGTCAATTCTCTCTTTATATTGCCAGACTGTTTAGTTATCGGAAAATCATTGCTTCCACCATTGGAGAATGTGTCTCCTCATATTTAATCATGGGTCTTTGCAAAATCTTTGTGCCATCAGTTTTGCCTTATATCACTTGATGAATTTTCATAACTCATATACAAGACCCATTTGTATCTAACACATTTTACAACTTTAGTTGTACGGACTGTTAGTCCAACAAACTTTCCATCTTTTAGAGAATTCAACTCTTCCTATTTTGCATCTTTCCACTTTGGCCAATCATTTTTCATAGGCAGATCTTAAATCTTGATCCTCATCATTTTCAAGCGCTATAAATTATAACAAAGTCGACTTTATTTCGATTCCATATATCTTTATAGACATGATACAATATAATTATTGAGAGCTCTTTGTTTTCAGGTACCTAAGGTTCTTCAAGAACCATCATGTCTAATCTCTTTCAAGAGACCTTTTATTGCACCACGACTTGACCATCTTCATTATTTGCTCCAATTTTCGAGGAAATTCTACCTTTGGAACCGATCAGTCTACCACGCTACACGTGCGTTAGACTTATTATCAATATGCATTTGTCCTTCTGGGACATTTATTAATTGGAGCATTAGCAGTTCGTATAGGTGTCTTAGCTAGACACTCTCTTTTGGTCAGTGAATCGTCTGGTAATTCATTCGTTAATCTTTATTCATGAATTATCCTTTGAACTTTTAGTTCATATAATTTAGTTTAAGGATTAATGATAATTCATTCCAACTAAATTTGTTTTCCAACTGCATTAAATCTCCCCGTAATGTTGGGAATGTTGATTCACTAAAGTGAAAACTAATGAGCCATAAGAAAATATCTCATTAGTGGCTCTAAGTATATAATCATAAATAATATTTAATACCGACATAAATTCCCGACTTCATTTGTGACCTCATTTTTGTGTTTTATGGTGGATTAATTTCAGTATATAACACACACGAAATATTAGATGAGAAATGTTTGGTTACTGACCAAAAACCAATTATAATGGGGAGGAAGTATCATAACTTGTTGGCTTGATATGAATTAGTTTCTAAGACATGTAACATAATATGTACTCAAATTCAAACATGAACCTTCGTTCTTGTGATATTGTCTTTACAACAAATTATAGACGTTGAGTAAACATCTTTAACAAAACAATTTATGTAAGAACATAAGTTATGAAGTTCAACACTTATTCCAATGATCATTATAACTTGGGAATAAAATTCATTATTATAATCGAATGTAAATATACCAATCTAGAATAAGATGTTTACTCTTATTAGCTAAGCCATAGATCATGCAAACATGAAATTGCGATCCTGATAACCATTTAGACGATGCATCGATTTTCAAAACACTAAATGGTATCATGTTAGGATATGTGTATCCTTTTCTCAATTCCATAACATCTAGGGATTCACACCCTCCTTCAGTTGGTAAATAAATGATTTTCCTTGAGAGCAATATACATGTATAAGTATTGTGAAGAATCATTTGGTTCCTCAACATATTTCACATCATTGACTCGGTGTGGTCTAACCGGTCGTGCCATTAGATAATCATGATCCATAAACTTTAGGTTTATAATCGTATATGTAGTATGCTTCTTTAATACAAGACTATAAATATCAAAATAACATTGTATTATCGTTTCAAACGATCATGTGATTTCACTTTTGTATTTCCACATTTTGTTTTCATATATGATCAATCTCTTTGCCACGTGTGGTGGTCGATCTCATAATTAATATAATCATTGTTACAAATCTTCTCAATTATGTCCATGATCATAACGATCAATGTATAGTCACATTCACTTCAATGGATGGAGTAAAAGCAGACAAGTATCATGGTATTTATAATTTTCTCAGACATACGTATATGAAGTTACCTCAAATGTCTTATACTCTTTTAACAATATTGCTACTTTAGAGGTATATTTGAGTGTGTCAAATAGAAAATTTAGTTTATCCAAATTTTCCTCATAATTATTCTTCTCATCATATAACAACAATGGAGAGTAATTATATCCCCAAGTCATGCAATTTTTTTTTTCGGGTCTAAAAACTTACTACCTTTTGTAGATCAATAATGAGATTTGAGAAGTATAACACTTCGGGTGTCATATCACAACATTCTTATACTCTTTCATAAGAGTGATGATAAACCACAACTTTGGTTTTATTGTTCAATTCAATACAATCCAAATAAATATAACATAACGTATATAATAGAAGGTATGCTTTAATAGTATCCTGCATGACGTTATTACTTGCCACCATATAAAATGAGTTTAACTAACTTATTAATATAAGATTTTTATCACTTAAAAGCAAGATATAGTTTATGTATCTGTATTACGGTATAACCAATCAATGCTATATCTTAAATATAAATATTTTTAGTCTCTATTCTTCCTTTAGAAAAATATGCGAACAAAACGGTGGTAAAAAAATAGATCACTAACCATATAGAATAATGAATACACATTCAACCAAAAGGGAAAAAGTTAAGTACATAGCTTACCACGTATTATATAAACACTTATCATCACAAATATTTTCACATATATCTAGAATTTAAAAGGGTTTAAAACTAATCATGACAATACTACAAAATACGTGAATTTCTCCTTTTTTTTCTATTTGAAAAAATTACTTCCAAAAGTAATTAATGTAATATGTAAAAACAAACATTGTATAAGAAATAATATCTTAATTTGATTGTAATTGTTGCAAGTAAATATAGTTCTATCTTAGAATTTCAAGTTACAACAATGCAAAGTGATAAAGAAAACCGATTATAGTTTCTCTTTAAGTATATTTCCCTTGAAATACAATATTCATCGGTCCATGCAAGCAGGAAATAAAAGAAACCAGGCATGAAGCATAATAATTAAAAACCAATACTCAATATTTAGCATTAGAGTAAATCCGTAACCATATATCAAGAGAAAGTTCAAATTCATTAGCTAACATATGTGAAACGATATATTTAGAATGGATTCACTATTTATAAACTAGCTACATCTAAATTAAGATTCTAAATATTTCTCGCTACTATATCGAACAATCAAAATATATATGTATCAGATCTTTCTGATGAACTGTTCATTTTATACTTTGTGATTTAAGTTATACTTTTTTTTATTATTTAAATCAGATAACTCATTTGTAACACATATTAAAATAACACGATAATCTAAACTTTTCGTTCGTTAATTCTTAAATATCACATTAATCAAACTAACTAATAACGAACATTATGAGGTCGCTGCATAAAATACACTAATAAATCTGATTAAAATCTAAATTGCAAACTAATTTATTGACCGTTCAAAGGCAAAATTGTTTATGTGCATCAAACAATTTTCTTTTTCATCTTTACCTTAAATATAAACTAATAATGGATATTAAAAGTGTGTATAATATAACAAAACTAATAAATTATCAAAGTTTACGTCACAAAATTCGGTTGTGATTTTCTGTCCATATTGACCAAATAAATATATTGTTTAACATATTATATACATGTAACAAACATAAAGAAATTAAAAAAAAAACAAACAAACCCTTTTGTTTGGTTGTAGAAACTGATGCATAAGTGTAAAATATGTATTAATATAAAGAAAGGAGTTGTTTATAATACCTGGTTCGGGGCTTAAGAATATATTGGGAAAAATTCCATTGCTACCGAATATGTTCCTCACTTCCTCAAATCGAATCAACCCTCCATTGCACTTTGTTAAACGGAATTTTTTTTATCTACGGTTGGTGTTTATGGAGGCCACAAGAGTAAGTGTTTTGAATAAGCACAGTCGTGCTGATAACGTGTTGTAAACAAGCCTAATAGCTAATACATATGACAATAAGATATAGGGAGAAAGAGAGAGCTTTCATTAATAGGTGTGCCTTACAAAGAGGTACAATGTGATGTATATATAGGATAGGAAAACTTGGAGAATAAACTAATCTATATTAGGAGTTGATAACCATAATATTAATATATTTATAACAGTAGCCTTTTATAAACACTACTAGTTGGAGCTTCAAGTTTTATCTAAATATAAAAATTATCAATCCGCGCGTTGCGAGACTGGAACTCGATTGGTTTTGTGCACACACTATAGCAAACGAAAAGGAAAACAAAAAAAGTATAAAAAAAATATATCCATAAAGATATGGACGCGTGTTTGATCCGTTAAAAACATTTCAAAGATTATTAAAAGAATTAGTTGAAATTTAAGTTTAATAAAACAAAATATCGTTTTATGATATATAAGATTTTTGTTGTTTTATTGCAAAACCAGTTATCAAGTTAAAATGGTCGCTTATAAATATTCATCTTTTTATAAATTTAAAAAGATAACTTACATTTAAATCTTTTTATCAAGTAAAATAAACTCAACAAACGTGTGTGGCCAACTTGCAAAGTAACCAAAGTTATCATGATTTTGATCGATAACCTTTTATCTATTTTCTAAAGAAAGTGAAAAACCCAACAAAACTACGTGGTCAAAGTGAAAACTAACCAAAGTACAACAGGCCGAAAAAAAAACGTGGTTTGCTCACTGTAGTACTCTACCAATCAGTTTCTCAATTACATATACGATGATTGGGTTTGGGTCTTGTCAAACTTGAGCAACACTCGAATACGTAGGGCGGTTCGGTTATGATCTTATGGGGTGGCTTGGAGGAGATCAAGATGATAATTAATTTAATTATTATCATTATCTATTTATTTGAATTTTATCAGTTTGTTTTAATAATCTAAGTTTTATTGAGTCATGATTTAGAACTTATATTTGTTAGTAGTTGTAATAGAATACAACTGGTGTAATTGTTTCGTAGGGACCAAGTAAAGGGTTGGCTATAACCCAGGTCATATTTCAAAGTTATTTGTACGTCTTGAGTTTTTTGTTTTATAATAAGAAAGAGTCGCTTGTCAAGCATACCGTAAGCGTGCATCTGTGTGTTCCCAACCCTTGATATTCACTTGTAAAGTTAACAAGTGGTATCAGAGCCACGTTAAAGGCTCGGAGAAGAATCCGTTCAACATCTAGAAGGTGCGATTGAAGCAGTAGCAGGTTAGAGGAAGGCTACGGTTCAATTGCAAGAAGATACTATGGCAGATCTTCAGGTTACCGGTGGGATAAGGAAGCTTAATCAGATGAACTACAACACATGGTCTACTTGTATGATGTCGTATCTACAAGGACAAGATCTATGGGAAGTTGTTAATGGTTCGGATACCGTCCTACCTAGAAACGATGTGAACGGGGCAATCGGAAAGTGGAGAATCAAGGCGGGTAAGGCGTTTTACGTTCTCAGGACTACGATTGAAGAGGAGTTGTTAGAACACATACGAGACCTTCAAACACCTAAACAGGTATGGGATACCTTGGTAGCCTTGTTTTCCAAGAAGAATTATGCAAAATTGCAACTTCTTGAGAATGAATTGTTGTCCGTAAGCCAAAAAGAATTAATGATACCGCAATATTTTCATAAGTTGAAGACCTTGTGTAGAGAAATCGGGGAGTTGGATACGGAGGCAAGAATCGGGGAACCAAGAATGAAGTGAATCATCATACATGGGTTAAAACCCGAGTATAGAACGTTTGTTGCTGCGATACAAGGATGGCCGACTCAACCATCATTGGTTGTATTTGAAAACTTGCTAGCCGGCAGGAATCGTTAGCCAAATAGATGTCGGAGACCACACTTGCTGGCCCATCGAAAACTGAAGATACTGCCTTGTATGCAGATCGAGGTAAAAACAAATCCCGGTCAAATAAATGGGCATATCAAAAGAACTATAATGATCGATCAAAGAAGCAAGAATGGCGAAAACCTAACCGGGAACAAGATAAGGAACAAAGTGAACCGAGCAACAACAAAAGAAACAAGAAGCCATGGAAGAATTTTCCGTTCAACTGTCACAAGTGTGGGCGTCGTGGCCATATGGCAAAATATTGTAGGGCACCGGCCACTGAAGAAGGAAACGCTGCTGAAACTCAACCCGAAGCAGTATGGGACGCTGAGGCCTATTGTGCCACCGTTGAACCGGTGCTTGCCCTAAACGCCACAACCGAAGAACAAAACAAAGAAAAATTCGAGTGGATAGTCGACTCAGGATGCTCGAATCACATGACAGGAGAGAAGGATCGTTTGAAGAATCCGGTAAGATATGAAGGGAATCAGGTGGTGGTAATCGTCGACAATTCTCGACATGGCATCCGCCATGTAGGTAATATACGTTTTCGTCCGGACAGCAGCCAGGAACTCGTGTTGAAGAATGTGTTTCATGTACCGGGAATGAAGAAAAACCTACTGTCGGTTCCACAGATTACTGCTTCGGGTAGGTATGTACTTTTCGGTCCGAATGACGTTAAGATATATTAATAAATTTGAAACCTCCTCCAAAGCAGTTATACAAGGTAAGAGAGCCGGTACTGTTTATGTGTTATCGGTTTATGTGTTATCGGCTAAAACCGCGTATGTAGAGAAAACCAAAACCAATCAAAATGCAGATTTATGGCATCAAAGATTAAGCCATGTGGGATATGATCGACTCGAAATAATGATGAACAGAAGCCTAGCCGTCGGGTTGCCAAAGTTAAGTATCCATAAAGATGTAGTGTGTGGAGGATGCCAATATGGCAAAGCACACGAACAGCCTTTCGAAAATTCGAATCACAAGTCAACGACGCATTTCGGGGAGAACCAGCTAGCTCTGGGTTCGAGTGGCATTTCACTAGAAAGTCATTAAAAACTTGATCGAAAAACCAGCGTTTATTGAAGAAGCTATAGAGTCGATAAATAAATTTGAAGTTCTTTCCTCGGTTTGGAACTCATTCATACAAATGTGTTTGGGCCCATTAAGCAGACTTCATTCACAGGTATGAAATACATGATAACCTTTATTGATGATTTTTCTAGGTATTTGTGGGTACACGTACTTCATGAAAGAGAAATCAGAGGCGTTCACAAAGTTCAAAGAATTCAAGTACGAGTCAGAACGAGATGTCAAGTATTCGATTCAATGTTTAAGGTCGGATAATGGAGGAGAATATACGTCTAGAGAATTTAATGACTATCTTAAAGAACACAAGGTTAAGAGGCAACTCACATGTTCAAATACCCCACAACAAAATGGGGTTTCAGAACGTAAGAACCGACATCTTACGGAATTGTCGGGTTGTGTGATCCATAGCAAAAACGTTCCTGGGCGTTTTTGGGCTGAGGCTATGAAAACGGCGGCATACATTAGTAATCAGCTTCCGCAACAAAACATGCAATATGTGTCACCATATGAACGAATGTTTAATCATAAGCCAAATATTAGCCATCTTCGGGAGTTTGGTTGTGTATGTTATGTGTTCATACCAAGCCACTTGAGACATAAATTAGAGAAGAATGCGATTAGATGTATCTTTGTTGGATATGATAACGAATGAAAAGGTTGGAGATGTTGCGACCCATCTACGGGTAAGTGCTATGTATCAAGGCATGTGATTTTCGATGAAGCTTCATCTTGGTGGTCGATAAATAGAGAGTCATTGCCTGATTCAAATGAATTAAAAGATGAACTTGAGTCCTATGCTACATTAAGGTTTGATGGCATAGATACTGTAGTAGAAGCCGAAGAACCAGAGGAACCGAGTACTTCGACGCCACATAATAATCCATGGCAAACTGGGGTTAACAACACCTCAGCAACAGAAGCTGATCAAATTAGCAGGTCCAACGATGAGTGTGAGGTCAGGCGGTCAAACCGGGTTCGAAAACCGAATGCAAGATATGCAAACGTGGCTGTAACACAAGCAGAAAACGAAACCAAACCTGAGACGTTCGAACAGGCAAATAGAAGAGCTGCATGGCAGAATGCAATGAGAGAGGAAATTGAAGCTTTGTTACATAATCAAACATGGGAGCTTGTTCCAAAACCGATTGAGTCGAGACCAATTTCGTGCAAATGGGTGTACAAGATTAAAAGAAAAACTGACGGCTCAATTGATAAATATAAAGCCCGATTGGTCGCGAGGGGTTTCTCGCAACAACTTGGTATAGACTATGAAGAAACTTTCAGTCCCGTAGCTAAACTCACAACTGTTCGGGTCATTTTGGCTATAGCGGCGAGTAAACGATGGAACCTATGGCAGATGGATGTGAGCAATGCTTTCCTTTACGGGAATCTCGATCATGTGATCTATATGGACTAGCCCGAAGGATTCAGAAGTATGGAGCAGCCGGGGTACGTGTGTAAATTAAATAAAGCATTGTACGGGTTGAAACAATCACATCGCGCTTGGTTTGGAAAAATGGGAGAGTTTCTAGAGCATAACGGGTTTACACCAACGACTGCTGATACGAGTTTATTCGTTCGAACAAAAGGAGAGAAAGTAGCGGTTGTTTTGGTGTATGTCGATGATTTAATTATTACAGGAGATATGCTAGAAAAAATTGAACAACTTAAAGAAAATTTATGTACTAGATTCAAGATGAAAGATCTTGGAAAATTAAAACATTTTCTTGGGTTGGAGTTGGAATATCAACCTGATGGGCTTTGTTTGCATCAGTACAGGTACACGATTGATTTACTAAGTAAATTTGGTTTGGAATGTTGTAAGCCATCAATGAATCCAATGGAGCCTAGTGACCAGCTTCAAGCAACCGAGGGTAAGGAATTGCATGATTCCACTATGTATCGAAAACTGGTTGGAAGTTTGATTTATCTAACTTTAACCCGACCCGATATTTCGTATGCGGTTGGCGTTATAAGCCGGTTCATGCAAGATCCAAGAAAACCGCACCTAGAGGCGGTTAGACGAGTACTACGATACGTGAAAGCAACACCTAAGCACGGAATACAATTTAAGAGGGAGTCTCGGATGGAATTAGTTGGCTACTGTGATGCGGATTACGCTCGAGACCGAGACACCCACGGTCGACTACAGGTTATGTGTTTATGATAGGATCAGGTGCCGTGTCGTGTGTAGTAAAAGGCAACCTACCGTGTCATTATCGACTACCGAAGCGGAGTACCGAGCAGCCGCAATGGCAGCTCAGGAGTGTATGTGGTTAAAGGAATTGATGCTAAATCTGAATCAACAAATTGATTCTAAAGTGGTAATGTTTTGTGATAATATGTCATCTATTGCTTTAGCGGAAAACCCGACGTTTCATGCGCGTACTAAGCATATCGAAGTGCATTATCATTTTATAAGGGAGAAAGTATTGAAAGGTGAGATTGATCTGAAGCATGTAGACACGGAGGATCATGTAGCGGATATGTTTACTAAGCCGTTAACCGGAGTAAAGTTGATTAAATTTTGTGATGGTATTGGAATGAAGAAATCGAGTGTTGAGAGGGAGTGTCAAACTTGAGCAACACTCGAATACGTAGGGCGGTTCGGTTATGATCTCATGGGGTGGCTTGGAGGAGATCAAGATGATAATTAATTTAATTATTATCATTATCTATTTATTTGAATTTTATCAGTTTGTTTTAATAATTTAAGTTTTATTGAGTCATGATTTAGAACTTATATTTGTTAGTAGTTGTAATAGAATACAACTGGTGTAATTGTTTCGTAGGGACCAAGTAAAGGGTTGGCTATATAACCCAGGTCATATTTCAAAGTTATTTGTACGTCTTGAGTATTTTGTTTTATAATAAGAAAGAGTCGCTTGTCAAGCATACCGTAAGCGTGCATCTGTGTGTTCCCAACCCTTGATATTCACTTGTAAAGTTAACAGGCCTCTCATGTAAGTATCATACTATGCATAGCAATATTTATATAAATTTCAAAACGATAATTATTTAATTGATGGCAACCCGACCTGAATGACTATATTGAAAACTACTTGTCAAATTAAGATGCATAATTTTCATACCATGTTTCTCAAACATATCCATAAAGTGTATTGTTTCTCATTTGAACATGAAAGGCTATAGACTCCGGCATCCAGAAACATACCACCAAATTTGTTACTCAAAACAAATACCAACACATAGTATGTACTAATAATCATCTTAATTTTTGGTTACTGATACTTAAAAATTTAAATCATAGCAACAATAAAGCACAGTTGACATTCGTTTGCTTGATCAATCTTAGGAGCAATAACTACTGCAGCATCCATCAGAGCCTGCATTAATAGAGGAAAAACCACCAAGTTACTTTATTTTAAATAACTTTTTTGTCCCAAACCTAAGGGCTAAGACATGCTGCTTTGATTAACAAGTACTGTTGCGGGTACAAAGACTAATTCACTATCGACTTCTATATTCAAGATAGAAACAATTAACTTTTCAAGTTCACAGTAGCCATTCTACCTTCCTTTGCAAATTTGTTTAATGTAATCATTACAGAAAATAAGTAACATATAATTAAATACGTGTTGGACTTCTCTCAAATGTATCAAACTTGTATACCTCTTGATGACAACATCTTTTTTTTTTTTCAAATTTGTATGCAACCTTAATGGTAAACATAGCTTTTTAGAGGGTTAAAAGAAGTAGACAGCTTATGGTTTATTACAACTAACAAATAAACAACTTAAAAGAGGAAAAATTACCTATATATCTCCAAGACCTGCTGCGGGCATGGGTGAAACCAAACTCTCTACAAAGGTACAAGCTCCAAAACAACCGTCTAAGTTCTGAAGTTCTGAAAATGAACCGTTCTTGGAATCATACACAATCAGTTTCCTCCCCCCGTATGGTACTTGGTTTAAAAAGGCGCGCCTGAATCAGTTTCCTCCCCCCGTATGGTACTTGGTTTAAAAAGGCGCGCCTGAGGTGTGAGGCGCCCAAGGCGTTTTTGAAAACGCCTTATTTTACGTAAGGCGCTAAAATACATGAGGCACCCTGAGGCGACGCATTAGCTGGCGAGGCGTGAGGCGCTTGAGGCAGCGCCTCATGTGATTTTGTCCAAATTAGATTGAAAATGTAGTTGTTGGGGCCATCTGCTTAAAATAATAATGTTGGGGCTCATCTATAAAACATTACCCAACCGTATTATATATATCTATCACTCTATATTTAATTCAAACCACTCTTTAATTTTAATATTCAAAGTTTATCTTCTTCAAATATCAATATTCTTGACGTTTCAAGTTTATCTTCTCCTCAGTTATCACTACCATCTTTTAAATCAGTTTAAACTCACCTAATTATTACACATATGTTTATGACTCAAGAGGTATTTTTCTTCATTATTACTTTTTACTATACCTTTTACTTTTTACTCTAAGAATTTAAGTGTTTTGCAACTTCTAAATATGTTTTTATAATGTTTAACCTACGTATTAAGTATTCATGTTTAGTTTTACAAATATGTTTTATCTTTATGATTGATTTTCAAGTAAAATATGTCATGTATAATTAATTTTTAGTAATTTTTATATTGAGCGCCTCACATATGTGAAGCTCTCGCTTCGCGCTTCGGATTTTTGAACCAAAACGCCTCGCCTCGCCTAACGCTTTTTTAAACCAAGGTATGGTATCAAAAATTTCCCATCATTTGAAACACACAAAGGCACCAAAAACAGATAGCTCCCAGGAGCAGTCAAATATGGGATGGAAACCAATTTAGCCCAGGATTATGTGACTCCATAAACCTTCATTACCCATAAATCCGCACGACTGTCAAGATAATCATAAAACACACACAACCATCCATTTAGAGATCCTAACCTCAAATGCTTATGACCTTCATCATGCACAGGCTGCAAAACTTCCCCATAAGTCTCGTTTGCTAAATCCAAAGAAATTATAGCCCACGATTCAGAATCTTTCTTGACACCCCAATGAAGAGCTCCATTAGAGAAGTCACCCCAAGTGGATGGAAAACGATGAGGAAAAACGCCAAGTGTCTTCCAGTTTTCAACGAGTATATCTTCACGAAGGTCGTGTCGCACTTATCATCATATTCACTAGATAACTCAACAAGTTTGTAATCATCATTAGACTGTTGGTACCCAAAACCATACACCGCATAACCAGGCTGTTTTTTATACCCACTGGGTGGTAATCTGATGGATTTTCTAGTACTAGGGTTCCAAATAAAAAGATCGGCCTCAACAGCTAAGAATAGCAATCCGTTACAAGATCCTTCAATCCAAACAGAATCACAAGCGCGTTTAAATGGAAAGTCAAGCTTTAAAGCATTAACGGATTTATCATACAACGAATCGTAAAGAGGACAACTCTTAAGCACCGTGCCCCTGCCCCACATGGTGCTAAAAGCTAGTCTATGATGAGCATACTGATTGTTGCTTCTAGTTGACATAGCAAGATGAGAGTTGACAAATTGAGGATCAGAAATTAAAGACTTGCAAACTGACTTACACCGTAACAGCGACTCAACCGGAAGTTTTAGGAGAATTTCAACAGCAATCTCCGTAAAAAGCATAAGAACAGATGATTGAGGATCTTCTTCTTCTTCTTCAGATCGTTGATGCTTGTGTTCGAGTGCCATTATTTCTTTCACTGCCTGCTTACAGGACCTAGGGTTTTATTGAGAGAGGAAGATTACCGTTTCATGATTAGCAACCCAATCTTTTAATAAAAATCTTATCCACAAACACAACCGAACATCATCTAAATTTCCACTCTTATTCGTAACCCAATCTCAACCAACATTTTTGTTATATAAATATAATTTATGATTATTTAAAATAATAAAAATACGAAAAAGTAATATTATATTAGAAATCTAATAAGAAAAAAAATACATATTTTTGAATAACCTTGTTTTTAATAAATCAAAGTGTTTAAACATGGTTGTGTTTTTATATTTTTTTAAGCTAACAATTTAAGTTATTAAACAAAAACTAATTTGTATATTATATTATTTGTTAACAAAAAATTAAAAAGATGAAAAAACATTAACTAGTAATTGCATAAAATGGTTTGCAAACTAGTTTGTGATAAACCAACTATAAAAAAATTAATATTTTATGTTATTTAATGTCATGTGGCAACCCAAACCACAATTAGGGGTGCAAATAAGCCCGAGTTTGACTAAGCTCGAGCTCAACTCGTGAGTAAATTTTCAGCGACTCGGTAACTATTTATTAATTAATATATTTATAATTATTTTTATGATTTTTTATTATAATTTTATGTATATAAAATAATATTTAGTTATTTTTCATAACATTGTATATATATATTAATTAATAATTACTAAATATATATATTGAAAAATGATATAAATGACAAGCTCGTTTAGGCTCACGAGCTAGCCCAAGCTCGATAAGTGAAGCTCGGGCTCAGGCTCGTTTATCAAACAAGCTTACTATTAGGCTCAAACTCGGACTTGATTTAGCTCTGATCGATCAAGCTTTTTTACGAACCGATCTCAAGTAGCTCGCGATGGCTTGACTAAATTGCACCCCTAGCCACAATTAGCAGCCTTCCTACAAACATATTTGTTAAGCAATTCATCAAACTTAATGCTATGATGGATGAAGTTGGCTTCAATAATTTGCGTGTATTGCAATCAATAAGGTATTGCTAGAGTTGCACAAATCGGGTACTTTTAGGAACCGGTTTCGGGTATGGTCAACAAAAGTCAAAATCGGGTCAGGTGGGAACCAGTTCCGAGTATAGTCAGTCAGGTATTTGATCCGGTTCTCGTATAGGGTCGGGTTTTGGCCAAATAAAGATGGAAACCAGGTTCAGCGGGCCCGGTTACAGATACAGCGGTACGGGTATGGAGAGAAACCCAAGACCAGGTCATACCCGCAGGTCAAATACGAGTAGGAACCGGTTCTGGGTCAGGTCCAGAAACGGGTATTTCTTGCACCTCTAGGTATTGTCTCCTTTATAGATTAGATTTTTTGGGGTGACTAATTTTGGACAGTGTACTTCTAGAGACCCTAGTTGTCGAAGAGTCTTTGGTCTATTAGTTTGAAAGAGTTGGATAAGGTTTTTCTAGAGAGTAAGGATCCAAATCCCATTAGCGCCCTTAAAAAGAATTTTGTCACTACACTGAAGATGAATATGATAACAACCAAAATGTATCAACGAATTGAGAATCTCCAAATCCATTCATCAAAATACATTAAACTACTATCATACCAACATCTTTGGTATCATACTAACCATAGCAATATTTATATAAAATTTAAAACGATAATTCTCTTTTTGCAACCCGACCCGACCCGACCCAACCCGCATGGCTATATTGAAAACTACTTGTCAAATTGGGATGCATAATTGGCATACCATTATTCTCAAGACAAAACTAAACATGTCCATATAAAGTATTGTTTTTCATACGAACATGGAATGCTATAGATTCCGGTATCCAGAAACGTACCACCACATTTGTTACTCAAAACAAATACCAACACACAGTATGTACTAACAATCATCCTAATCTTTGGTTACTGATACTTAAAAATTTAAATCATAGCAACAATAAAGCACAGTTGACATCCGTTTGCTCGGTCAATCTTAGAAGCAATAACCACTGCAGCATCCATCAGAGCCTGCATTAATAGAGAAAAAACCACCAAGTTACTTCATTTTAAATAACTTTTTTGTCCCAAACCTAAGACATGCTGCTTTGATTAACAAGTACTGTTGCGGGTACAAAGACTAATTCACTATCGACTTCTATGTTCAAGATAGAAACAATTACCTTTTCAAGTTCACAGTTGCCATTCTACCTTCTCTACAAACATGGCTTTTCAAAGGGTAAAAAAAAATGGGTGCTTTACCAATCAAGGACCTGCCTGCAGGCAATGGTGAAACGAAAGTCTCAACAAAGGTACAAGCTTTAATGCATCCATCTAACTTCTGAATTTCTGAAAACGAACTGTTCTTAGAATCATAGACAATCAATTTCTTCCACCCGAATTGCAGCAATATCTTTCCATCAGTTGAAACACACAAAGGCATAAGAAACCGATCCCTCCCAGGATCAGTCAAATACGGGACGGAAACCAACTTAGTCCAAGAATCTTTGACTCCATAAACCTTCATCACCCATACATCCGCACGAATACCAGGATAGTCACAAAGCACACACAACTGTTCTGTCAAAGTCCCCAGTATCAAATCCTTATAATCACCTTCATCATACACAGGCTGCAACACTTCCCCATAAGTCTCGGTCGCTAAATCCAAAGAAACTATAGTCCACGGATAAGACGACGACTTACTAGCAGCCCAATGAAGAGCCCCGTTACAGAGCTTACCATAAGCAGATAATCGAAAACGGGGCGGAAAAGCGTCAATCGTCTTCCACTTCCGATTTTTTAATGAGTATATCCTAACCAAGGTTGCACGCCTAAAGCTACAAATAACTTCAACAACTTTGTAATCATCAGTTGACTCTTGGTACCCAAAACCATACAACACATAACCACAGAACGGCATTTCATAATAACCGGTGGGTGGCAATCTGTATGATTTTCTAGTAGCCATGTTCCAAATAAACAGAGCGTCCTTGTCAACAAGTATGCATACCAACCCGTTACAACAACCGACAATCTTAACAGGATTACTCGAGTGTTTAAATGGATAATCAACCTTAAAGCATTATTAATGGAACTATTATTATTATTATTATTATTATTATTATTATTATTATTATTATTATTATTATTATTATTATTATTATAAAGCACATGATGAAGGCTACAAGTCTTAAGCTTTTCTCCTTGCCCAGTGCTAAAAACTAGTTTATGTTGTCTATAGTAATTGTTTCTAGTTGACATAGCAAAATGAGACTTGACAAACTGAGGATCGGAAATTAAAGAACACCATGACTTGCAAACAGACTTACACCGTAACAGTGAACCAACGGGAAGCCTAAGAAGGATTTCGACGATGGTCTCAGTCAGGTGCGTAAGAACAGATGATTGAGGATCTTCGGATGCTTCACTTCCGTTGTGTTCTTCGTCTTCCACCACCATGTCAGGGCCTGCTTACAGACAGACCTAGGGTTAATTAGTAATCAGGGGTGATGGTTTGTAACATGTATTTTGAGGGTGTTTGTGTTGGGTTAATTAATTTCTCATCCAACCAAATCAAATTATTAATACATAATAAATATATATTATGACTAGATATATTGTATTAAAGAGTAATAAATTCTATTTATTTATATAACATTTTTATGAATCAGGTAAGTAATGATAGATATTATAAATGATTAGTTTTATTATTATTATTATTATTATTATAATATTGCCTTGCTCCGTGAAAGCAAAAAAATAAATTTGGACTGAAGACGGAAAATATTTTGATCCTCAAGTAAAATAAGTATCTGTTGGTTTTAAACAATTTATCTTTTAAATGTGTATACTTGGTTATGATTTGGGTTGTATAAAAATAGGCTTAAACATGTCCCAATTGAGACTAAACCCATAACCTTTTGATTGGGAGTCATGCCCCTTTGCCACTAAGCCAAACTAGTTATTATATAATTGAGTTTAAACAATAAATATACATATTGATGTTGGGCCTGGGGCCGTCGACCACCCAGCCCCCCCTAAAGATCGGCCCTGAATATGAGTGGAGAAGTGACAGATTAACCAAAATAAACCAAAAGAAAATGTTACGCAGTTACGCTCATTTTCTCACAACCGACTTTGAGTCGGTGTACCAACCTGATCGCCAAATATATATTCCACCTAAGCTACCTTTTGTTTTCTTTTGAATTCCACCTAAGATAGTATAGCCAACCGATCAAGATTTTTAACTCCCAATGGGAGTAGTCTTAGAGATCTCTTAATTATGATAATATCATCTCTCAAAAGAAGATTGTGTCAGAATATTGCCATAAAAGAGAAATGGAACTGGTGTGGGAGTCGAACACACGATGCATGAAGGAGAAGGGACGTGAATTATATTTAAGAGGTCACTTTAAAGCTCGGGTTCAATCCAAATTTTCACATGTAGCTTTGCTCCTGCATAACAAGGAAAAAAGTGGTTGACGTTGCACCACCATAGCCCGTCACGTAGTCCAATCCATTCTTGCGCTGCAACCAACATCGCATTCTTGTTGCCAACCACCTCTGTCACAAACACTACCAAATAAGGGTGTAAACAAATCGAACATTCGACGAACCGTTCGTTCAATTGCGTCCGTGAACATTCAATAAGGCATTGTTAACGATGACATTACACCAACGCTGCCATCCCACAATGCCAGCGCCACAAGATAAAAGTATCACAGTGAATCCATTCTGATGCCTTTTCTTCTAAAACAACTTATTTCTACCGGTTTCGACAAAAATAAAAGTGGGAAAACATAAACTATACAGACTCAACTAATCATGTCCTCATTTTGTAGTTTGTATCCCAAAAAGAACAGAAAATACTATTCACCCAAATTCTTCTTTCGGATTCTCATTTTACAGATTAACAATACAAACATCATGTGGAAACAATGGAACGAATATGAAATAAATTAACAAGAAACAATGCAGTTTACATTCACCATACTTATACAAGAAATACAATCCATACAACTTCACTACAACAGCCACACAGAAATCACTTTTTGCCCCATGGAAAGCAGCCACATCCCTGCACAGTCATTTTAAAACTAGTAAAAATATTGGACACGGGTCAAACCAACAAAACAGTTTTTGTGCATTTCTTAAAATTTTTTAAAGGAAATAACGTAATCGATATGATTACAAAAACTATATCGTTATAATAATAACACAATTTGGATATCTTTTGATTTATAACCCCAATAACTATCATTTGCATCTCATGCATCTAGATATAAAAACATAACCCAAATCAACTCATTCACCAGTTATCTTTTCATAATTGTCAATTCTAGTAACTAAACCAGGTAGAAGTGGGTGATTACCTTTTTGGCCCCGGGTCTTTGACCATAATAGTAACTATCACTTGTTACCCTCGGTGACTTTCCACCACCACCACCATGCTTCTCCTCTCTTACTTTGTCAAATATGGTTGAGTAACCTTCAGCTGAAGCGGGATCATTGTCATCCCAGTCACCAAATACCGGGACAGCAGTGCTGTCATCAGGCTGCCACATCATACATTTGTCCAATTAGAATCGTATCACAAAACCCGACAATTTAATTAGTCAAAGAAACTTACACTTTCATCACCACCAGTAACCTGTCTCAACCGTGATCTTCCAGGAGTCGAAGAGGCTGCACCATTGATACCTTCTGATGAAACCTTTCTTTCCCACATTGGAGAAGCCGTGTTACTCCGGGGCCCGCCTTTTGCCTGCTGATGTGGTAGTGTGGCGACCTTTTTAGGGGAATCAAATGATTTGCTTGAGTCGCCATCTTGGCTAATACGAGTTTCATTTTTGGGTCTTGATGCATCTGTGTTGTTTGGTGTCTCAGATTCTGACTTCTTGGATTCTGCATACTTTAGTTCAGCTTCTTCTTGCGCCTGAAATGAAGGTTTATTATTAGAAAGATCACGGATATTGGGGTCATTTTGACTTTCATGATCAAAAGGTTCTTCTTGTCAATCCCACAAGTCATAAACTGTAAGCAGGAGACCAACCACATGTGAATCTTTCGGACATACACTGAAGAGCTAAAAACATTAATACCTATTAGAATCATGCAATGATCCACCATTAAACCTTAAATTATTTTTGACCACGTTTATCTTTGTAATCATGAGAACTTGTTACCAGAAAACTCACATATCCTGCCAATTAAGGCTGTTCACGAGACGAGCCCAAGCAGGCCAGTAGGCTATGGTGTTTGTGTATGTATATGCATATATGTGTGTGTATATAATAAATTAAATAAATAATAATTAGGGCCAATCGGCTCGGGCTCGCCGGCTCGGCTCGTTTACAACTGAGCTGATTTTGTACAAGCTTTTTCCAAGCGATTTTCGAGACATGAGCTATTTTCTGAACAACCCTACTGCCGATACCCTGCAAACCAGTGGGATCAAGTATCGAAGCTTATGTTGTGCAGGTAGCCTTTAAAAGGTTATAACAGGAAGCAAGATTCAAACCCGAGACCTCTGCTAAAGGGGATCACGCGCTTACCACACAGAGATCTACACTTAAACCTAAAACTAGGTTCGATCACTTCGGCGAATTAATAATGGAAAACTCTTGTGTTAACTGCTTGCAGATCTTAGAGCTTTCAATAAGCTAAAAACATATTATCCAGTTAAACCTAAATCATACAGATTTAATTTCAATTTTGTCAGTGCTCCATACACAATCCACACAGTACAGCTTCTCATCATCCACATTAAGTAAATCAAACTCAAATCTCAATCCTACAAACCCTATCCCTAACCCTAACTTAAAACAGAGCTAAACAATCAACCTGCTAACAAACTACAACAATCAATACAACAGATCACAATAACCTAAACATTTTAATTAACATTTCACTCGTAGACTCAAACTAGAACACAAATCATGAACAGTATGTAGCTTCAATACATTGAATCCTGAATCAATAATTGAAATGATAATAAGAAGAAATATTGAACTTACTGCCATGGTTGGTGTAGGAAGACCAGTTGTTGACTCAACAGTAAACGATTAGTACGCCTATTTTAAAATATCTTCTATTCTATTATTAATGTTTTTGTTTTTATGTTTGATTTTTTATAAATAGAAGTATTGAACGTATTAAACGTCTTTAATACTTTGGTTAAACAAGTTTATGTTTTTGTTGAAAGCTAACCGGACAGTTGAAAATGAACCACTAAAACTAGAGGTGCATAAACCGGTTTAAAACTCAAACCCGCTTTGGGTTAAAACTGGTTCGGTTTGGTCAACAAAAGTCAAAACCGGTTTATGATCGGTTTCGATTTGGATTGAAACCGGTTTCTTACCATGTTACGATCGGTTTCGGTTCAGATTTTGATCGGTTTTGGTTTAGGTTTTGGCCGGTTTTCGGTTAACCGGTTTTTTGGAGAAAATTACAAACCGGTTCCGAACCTACTGTTTCAATCGGTTTCTACATAATCGGTTTCACACCGGTTCGGTTTCGGTTTAATTTTCAGATCGGTTCGATTAACCGGTTTGTTTACCCACCTCTAACTGGTACACGGTAGTAGAAATTGGAAACTGCTCATTAGCAGTTGCAGACCCACCAACAATGGCAATTGATGTCCACATGGGTAGTGACTGCCATTGGTGGTAAAATCCCATTAACCACCCAATTCATACGTGACTGACCAATCAGAGACAAACTTATCAATGGAAGCAATAACATCGTATCGGGCAACTGATAACTAGTAACCAACCAACTTAGCGTCAAACCAAACCAGTGTTATAAAAAAAAACAAATGTGGCTCATGGCGGCACGAGTGTGCGAAGTGCATCCATCACTCACACCACGTGCACTAATGTGAACTAAAAAATAAGAAATAATACTTAGCTCCTTGTAAATGAGAAACATGTTAGAACAATTATAAATGTTAAGGAATACCAATCGTGTTTTGACTATCTGATAAGTTGAAAGTGTTATGCAATACCACTCACATGATTGATCTTATGAATCATGTATACACATTTTTTTATATTACGGGCATAAATATCTTTAATATGCTTGGATCATTTTATTGAACTTAATTTGTTTGTTAACCCTATGTTTTTTGCTGATGATACGTGAACAAAAGTATATATATACATGGGTACTTGTTTGTGTAAGACTGTAAGACGATACTTTTAGCTTATATTTACAGAAATAAATATAATTAGATTGCCGAAAGTAGACGCAGTGCATAGATTATAAATACTTTAAACGTAAACATGTGGCATACCTGTAGAAGTATTGTACTAGAATTTCTCAATGTATTATAATATCTTTTTATGTAGTGTCATTTTCTTTTCTTGTTTTATAATATCAAGGGGCTATTGGTATTTATACTTGTTATCCTCTTGTGTTGCGTGTCCTTGTGACATTAGTAAAATATCTAACTCACATTTATTTCCAAAGGTCACGTTGCATAATTCGTATGGAAAATAATCTTTAACATACATGTTGTCAAAGTGACTACCCAATGGAGACTACAATGCATTTCTTTTTCTTTTTTTCTTTTTTTTATTGATTCACTTGCAAATATTTGAAAGAGAAAACAAGGATTAATAAAATATTTGTTCTTTCAACAGATATACTATATCCGAAAAGAAGTAGTTTAATGATTAAATAATAGAATATATATATATATATATATACCGATAATTACAATCCCATACTTTTGGTTGTATAATCATATTTATTAGAATCATTGAAAATTTTAATGAATAATGTGTTTTCACTTATTTGGACACAAATAATTATTAATATATGTTACTAACATATTGATTACTAACAAGTTTAAAACATAGTTAAAATGAATGTGACATCGATACTCCAAGTTGTATGGTTGTGACTTTGAAACTGTGGAAAACAAGTTTGTCTCATATCGATGGAATGATATACGTTTTATAAGGGAGGTCTTACAAAAATGATTTCTTGTATAACAAGGCATATTTAGTCAAAGTCTTTTTCGAGAATCTTTTAAAATTTTGGGACTCGGACGAGATTTATCAATTGGGTTGCATTTCCGAAGTCCAATGTACGGACCAAATCATTACTAATAACTCATATAAAACACAAAAGGAAACTTTTTCTATAAAAATAAAAAATACCTCAATTAGAATTGAATAACTGATGACCTTTGATTTTATACACTACCTTTATTTTCATTGCAACAATGAATCATTTTCTATACTTACGTTTTAAAACAAGATTATATATAAAATATATAAAATATTTTTTAACGATGATGGGCCTCTTGGGAGAATGGGTATACGCCTGTCGACCTCCTCGACCCCCTTTGGGCCGAGCTTGCATTCAGTGGCAGTTGCAAGTGTGCGAAGCACCCGCAGCGCCCGGACTGGCCGGGGATGGAACCGGGACTAGTCGAGGAGTGATGTGTGTAATTGCATTTTGATTGTGCCTTTAGTATTTCCACTCATGGTTCAATACTTCAAGTGTGTTTTTTCGAGTTCCATGAGTTGCATAGTTAATTGAGTTAATTGGTCATCAATTACAAGACTCTTGTAATTCCTTATCTTTACTATACGTGCAGTGCAAGGATCAGGGCGGACCTACGCCTTTACCACAGGGGGTCGCTGTACCCTGTGAAAAAAATACATTAGTGTTATATATACGAGAAAAGCCTGATCGACCCCTGTAAAATTTTAACACAGGCCCCTGTAAAATTTTGAGAAAAAAAGAAGGAAAAAAGATATAACGGAGAAGAAGCAATATTCCCGAAGAAAATTCCGGCGACTGAGATTTGCAGAGGGAAGTCTTGGAAGAGACAGATTTTGTATGCACATTTTTCAATAACCCTACTTTTTGTTTGGGAAAATTCTCAAAATAGGTATTTCTGATTAGGTCTTTCAGGTTTTAGATGTCATTTTCAACATATTCTCAAAATAGGTATTATAAACTAGTCGTGACGAATAGTTTATGAGTATTCACGAGTAGTTTGTATAACCAATTAAAACTTGCCACGTGTCTATAAACTAACTGTAACGACCTGTTTCACTAATAATCTACTCGTAAAGATTAAATAAGTTTAAACCCTCGTAATCAGCGCCATACGAGTAAATAAGATATTCTTTAGTCGCGACGAGCAGATTATAAAACCTTAAGAGTCGCGAGTATTTTATCAAACTAACCACGACGATGAGTTTGATTACCAAATGCATCGAACTGGTTTGTTTTACAAAACACTAACCGGAATTGTTAGTTATGTTTGGTCAACTAGTCTTTACGAGTAGATACAACTCAACGACTACTTTATATCCATTATACGAGTATTTTGTTGGTAACTAACACGTCTCGATAAGTTTATATGGTAAACATTATGCTTACGAGTAGTTCATTTGTAGTTAACTCGTCGTGACTAGTTTACCTTGTTTATATTCCCAATACGAGTATTTTATTGTTAATCAACTCGTTCTGATAAGTTACCAGATTTACATTAACCATACGAGTAATTTATTGGTAGTTAACTCGTCTTGTCTACTTTACTTTGTTTACATTACTATACGAGTAGTTAAGTAGTAATTAACTCGTCTTGGCTAGTTTACCCCGAACCCGGTTCCCGGAACCGGTTTTTTTAATACCCGGGTTTTTAATACCCAAACCGGTACCCGACCCTACCCGTAGGGTACTGATAGGGAATGCATTTTGGCACTAAAACCCGAACTGGACCCGATTTGTATTCGGTAATACCCGAAAACCCGAACCGGTTCCATACTCGGAACCGGGTTTTTCCAAAACCCGAAACCGAGTATTTCAAATACCCGATGTATACCTTAAAAATACCCCTAAAAAGTGCAAACTTTTAAAAAATTCAATTTATACCCGAAAAAACCTCGGAAAAAAACCCGAAAAAAACTCGTTACTATGGTTTTCTCAATACCCGAACCCGACTCCATACCCGAACCCGGGTATTTAAAAAACCCGATTTGTGCACCTCTAGTCACGACTAGTTTATAGCAAGATATAGACAAGACGAGTTAACTACCAATAAATTACTCGTATGGTTAATGTAAATCTGGTAACTTATCAGAACGATTTGATTAACAGTAAATTACTCGTATTGGGAATATAAATAAGGTAAACTAGTCACGACGAGTTAACTACAAATAAACTACTCGTAATCGTAATGTTTACCAGATAAACTTATCGAGGCGTGCTAGTTACCAACAAATTACTCGTATAATGGATATAAAGTAATTGTTGACCTGTATCTACTCGTAAAGACTAGTTGACCAAACATAACTAACCATTCCGGTTAATGTTTTTTAAAACAAACCAGTTAGATGCATTTGGTAATCAAACTCATCGTCGTAGTTAGTTTGATAAAATACTCGCGACTCTTAAGGTTTTATAATCTGCTCGTCGCGATTAAAGAATATCTTGTTTACTCGTGTGCCGCTGATTACGAGAGTTTAAACTTATTTAATCTTTACGAGTAGATTATTAGTGAAACAGGTCGTTACAGTTAGTTTATAGACACGTGGCAAGTTTTAATTGGTTATACAAACTACTCGTGAATAATCATAAACTATTCGTCACGACTAGTTTATAAACCTATTTGGAAATATGTTGAAAATAACACCTAAAACCTGAAAACTTAATCATAAATACCTATTTTGGGAATTTTCCCTCGTTTTTGTCATATCTATATCAATAATATATAAATAATAAATCTAAAGTCATATTTTGAATTAATTAGTTTTGTTTATCGAGGCATAGTTAACTACTATTTTTTTCAATAAATGAGTTAAAGCAAAAACTGATTATGCATATTTTTAAAATATTATAATATATAAAGTTTATATATAAGTTAAAAATTCCTAGCTAAATAGCTGTTTTATATAAATATATATATATATATATATAATAATATAAATTTTATTTACATTTTTATCATATACGTAAGTCGGTGCGCGTTGCATCGACTCAAGGCCTCTTATTGCCACAATGCTCTCTCTGATTGACGTAATTTTGTTTTGAATCTGTAATTTAATTTTGTTTTATCTTTTTAAATGTGACACGCCCCGCCCTGAAGGCACCGATTTTTTATGTTTAGCGATAGACAACTAACCTGTAAAATATCCGACCCCTGTAAAAAAAATTCTGGATCCGCCACTGGCAAGGATTGAGCACTCACGAAAAATCATTCATGCAAATAACGAAGCTTGGGCTTAGTCACGAGGGTGACCGAAGTCATGGACTCAAAAATTTTTGGGTTGACGATTTGGTTCGTGTCGGTGATTCGGGTCAGACCGGTGATTCGGATAGGGTCGGATCAAACAATATGACATCTATATATCTAATTTTTCTTCATTTATTCAAACAATTGTTCTTACAATAAAAAAACAAAATAATATTTTAACCAACGAATACCTAAAATATTCATGATGATGCGAGAGGAAGGGTGAGTAGGGATAAGCAAATTTCGGTATTGATACCGGTATCGAAATCGGTACAGATTTGGTACCGTTAATACCGAATAGATACCAAAGTTTTGAGTTTTGGTACCGGTATATCTCAAATTTTACCTTCAATGCCGGTATCGAACAGAATATTTTGGTATCGGTATCGGTACCAGCACCGGTACGGTACCGATCTCATCCCTAAGGGTGAATACCTAGAAGAAGAATTGCAAATACCTAAAATATTTATAAAAACAAATCTTTTACTATTCGACTACTATTTTGTAACTTTTATTTATAAATATTGCAAGGTTTTAGAAAAAAACCAAACGATGGGGTATTATATTTAAACAAAAAAAATCAATAGTGACCGGTAGAATTTTGAAAAAATACATCGTGAGTGACTGCGCTTAATACCTATAAAAATTTTCGAGAAAAATCATGAAATTTACCCTACTAACAGAGGAAACGGCAGTGGCCGGGGCCACCCCGGTCCCCACATAGCTTCGCCCATGCATGCAATCAGATTCTCAACCAGAGTCATTTTCAAATTCTCACTAATTTTTTTTGGTTATATATTTCATTTTCCCTTGTAATTCGTTTATGTATTGTAATTTTATTTCAATTTTGTAATAGTTGTAGTTTAGTTTTTATTTCTTCGTCAAGTTTGAGTCTATTTGTCATCATTATATATTTATCATAACAACTCAAATACACAGACTCTCATAGTCAAAAGTTTGGAGAGGTCTCCTACATGCTTTTAAAAAGTGACGAGGTTTTGTGTGAAATGAAAGTGACAAAAAATTTGTTTAGTTGACTATATGGTTACGGGAGGCGTGTGGAGCAAGTAAACTTGATGGCCAATTCATTAATAGTATCTTAACGGTTTGTCAAAAAAAAAAGAAAAGAAAAGAAAATAAGGAGAAACAAAATTTCATTATTGGCTGGAAGATTAAGAAGAGGTACGAACCCTAAATTACGGTATATAAATTTCATTACATGTGCTTATACGGTTCTTAAAATATTGTTTTTATATATTTCACCTGTCCATATGATTTGGACAGGAGGGGGTTCAGTTTTTATTTTTATTTTTATTTTCACATTAATTTGCTTTAACAAAACTTTTAAAAAAACAAAAATATTAGATACCATGACAACGATTCCACCATGTGAATTTTGGATTCTTCCTCAAAAAGTACTTTTAGAGTTCAGAGTTTGCAAGCTTTCGATTCACCAAATATGAATAAGATTATTAAGCATATTTTTGATAAAATTCGATGCTCCATGTGATTAACATGCATATGACTTTTCATTAGAGATGGACTGTTGTAGTCGATCCAAATCAGTAATACCAATAAAGCAGTACGGTTTTATTTTATTCTATTATGTATATTTTTTTTTCAACAAATTTTACTTTTCTTCTTATTATATAGAAACAACGATATTACATCAACATAGCAGGTAGGCGGGCAACAAGTTGCGCCTCCACCCCTTTCTGAATTGTAAACCCTAACCTGCTAAAGACATACCCCTGCCCCTTTGGAGTCGACACATTGCCATGCACAACCCGTTGGACCCTGGTTAGGAAACAGATAGCTTCCGGTGCCAAGGAGGCAAATGTATCAAAAGCAAGAGGGACAAAAACATGTTGGTTCTCTTCGCAGGCTTTAGCATGTTTCTCCACCTTCTTCATTTCAGCCCTTTTCATTGCTTGCCCAGCTACAAACCCATTATCTCTCAAACCAGCTAAAGGAGATACCCCTGTGAGGTCAACACAAGCGTGTTTTCCCCCGGCCCAACCAAAGACGAGCAAATCTGCCGGTCGTAGAGTGGATCTCCCTTTCGTGGGGTCTGTAAGGAAGTTTACGGGGGCTTCCTTTTTAGCTGATATCCCAGCTCGTCTTAAGATGTCCCAAAGAACGTCCCGCACCCAATCATGTCGGTATTTGAACCCAGGCATCTCCTTGCAATGAACCGCATGCTCTCCGAATTTATCCAGGCAAGCCTTACGGCAGATCGGACATGTTTCGTCTTCTGGGTACATTGGGACCATCAAACGGTACTTAAGAATGGCCCTATACTCGACCGCAGACATGCTTTGGCCCAAGCCATCAATCGGGATAACGGTCAGAAAATCTTGGGTATGAGGACCTTGTAAGCATTCAATAACCGCCTTCTGTCGGGGGGACAATCCAAAAACTTCTCCCAGCCTCTGAGCGATTTTGCCAAAAAGGGCATTCGCCAAAGTTTTTTGAGGCTTTGGTGGGGCGGTGTCCTTATTAGAGAAACCGCCAGTGTCAAAGTCTGGGAGAACGCCATTTAGGCGTTTCAGGGCCTGCACGTAGTCTGAGGCCAGGTCGACAACTCCGCTATTCCTTAAGATGTGATTCTGCAGCTTCCAAGACTGAGCCCTCGACGCTACAAAAGCGTAAACCCCAACATCATGAGTCGAAAGAAGGCCTAAACCCCCCGAGCGCATCGGTAACGATGCAAGTCGCCACTGAAGATCACCAAAGAACGGGCCTCCACATACAACTATGTCTTCGATGGCTTCTCGAAGCCCCTTATCAAAACAGGATACCGCATCATCCATCATATGGGGGTAGCATGTTCGTAACCCAAAAAGCAACTTAGCAACCCCCATGCAAGACCTAAGTAGGAGGAGTTCGATCTGGGGATCCCTAAGGCAAGGTAAGAGTTTCATAAGATCAACCGCACGAGATGCTCTCCGCATCGCCAACTCATTAATAAAGTAGGTATCGCGACTAACAGCCCCTCCAATGAGCTTTACCCATCTCTCTGGTCTACCAATCCCACTAGGGAAAAGCCCATCTTTAACATTCACTCCATTACACGCTGGCCAAAAAACATCGGTTTTCTTAATATTAAGTTGAAGCCCCAATGATGGCCCTTCCGAGCTGATAATGTCTAGGGCTTTAGCGACTTCGTTGACACCACCAATAATAGTCCCATCATCTAAGTACCAAGCATGAAATGGGAGGTTACAGTCATTTTGTACCCGGAGAACAAGAGGGTGTAATGCTAAGGCAAAGAGGAGGGGCCCAAGGGTGTCTCCCAGCTGAACCCCAGTAGTAGCCCTTATACAGTCATCACCAACGTACAACCTTGCCGGCTGGGCATAAAGGAACTGGACCCATAGATAAATAGACGGACAATGATATTAGATATGTATACTGCATATTGTATATTGTTTGAAAAATAACCTTCCGAGCTGAAAAAGGGCAACGTACAACCTTCCGAGCTGATATGTATATTGTTTGAAAAATCGGTTAATATTAGAAGATGAATAGGAAGTCTATATTTAAAGATTCACTATTGTATCCCTAACTTTTTAATTTTTTTTTCTATTATAAAAAATTAGATGTAAGATTGATTTTGATAGCTTTTAGTGAACTTAAAATTAGAATATTAAATACAGGCTCAATGTGACTATGTGAGTGCTCTAAGGCATAAATAAATATTCCAAATAAAAAACCAAAGTGGTTGACAAAGATTCCACCAATCACCGTGTGGATTTTGGATGCTTCCACAAAATACTTAAGAATCTAATATTTATGGTAAACTAAACAAACATGATAATAGAACGTGTTACTGACGACAGGATAAATTTATGAAATTCGATGCTCCATTAATCTATTTATAACTATTATAATTTGTTTGGTTGTTCTTAAGGGTAAAGTTACAATAGTCCTAACTCCTATATAAATGATTAAATGCACCGTTAGAACCAAGACTTTCCACTAAGTGAGCTAGTCCCATGTTTGTTTTTTTCTAAGTTACATAATATTGTATTAACTATACGTATTTAAAAGTTTATATTTATACATTATATTAAGTAGACACTTCTAAATATAACTCATGACCGATACTACAACCTTCAACTTTCGTTGTTAAAGATAGTCTCACTCACATAATTATCATAGATTATACTCAGATGACACTTGATTTGACTCGATTTCAATTACAATGAAAATACACTTCTCCGTTTGACTCATAATCATACAGGTAGAGACACCGAGTGAAAATCAAGTATAAATTTAACTTATTACGAGTGAGATTGGTATGGCAACACAAATGAAAGTTCATAATATGTTATTATGTTGTCAATATAACTTACTATTTTACCGTTTAAAAAGTCATGGTTTCTTTGGATCCGATTTGCTTATTAAATTTAATTTATTATGACTACCGTATATTTCATTTCTTATTCTTCTCCATAATGATTTTTTTGAAGGCAAATGCAAAATAATTTGAACTTGCATACTCTGTTTTAAATAAAAAAAATTTACGTATCGAATTTTGAAGAAGATGATTAATAGATACTTTTTCAAACGTAGGTGTATTGATAAACATATTATTAATGAACGTAGTGTGTTTGGAATAAACTATCCAATATTTTTCTATGTAAGAAAACCAACTTAAAAACTTAAATTACAACCTATACCCTAACTCGATATTTATTACCTAATATAGACTCATTACACTATATTGCTAATAATTAAATCGGATAAGTAATCCAAACTTGATAATTATCTTTAATTTTTAATTAACTTTACTCACACTCCAATACTCTTTTTTTATAGCGCAAAAGCATCTAAATAAGAACGGTTTCCACCAAGTTTTTATTAAGAATCAAAAAATAAATTGTTATGTGATATATTAATTTTGATTGGGTAAATATAATAATAATAATAATAATCAAACTTTTCTATGGTATTTGTCATTTCAATGTTGTCAAAAGCAGAGAATCTGTTCGAACCCAAGTTAACTCAGGCGGCAGTGGAGTTATATTAAAACGAGCTAATTCAGTTACAACAAACTACGCTAACGACTTCAAAAGTCTCCTGTGGTTTACGATGGCAGATACACCGGCCGGCGATGTTCAGAAATCACCGACGAAGCTTCCAATTGCTGGCAAACGAAACATACTGATTACCAGTGCTCTGCCTTACGTCAACAACGTACCTCACCTTGGGAACATCATCGGCTGTAAGTTTATTATTATATATATAATTACTTCGGGTTGTATTGTTGAATCCTAAACTATGATTAGGTATGTAAACGAACCGAGTGAACTGTTCGTGTTAGTTTATTTAATAAACAAAAAAAAAATGTGTTCGTTTAATTAAACGAACGAGCATGAATACATGTTTCGTTCGTGAACGTTCGTTTATTTATGTTTGTTACGTATTGATAAAAAATAATTTAATATTATCTGGATGAGAAATATACTTAATGGTTTTATATTTGTTCATTTGTGTTCATTTATGTTCGCTTAAGTTTGTTTGTATTCATATTTATGTTTGTTTATCTTTGTTCAGTTATGTTCATTTATGTCGGTGAACTGTTTGTTTAGATTTTAAACAAATGAGCATAAAGACATTGAACATGCTCATTTTTTAAACAAACGAACACGAGCACAAATATTTGTTCGAATAAGTGTCCGTGTTCGTTTAAAGTTAAATGAACGTCGATTCGTTTACAGGCCTAATTGTGATTGACTGTTCGAGTAATCATTAACGATGAACTATATTTGTTGCCTGTAGGTGTGTTGAGTGCGGATGTGTTTGCTCGGTTTTGTCGGTTGAGGGAATACAACGCTATATACGTATGTGGAACTGATGAGTATGGAACCGCCACCGAGACGAAAGCTTTGGAAGAGAATTGCAGTCCGAAAGAGATTTGCGATAAGTAATTAAGTTTATTTGTTTCATGTTATTTGATATTTTGGGATATAGTTACAAAAAATGTTGATTCACTTTTGTTTTCCTGTTATTGTCTATGTAGGTATCACGCGATTCATAGAGAGGTTTATAAATGGTTTGACATAAGTTTTGATGAATTTGGGCGAACTTCAACCCCGCAGCAGACAGAAGTTTGCCAATCAATCTTTAGAAAGTTAATGGAGAACAATTGGCTATCTGAAAACACAATGCAACAAGTATGAATACATATTTATGTATGTTTGTATTCATCACTTTTGGTATTCAGATGTATTTAATGAGTTGAGTATATGTTATATGCTGCAGCTTTATTGTGATAAATGCCAGAAATTTTTAGCTGACCGACTTGTTGAAGGTAGCTGCCCGACACCGGGTTGTTATTATGATTCTGCACGAGGTGATCAATGTGAAAACTGTGGTAAACTATTAAATCCGACTGAACTCGTTAATCCTAGATGCAAGGTAAACTGCTTCCTAAAATCACCTTAAATTTTGTTTCTTTTTACTGTTTATGACTCCAATTTGGTCTGCAATTAGGTTTGTGCAAACAGTCCACATATCCGTGATACAAATCACTTGTTTCTTGAGGTCCCATTGTTGGAGAGTAAACTGAGGGATTACATCAGCAACATGTCGGTAGCTGGATCATGGAGTCAAAATGCAATTCAAGCTACAAACGCGTGGCTTAAAGAAGGACTAAGGTCACGATGTATTACTAGAGATTTAAAGTGGGGTGTTCCTGTCCCTCATGAGAGGTTTAAAGACAAGGTTGCTTATCTATTATAATTACATTATATCTATGCTCACATAATAACTCGGGACATTTTGTTTGTTCTGGTTAGGTTTTCTATGTCTGGTTTGATGCACCGATTGGTTATGTCTCAATCACTTCGTGTTACACGCCTGAGTGGGAGAAATGGTGGAAGAATCCTGAAAATGTTGAGTTGTATCAGTTTATGGGCAAGGATAATGTGCCTTTTCACACTGTAAGTGCATTCATTCAGTATTAGTTAACAAAGTGTTAACTCAAATTATAACGTTTTAAGTTAAATTTTCCAGGTAATGTTCCCCTCGACGCTTCTTGGAACCGGGGAAAAATGGACTTTGATGAAGACCATCAGTGTTACAGAGTACCTAAACTATGAAACAGGTATGTATATAGTTTTATACTTGTGTTTTTCTTGACTTAATATGTTGTTGTAATATTCATATCTGGAGGTTATGTGTAGGTAAGTTTTCAAAGACCAAGGGTGTAGGAATCTTTGGTAATGATGCAAAGGATACAAATATTCCTGTAGAAGTATGGCGATATTATTTGTTAACTAATAGACCAGAGGTACAAATTACAACACAACACTTGTCTATTATAACATTAAAAATTTGATCTCTCACTCTTAGCGGCTTGCTTTTTTTCTCTGTCTGATTATTTGGTTTGCATGTATAGGTATCGGACACGTTATTCACATGGGCAGATTTGCAGGCAAAGCTAAACAATGAATTGCTAAATAATCTAGGCAATTTCATCAACCGTGTCTTGACCTTTATTGCTAAAGATCCAGGTTAGTAGTTGCCATAAAAGATGCAAATCCCTTTTAACATCAAGTTTTTTTTATTAGAAATTTATCATCTTTGAAACTGATATTAAAGTTATTAACAATTCCATCAACAGATTCAGAATCGGGTAAAGGTTCGGGATACAATTCCATTGTTCCTGATGCTGCAGGTGCTGAAGCACATCTTTTATCAAAGATTTTAGGAGATAAAATTGGTACTTATGTGGAACAATATGTGGAGGCCATGGAGAAGGTAATTAATGAGACTGGAACATTATAGTAAATTCTACTCGGCCTACACTGGAATAACTAACTATGTGTATTACAATTAACATAGGTCAAACTAAAGCAAGGATTGAAGATTGCAATGAGTATCTCTGGTGAAGGAAATGCATACTTACAAGTAAGTTCACAATTCTACAACACTGTCACCAGAGATACTCATTGTGAACTTACTTGTTTAAGAATGAACAATGTTATTACTTGCATGTAGGAAAGTCAATTTTGGAAGCTTTACAAGGAAGACATATCTGCATGTTCTATAGTCATGAAAACTTCAGTGGGAGTGGTTTATCTTCTTGCTTGTCTCCTTGAGCCTTTCATGCCATCATTTTCTATTGAGGTAAGTAATTAAATGTGTTTTTGTGGAATGGCATTTTTATCCCTCCTAAATTCATTTTAAATTGTTTGCTACAGGTACTCAAACAGCTTTCTTTGCCCCTTCAACTTTCTCTCTCTGACGAGAAACGAGATATAGAGAAGGCTAAAAGACCATGGGAGATTGTACCTGCTGGCCACCGAATCGGGACCCCCGTGCCATTATTTAAAGAACTGGTATATACAAATGCCTCAGATGTCTCTTTTAATTATCACATCACATGTGCCATTGTGAGAATTATGCATCTGGCTTACTGTGGGTGTGTGTTATGTGCAGAAAGATGAAGAGGTGGAATTCTTTAGAGCAAAGTTTGCTGGCAGTCAAGCTGACCGAGCAGACCGAGCTGTCAAGGCAGAAGCTGAAGCAAATAAAACTGCTGAACAATTAAAGAACTCGAAAGTTTCTGGTTGACCTTTTTCTCCTTGTTACTTATAGTTTCTACTAATTGATACCATTTGTTTTTTCTTCTCTCAAAATTTAGTTGTTCTTTGCTTGTTTGATTTCATCTGTTAATTCTATATATATTAGAGTCCACATTTAATATTTATAGACAAGATTTCGTCTTTAAGATTGACGTGTGCTAATTGGATTGCAGCTTATTCTGTTTATACTTCTTCAGATAAAAGTGGAAAGAAAGAACGCGCGACTGCAGCTGAACAAGAAATTACTATCAACCGACTTGATATCCGCGTTGGATTAATTACAAAAATTCAAAAACATCCTAAAGCTGATTCTTTATATGTAGAAGAAATTGATGTAGGTGAAGGTCAACCAAGGACTGTTGTCAGTGGCCTTGTCAAATTTGTTCCAATTGATGAGATGCAGGTTTGTTTCTTTTAAGCGCCGTAATCTCTATTTAAGACCGATTTCAAGCCGTTTAATCATAAACACTTCTTTGGGATGTTATCTCTCAAACTGGTCAACTATATATTTAGCCAAGAGGAAAGCGGGTGAAATGGGCCGAACAGGTCAAAATTTAAAAAGTGAACAGAGTCTATTTTCAATACAATTTCTTTAAACCGTTATATCCAAAGATTTATATTAGTATTGTAATTAATATATATCTTTTGTAATTATAATGACACCTTAATTATCTACTACAAAATTGAACTTAGGACAAAAGGGTTGTCATAATTTTAATAATCAGGTTGGGACATGAAAAGTTATAATTACCAAAGTGAACCATTTTGCAAAGTATGTTTATTATACTCCATTCGTGTTCATGGCGTTCGTGTTTTTTTCTCAGAACCGGAAGGTCTGCGTTCTGTGTAACTTGAAACCCGCAACCATTCGGGACATCAAATCACAAGCAATGGTTCTCTGTGCTTCCACCAAAGATGACACTAAAGTAAGCTATTCAATACTTCAACTATGCTTTCAGTTTTCTAGCCTTTGGTGGCCACCTATTGCTTATCATTGTTCAATACAAATAAAAGATAATTTCATATATCCCCTTGAAATTATAGAAATAAAAATTCAAATCATTGCAAGTGTTTTGAATAAGTATATCAGAAAATATAATTTTTTTTGTTAAACATTATGTAAGTTTTTAGGTGGATATATGACATTGCCCGATCTGTTTCCTTTTACATCAAATTTATCATAAACAGTTCACATTCTAAAAGAATGTAGTGTTTTTTACTTCTGTTTCTTTTAAACGATGCTAAATTTCAGGTCGAACTGGTTGATCCACCACCATCTGCTATTATTGGGGAGAGGGTTACTTTTGCAGACTTTGACGGGAAGCCTGATGATGTATTAAATCCTAAAAAGAAAGTTTGGGAGACATTACAGGTGGATCTACATACAAACAAGGGTCTTGTGGCATGCTATAAAGATTTTCCGTTTACCACCTCAGCAGGTGTTTGCACGGTTGCATCCATTTCTGATGGATCAATAAGATGACGAACAAACAATTTACCAGCAAGATTATCAGTGCAATGATGGTTTATCTCATAAAAGAAACAGATTTATAAGAAGCTATAACTCCTACTTTTAGTTTTCTCAAAAATGTATAAATCGCAACTTGAAAGTCTTGAACCAGAGAATAAATTGCATAAGGATGGTGTTGCACTGTTGTGTATATAAAAGGGTTCCACATCATAGATAATATAATTTCACTTGGACATCTTTTAGACATTATATACAACTAGTCTTTTAACCCAGTATGGCATGTAGCTTGAAATGTAAAGAGAGAAGTTCTTATTTTTATTTATTTTTTGGTATTTTTGAAATACTTTTGGAGTTTAGAAATCGGTCGTTGGAGGCAGGTAGACAGCCCGATCAGCGAAGCACGGTCCAAAAAGCATTATGTTTAGTTTCTTAATTCTCGATAAGCCCAACAAATCGATTATCTTAAGGTTTCCAACAACTTGTGATGACGCTAGGGTTTTGAAAGCAAGTCTCGTCTCATCAGGTGAACGACCAGGAGCTAGCTGGATAACCGATCCAATCCAGTTGAGGCCATTTGATAGAATTTTGCAAAAACCAGAGCAGCCATTTGAGTCAATTAACCAGTTAACCGGGCCAGATTTTTTTATTTTTTTTTGTTATCTTCATTTTAAATTTCATGTTGATTCATTAGCTACTTCACACTGCATATTATTGCATCATGTTTCATTAGCATTGCAAATTCATATTAGAAGATTAATAGTTCCATATTTTATATTTCAATGGACCAGAACCAGTTACAAAAATATTGATCAGACTCCAAACATGGACCTAATGTGTAGGTTTACCCAACCTGCTTTCGCCCTTAACGGACATAAAAATTCCTGCCTCATAAACTAGGTTGGCTTGGCTTTCTTTTTTCCCTTTCTCAAATTTCTAAGCAATTACTACTTCAAATATTATTACAAACATATAACTGTAAAAGAATAGAACTATGTTTACCAACTGTAAAAACAGATTATCACTCAACTCACCAAAAATCACTTTTATGTCTGATATTAAGCACATGTCACATGTTAAAAAAAGATGGACATTAAAAGCAAATAAAAAGGATGCTTTTTGCAATGAAAACTAAAGATTAATTGACGGTGCTTCCAACAATGGCCTCCAATATCTTACCTTCCAGTTCAGACTCATCAATCCACAAGGAACTTTGTTGCTTCAGGAGCCGAGTTTTTTCTCCATAATTTTGTTCTCTCTCGATTTGTGATATTCAAGCTTCTCGGCTCTTTCCTTTAACTGCAACCACAAGAAATTGGAAAACATTAGTTACAGTATGTACAAGGGTTTATATGGCTTTGTATGATCTCACGGTTTTGTGTGTGTGTTGAGTCATCATGTAAGACTACAATAAAATTAAAATCAAGATACAAACAACAGAAACTGAAATATCGTCTTCATTAATGAGTAATCATGTAGCATACAATGGAATTATATCAATCCACACACGAGTCATCATGTAACAACACTTACGTCCCTGTTATAGGTGAAGCCAGTATGTAAAAATGGCACACCAGCAATTACAATAAAAAGAAACTTCAAGATACAAGCAAAAAAACTAAAAGTTATCTTCCTTAAATGAGTCATCATGTAGCATACAATGCAAATATATCAGCACGTGCACACACATATATGACATATGCATACTTAAGCCCTGTTACAGTGTGTAAAAATGGCACACCAGCAATTTCAGTGAAATAAGCGTCAAGATAAGATCAAAAGACACTGAAAGGCTGTCACTTATCTAACCCAAACTTAGTGCCGCAAATGAACCAAACCAAACAAAGCATTGTTCATGTTCGTCCGTTAAGCTTTCATCAGAAACACCTAACTGAACGAAATTCCTTGTTCGTGTTCATTCATTAAGAAAATGAGCTTGTCCGTGAACGGTTCACATACACAAATGAACACAGACAATGCTTTTTTTTTTTAATTTGGCTAACCACTAATGGTCCGTGTCAACGGTTCGGTCTGGCAACCAAGTTTGTGTTGGTGTTTTTTTAACATTCATATTTATATTTATATTTATATGTTAATTAAAAAAGTCATTAAAATATATTAAAACCCTTTATTGAACAAACATAAACGAACTTATATGAACACATTATCAAACGTTCACGAACACAAACCAGAGTTTGGCGAAACTCCTCCTCCGCCACTTCCCGTTCCGCCGCAGCCTTCGCAGCTTTACGCTCCTCACCTTCAATCCTCATCGCTTCCTTCTTAATCTCATCCTTCCTCTGTTTCTCAATCCGCATAACCTCCATCTCCTCTATGTATTCCTTTCTTAACGCCTTCACCTTCATCGCGTACTCTCGGCGAAGCTGACAGAGCTTCGATTGAGCCTGTTTCGGATCCTTTGGCGGCTTCCAGCTGTTGAGATAGTCGCTTTGGGAAAAATATTGGTGGTTGCGTTGGTGATCGTTGTGATGTGAGACTGTGGTTGAAAGATCGGTGTGAGTGTTGGCGTATGGTGCTTAGAATGGTGGTTGAACGGTGGAGAATACGTGAGGTTGCCATTGCCGCCGGTGACACAACTACCAAGGGTTTTAAATGTTTATTTTTTTTTCAGACAACGTTAGATAACCAAGCCCACACAATCTTCTGTTTAGGGAAAAACCAGGGTATTTTTAGGAACCAGTTCCGGGTGTGGTAAATAAAAGTCAAAACCGGGTCCGGTTCTGGGTATAGTCAGGTATTTGATGGGGTTTTTCTAGGTTTCGGGTAGGGTCGGGTCGGGTTTTGGGTTATGACCGAGTATTGGTAGAACCGGGTCCGGATCGGTTCCGTTTTCGATACAATTCCAGGGAGAGACCTAAAGCCTGGTCTGTACCTGCGGGTAGGATAGATTCGGTCCGGTTTCTGGTAGGAACTGTCGGATCCGGTCCGAAACCGTTTTTTTTTTCACCTCTAAATACAAGCTAAAGTTTATTGAGAAAAAAAATGAAAAGTATTTAAGTTTTTATGTTCTTTGTATTTATGATCTAATAGAGTACAACACTATAAAATTCAATGTTTTAAAATAAGTAAAACGCCAATGATATGTATGTTATTCTATTTTCATGTAATTTATCCACAAACTCTGGTCTCATTTTATCAAAAGTGGTGTTGTACTTGTTAATTTGTACAATAAATTTAATCGACATGACAGTTGTCGACGATCAAACTGTTGTTTCTCTTGTTTGTTAAATTTCCAATCACGTTTTAGTTGGCGTTTAAAAAATAAAATTACCTTTTGGTTAGCACTTATTTGTACAAGAAAGAAATGGATAGACACTCATTGACGGTCAAGGCTATTGATGCCTGTGTTTGTTAACAAGTCAATTAACATTTTAGTTGGTGTTTAAAAACCCAATCATCTTTTAGTTGGCCCTTGTTTGTACTCTTGGGTTTAATATGAAGGCTTGATTGTTTTGGGTTCGGTTTAAGAGAATTATGAAGTAGAAAAATAGAGATCAAATAGGTTGGTCCGCTTTGTTTTATTTTAAGTAAAGCTCATATTAGTTTTATTGATGAATAAGTGGAAAAACCTAACTTGTATCTATATATATATATATATTTATTCCTGTACTTGTAATTCCTCATCACGAGTGAGACAAAAAGCAATAATAAAGTATCCTAGCCCGTGCGTGTTCATCTTCGGTTATATTTTCTCTTGCAGATTATATTGTGTTTGTGTGTGTGTTGCAATACCTGAATCCTTAACAAGTGGTATCAAGAGCCGAGGTTACACATGAAAACACGATCGCTAGAGAAATTGTTTGGATCAAACTAGGGTTAAGTTTTTTGGCAGCCGTCTATTAAACCAAGTTTTTTCGATCAGAGGTTAGTCGTCCACCAAACCCGCCGTTTCTTTGAATTCATCACCAAGAAAAGATAAAATAATTAAAAGAAGAAAATGAGATACTTGAAATTGTTTTTACTAGTACTTCTTTTCTGTGAACACACACAACCACCGCCGCCAATCAAATCAAAAAGTCAACAAAACCTTTATTGTTGTGTTAATCATTCCAAGTAGTTTTTTTTCTTGAGCATCGATCAACAGAAAATTATATTGCTTTGTTTTTTAAACATATCTGATCAGAAAGAAAGCTCGGAACATGTTCGCGTTTCTAGTTCGTTTCAGTTTTTAATTATTAATTTGGTTTGGGGTTGGTTTGTGAGTTTGTAACGAGTTTTGATTATTGGGTTTTGGCGTTTATCGGGCAGTTTAGCCGGATGGTTTTGTTGTGGTTGTCGGGAGTTATTTTATTTGTCCGAGATTATTTTTTATGATTTTGTTACCGAGACCCAAAGTCGGAAATTCTTAGTTTGAGATAATGGCTGAGAGCGGTAAACTTTAGATTGAGAAGTTCGATGGTAAAGACTTTGGTTGGTGGAAAATGCAAATGGAGGATTTGCTAGTTCAGAAAGATTTGGACATGGTATTGGGTGAAAGACTGAAAAAGAAAAATCTGGATGAGTAGGACACTTTGGATAAGAAAGCCAAGGCAATTATTAAATTGTCATTATCGAAGGATGTTGCGTTCAATATCCTGAAGGAAACCACAATGCGTGGGATAATGAATGCTTTGTCTAATATGTATGAGAAGCCTTCGGCAGCTAATAAAGTTTTCTTGATTCGTGAACTGGTGAAAACGAAGATGAAAGAAGGAAGTTCAGTTACAGTGCATATCAACAAATTAAACTCGATTTGTCAAGACGTGGGTCAGTTAGTATCAAATTCGAGGATGAGGTTCAGGCTCTACTACTGTTATCGTCCTTGCCAGATAGCTGGTCAGGAACTGTTACAGCGATTACTAGTTCAACCAGTGAGTTCACTTTTAATGGGTTTCGAGATCTTATTTTTTGGCGAAGACGTCAGGCGAAGAAATTCAGGTGAATCATCAAGTGATTTAATGTATGTTGGCAGAGGAAGAAAAAATAACAGAGGTAGTGGGAGTGGGAACAGGAAAATGAGTCAGTTTAGAACTCGGAAGGATGTGGTATGTTGGAACTGCAATGAAGCGGGATATTTAAGGAATAGTGTCCGAATGATAAGAATGAAAAGAAAGAAGTCAACACTGCAGAAGAACACTCAGATGATGAGTTTTTAGTTCTTAGTGTTGAGGATAATGTTGATTCCAGAGTCATGGATTCTGGTGCTTCATTTCATGCTACCCACAGCAGTGAAACATTGCAGAATTTGAAGGAATGTGATTTTGGTAAGATTAGACTGGCGAACAATGATGTTCTTGACGTTACGGGCATGGGTGACATGAATTTAGTTACTGCAGCCGGTTCATGGACCTTGAAAGATGCCAGAGTGATTCCAAGCTTAAAGAAAAAGTTGATTTCTGTTGGGCAGTTGGATGAACAGGGACATGAGGTTAAATTTGGGAACAGACAGTGGAAAATTGTTAAGGGAAATCTTGTCATAGCTCGAGGAAGAAAGAGGGGTTCATTGTATATTGTTAGTTTATCGTCTGAGGGAGTGACCGACCCAGTTCAGAAGAAGACCAAAGTCCGATTCATAGAGTCTAGTGGCAGAAGAAGGTTTGTTTTGCAGGAAATAAACCAGAGCCACATGTCAGATTCAGGTTGAACGTTGTAAGGCCCTGTTCCCGGTGCCTCACTTTAATGTCGGATTTACTCATAAACACAGTTCTACAAATCAGAGTTTATTAAAACTTTCGCGGAATATAAAACTGTAACCGTTTATTACAAAACATTTAATATTTTCTTTAAAACCATAAAATAAATCGTCATATTAAAACATCATTTCTTCCATCTTCAAATGCCAGCCGTTCGATTCATACCATGGGCCAACCTCATGCTAGCTCTTTAATCATATTCACCTGCGTGTATACTAAAAGTCAGCTACGCTGAATGAGTTCTAGTTAATCAGGCGACATATAATACATACACATGTCTTACATACATATATATCTTATCCTTGTATAAATATCCATAAGAGGACGTCACATAATATCTATTAAAAAAACTATTACTATCACCCTACTATTTATATTCTCCATAAAAGGACACTCTATATATATATATTCTCCATGGAAGGAACTTCCTATATACTTCCATAGAAGGAACACTATGTTTTCCATTAAAGAAACACTATGCTTTCCATCAAAGGAACACTATGCTTTCCATTAAAGGAACACTATGCTTTCCATCAAAGGAACACGGGGCTTTCCATTAAAGGAACACTATGTGTTCCATCAAATGAACACTCTATATATTATCCGTAGAGGGAACTCTCTCTCTCTATATATATATATATATTATCATTTAATATCCATATCAGGAGACAATGATCGCTATTCTTGGCAATACATGCAATATCCGAAGATCGTTCACGTATCGACAAGTAATCATCCCTGCATTTCATACAATATCCATATCTTTATTTATAACCTAACGGTACATGCAATATCCGAAGATCGTTCACGTACCGACAAGCAATCAATCGTATCTAACACATATATCATACATGGCATACACTTACCATTTAAGTTAAGTGTATTAACTGTCACATCGAGTATGCACACAACCCCGAAAACATAACAAGGAAGTGGGGCTAGAAACTCACCTGAATGCGGTTACGTTCACCGTTAATAGTTATTCCCTTCTTGAGCCATGCACGGCTAACTGTATAATATTTACATGT
Organism: Bidens hawaiensis; assembly: GCF_021521415.1. Classification (NCBI taxonomy): domain Eukaryota; kingdom Viridiplantae; phylum Streptophyta; class Magnoliopsida; order Asterales; family Asteraceae; genus Bidens; species Bidens hawaiensis. Next base: position 421,620 of record NW_027492108.1, on the reverse strand, counting down.
ATCAAATAACTATTACTACTCATATCGTATTTCTATCTTTATATAACCCACAACGAACGGGGGTCCGGGGGCAGCGCCCCTGGCAGCGGGGTTCTATGGGCGACAGCCCCTAGCGGGGTCCAAGGGGCAGAGCCCCTGGCTGGGGTTAAGCTGCCAGGTTAGTTTGAAAAAATTTTATTTTCGTTAACTGTCTTAACACATTTTCCATTAACATTTTAGATAATTTTCTAAGTTGGGCTTGATTGCTAAACCTAAGTTAATGGGCCAGTTTGCTTTATATTAGCTATGGGCTTAGCCCAACTGTCCACTGTGGTACCGGGCCCAACTGTTCACTATCTGGGCTCAGGCCCAAGCCAAATTGGGTGGCCGAGAACCCCTAGCAGAGAACCCTGTTTCTGGCCGAGAACCTGTTCTGACCGAGAACCTGTTCTAGCCGAGAACCTTGGTTTGACCGAGAACTCGGGTTTTGACCGAGAACCCATTTTGGCCGAAAACTCCTTGCAACCGAGATCTCGGGTTGGCCGAGAACTCCATAAGGTGGTCGAGAACACCCAGGTTAGGTGTGTTCAGCTCACCTTTCTATCTTAATCATTTTTACCCATCTCTGTTATTGTTTTACAGCTTACAACCAGAACTTTAACTACCTTTTTTATTCATACTAACCGTTTTACCCCCGTCACTAACCCATTATCTAGATCTACTTCGTTTTAGGCATAAGGCTTGGACCTTTATAGATTTAAAACATTCTAGGCTAGATATAGGGTTTCCTCTAAGAACCGTTTATACCCATGAGTCCCTTTCATCCATTTTAATCATCAAGTTTGCATTTTTATGATGTATCTAGACCCGATCTACTCTAGGTTTGACTTTCATGATTATTCGTTCATAAAAACGTAACCTTTAAGATCAAGAACATACCTTTAGACGTTTCTAGGTTACGGCTAGCTTGATACGTGATCTTGGGCTTGCTATCTAGCTTTTATGATCGAAGATCCAACGCTACTATGATCGGTTTAAGGGTTTGGATGGTGGCCAACGGCTAGGGAGGGAATGTTTGGCTTAAGTGTGTGTTTTATGGTGTGGAGAGGATAAGATGGAAAATATGGATGGAAAATGGAAAGGATTAGGGTTTAAGGGGATTTATACTCCCTTAAGCCCATGGACTCAAAGCCCATCTTTCCTTTTTGGTCCATAATTAATTCCCTTTAGTTAGCCTACTTATCCTTTTATATTTATTATTTAATCCACTAACTCAATTATTTCACCCGACACAATTAATATATTAAATATTATTTTAGAAATTTCGGGATGTTACAAACGTGCTAGAAAAGGTTCAGAAAAACCAGTTAGATGTTTAATTGGCAGTGGGAGCATAGGCAGTCAGTCAGTCAAAGCTTTAGCCAGAGTTACCAGACAGTGGATTAAGAAAACCAGTATTTCAGCGGTTAAAGTCTCTCTAGAAGATCACCTGCTTATATGGAGAGTGTTATTTTTTCTCAAGGTATTCCAGGATTCAGCAGTTCGTGTAAGTAGGAGCCGATAGGGACAGAGAACGAGTCGGTGGCAGTTTTAGCCATGACTGATGTGTTGGAGCTCGGGGGAGCTTCAACAAGCGTTCAGGTTAACTGATGAAAAGGCAGATGCAACCAGGAAGACGAGGAAGATTATAAGAGGTACAAGTGATCATTGGTAGGCAGTTTGAAGATTATCAAGCCTCCAAGTGAGAAATTATTGGGTTTAATATGGAGGCTCGATTGTTTTGGGTCCGGTTCAAGAGAGCTATGGAGCAGAAAATTAAAGATCAAATGGGTTGGCTTGCTTTGTTTTAATTAAAGCCCATATTAGTTTTCTTGGTGAACAAGTAGAAAACCCTAACTTGTATCTATATATATATATTTATTCTTGTACTTGTAATTCCTCATCACGAGTGAGACAGAATGCAATGATAAAGCATCTTGGTTGCAATCCGTGGACGTAGGTCAGCCGACCGAACCACGTAAATCTCGCGTGTTCATCTTCGTTTATATTTTCTCTTGCAGATTATATTGTGTTTGTGTGTGTGTTGCAATACCCGAATCCCTAACATGTACAATAAAGAAATTGACACGCACAAAAAAGAATAGATAGACAGTCATCGACAAGAAGCAAAAGCCATTTAGGAATTGATGCTTTCTTCGACATTGATTAAAGGTTTCGTTAAGCTCCTAAATAATGAATACGCACCTGCTTTCCCATGTTTTTGATGCTTTCACGTTAATAAAAAAACGTTAACCAAAATTAAACATAACCGATAAAACTGATCAGTTATGGCTAAGTGAATCCGATTAACTGACCATTCGATTGTGGCTACTGTTAACGTGTCTTCGTCAACTACCTTTAGTCGAAACGAAGCAAACCTTGTATGTTAGTGTTTTTCCAAATTTTATACCAACATTTCCATCTTTACACCTCCGGTTCTGGATTTGATATCGGACCATATGATGAAAACAAGCCAAGTATAAGGGGGGCATAAAATCAATTAGGGAAACATGAAGGGAGTCATATGAAATCTCTAAAAGAGAAATATGTATATATATAATAATGTTAAATCCTGTAAAATATATCCCCAGAAACCCTAATTAACCAGCAACTGCAATGGCACTCGACGACGACAGCCAACAACCAAAGAGAATTAAAACGTTGCAAACAAACCTTCCGACGGATATCGCTGCTGAACTTCTATTGAGGCTTCCGGTTGAATCGGTGTTACGGTGTAAGTCTGTTTGCAAGTCATGGTACTCTTTGATTTATGATCCTCAGTTTGTCAAGTCCCATCTTGCTATCTCAACTAGAAGCAACAATCATCATCGACTAATTTATAACACTAAAGTACTCCGTGACAGCCGGCAAATATTAAAACTTAAGACTTGTAATCTTCGTGATGTGCTGTATGATAATTCCATTAATAATGCTTTAGACATTGATTATCCACTCAGAGACCCTTTAAAATATGTTTATGCTATTGCTTCTTGCAATGGATTGCTATGCATGGCTATTATGGATGAGCTTCTGTTTATTTGGAACCCTAGTACTAGAAAATCATACAGATTGCCACCCACTGGCTATAGAAAGGAGTTTGGTTCGTATGTGTTGTATGGTTTTGGGTATGATGAGTCTACTGATGATTACAAAGTTGTTGAATTGTCTTTTAATAATAAAGATAAGCGTGAAACCTTGGTTAAGATATACTCATTAAAAAGTGGAAACTGGAAGAAAATTGATGCTATTCCTCATTGTTTTACAAATACTTTTCTTGGCAACTTCTCTAATGGAGCTCTTCACTGGGTTACTACGAAAGGTTTAGGGCCGTGGGCTATAATTTCTTTGGACTTAGCAAAGGAGAGTTTTGGGGAAGTTTTGCAGCCTCTGTATGATGAAGGTGATAAGGATTTGAGATTAGGATGTCTAAATGAATGGTTGTGTGTGCTTTGTGATTATCGTGGAACTCGTGCGGATATATGGGTGATGAAGGATTATGGAGTGAAAGATTCTTGGACTAAATTGGTTTCCATCCCGTACTTGAATGTTCCTTGGAGGGAGCGGCTTTTAAGGCCTTTGTGTATGTCAAATGATGGAAAAATGTTGTTACAATTTGGGTTTAGGAAAGTGATTGTGTATGATTCTAAGAACAATTCATATTCAGAAATTCAGAACTTAGACAGATGTCTTGGAGCGTGTACGCCTGCAGCAGCTCTTGGAGATATATAGGTATTTTTTTCTCTTTTATGTTGTTTTCTGTTAGTTGTAATAAACCATAAGCTGCCAACTTCTTTTTACCCTCTAAAAAGCTATGTTTACCGTTAAGGTTGCATACAGATTGTGTAGCGAAACTGCTTGCAATGGCAGCATATTAATTGGCTATTATGTAGGAACATTTATGAATGGATAAGTATGATAGGTTTGATTTGAACTTGCTATGGTTGTTGCCCCTATCTTGAAACTTGAAATGAGCAGCTGATAGTAAATTAGTTTATGTACCTTGATAATTATATCTTAGGTTTGACTTGATTTGCATGGCCCATGTGGGACTCTTTGGGAAACAACAGTTATTTTAGTGAAACAAGTAACTAACTTGGTGGTTTTGTTCCTATTAATGCAGGATCTGATGGCTACTACAGTGGTTATTGCTCTTAGCTTGAACTGATCAGCAAACGATGGTCAATGGCTATTGCTATAAATAAAGATGATTATTAGTACAAACTAACTTTGTTTCTGCATTAATTTGTTTTTAGTAGCAAATTTAGTGGCATGTTTCTGAATGCTGCAATCTATTGCTTTCTGTGTTCATATATATGATACATCACGATTTTTGCTTTTAAGCTGGACGGTATTCTTGACATGCGAAATTGATGCTTTCTTCGTCGTCGATTAAAGTTGGGCATTTTAAGCTACCGATTAAGGAACTTGCGCTTGCTTTACCAATTTTTTGATTTTTTTTCTTCAAAAGCAAATAAAATGTAATGCAAACACCTAATGATCGAGGCATCTTCATAATTACGGGTGTGAAACTGCAATTAACTTGTTATGTAATTGGGTTGGCACAAAACCATAATCGAAAACCGAATAGTTAATTGAAAATTAATTATCTTGATTTAATCATAACCGATAAAGCCGACCGTTATGGTTACGTTAATATGGTTAATCCATTCGGTTATGCTTACGACTAATTTGTCTTTGTTAACCAAAACAAACCGAACCATGCATGTTAGTGTTTACCAAATTTTATACCACTATTTCCATCTATTTTGCCTCCGTTTTTCGATTTAAACATTTAAAGTTATGTTATAGATGTCTATAACCGAGCTTAAAACGCCATAACCAAGTTTGAAACCATTATATTTTAGCTTCAAAACTTCCTAAATGAGTTAGGGACACTATAACTGAACCATTTTCAACAAGAAAAAAAAAGAAAAAAATAATAAAAAGAAATAAATTTAACTGAAGCCGGCCCATAACCAACGATTTACGATCATTTGGTTATAGTTATGATTAAGCAAACTTACATAACAAAAGCTCGATTATGGTTATTTAACGGTACCAACCGAATTCGCACGCCCCTAAACAATTACCTTGAATCTTTGATCACTACAAGAAAATAAACATGTACGTAGAGACCAAGTGCTTTTGGCCTGTAGGGACGACATGTTGTTTCTACAAGTTTTGTCACTAGAGGCCCGTACCAACAGGTCCTAAGGTCGTCTTTATAGGTGTCGTCTCCATAGATAAACTTTTAGTAATGACATGTCCTCCCAATAAGCATATAATAAAAATATATATTTTTAATCCATAAGAATGACATGTCGTCCCAATAGATTTGAAATAATAAAAAATTCTAGATATCTTGTAGGAACGATATGTTAATCCCTATAAGTTTTATATGAAAAAAATATTTTTACCTATAGAGACAACATGAGACGGCATGTCGTCTCTATAGGTCTTTCTTTTTAAGAAAATAAAACATATAATTTTACCTATAGAGACGGCATGTTGTCTCTATAGGTCTTAAAAAATTAAAAAAATAAATAAAAATTTTCCAGTTTCTAAACCAGAAAATCCCAATAAACAAAACAAATTTAAACCTGTTAAAAAAACTACAAACCAAGCCAAGTACAAGGAGGCATAAACCAATTATGTGAACTACCAGACGAACATTAACAATTACATAAATACAAAGAGAGTCGGATGTAATATCTAAAAGAGAAGTATATATTATAAATATAACATCAAACCATATATATATATTCACCATATATATTAATTTCCCCAAAAACCCTAACCAGCAACTGCATGCAATGGCACTTGACGACAACCAACAATCAAAGAAAACCAAAACATTGCATTCAAGCCTTCCGACGGATATCGCTGTTGAAATTCTCCTCAAGCTTCCGGTTAAATCGGTGTTACGGTGTAAGTCTGCTTGCAAATCATGGCGCTCTTTAATTTGCGATCCTCAGTTTGTTAAGTCTCATCTTGCTATCTCAACTAGAAGCAATAATCACTATAGACAACATAGACTTCTAATTGTTAGAACTAAAGAAAGATTATTTAAGACATGTAATCTCCATGATGTGCTTTATGATAATTCCATTAATAGGGATTTAGAGCTTGATTATCCATACAAACACAACTTAAACTATTTTTGGGTTGTTGGTTCTTGCAATGGATTGCTATGCATGGCTATTGAGAAGGAGGTTCTTATTATTTGGAACCCTAGTACTAGAAAATCATGCATATTGCCACCGCCAACTGGTTATAGAAAATTAGAGATTGGTTATGTGCGTTATGGTTTTGGGTACCAAGAGTCTACTGATGATTACAAAGTTGTTGAATTATCTCGTAGGTTTGAAGATATAACTAAGTGGAAAACTATGGTTAGGATATACTCGTTAAAAAATGGAAACTGGAAGGAAATTGGTGCTTTTCCTCATGGTTTTCAGTTCGATGATTGTGCACCTAGTACTACGTTATGTAATGGGGCTTTTCATTGGATTGCTGGTAAGGATTTAGGGACGCGGATTATAGTGTCTTTGGATTTAGCAAAGGAGACTTATGGGCAAGTTTTGCAGCCTCTGTATGATGCAGGTCATAAGTATTTGACACTGGGGACTTTGAGAGAACAGTTGTGTGCGCTTTGTGATTATCCTGGTATTCGTGCGGATGTATGGGTGATGAAGGTTTATGGAGTGAAAGATTCTTGGACCAAATTGGTTTCCATCCCGTATAATTTGACTGTTCCTGGTATATATATTGATCGATTTTCAATGCCTTTGTGTGTTTCAAATGATGGAAAATATTTGTTGCAATCCGGGTGCATGAAAAGATTGATCGTCTATGAATCCAAGCACTGTTCACTTTCGAAAATTCAGAATGCCGATGTATATATTAATGCTTTTGTCATTGTCGAGAGCTTGGTTTCACCTATGCCTGCAACAAGTCTTGGAGATAGGTAATAAATGCTCTTTTAACTTGCTTTGCATGGCCCCTGTGGACTGTTAGGGACCAAACAGTTATTAACTGAAACAAGTAACTAACTTGGTGGTTGTGTCCCTATTAATGCAGGCTCTGATGGCTACTACAGTGGTTATGAATGCTCCTAGCTTCAACTGAGCAACCGATGGTGAACGGTTATTGCTATAAATAAAGATGATTATTAGTAGAAACTAACTTTGTGTCGGTATTTGTTTTTGATAACAAATTTGGTGGTATGTTTCGGAATGCTGGAATCTATAGCTTTTGTGTTCATATGAGAAACAACACTTTTTTGCTTTTATGTTGGACGGTAAATGTAACGTTTTATGGATATGTTTAGTATTGTTTCGAGAAATATGGTAAGGGATGTTCTGCTAAAAAGGTGGCCCCTGTTAACTTTCTCACGGATCCTATTGAAGGGAGGTCTACTTTACGACCAGCTGATATTCTTGTGTTCGGGTGGGCAGGGGGGAAACACGCCTGTGTGGATCTTACAGGAGTGTCTCCTCTTGTTGGGCTCAGGGACCGTGGGTTTGTTGTGGGTCAGGCTGCGTTGAAGGCTGAATCGGGCAAAGTTGTTAAACACGAGAAAGCTTGTTTAGATAATCAACATGTCTTTCTACCATTTGCCTTTGATACATTTGGTTTTCTGGCTCCAGAGGCTGTGAAATTTTTGAGTAGGGTTCAGCGCGTCGTACACAGAACCTCTTCAGCTTCTAGGTCTCAAAGCTTCGTTTTTAGCAGGATTGGCTTTGCTGTTCAAAAGGAGGTTGCGGCGCAGCTTGTTGCCCGTTTGCCTGCCACTTTATTGTAATCGTTTTATAGTAAATTATATAAAACTTCGATTATTTATGTAAGCAAATTATGCATCTCAATCTGGTGGTTTTAATGTCATCATGATGCTGCTGTGTGAATGTGTGGCTCCAAAATGATATTCAAGTGAATAGGGATTAGTTTTCAATATAGGCATGTGGGTCGGGTTGAGTTGAAAAAAAAAGAATAATCGTTTTTAAATTTATATAATTGTTGTTTAGTATGATACTAGAGATGTCAGTATAATGGTCAAATGATACAACATGACACCATAGTTGAAAACTTGAAATATTGAACAATCAAGGACTTCAACAGGTCTTCTTTCTTGGTATGATATTTTCTTTCACAAGTCTTCGAGACTCCTTTAAATTTTTGGGGCTTGGGATGAGTAAGAAACAAGCTCTTAAAATCGTATTTGTCAATTATGTGATAGATAATTTTGTATTTTTGCCAATAGGGTTCACAAGCCCAAAATGGACCAAATAAATTTTTTTAAAAAAAAAAACAAGTTTCTAAAATAAGTCGTATAAAATACAAGTCAAATTATCATTTGAATTTACCAATAAAGTTCAAAAGCCTAAAACAGACCAAATAAAAAAAGAGAAGCCCAAAATAGATCAACAATAATAATAATAATAATAATAATAATAATAATAAACAACTTACTAAAATGACTTAAATTCTCGCAATACAAATAAAAGTTTTTTCTCTATAAAATAAAGAAAAAAAAAACACTTGTGGGAATTAAACCCATGACCTTTAGTTTCATAGTCAAGCATTATTTCCATTCAATCAATGATTCATTTTGTATGTGTTTGATTCTAAAAAAATATATATATAAAATACAAATATTTCTTTTAGCAATTACGGGTCTTTCGAGAGAGTGTGCATGTCTGGTTCGTCGCCCTCCTTTTGGGCCGAGTCTGTAATATTTTTCACAAACATGGTAACAAATGTATAAACAAATTCAAGTAGCTTTCAAGTTGTAATCACTTTAACATATGGAAAACAATGATTATTAAGTGAAGCAATAATCATGCTAAACAATGATGAAGTTTAGACGAAAACGCTAATCATGCTAAATAATGACGAAGTTTAGACGAAAACGTTGTATAAACATTTTCAAGCAAAAACATATAAATTAAAACTACTGAGTAAAAATGTATGGGTGAGGGTGGGTGGGGGGGGGGGGCCTAGGCCACCAAGAAGCTACGTCTCTTGCTGAATACTAACCGATTAACTGACATCCTATGCAATAAGGGTGTTTGGGTTGAAACCGATTAATCCTATAATTGAACCAAACTAAAACAAATTAAAACCAAATTGAAATTCAAACTTAATTTTCAGTGTGGTTTTAAATTGAAAGTGAATTGGTGACTCGGTTTTAGAATTCACAAAATTTAAATTGGGTTCAAACCAAATAACAAATAATAGTTGTTAAGATGATGAGTGTGGCCATCTTAACAAGGGTATTGTTTGTTTGTCACAACTCACAAGGTTAGTATTAAACACAACGTTAATATTAACCTTGTGACAAATATAACCAAGTAACCAACCAATTATGTGAGCTACCAGACAAAGGCAGTTACATGTAATATGATAGACTAGACAACCATATATATTATCATTCCCCCCAATCAATTACCCAATAATCCTAACCCAACCAGCACTCGACTGGAATGGTATTTCACAACCACCATCAATCAATCAAAATATGGCAATCCTCCTGTGAAGCTCATCTGTTCTTACCACGGATATCACTACCGCCACTGCCCACCACCACCCACCACTATCACCGCGCACCACCAATTCTATTTTATTTATTTGTCTTTCCTGCCTACCTAACAACATGAATCAATAATCCATTACATTCTTAGTTACTTGATGCAGGAGTGCAGGATAGTCTCCGAAAATCCCTAAAAATTGAGGACTCGGGGCAAGTAAAGAATGAGCCTCTGAAATATATACTCAATAACTCTTATATATAAAGTAAATTCTACGACGATAATTGTGAAACAATAAACAAAACGAAAGTATATTAGCAAAATAATTTTTAAATATTTAAACAAATCGTGAAGGTATCCTACCATTTTTGGTTTTAAACTGAATGGTCTTTAAAAAAAATATAACTATTAACATGGGGTTAATAAGAATTAGGCGTATGACATAGTAGCTTTAATTGAAAATGAAAAACATATGAAAATCAAAAAATTAAAGAGTATAAATGAGTGAGACAAAAGCAAGATTTGAACATGGACAACTCAGTTTTGATGGGGTGTGTTTACCAGTTGAGCCAAATTAAAGTTATTGAACTACAAGGTTTACATTGTATATGTACATATGTATAAGTGTCAACTATTTCTGGGCATAAAAAACCGGTGGGCCTTGGGCGGTCACCCTCTCTGTTGGGCCGGGCCTGACTACATGGTAACCAAACAATGGGATAGCAATAATCTATTCCATTTATTTACCCATTTCATTCCTCTAATCATTCTATTCGCTCATCCATTCTATTATTTCATTTCAAACAAACTCTAATGCTTAACATATTTAATATAAAGAAATAATGCTAACCCTCCTCATGATTGGAAAAAAAACTATGCCACTATGGTAGATGTGGAGAAGAGTGATGCATTATGCATTGGCGCAGTCATCTTAATAGACTGTGCTCAGTCATTGCGTTGTGGCCGACGTTTTAGCCCAAAACGTTGGGGACAAATCCATAATAGAGTCCAGTCGTAACGACCGAATTAATTATCTTCATGGATAAGAATACTATATTATATATCTAGTAGAAAAAAATTTCAAATTCATTACAAACTTTCTTTCTATTTTTCTATTGCAATTTATAGATCATGGATTTTGAAACTTGACTATGCGTGTGACCAATAATCTTCAACGTTGACTTTTAATTATGCTTTTAATGTTACCCGTGTGATAAACTAATTAACCATTTTGTTTTCTTTGAAAGGCTTTGTGCAAAATTAACTATACCCTTAGAATCCTTGGTATCGGACGTACCATACGTTGAAAACAAGCCAAATACAAGGGGACACCAATTATGAGAGTACTACCAAACGAAAATTAACAATTATTGAAATACTAAGGGAGTCAGATGTAACATCTACGAAATATATATATCCATTGATCGACCATATTTCCCCAAAAACCCTAGCCAGCAAGCCATGGCACTCGACGATGACAACCAATTAACTCTTCCGATGGATATCGCTGTTGAAATTCTGCTGAGGCTTCCGGTTGAATCGGTGTTAAGGTGTAAGTCTATTAGCAAGTCATGGTACTCTTTAATTTCTGACCCTCAATTTGTTAAGTCTCATCTTGCTATCTCAACTACAAACAATGTTCACCATAGACTAATATTTAGCACTGCGAATAGAAAAAAACTTGAAACTTGTAATCTTGATGATGTGCTGTATGATAACTCCATTAATGCCGTAGAACTTGATCATCCATCGGAACACCCGAGTAAAGATGTTTGGATTGTCGGCTCTTGTAATGGATTGGTATTCATAGCTATGTATAAAGCTTTGTTTATCTGGAACCCTAGTACTAGAAGATCAAACAGATTGCCACCCAGTGGTTGTTGTAAAATGCAGCTTGGTTTGTATGTGGTGTATGGTTTTGGGTACCAAGAGTCTACTGATGATTACAAACTTGTTGAGTTATATGGTGAAATTAAAGATAGAGAAACCTTGGTCAGCATATACTCGTTAAAAAGTGGAAAGTGGAAGGAAATTGGTGTTTATCCTCATGTTTTTTCATTCTTTGAATTTTGCAAGTTCTCTAATGGGGCTATTCATTGGATTGCTGTTAAAGATATAGGGCCGCGCATTATAGTTTCCTTGGATTTGGAAAAGGAGACTTATGGGGAAGTTTTGCAGCCTGTGTATGATGAAGGTGATAAGGATTTGAGATTAGGATCTCTAAATGAATGGTTGTGTGTGCTTTGTGAATATCGTGGAATTCGTACGGATTTATGGGTGATGAAGGTCTATGGAGTGAAAGATTCTTGGACTAAATTGGTTTCCATGCAGTACTTGAATGTTCCTCGGAGGGATCGGCTTTTAAGGCCTTTGTGTATGCCAAATGATGGAAAATTTTTGTTACATTTTGGGTGGAGGAAACTGATTGTGTATGATTCAAAGAACAATTCATATTCAAAAATTAAGAACTTAGATAAATGTTTTGGAGCTTGTACTTTTGTTGAGAGTTTGGTTTCACCTATGCCACCTGCAGCAGCTCTTGGAGATATATAGGTAGTTTTTGCACTTTTAACTTGCTTTTCTTTCCTGTCAGTTGCAATAAACCTTATGTTGTCTACTTCTTTTTACTCCCTGTAGAAGCCATGCTTACGTACTGTTAAAAGTTTGCATACAGATTGTGTAGCAAAACTACTTGCAATGGGAGCATATTAGCCGGCTATTATTGTATATGAACATTTATGAATGGATTAGTGTGCTCCAAGTAAGATAAAGGATGTTGTCATCAAGAGAAATACAAGTTTGCTACATTTGATTCCAAATCATTAAATAATTACTATGTTACTTGGACACATAATAATATATATAAGAGAAGGCCAATACTTATTTTCTGTAAAAAAATTACAATGAACGAATATATTACTTGATTTTGAAAGGCATAGGTTATTCCCACACCATATATGTTATTTGGACACCATATGCTACTATACGGCTCGTATAGGGGCTATACGAGCCGTATAGATGCAAAATTTTGTCCATAGATGCAAAATTTTGTCCTTTTGTGTTGGAGTGTTTGAAGCCTGTACGGCTCGTATAGGCGCTATACGACCCGTATAGACGGAAAAGTTAACATCCGTGTATTAGTTAATCATGTGAGGGCAATACGACTCGTATAGCCCCTATACGAACCGTATAGAGTTTTTAACACACCATGGGTGTTTGAATGTAACGACGCTTTTGAAATTTTGCAAAAGGAAGTTAAATTGGAGGGAGTGCATAAGTAGTTTATATAGTACCACGATAATGAAACTATTATGCCTTAAGTTTGACTCAATTTGCATGGCCCCTGTGGACTGTTAGGGGCCAAACAGTTATTTAAAAAAAACAACTAACTTGGTTGTTTTGTTTGATGGCTATTATTAATACAAACTAACTTTGTGTCCGTTTATTTTTTAGTAGCAAATTTGGTGGTATGTTTCTTTTTTCTAGTAGCAAATTTGGTGGTATGTTTCTAGAAGCTGAAATCTATAGCTTTATGTGTTCATACGAGAAACAACATGTTTTGTGCTTTTTATGTTAGACTTAATTCCCATCCTCGAGTAAACGGGGCGGGTTGGGCCTACTCAACGAGCCTATGATGGGTTGGTGTCTTGTTTATTATGTTGAGCCTGTAACTTGGTTTACTGGAATAAATTATTTGGTTAATAAGTTGAGCTAATGACTTGGACAAAAATAAATCTATCTATTAGTTATTATTTAGATTTGTTTTTATTAATTAGTATTTGAATATGATATGGTTTTTGTATTCTACTCTAGTTGGTTTTGAAATCTAAATTAGTTATATACCCGAGCTTGTGGGTTATATAATTAAAAATTGTGAATTGTAATTTTCGAGTTAATGAAAATTATAGAGATCAAGCTTATGATCTAAATTCGATTTTATGTTTATCGATTCTAATTACCAAACTTCGTTAAAGACTTCTGTTTTGCACCTATATATCTTCCTTCACATGCCTGGTAACAAATGTATAAACAAATCAAGTAGCTTCCATGCTGCGACTACTTAACATACGGAAAACAGTGTACACTTGGGCCATTTTGAACTCCCTTGGGGGCATATTTGGCAATTTTGGCCTGTAAAGGTTATATTATAAGAAAATAACTAAACAAGAAACATGTAAGTGAAAACTATAACCATGTTGTAATACTAACCGATTAATTGGACATCCTACACATTAAGGGAGTTTATTATTCGATTAGAAACTGATTCATTCGAGAACTAAACCAAGCTGAAACATATTAAAACCTAATCAAAATACAAACTCGGTTTTCAATGTGGTTTAAATCTAAACCGAATTGGTAACCCGGTTTTCGGATTCACAAAATCTACATTTGGTTCAAAATAGAGAACAAATAATAGTTGTTAAGATTCTCTCATTTAGCTCAAATCCAGGCACTACAATTTTAGCTCAATCTTATTTAGCCAAACCCAATCCAGTAACAAATAATGATCAAAAGTAATTCGGTTGAAATTGAAAACCTAACCAAATTTGAATTCATTTCCAAGTTCGTTTTGTACTTGAATTCGTTTCGGTTTTTGGTTACGACTGAAAAAATCTTCTAACTAAAGTAAACCAAAATTAATGTGTGCTTTACGCATTCAAATGGAAGATGAAGATGGATCATGGCAGTTGCCTTTGTAGAATGATTGGCAACTGCCTTGAGGAGTTCCATAGCTAGCAAACTATGGATGCATTCGTATGCATCATAATAGTTGGTATTGAAAATATTTATCAAAACGATCTTGTTTATCTATTTCTCTCTTTTTATTCAAATAACGTGTTATCCTTTCCTTTTTTTTCTTCAATGACCTAATAAATTATTTTTTTTTGTTTAGCAAACGTTGAAGCTAAATGGTCTCACGGTCAAAATACAAAAAAAAAAAAGGAAAGTTAAATAAAGTTGTCTTGGCCGGCGGTTTGAATAAAATCTAAAGAGAAATGTCCAATCGACCCACTTGACTGCTTAAACATTCATTCTTTGAGACTTAGACGGACATTTTGCTTGATGACCACATTGTCTAAGAATTCCTTTAATTATTTAATATCTGTTCCATTCCGTGGCCCTTCTGTTTTACCATGTTTTAGATCCGAATTTGAAAGTGTTTCTCTAAGAGCATTCATAATGATATCTTAATCTCTATTTTTATAATTTAATAACAACTATTACATTTCTTCTCTAAACTTATTTTTAAATTTTGTTAAACCTCTCACATTTTATTCTCCATTGATCTATCTCTATCTTACTCATAAACATTTAATTTATTGTATTTCATCTTTCATATACGCTCACAAAAAATATAGAGTTTAATAAATAGTATACTATTAAATTTAGAGAAATACTATTCACAAAACTAAAAAATCTAAAGATGAGAATGGAGATAAAAAAAACATTGATGTAAGTGAAAAACATAGAAATGTAAAAATAATAATAGTAATAAAAATGTAAATGGAGAGACTACTGTATTCACTCTAATAGATGACGAGTGTGACCAATAATCTTCATAAGAATTTAACTTCGACTTTTTAATTATGCTTTTAATGTTACCCTTGTGTTAAACTAATTAACTATACCTAGCTTAATCCTTGATGCCAGACCATATGTTGAATACAAAATTGTTTTCAGGCTTGCCCGGGCATTGACCTCGACACCTTACCGGGTCAAAGGTCGAACCGATCCGAAAGAACAGACCGATGTTGACTCGGATGATGTCATAAAAAATATAAATAAATTATAAATTTTATGCTAAATCAAGTAATGAAAAAGTAAGGTGTTGTGATGATAAAGTTATTATAATATTATGCTTTATTTGTTTAAACCGTGTAACCCCTAGTTAACAATTACAGTTATATATATATATATTGAGTAAATTACGGTTTTCGTTTATATGATTTGTCAGTAATGAAAAAGTAAGGTGTGATGGTAAAGTTATTATCCCTCCGTCCCAATTTAAATGTCCCAGTTTGACTTTTCAAGTCTTTCTTTTGCAACTTTGACCATAAATATTTTTGTTCGTGTTATATAATACTTTATAAAAATTATATCAATGTGAAATACATTTAAAACCCAATCCATTCATATATTTTACATCAAGCATTATGTAACACAAACAAAAATATTGTCGGTCAAAGTTAAATAAGAAAGACCGAAAATGTCAAACTAGGACATTTAAATTAGGACGGAGGGAGTAATATTTATGTTTTATATCTGTTTAAACCGTGTAACCCCTAGTTAACAATTACATATATATATATATATATATATATATATATATATATATATATATATATATATATATTTAAGTAAACGGTGGTTTTCGTCCATGTGGTTTGTCCAAATCTGCAGTTTTAGTCCAATAGTTTCAAATTTGTGATTTTGTCCATGTAATTTCATTTCACTTGTAATTAAACTCAACCTCCACCAACCCCGTTAAGTCAGATTGTTAAACCCATCAGCGTGGAGCAATTTTGTCCATTTTTTCCCCCAAATACACCTCAGTCTCAAGCGAGGGGCTTGCGAATTAGGGTTGAAGTTTATTTGAGGAAAAAACAGACAAAATTACCGCTTACGTGAGGGGCACGTTAATTGGTATAACGACCAGATTTAGAATGAACAAAAATCACAGAAGTTACTATTGGACTAAAAACACACTTGACTCTGTACAACGTAACGTTAGGAGAACACATGTCCCCAAATCAAAACGAAAACCCTAACCAGCAAATGCAATCAATGGCACTCGACAGCGAAACATCGCAACCAACGATTCCGACGGATATCGTTGTCCGAATTCTATTGAGGCTTCCGGTTGAATCGTTGTTACGGTGTAAGTCTGTTTGCAAATCATGGCACTCTTTAATTTCCAATCCTCGTTTTATTAAGTCTCATCTTGCTATGTCAACTACAAACACTGACTATGCTCACCATACACTAATTTATACTACTGAGTATTTTCCAAGTGTTCGCGGTCGGCCGATAATAAAACTTAAGACTTGTAATCTTCGAGATGTGCTTTATGATAGTAATAATAATTCAATTAATAATGCTTTAGAGGTTGATTATCCGTCAAAACACGAGAGTAATTCTGTTTCGATTGTCGGTTCTTGTAACGGATTGGTATGCATAGCTGTTGAGGAATATGTTATGTCTAAAGCTTTGTTTATTTGGAACCCGAGTACTAGAAAATCATACAGGTTACCGCCTAGTGGTTGTAAGCCGATTGGTTGGTACGTGGTGTGTGGTTTTGGGTATGATGAGTCGACTGATGAATACAAAGTTGTTGCATTGTCTCCTAATCTTATAGACGGAGAAGCCTTGGTAAGGATATACTCGTTAAAAGACGGAAATTGGAAGGAAATTGTTGTGGCTTATTCTCATGGTTTTCCGTCGCCCGAGTTTGGTAAGTTGTGTATTAATGGGGTGCTTCGTTGGCCTGCTAGTACAGGCCATGGATCGGCTTCTTGTTCAATGACTATAACTTCTTTCGATCTAGTGAACGAGACTTGTGGGGAAGTTTTGCAGCCTGTGTATGATGCAGGTCGTAAGGATTTGAGATTAGGGTCTCTGAAAGAATGGTTGTGTGTGCTTTGTAGCTATTGTGGAATTCGTGCGGATGTATGGGTGATGAAGGATTACGGAGTGAAAGATTCTTGGACTAAATTGGTTTCCATCCCGTACTTGAATGTTCCTTGGAGGGATCACCCTTCGACGCCTTTGTGTGTTTCAGATGATGGAGAACGTTTGTTGCAAATCAGGAGAGATAGATTGATTGTGTATGATTCAAAGAACAATTCAGATACAGAAATTCAGAAGTTAGATATATGTATTGGAGCGTGTACTTTTGTTGAGAGTTTGGTTTCACCTATGCCTGCAGCAAGTCTTGGAGATATATAGGTAATTTTTGCTCTTTTAACTTGCTAAATTTATCTAATTTGCTGTTAGTTGTATGCCTGATGTTTGCATACAGATTGTGTAACGAAATTAACTGCAATGAGGACGTATTAGTTGGCTATTATTGTAGGAACATTTGTGAATATTAGTGTGCACCAAATATGAAAAATAGAATGTTGTCATCAAGAGGAATACTTATTTTCTGTAATGATTACAATGTAACTTGGACGCATAATATAAGAGAAGTGCGTTACTTATTTTCTGTAATGATTGCATTGAAGTATTGAACAAATATATTTCTTTAGTTGAAAATTTGCAAAGGAAGTTAGAATGGAGGGAATGAAACTATTATGTATCTTAGGTTTGGCTTGATTTGCATGGCTCCTGTGGACTGTTAGAGACCAAACAGTTATTTCATGGATCAAGTAACTAACTTGGTGGTTTTGTTTGTATGAATGCAGGCTCTGATGGCCACTTCGGTGGTTATTGTTCCTAGCTTGAACTGAGCAAACGATGGTCAAAGGTTATTGCTATAAATAAAGATATGATTCTTAGTACGAGCAAACTTTCTGTCGATATTTGTTTTTAGTAGCAAATTTGGTGGTATGTTTATGGATGCTGAAATCTATAGTTTCTTGTGTTCGTATGAGAAAGAACACGCTTTTATTTAATGCTGGATGGTAAGTGCAACTCTGTTACGAATATGATGTTATGCAAATTATGCATCTCAATATGTTGGGTTTAATATCATCGTGATGCTGTTGCGTGACTCCAAAATAATATACAACTGAATGGGGATGTGACAAGTACATAGTTTACAACATAGCCATGCGCATTGGGTCTGGTCGAAAATAAGATTTTTCAAGTTTTAAATTTACATAATTGCTATGTTTAGTATGATACCAGAGATGTCGGTACAATAGTAATCTAATGTATTTTGATAAAGTCAATTTGGAGATTCTCAATATGTTGATACATTTTGGTTATTTTCATATTCCTCTTCAATGTAATAATATTTCAGTCAACTTAAATCATTTGATCTGTCGCAAAATAGGATTTATAGTCTATAGAGAAATAACAGGAAGGTAGAGGGAACATGTTTGACCAACTTATATTTAACGTTAAAAGCTTTATGATTATTACTATATGTACAACACTCACTATATGATCAAAGGATACATGACACCATAGATGAAATTCTGAACCATCAAAGACTGCAACCTGTCTTGTTTCTAGGTCTCATATTTCTGATAACCCGGGTGATGAAGATGAAGATGAAGATGAAGATGATGATGATTTGCATGTTGCCTTAACAGCCAAGGTTATTAAAGTCCTGGGGCATGGGTCTCCAAATACAGAATTAGAGACTTCTACTTTGCACCCATTTCTTCCTTCGCACGCCTGTTAATAATTCAAGAAGCTTTCATTCTGTAACCACTTTTCTTAATCTGTTTCTCTTTTGGTTAATAATTCAAATGTGACCTGAATCGACTAGTTGATAAGTACACGGCCTATACCCCACGGCCCATATGTTACTTGATAATTAGGTCAAACAACAATCATGCTGAATACTAACTGATTAAAGAACCTCCTGCGCATTAAGGGTGTTCATTATTCGGTTTGGAACCGACTAAACCGAAAAATGGCCTGTATCGAACCGAAACCGGTAAAACCGAATTGAATTACCAATACGGTGTTCAGTTTGGTTTTAAACAGACTGAATTGGTAATTAGGTTTATTCAGATTCACAAAACCTGAATTCGGTCCAAACCAAATAACAAATAGTGGTTGTTTAAGTTTTGTCATTTATCCCAATCCAGATATCCCATTTACTATTTAGCCCAAACCTATCCAATAATAGCTAATAAATAAATAAACTAATGAAGTTATTTGCTTTGTTCAATCGAAACTGAAAACCGAACCGAATTCGAATCAGGTTTTCAATTCGGTTTGAGCTACCCGAATTTGGGTTTCCGGTTTCAACAGAAAAATCTTTAAACCAAACCAATGAACACCCCGTTCATATCTAGCTATGTAACTTCATGAACTTTGTATAGATCATGTAGTGCACATGAAATCATTTTAATGTAGTAATGTGTGTCTGTCTATATTACCTTTGATAAGATGGAAGATGAAGATGGAGCATGGCAGTTGCCTGTGGAGAATGATTGGCAACTGCCTTGAGGGGTTCCATAACTAGCAAACTCTATGGATGCAATCGAATAACCATCTTCACACTGCAGTTCAATCACGGGTTTTCTCTGACCTGCAATAAGTTTCCCGTTGACGTGGGCCCACGTATTAACGGGTGGATAATAATCCTCTGACACGTGAGCACAGACGGTTTCAACAGATACAGTCTTGACAGAAATTTCAAATGGGTTTCCTCCAGTCTCCTCAAATACAACAAGTAGATTGTGTGATGGTTGTAACCATGATCTTGGTATATGGTACCTGATTTTCTTATCAAAATCAACATGTTTCTATAATGACTTCAACTTTCATTAGAACTCTTTTAAAAGAATATTTACCAAATTTGAGTAGGTTTGCCACAATTGGTTTGGCATTTGCCTGAACTATACGTTCCACGATAATCACAAGGTTCTTGACATCCATCTTTTGGAGCAACAAGAGTCCAGTATCTTCCTATATGATGCCCGTTGACCCAAGCTTGACCTTTACCCATACTGCTCATATCAACAACCACTGGATCTTTACCGCCCGGGGAATCAAAATGGGTCTGCCATCAACCAAAAAAACAACAATAATAATAACAATAACATTCGTTCGTGTTTTCCAAAATGAGCAAAATAAACTTAATAGACAAAGACTGAAATAAATCTATCTGCAGGTTAACTTTACCTTGTACCATGAAAGGATTGATGGGACTTTGTCATTTGTCAAATTAGTCCAACCCAAACTTTCGTCATCGTCATTAGCATATAGTTTTTGGAATTCACCTTTAAGCCCAATCTATGGGAAAAAAATGATATCAGTTTGGTTTATAAAGCATAATCTTTGACCACAATAGATGTAAAAACAGAAAAAATCCAAAAAATTTTGAAGCATTTTTCTTTTCAATAGTATGATGTACTATCGAGAGATGTAGATATAAATACTTAATAGTGAAAGTTGAAAATATCACATTGTATTTAAATAGACAATTTCCATACTCTGACTCTGAGCAACACAAAATACATCTTTAAACCTAATATTTGAGAAGTTATAAAGTACCTGATAGGTCCATGGTGAATGTGTGAGATCAACATCCCCGTTCTTGAATCCTGTTAGAGTGATCTGACCCTTAAATCCTGCTCCATCTTTCTCAAGAAAGGCACCATAGTTCTGAAGAGTTTACAACATTAGGACACAGTATGTTAAATTTGAATTATATAGAGCTAGAGATCAGAGTTGGCAAAATTGAGTAACAAAATCCAAACAGGTGATTGGGTTGACCCCAAAGCACCTTTTTTTCCACTTTTGTATTGTTATAAAATAATTAATGAATTAAATATTGTGTAATTTTTAATTACCTGCAAACCAACTGTCTGTGATAATAACATGACATCATTGTATCCTTGCTTAAGCTCAACCTTTTGAACGACATTGACCCATTTGCCTCTTGCACTTCCTTTATGTTCAATACACATGTAACAACACATTAGGGCTAGATTTGATTTCCATAAGTTGGTAATGACATGATTTACAAACCAATCAATGATAAATAACTACCAACAAGTTCTCCATTGATGAAGATACGGACAACATCACGCATGCTATCGATTTTAAGTGATGGAGTAACTGAATTTTCTTTCCAGAATGTAATGTCCTCATCAGAAACATATACTCTGCATCTCAGTGAATAATAATTTGCAAAAAAAATCAAATTTTGAGTTTCCCTCAAGAGTGAATTCAGGAATCTATATACCAAATGATGATACAAAGAAGACTTTTTAAAAAAACAAACAAATTTAAGGTGGGTGGGTGTCCGCCGCGCGGGGGGGGGGGGGGGGGGTACCTGGTGATATACCATAAATAATCTGTTTGGTCTTTTGTAACATTTAGGTGCTCGAGGAGGCCTTGAACAGTGAAATTATCATCACCCCAGGCACCAATTGGCTCCTTAAGTATCATCCATGATTCAGAAATAAGGGGTAGTTCCATCTTAATCATTAAGTGCTCAGGACTAGAACTTTTAGCAGATGGCATGGCCTCAAAATCCACCTTTTTAATAGAGGTCTGTGCCCCAACCTGCTCCATAATTTAATAGAAATACATTTTTAAAAGAACATGCGGACATGGCAATGATGATGCATGATACACGATACACGCCAGTAAATCCAATCACACTTAAACCAAACAGACTCAAATACTGTCAAACCCACACCCTCATATCCAAACACCCCCACACTATTAGCTACCGAAAGACAACAGAAATAAATCGAAGGAATGTACCTTGTGTAGAAATGCATAATTAAAAAATTCAAACCTTTGCAGTGTTGAATACAGTGTTCTTGCAGTCTGGTAGTATACTCACAGACCATGGTGGCAAACTGTATGATCGACCTAGAAATTGTACAGTGCTCGTCTTATGTTCGTCAATGTTGCAAGAAATGCTGAACAAATACTCGTGTTAACACCACCGTACACATGTGCCTGAGCCAAAACAAAAAAAATAAAAAAAAAATATTGTTTTATGGCTACTTCAAAATATTAAAAAGTACAAATAAAAGTGTCAAATATGATTAACATTGCTATATTATTTCAGTAACAACCTGAATTATTTCAAAAGAATGATTTAAGAGGTCTACTGCACGAAAAATAAACTTCGGGTGACTTTTCAACTACTTGTTTTGTTAAAAGCAATTTTTGTGATTTTACGCATTTGACCATTTAGAAGTAAAACTTTACCCATATTGAGTTAATGGCCCATTCATAAGTAAACGGGTTGAAATTGCAACTTGTAGTAGAACCAATACATGTTTAACAATGTTAAAGCTAAGGACTTGAACAAACCTCTTGCATCGCTCCTAGTTTTATATATTGAGTAGAGTCAGCAGAAACTAGTGCAGGCTCACAAAGCTTTATAGCAGCATGCAGATCCTTTAGATGCCCCCATTTAGGCTGACTTAGAAGACCTAATCAGATTATAATAATTGTCAAGGTTAGCAGTAGGGAGACTGACATTGATGCACTAAATTTGTAATTTTGATCACATTTTAAATTTTGCATGGATTTACAAAATTGTGCATAGAAGTTGCAGTTCTTAATGTTGATTCACAATTTTGTATATAAATGGGATCAAGACAAAATATAAAACGATTTTTATGCGTAAAAATTATGAATTAATGCCTTCTCACTATAAAAAAAACCATTCTTATTTGCTCCTGAATCCCCCTCTTTAACATACATACATATATTACACACACGCAAAAATTTTGATCATACCATATTCATCAATTGGAGCATCATAGTCATAGCTAGTGATGTAATTAGGGCCTCCAGAACTCCGTCCAAAATTAGTCCCCCCAAAAAACTGATTCATAAAGAAGACAATACCTTATTGATCAATAACTCTTAACTAAGTTGTTTGTTGCAAACAAATAGATAACTAAAAGAATTATCTTTTGTAGAAAGGCAGTTAAGAGTGGCTTAGCATACCATATAATAATTCTGAAAGCTTCCTCCGCGTTGATAAAACCGAGCAACTGCAAATGCAAGGTCCTTCACAGGCCTATGGGGCAGTCTTCCTCCCCAACTTGCATACCTTGTCAATAAACATATAGAATGGGTTGATATGTATTAAGCACATTATACTCCTAAGCTTTAAGTGTTTAAAGTTTGAGGAAGTAAATAAAATTATGCATACCATCCATCCCAATTTTCGGTCCACAGTACTGGTTTCTTGTTGGAGTTAGGTTTAAAACCATCACAATAGTATGCATTACAAGAATCTATCTGCAGAAAAGACGGGGAGTTCTAAGACATTTAGATGCCAAACAAATAGATATTCCATTTAGATACCAAACCAAGACATTTAGTTATTAAAAACCCGCGTCCAAACAAAACAAGATTGTCAAATTAGTTTGCTGTTTGAATAGAGGTGGCCGGTCCAAACAGGTTGGTTCCAGTCAAAAAGGGTCAAATTTGTATTGGTCATGTGGGTTGACCCGATGCACTTTCTGTCCAAAATTATTAACTTTTTTTATATATAAATAGTGTGTTAAATATGATTACAAATGTTATAAATTAGTGAACAGAGTAAGGAAGGTACAATGTTTTCAGGAGCATCAGTTTGCCTGCACATAACCCATGGTACACCTGCTCCAAGTCCGACAGCCATATTTGCAGCCCATTTTACATACTCTTTTCCTTTTTGCCCATACGATCCTTCAATATTTCCATACTCATTTTCAATCTGATACAGCAAATCCAGTCAACAAAATCTAATAACATAAAAAATTACTGATCAAAATAAACTTAAAATAAAACCTGCAACATGATGATTGGGCCACCTTGCCAAGAAAAGAGAGACTCCTCTCGCATCATATCTACTATTTTTTTTACAAAACGCTTCATCTCTTCCTGAAATAAGAAAGTTATGACCATTATTAATCATAATCTCTAACACAAAGAAATAATAATATACTTGCAAAATAAAGTATAAACTATATAAAAATCTAGTCAAGTTGTACCTTGAATGGTTCATTGTCTGTACGGAACACAATTCCAGGAATATCACGAAGCCAAACCGGGAAACCCCTGCAATTTCATGAACTTTGTTTCATTGTTTAATTAATTCTTAAACTGAAAAAAAAATCTAAATAGGGGATATGTTGAGACCCAAAGTTCCACTCTGCACAAACATATGGACCTATTCGGAGATGAACATAAAGCCCACTGGCTCCCACCAACTTTACAAACTTCACCAGATCAAATCTTCCTTCAAAATTATACTAAACAAAATAAGAAGGGAAATTAGAACACTTTTAAGAAGTCATTTAGCAAAGACAGTGATGTGATGTAACCTGTTGTCTAACTGGCTCATGGCCACCCCAGAATACATAAGTTTGAATAACATCAGCCCCACCTTCCTTGCTCTTGGTAATCAAATCAGGCCACATCTGAGATCAGGTAAAACAGTAGGGGTGTCAGTGTTGGATTGATGAGTTTCGGGTTGGCGGGTTGAACTGTTCAACCCGAACATGACCCATAGTGTCAATAATTTCAACCCCAGCCCACAGCACACTTAAAATCGATAACCCAAACACGATCCGTTCAACCTATTAATCTAAACATGGAAAAAGGCCTAGCGAGTAGCGATCAGTCGTAAACAGGTTAATCTGGTTGGTGGGTTGTAAAAATTGGGTTAAATGGGTCAAAACAGATCAATGGGTCAACATGTTCAATTAGACGATTAAACAGGTTAACCTGAACACGACCGCTTAATTAAGCAGGTCAACCCGAACACGACCTGCTTGGTAAGCAGGCCAACCCAAAACTTGATCATATCATGTCAAAGATTGCCAACCCTAGGTAAAAGTAATGACATTGGACTACAAAAAACATGCATGGAAAATGTTGTGTTATTATAAATTTTATTATTATAACATTATAATTTATTATAAATTCTTTTTATTTAAAATTTTGTTTATTTTTTTATAAATATGTTTAAAATCAAATAATATTACATAAGTTCAAATTACGTTGGTCCTCGCAAACAGCATACTCGGAACTCACACAAATGTGGTTGGACCACACTCAAATTTGGTTGTTTCGACCAAAATACAACGTTGCGTGTTTTTATCGGGTTAGAAAAACCGTCAGCTGAGAAAACAATCGGAGCGGGGTTCGACCAGTTTGTAGTGGGCATTTTGGGGATGGATATTCCGTCCATTAAATGTTACATTAATTAATTAAATTAAATGCGGGATAAAAATAATAATTAATTAGCTAGACTACTACTGCGGTTTCCAAATTAATAATCGCAAATTAATTAAGTATGTAGCAGAATTCAATTGTTAATAATATGTATATAGAGTAAAATTGAATAAATAAATAAACCTACCTGAGGTGTTGCTCGAGGATAGTGAATTCCGGCGGAAATAAGCATTCTCCGTTGACCGTCAAGTATAAGTGCTCTGTGATCATAACTGACGTTGAACGGTTTGAAGTACTCGCCGGTGGCGGTGGTTACAATCAACAACGCCGTAGCCAGCCAAATTACAATTGTCTTCTGCTGATGCTGCTGCATGTTAATGTTAGTTAATTAATATCTTAGTGTTTTGCAGATTGATTATGAGCGTATCGTAATTGTAATTGTTTATTGCATCACAGTTCCATCGTTTAGTTGGAGCAGCGTCACTACCAAAGTGAATAATAATAATAATAATAATAATAAAGTGATCGAGCCTTGAAGTATTCGGTGACGTGTTTCTCGTATCGGTGAGCAACGTCACTAAGTGTCAGTTACATCCCTCGTCTTTTATTATTAGTACAATATTAAACACGAACTCTTCAATTTACCGATTTTCTTACGTTATTTCAGTGTCACATCACATCTTTTAAATTTAAATTTGATTTCCTTCGGTTTTAAATAAAATAATAATATTTATACTTATCAGAAAGTAAATTAAATTGGTGAGGATGGAATTTTTCCAGTTAATAATAAGGGTCTCTTACCTCTAATGCAGCTACGTTTTTTAAAAGAGTTTAGCGGGTCGTGTACAGTAAATCAACGACGCATAAAAGCAATAACTTTGTTTTTAGTAGGATCAGTTTTGTCATTCAAAAGGTGGTGACGGCGTAGCTTGTTGCTCGCTTACATGTCTCTCTATTGTAATTGGATCTTTTTATTATAATATCACTATTTTTTTTTCAAATGATAATAATAATAATAAGGAAAATTGGATTTTAATAATCTCAACTTAATGCAGTTGGCTGATAATAATCCCAACTTTGAAAGTAGCTATCACTGGTCCCAACTTTTACACTATTTATTTTCATTGGACCTCCGTTAAAAAAAACTTAACAACGTTATGTTTTTTTCCAAATTTCAAACTGATATTTTAGGGCTTTTGATCGGAATGAGAATACGAGTCGATTGATGTAAAACTTACTTCCAAACGGTGGTCCAAACGACTAAAGGAAGCTTCAATTTCGGTGTTTAAACTTTTAATTAACAAAAATCAAGCTGTTTGAAGCGTCGTTTCGAGTTAAGTTTTGTAACATCTGCCCCGATCCGACCCGACCCAGGTACCCGTTTCTCTGACCCGATCTCTTTCTTTTATGATTTAGTATTTATTTATACTTATATTTTACTTTTAATAATAATATACTTTTCCTTCCCGCCTCTTTCTCTCTCTTTCTTTCCGCCGTCCCGTCCCTCTCCTTCTCTCTTTCCGCCTTCTTTTCCTTCTTGTCGCCGTCCCGCCCTTACGCCTTGTTTCCCTCTTTTTCTTCTCTTTGCTTGTCCTTTGTTCCTTCCCGCCTAAGGTTGTCTGCGCAGCTCCACGCGCCAGACTCCCTTACAAGGAATCCTGCGTGAAGACCACCTGTACAGCGATTCGCGAGACGAACTCTTCTCGCAGCGCGCTAAGAATTGTAATTCTTCTCGCAGCGCGCTAAGAACGGTAGTTCTTCCCGCGACGCGCTAAGGATTTGTAGTTCTTCTCGCAGCGCGCTAAGAATCGTAGTTCATCCCTCGACGCGCGAAGAATTATAGTTCTTCCCGCGGCGCGCTAGGAATTTTAGTTCCTCCCGCGGCGCGCTAAGAAATGTGATTCTTCCCGCGACGCGTTAAGGTTGGTTCTGTCTGCCTTCGCGCTCGCGCTCTCTTGACCTTCTGTGTCTGCCTTCGCACTCAAGTCTTCTCGCGCTAAACCCCCTTTGAGTTTTCTTCTGTTTAATCTAGCCGTTGCTTTTGAGTTGTCTTATCTTTTGAGCTGTTGACCTAATCTGCTTTATGTCTGAAAAGTTACTTTCGGCGCAGCATGCGCACCAACCCCATTGGTTGGCAGATAAAGTGACTGACATAATCTTTTGAGATCTGCTTTTTCCATGCTTGACCTGTACCTTTATCTGATCCGCCCATGCTTTTTACTGTTCCCTGACAGCTTTATCTTGCCCCCTGCAGCTGCCATATCTTTTGATATCTTTTGCTTTTGGAATCTTTTGCTTTTTGAGATCTTTCCCCTTTTTCTAGGGATTGTGTTCCCTAGGGTTTCTCTATAAATAATAGTAATATTTTCATAACACTACACACACAAAACACTTAATCTCTCCTGTTCTCTTGCCCCTTGCTCTCTCTGCCGTCTTCCTCTCTGCCTCCGTCTTCCTCCCTGTTCTGCCCTGCTTTTCCGGTAATATATATATATTATATATAATAATTTACTTATTAATTATGCAAACTTATAATCAAGACTTAAAACAGATCATTAAAACAATAATCTTGTTTATAGGTTAACTAGTGCTTGTTTAAAGTTGGTTCTTGCTTTATCTTACACCGCATCGTTTATCAAGTGAGTAATCTCGTACCTAATCCCTTTTTGCTTTTAATGTTTTGGGATGTTCATGTGTTCATACAAACTTAGTCTTAAACTTGTTTATGAGCTTTAGTCGCGCAGTATCCCATGTGTTGAGGACGTTTACTTGGCTGTTTATTTGTATGTGTGTATCATTAACCGCTTTGTTCGGCCTATTCCGCAGTTTTCATGGATCCATTAGATGAACACGGGAGACCTATCGTTTACGGTTTTCTTTGTTTACACTTGCACAGATGTTTTCTCGTTTTTGTGCTCAATTGGGAGCACGGATTGAACTATGAACTATGAGCTATGATCTATCTAGGCTTGATCACAATCTGATTGCACCCTTGTTAAACACCAGACATACACGTGTTGCACGCAGATTTATTGTTATCTATGTATTGTATTAAACTTGATTTCTCACCAACACGCAAGTGTTTGACGTTTATTTTAACACATGTTCAGGTTTGCAGTAGCTGTTTTGGAGCTTGTGGACACATAGGACGTTTTTACTTTTGGACCTAGATTAAAATGTATCAAGACAAGTTATTGCTGTTCGAATATTATGATTTATAATATATTGATTTATGATGATTTATGTTATCTTACTTTTACTTTGCGCGTGCGCGAATGAATGTATTTATTAAATATTGACACCCAATAGTGTCACGAGTAATGAAACAATATGTGGCTCCCCGATGTATAATCCGCCTTTGGTCGGGGTGTTACAGATTGGTATCAGAGCTCGTTGACTTTAGGATAGGTGGTTAGACGTAACGGCCTAGAATACCTAAGAGTCCCTTCTCGCGCATGAGAGAAATCTCATGTTTGCGCGCTTATTGTTAATTACTCGTTATTTATGAATATGCTCGCGCTTGCGCAGTATATGATTTTATGTTTTATTTCGCGATATTTCGATTTTTGTTGAATTTCGATTTTTATTGATTTTACTTACATATTCGTTTGTTGGGATTGAAAATCCGAAAAGTCATGGTGATACATGAATAGTTGATTTTCAATTTCCATTTACGATTATGTTCTGAGGTTGGAGACTTGAAAAGTCATGGTGATACATGAATTGTCAACCTCCAATACTCATTTTCTTGTATATTTTATATTGAGGATTGAAAAGTCATGGTGATACATGAATCGTCAATCTCCAATACTCGTTTACTCGTCATTTTAAATTGAGAATTTGGAAGATCATGGTGATACATGAATTGTCGATTCTCGATTCGAATTTGTTACCTTAATTAAGTCTGCATTTAAAGTCATTTATTTTACTTTAACTTTTGACAGTAACTGACTCCGTGAAACCAAGCTTTTCGAAGTTATACTTTGCGATAAAACCAAGATATTAACTAAAAATTAAAACTTTTATAGAATGCCTCCGCTATCTCGCCGATTTCAGAGAAGAGAAGCCTCGCGCATGCGTAGACAGCAACGTTCCCAGGAAATGGCCGCCGCGATAGCCCAAGCCTTAAACCAAAACAATGCTAACACCTCTGGTTACAACATTAAGTCCTTTAACGCGGGTAACCCTCCAAAGTTCACAGGTCTTGAAGGAGCCACCGTGATGCTCCAGTGGCTTGAGAAAAGAGAAAACACTTTCCTCCACACCCAATGCCCCTCAGACAGACGAACCCTATATGCTTCCAGTGTCCTGGAATCTAGAGCGCTTACATGGTGGAATGGAGTAGCTCATGCGCGTGGCGCAGAAACTGCTTCCAACATGCTCTGGGAGGAATTCAAGGAAATTCTGACGCGAGAATTCTGCCCTCCCAACGAAGTTAAGCGCTTGGAGGAAGAATTTTGGAATCTTAAGCAGTACAGTGGTGAAGCGCGCGAGTACGCGACGCGCTTCCATGAACTAAGCCTGCTGGTCCCTCACCTTGTTACCCCTTCCCGCCGAGCCATAGAGAAATTCCTTGGGGGTCTCCCCATGGAAATTCAAGATTCTGTATGGGCCAGAAACCCAGTAACCCTCTCTGACGCCATCGAGTTGGCCGCTGTGCTCAGCGACAACCATGTCAGAGCAGGAACCCTGTTCCTGCGGGGAACAGAAAAGACCAAACTCACCAAGACTGCCCCTGAACCAACAGAAACCAAACCAGAACCCTCAAACCGTAACAACCTCAAGCGCAGGCGCAAGGCCTATGCGCTTACCAACCCGCCCATAGTCCAGCAACCCATCTACCAACCTCCAGTTTACGCGCCTAACCCTCTGTCAGCCTACCCAACACCTCCTGTAGTCCACAACTATGCCTTAACCAATCCCGCACTCCCTGCCCCGCCACCTAAGAAACCTTACACAGGAAATCAACCCCTTTGCCCAACCTGTAGACTTCACCACCCAACCCAAACCCCGTGTCGACAATGTAACCGATGTGGCCGCGTTGGTCACTCTGCCGAATACTGTAGAGTCCCTCCCGCCAATCCAATTGCGCCAACACCACCAGTCTACCCGCAGAATCCACAACCAACCTACCAAAACCCACGACCCAGATCGTGCTTTAACTGCGGTGATCCCAGTCATTTCCGGAACGCGTGCCCAAGACTACAAGTTCAGATTACGCAAGCAAATCCGGTGAACCAGATTTCGAACCAAGTGACACGCGGACGAGCTTTTAACATAACCGCGCACCAAGCGCAAGCGAATAATGACGTAGTTAATGGTACATTTTTGCTTAACGGATTTTATGCTTCTGTACTTTTTGATACTGGCGCCGATCGAAGTTTTATCTCTCGCGCCTTCGAGCAGAAGCTTGCGCGACCGCGCAGCGATTTAAAAGAAGATTTTTCAGTTGAATTGGCTAACGGCGAAACTGTTTTAATTAACTCGGTGATTAAAGATTGCACGCTTAACCTTAACGAAAACGATTTCCTGATCGACCTCATCCCCATGCCTCTTGGGAGCTTTGATGTTATTATTGGTATGGACTGGCTCTCGAATAATCGCGCCGAAGTTATTTGCGCCAAGAAGTTGATTCGCATACCTCGAGAAAATGGTGATCTTCACATCTACGGCGAAAAACCCTCCCACGGTCTTAAGCTTATGTCTTGCGCCGAAGCCCAAAGGCTTATGCGGAAGAAGTGTGTTGCATTCTTAGCCCATGTGGTCAAACCTGCTGAAGAGAATAAGCTTCGCGATATCCCTGTTGTGCGTGATTTCCCTGAAGTTTTTCCTGATGATCTTCCTGGTATCCCTCCCGCTCGTGAAGTTGAGTTCCGTATTGATCTTGTCCCTGGTGCTTCCCCCGTAGCTAAATCTCCTTACCGTCTTGCGCCCGCTGAGATGCAAGAATTGGCAAGCCAACTTCAAGAGTTGACTGCTAAAGGATTCATTCGCCCTAGCTCTTCGCCCTGGGGTGCTCCGGTGTTATTCATTAAAAAGAAAGATGGTACGTTTCGCATGTGTATCGATTACCGCGAGTTGAACAAACTCACCATTAAAAACCGGTATCCTTTACCGCGTATTGACGACCTCTTTGATCAACTCCAAGGTGCCTCTTGTTTCTCGAAGATCGATCTCCGCTCTGGCTATCACCAGTTGCGCATCCGCGATGAAGATGTCCCGAAGACTGCTTTTCGAACTCGTTATGGCCATTTTGAATTCTTGGTCATGTCCTTCGGTTTAACCAACGCACCCGCCGTTTTCATGGATCTAATGAATCGGGTGTGTAGGCCTTTCTTGGATAAATTCGTGATCGTGTTTATCGATGATGTTCTGGTGTATTCTAAGACCAAGGCCGAGCATGAGCAACATCTCCGATTGGTATTGCAAAAGCTTAGAGCTGAGCAGCTTTATGCTAAGCTTTCCAAGTGTGAATTTTGGTCGGATGAAGTACAATTTCTTGGTCATGTTGTAAACAAGATGGGTATTCATGTCGACCCATCCAAGATTGAAGCAATCAAGAACTGGATTACGCCATCCTCTCCTACCGAAATCCGTTCCTTTCTGGGCTTAGCTGGTTACTACCGGCGATTTATTTCGAACTTCTCAAAGATCGCTTTGCCTTTAACAGCTCTGACGCACAAAGGTAAACCGTATATTTGGGGCTCGAAGCAAGAAGAAGCCTTTCTGACGCTCAAGCGTTTGTTGTGTGAAGCTCCTGTTCTTGCGCTACCTGAGGGTAATGAAGATTTTGTCGTGTATTGCGATGCATCCAACCAAGGTCTCGGTTGTGTTCTCATGCAACGAGGCAAGGTTATCGCTTACGCATCAAGGCAACTTAAGGTTCACGAAAAGAATTATACAACTCACGACCTCGAACTTGGTGCAGTTGTTTTTGCCTTGAAGATCTGGAGACACTACCTTTATGGTACTAAGTGTATCCTCTACACTGACCATAAAAGCCTTCAGCATATCTTTGATCAAAAGGAACTCAACATGAGGCAACGCCGATGGAACGAACTCATCAGCGATTACGATTGTGAGATCCGGTATCATCCTGGTAAGGCTAATGTGGTAGCCGATGCGCTCAGCCGAAAACCCTGCCAACTTAACTGTATCTTGCCGCGCACACAGCTTCACTTCGCGCCGATTCAAAGCAACCTTGAATCGCGTATTCGTGACGCGCAGCGCGCATCCATCAGTAATGGTAACCTTCGCGCCGAGTTAGCGTGTGGCGCGGAAGCGCATTTTGTCCCTAATCTGAGTGGAATTCTCTGCTATCTCAATTGCATCTGGATTCCCTTTGATGAGAATCTTCGCGCTGATATCCTGAGTGAAGCGCACAAATCTCGATATTCTATTCATCCCGGCGCTGATAAGATGTACAAGGATTTGCGCATAACTTATTGGTGGCCCGGTATGAAGAAGGATATTGCTGTGTTCGTAGCTAAATGTCTGACTTGTTCTAAAGTGAAAGCTGAACACCAACGCCCATCTGGTTTGCTCGAACAACCAGAAATTCCTACGTGGAAATGGGAATGTGTAGCGATGGACTTTATTACCAAGTTACCTTTGACAGCAAGCAAACATGATAGCATTTGGGTAATAGTGGATCGTTTGACTAAGTCTGCTCACTTTCTGCCCATTCGTGAAAACTACCGTGTTGAGCAACTCGCGCAGCTTTATGTCAAGGAAATTGTCTGCCGCCATCGTACTCCTTTGAGCATCATATCCGATCGCGATGGCCGTTTTATATCTCGCTTTTGGAAATCTCTCCAATCTGCGCTAGGAACTCGCTTGGACATGAGTACGGCATATCATCCTCAGACTGACGGTCAGTCTGAGCGAACTATTCAAACTCTTGAGGATATGCTCCGATCTTGTGTTCTTGATTTTGGAGGTAATTGGGATTCGCACCTGCCTTTGACCGAGTTCTCTTATAATAACAGCTATCATTCCAGTATCGGTATGGCCCCATTTGAAGCACTTTACGGTCGTAAGTGCCGCTCCCCGATTTGTTGGAACGAAGTGGGAGAAGCTCAAATCACAGGACCCGAACTTGTTCAAGAGACAACCGATAAAATCGCCAAGATCCGTGATCATCTGCTGACTGCCAGAATCCGACAGAAGAGTTACGCAGATCGTAGGCGAAAGCCTCTCGAATTTCAAGTTGGTGATCTTGTTCTCCTCAAAGTATCGCCTTGGAAAGGTGTTGTCCGCTTTGGGAAGAAGGGTAAGCTTGCTCCTCGTTATGTTGGTCCATTCAAGATTCTCGCGCGTGTGGGAAAAGTTGCCTACAGACTTGACCTGCCGCCCGCGCTCAGTAATGTGCATCCAACGTTCCATGTATCCAATCTCAAGAAGTGTTTAGCTGACGAGAACCTTCACATTCCACTTGATGAAGTTCAAGTTGATGAAACTATGCATTTCGTTGAGAAGCCTGTTGAGATTATGGATCGCGAGGTAAAGCAAACCAAGCGCAGTCGCATCCCTATCGTGAAAATTCGCTGGGAGTCCAAGCGCGGAGCCGAGTTTACATGGGAAAGGGAAGATCAAATGAAGATCAAGTACCCGCACCTGTTCTCTGCGCAACCTACTTCGAGATAAATTTCGGGACGAAATTTCTTAAAGTAGGGGAGACTGTAACATCTGCCCCGATCCGACCCGACCCAGGTACCCGTTTCTCTGACCCGATCTCTTTCTTTTATGATTTAGTATTTATTTATACTTATATTTTACTTTTAATAATAATATACTTTTCCTTCCCGCCTCTTTCTCTCTCTTTCTTTCCGCCGTCCCGTCCCTCTCCTTCTCTCTTTCCGCCTTCTTTTCCTTCTTGTCGCCGTCCCGCCCTTACGCCTTGTTTCCCTCTTTTTCTTCTCTTTGCTTGTCCTTTGTTCCTTCCCGCCTAAGGTTGTCTGCGCAGCTCCACGCGCCAGACTCCCTTACAAGGAATCATGCGTGAAGACCACCTGTACAGCGATTCGCGAGACGAACTCTTCTCGCAGCGCGCTAAGAATTGTAATTCTTCTCGCAGCGCGCTAAGAACGGTAGTTCTTCCCGCGACGCGCTAAGGATTTGTAGTTCTTCTCGCAGCGCGCTAAGAATCGTAGTTCATCCCTCGACGCGCGAAGAATTATAGTTCTTCCCGCGGCGCGCTAGGAATTTTAGTTCCTCCCGCGGCGCGCTAAGAAATGTGATTCTTCCCGCGACGCGTTAAGGTTGGTTCTGTCTGCCTTCGCGCTCGCGCTCTTTTGACCTTCTGTGTCTGCCTTCGCACTCAAGTCTTCTCGCGCTAAACCCCCTTTGAGTTTTCTTCTGTTTAATCTAGCCGTTGCTTTTGAGTTGTCTTATCTTTTGAGCTGTTGACCTAATCTGCTTTATGTCTGAAAAGTTACTTTCGGCGCAGCATGCGCACCAACCCCATTGGTTGGCAGATAAAGTGACTGACATAATCTTTTGAGATCTGCTTTTTCCATGCTTGACCTGTACCTTTATCTGATCCGCCCATGCTTTTTACTGTTCCCTGACAGCTTTATCTTGCCCCCTGCAGCTGCCATATCTTTTGATATCTTTTGCTTTTGGAATCTTTTGCTTTTTGAGATCTTTCCCCTTTTTCTAGGGATTGTGTTCCCTAGGGTTTCTCTATAAATAATAGTAATATTTTCATAACACTACACACACAAAACACTTAATCTCTCATGTTCTCTTGCCCCTTGCTCTCTCTGCCGTCTTCCTCTCTGCCTCCGTCTTCCTCCCTGTTCTGCCCTGCTTTTCCGGTAATATATATATATTATATATAATAATTTACTTATTAATTATGCAAACTTATAATCAAGACTTAAAACAGATCATTAAAACAATAATCTTGTTTATAGGTTAACTAGTGCTTGTTTAAAGTTGGTTCTTGCTTTATCTTACACCGCATCGTTTATCAAGTGAGTAATCTCGTACCTAATCCCTTTTTGCTTTTAATGTTTTGGGATGTTCATGTGTTCATACAAACTTAGTCTTAAACTTGTTTATGAGCTTTAGTCGCGCAGTATCCCATGTGTTGAGGACGTTTACTTGGCTGTTTATTTGTATGTGTGTATCATTAACCGCTTTGTTCGGCCTATTCCGCAGTTTTCATGGATCCATTAGATGAACACGGGAGACCTATCGTTTACGGTTTTCTTTGTTTACACTTGCACAGATGTTTTCTCGTTTTTGTGCTCAATTGGGAGCACGGATTGAACTATGAACTATGAGCTATGATCTATCTAGGCTTGATCACAATCTGATTGCACCCTTGTTAAACACCAGACATACACGTGTTGCGCGCAGATTTATTGTTATCTATGTATTGTATTAAACTTGATTTCTCACCAACAAGCAAGTGTTTGACGTTTATTTTAACACATGTTCAGGTTTGCAGTAGCTGTTTTGGAGCTTGTGGACACATAGGACGTTTTTACTTTTGGACCTAGATTAAAATGTATCAAGACAAGTTATTGCTGTTCGAATATTATGATTTATAATATATTGATTTATGATGATTTATGTTATCTTACTTTTACTTTGCGCGTGCGCGAATGAATGTATTTATTAAATATTGACACCCAATAGTGTCACGAGTAATGAAACAATATGTGGCGCCCCGATGTATAATCCGCCTTTGGTCGGGGTGTTACAAGTTTTACATCAATCGACTCGTATTCTCATTCCGATCAAAAGCCCTAAAATATCAGTTTGAAATTTGGAAAAAAACATAACGTCGTTAACTTTTTTTTAACGAATGTCCAATGAAAATAAATAGTGTGAAAGTTGGGACCAGTGACAGCTACTTTCAAAGTTGGGATTATTATCAGCCAACTGCATTAAGTTTGGATTATTAAAATCCAATTTTCCTAATAATAATAGTAATAAAGGGGCGGTGTTTGTCTTTGGCCACATCAGCACCAAATTGGTGGATTGGCATTCATGCTCACTAGTCCAACCGATTTTCATCGGTAAATAATATTGTATTAATACTTAGGGTCGTTTGGTTCGCATAATTTGTTTATTGGAATTGGAATGTTTGAAAGCAATTGGAATTTGAATTAGTTCCAAAAATATGAATTGTGTTTGGTTTATTAATTGTTATATGGAATTGAAATGTACCCTCATTCCGATCCTAGTTCATCTCCATTACATAGTCTAAACATGGTCGTCTCTCAGATTTCGAGTGCCCAAGACAAGTTTAAAAAGTGGGCCTTATATAATTTTTTTTTTCAAAAGATCGACGATGATTCTATTTATATATATATATATATATATATTTAGACATTCTATATAAGTTTTAGACCCTTTATAAGGCCAGGCAGTGACGGATAATTGTAATCGTTCGTTCTTTATCTCAAAACCATTGTCAATTATCTCGTTTTCAACACTTACACAAATATCTTATTTAGTTTTAGTTGTTTTTGTAATGTATATTTAAAAAAAACATGACAAAAATGAAAACCTAAAGTTGATCTACTTTTTTATATTAAAAAAAATAAGAGAATAAGTTAACAAAACAAATTAAATTAAATTCAATTACTCAAGATAAACCAAAAAAAAGTGTGTTCGCTCACTACTAAAGTGAAATTGACGATTTACTTAAAGTTTGTATTATAAAAAAAACGTAAATTTGAGAAAATATATGAGTAAAAGTGTGCAAAAAAGTAACAAAGTACATCAAATAAAATATTAATTTTCTTAATCAACTTGTCTTCTCCAAAAGCTCTCCCGTTGCAACTCTATAACCACCGGAAACTTTTCCGGCAATATTTATTTTTTCTTTGTTGCATTCATTTTTCTTATATTTTTCTCATTATTTCACAAGCCATTTGCCAAATTTCACTTGTTAATATTTAAAAAACTAATATATGTTTAAAAGTTACATGCCCTCCACTGAAACCGTGCCCTAAGTGGTCACCGAGCCCAAGATTGGATCTAAGCCGGCCCAAAGTCTGAATATTCTATGGTTTGCATTTTTTGCGATTTAAGGATATTTATATTAATATTTATTTAGTTTTTATAATAATATTTCATTTTGGTTTGATTTTGTTCAAGTATTTCTAATGGATTTTGGTGATTATTTACAAGAAAGAATTGAGGGTTGTAGAGAAAAAATAGGTATTTTGGTAGTATTTTGGTAATTCTAAAACATTCTAGTGAAAATTTTGGATATTCTATCTATAAAGTCACTTTGTTGGAATGCTTTCCAAGTTAAATTCCATTATAGTGTTATGGGGCAACTAAACATATATTTGGATGACTTTTCTTACTCTATTTAATATGAAACAAATCATGGTTTAGTTTCTTTTCTTTTATTTATTTATATTATTTTAGTTTCTTTATCTACTATACTTTATTTAATAAACCCTCTCAGTAAATACAACAAACACTACATTAAGATATTAACTCTTTAAAAATTATTGATAATTTTAAAGTTTGCGTTAATAATAATAATAATAATAATAATAATAATAATATGTGTTTTAAACCTAAATCCTTAATTTAGTAATCTTAAATATATATAAGCGAAAGCTCCTTAAATTCTCTCAAGCCACCAAACTACATTGTTTGTAAATAAAGGTTTCTCATGCATTTGATCCGAATTCACGGGTGTGGGTCTTACTAAACCCAGATAACCCTTAAATGGGTTATAACATCCTATTAAATTATAATTTAATCTTACCAAATTATTGATGTGAAATTCCTATACAATAGAGATATACTAAAAATTAATATATGATTTTTAAAATAAATATTATTTATAATTAAGAAACAATTTTATAGTAAAAAAAATAAGCGGGTCTTGGGTCTCAATAAACCAAGATAACTTTTAAACCGGGTAATAACATTTTAGTTATTTGTGAAACCCTTTTATCATCAAACTCTAAATATATATTATTAACTTTCTTACAATAAATAAAATTAAACTCTAAAAAAGTATATTAATATCAAAAACGAATAATGTAAAACAACCCTTAAATGGGTTATAGCATCTCATTAAATTAAAAATTAATCTCATCAAATATTTTATATGAAAAATCCTATACAATAGGGAGATACCAAAAATTAATATCCATTTTTTTGAAAAGATATTATTTATAATTAATAAACAATTTTATAGTAAAAAAAAATAAGTAGGTCATGGGTCTCACTAAACCTATATAACTTTTAAATCGGGTATAACACCTCATTTATTTGTGAAATCATTATATTATCAAACCTAAGTATATTATTAATTTTCTTACAATAAATAAAATTAAAATCCAAAAAATATATATAAATATTATAACCAAATAATGTAAAACAACATATGAGGATGCAAATACTTGCAATACATGTTGCGCGCAAAAAAAAGAAAAGGAAAGAAACTATAGAACTAAGAATCTTAATCTTATATATATATATATACATATATATATATATATAGATACAAGATCAAATATATTTTATTCTTAACATGAAAACAGTGAGAACCAATTTGTTGTTATGATTAGGTTTATTTTTATAGGTGTTTGCTGCTATTTTTTGTTCGTATTTGCTAATTTTTGATTATCAGACATTATAAGTATTTGTAGATTTATATTTTGTTGTTATCATTAGATGTTTTCTTTTGCTAATATAAGTATTTGCTGGTATATGCTGTTATTATTTTGTTCTTGATTTTGAATCTTTTGTTGTAATTTTTAGGTTCTTTTCTTTGTTATAATAAGTCATTATTTATGTAGATTGGTATTGTAGTTGGTATTGTTTCTTACGTCCTCATTTTTAAATAAATTAGCATTATTTCCTACGTTCTCATATTAAGATCAAAATGTACATGAACCTATATATATATATATATATATATATATATATATATATATATATATATATATATATATATATATATATATATATATATATATATAGGATCAGGATCATGAGAGAACCTTTTTGAAATTGAGAACTATGAGAACCATTTTGGACCACAAAAAACTCAAAAAAAAATCATAAAATAAAAAAAACACAAAAATAAAAAAAGTAAAAAAACAAAATTTCTTATTTTTAACATCCCGGTTTCATAAAAAAAACTCGGTTTAGCTAAATTATATACACATATGTATAATATATACATATATGTACATTTACATGTTTTTTGTACACATGTGTATAATTTAAGATAAATGATACTGTACATATGTGTATATTACGTAACTAAAGATTATATAAAATTATACATATGTGTATAATACAACGTTTTTTTATTTTTTTAATGAAACCGGAATGAAATATAAGAATTTTGGTTTTTTTTACTTTTTTAAATTTTTTATTATTTTTTGTTTTATGATTTTTTTAAATATTTTGTTTAAATGTGTGTTTTTAGTGGTCCAAAATGGTTCTCAAAGTTCTCAATTTGCAAATGGTTCTCTTAGGATCCTTACCATATATATATATATATATAGGGGTGTGCATCTCGGTCGGACCGACCCGAACCGGGAAATAACCGACCCGGACCGAAACCCGAAAATCATATATTCAAGAACCGAAAACCGCCCCGCTTGACTCACTTCGGGTATTGGGTATCCTCGGTTTTGCCGCTCCGGGTAGACCGAAAAGGACCGACCCGATAGTGGAAGTTATCTTCAAGCTAGATTTTAATGAGGTAGAAAATGGAGTGGAACAATACGATGACCATAGTCTGCGTAATATATGAATTACTAAGTTAAATAAGGAGAATATAGTCTGTTGGAAACATAACTCCATAATTTGTATGGATAAATGACTCATTTTCACAATATTTTAAAATTATAAGTATGCATCTTTGTGATTTCCAAGACACTATAATAATGATATTTTATTTTCATTACCAATTACATTTTTATTTTATGGGTTAAAAAATGCTATTTATTTCACTCTCTCTTTCTTCATTAATGCTTATAATATATAATATATTTTTCTCACTTTTCAAAACAAAAAACTTTATCTCCTCCTTTCATGGCTTCATTAATACACCTTTCAGAATTCCGATAGCCATGAAACAAAGTTGACAAATGAAAACTGAAAGCTTGTGATTTTGCATATCAGGTCACTCATGTTGTCCATGTAAGATGAAAGTATATACTCATTGGAGAAACCTCACCAATGCCGTCAACAAGAGCCATGTTACCAAATACGACTTTCTACTATCGATCTCTCTCGGTTAGTCGGGTTTTCACCGGTTCTAGGACCGAACCCGACCCGAGACCGAGTACCTGCAAATATCAAGACCGAAAAAAAACAAGAAAGTGTAGGGTCGGTTCGGGTTCGGTTATTTTAGGGTCGGTTATGTCGGGTTTTTCGGTCCGGGTCTAAATTTGCACACCCCTAAGGGGGTGTTTGGTAGAGAGATTTGAGGGTGGAGAATTAGGTTTCTCTTGTTTGGGAGAATTAGGCGGAGAATTGGGCGGAGAATTGGTTTTCTCTGAGAATTGGGTGTAGGCAAAAAGTAGAGAAATCCAATTCTCTCCATTTGGAAGAGAAATGGAATTCTCTCTGCTTCTAAATCGCGTCTCTGCTCTACTCCGTTCGCGTATGATGATGATGATGCTCCGACCGGCGATGGTGATGATGATGCCGACGTCCGGCACGGCGGCCGACGCCGCAGCCACGTCCGTTCGCGTCTCTGAGCCAAAACGAAACCCTAAATCGCGAGGCGGTGTTGCGAGGCGGAACCCTAAATCGCGGTGTTGATGTTGCGCGGCGATGATGATGACGCTCTACTCCGTTCGCGGTGTTGCGACGCGTCTCTGAGCCACCATTTCTCCGCTATGATGATGCCGAGGCGGAACCCTAATCACGTCTCTGCTCCCGTTTCTCCACCCATTTCTCTATTGTACCAAACAAAGGAAATGATTGTCAATTCTCCACCCATTTCTATTTCTCTCCAATTCTATTTCTCTCCCATTTCTATTTCCATTTCTTCCCATTCTTTTTCTCTTTACCAAACACCCCCTTACATTCTCTCAAGCCGCAAGATTGTTTTATTTGTAAATGAAGGCTTCTTGTGCATTTGACCCGAATTCACGGGTATGAGTCTCAATAAACCCAGATAACCTTAAACCTGTTATAACATCTTATTATATTAAAAAATAATCTCACCTTGATATGAAAATCTTATAAAATAGGGATATATTAAAAATTAATATCCATTTTTTTAAGAAAAAGATATTATTTATATTAAGTAACAATTTTATAGTAAAAAATATAAGCGGGTCATGGGTCTTACAAAACCCATAGATGTTAAACGGGTTATAACATTTCATTTATTTGTGAAACCTTTTAATCATCAAACCCTAGGTATATTATTAACTTTCTTACAATAAATATAAATATTAGACACGAAAAAGAAACACAACCCCCATACTATAAGGGATAAAAACTAGTATATATCTATAGTGGAAAAGCTTAAATTAGGTTTATTATAA
The DNA here is from genome assembly GCF_021521415.1 of Bidens hawaiensis. Taxonomy (NCBI): domain Eukaryota; kingdom Viridiplantae; phylum Streptophyta; class Magnoliopsida; order Asterales; family Asteraceae; genus Bidens; species Bidens hawaiensis. Next base: position 379,745 of record NW_027492108.1, on the reverse strand, counting down.
AGTGATATGTATGTTAGAAATATACATAATACTTTTTAAAAATTATAATTACAATTATAACCTCATAACAATATAAGTAAAAGTTGTTTTTTAAATTAGTTTTATAGTAGTAAAAAAAACTATATAAAGTTTATATATATATTTTTTTCATATGTATTTTAATTATAAAGTAGGTTTATGTTAATAATAAGCTTCTTCACCTAATGATCCGATCACAAACCATAATTCCAGTTCGAGACCGATACAATTTTTAAATATTAATTTTATAGCCATGAGCCACATTAAAAAGCCGTAGCAGTATCACTGAGGGTGCACGGTATGAATCCCGTAACATTGTTAAAACTCATGCGCCGAAACGACTCACACCCTGCTCTTTCTCATGTCGATACCGTTTACTCAAAAGGGGTGAATTACTGAGTCCAATATATATTTTCTAGATTTTTTATTTATTTTACACAATTAAAACATCCTTATGTACAAAACAAGCCTTCCAAGCATCATAGATAACACATTTGACACACAAAATATGCAACAACATAGAGCTCATATAAATATCAACAGAAAACAAACTCAGCCATCTGCTTCGACATCAAAACAACCAGTTTCAGTTGACCGTGCTGACAAAGCCTAGCCGGGTTCTTAAATACAGTGACTCGAGCCCTTTTATCACCCAACAAAACACAGGCTATGCTAAAAGATTCACCTTTCTTAACTGCAAACTGCCACTCGTTAACGGATATCTCAAACCAGTCCTTTGTTTCAGAATCAGTTGTTTTGACTTCAATGTATTCATTTCGGTTTTCATCATTACAAACTTCAATGTCATATGGTAGCCCAGTTTCATTAGCTTCATTTACCCATTTTACAACTTTGGCACCCATGTTTTTATAGTAGTTGAACGCCAGTTCCTCGCCCAGTCTCCCTGTAAGAAACGCTCGTTCCACATTGACCTGCAGGCCATGCGAAAGCTGGTACTTCTGACTAAAACCGAAAGAACCATCTTGGTCAACCAAACCATGCTCAACATTGATCATGCCAGCTGGTTTCGTTCCAACATGACCCAAAGAATGTCAACCAAATTAACCGTGTTGGTTCCACCAAGACCCTCATGAGTAGCTAGTACATTTGTATCAATTCGCTTAGAGACATATTGCGTCTTTGAATCATTCACACGCGGGGAAAAGAATTTAGGGGCGGTCTGCCAGTTGGCGGGTGGGCAGTTTCTGTTACTTTGAGATGATGAACTTGGCTGCACGGTTCTTTTAGTGGCACGTTTTGTATCTGATGTCATTCTATTCAATGACATAACTCCCAAAGATTGAATTGACCATATTGGTTCTTCGACCGATAGTTTTGGCATCTTCTGGCTATTCAAGATGAAAGTTTCTATTTGTTCCTCTGTGGAGCCTAATTCAGTCATAGTTGCAATCATGTGAAGAAAATTTGCCAAGTGGAGTTCAGTATTCCCGTTGATTAGAAAACGAGAAAGCTCCATGAATATTGAATGAGAATCTGCGTCGCACCTTGCATACAAGATCTCATCCTGCAAGTATCAACACAAACAATTTAGTTCAACCTTGAAACTTAATTTTTTTATTTTTGACCGCCAAGATAAGGAATGTTTTTTTAACATTTGGCAGAAATATGTGCACAGAATTATACCTGAAGAAGGCAGATACTATCATGACTCTTCGTTGAATACAATCTTGACCTCTTTATAACATTCTTATAATACAAAAATTCAACTACAACTATCTGCAGTCGATTAACGTTTTCAAATCCAGCCAGCTTGAGTTGATGATAACTTTCAGGATACATGTTAAAGATGTAACGTTGAGCTTAAGGAAGAACCCAGTTCACAAATGAAGTTGCATAGCTATTGTCTACTGGCCCGTAATATATTGCTTCACGAGTAACAACCTGCGATGGATCATAAGTTGTTCACACCTGATAAAATCTACCCTAAAGGGAAGACGCGAAAAAGAGTGACAACCTCTGAAAGAGCAGAAATTCCAAGATTTTTCATAAGATGAGAATTCTTCACCTCAAGTATCTTTTTTTCTTCATCGGTAAGTTCACATAAAAATAATTAATATTATTCAACTCCACAAATTCATCAGCAAACTTTTCATCATCACACCAAACTACGAGCCCAAATGATGAATGTAATGAAACCCATTTATCTTCTGCAGTCGGAAGCACCTTCGAATTCTTTTCTTCAAGATTTCTTTTCAGCATTTCAACATCCTCAGAACTCAAAGCTCCGGAGATTAGTCCATCACTCCACATTACAAAAACATCAAAAACCTGTCGAAATCAATTTTGAATTTGAGACAACGCATTATGAGAACTTTTGCAATGATATTTGGCACAACCATTAGATATTTTTATGCTTTAAGCGGTAAACTTTAAAAAAAAGCTGGACATAAAATACTTTTTGTCAACCTTTCCATTTTCCACCTTATTTCAAACAATAAGGTGAATAAACCTTACCTTTTTCGCTGCCTTCTGTGGAGTGTTTACAGTTGATAAATGGCGTAAAAACGCAAGGTAATCTAGAAGTGGTGGGTTCTCCTTTACTCCAAATTCATTAACAAAAAAATCATGAAAACTAGGATACAAAAGGCTTAACATTTTGCTCTCCTCACATTCTGTATTTATCATATTATCATGCCAATACACTTCCTGTGGAGATAAAAGTTCACCAGAGACAACTTCACTTGAAGAAACTGAAGACAATGGAACAATATAAGAGGCCCACTGCTTAAGTTAGCCATGCTTTCCTGATCTGAGGAAACCAATTCTTCCCGTATGAACGAGTAGAATCTTGACATCTGTGATATATTGGTGCGGAAAGCCATAAACTGTCAGAAAATATTAATGGCAGAAAAACACATAAACCAATAAACACATACCTAGCTTTGAAAGATTTAGCAGACCTTCTCCATATTTCAAGTACAGATAAAGCATCGTGAAGGGTAACACTAGTCTTGAAACCGATGCTAGTCACCAATTTCACACTTCGAATCTGTGTTGCATATACAAAAAAGGCACAATGTGATAATATTGAAGTTTTACAAACTAATTTAAACACTTAATAAGGAAAAAAGGAATACACAAATTGACCTTAGGAACGGCATAAGGAGCATTATCACCAAAAATCAAGCGCAACTCCTCACAATTATAAAACAAGCCTTTAGGACAATAAAGCGCATCGTCCCAGCATGAAACCACCCACTTAACATCATTGAGAACACTTACTAGCGAAGACTGGACAGGCTTATTTTCTCCATCTATGATACAAAAAGCATCAACTTTATCACCAAAGTAATCATCCCATATTTCATCAATAACCTCCAACAAATACATGCATTTTTCACGATCGCCACTTAATGACACTTTTGCTAATAAATCAACTAACTCTCGAGACTCCCAATCGATAACAGTTGATCCAGGTGGGACAATCACTTTATCCCACATCATATTTGTGAGAAAAGTCTGAGATGAAACAGTTTTCTCAATCCTAATGGTTTGCACAAAGTCAGTGACTCCAACTTCCTTCAAAAACTTCCTCCAGTGTTGCAGAGAACTATACTTCAAATAGGTTTTATCAACCTCATACCATATTACATCAACACCACTGATCAGCCTACTGATATCAATATGATTCCCAAAATCATTATTGAAATGAATGGCAACCTCAGAAGGTATAACAAAGCCATGATTTGTCAAAATAAAGGCTTTACTGTAAACCTCTGAGATTATGTGCTCCCTTTCGGTAAAACAATCTGAGCAGCCACTTTGTAGATGGACCATTATAAACGATAAATACTCTATCATAAGATCTTTACTGACTATATTCTTTTTGTCACATATAGCTGGCAAGACATGTGCTTTGAGAACCTGATGTGCAGATAACCGTTGAACACCAACTTTAGAAAGCATTTGAGTTAAATTACCAATGACTGAACCGTCAAAAAGTGCAGGATTAACGGTTCGAAGATTAGCAAACAATCTTCATTCATCCAAATCAGACCCTCATTGACTGAACCGTAACCACCATCTAGAAGAGGAATGAAGGGTGTCTTTTCCAAAGTGTTCAAAACATCAGATCCAACTTTAAAATCAACAGGATTCTGATGGGACAATAAATATAACTCATTAAGCCAAGAAGATAGCCAGTTAAGGCCCATTGATGCTAAACCTTCTTTTGTATGGCATAAAGAAGATAAAATATCAACCAAAACTTTAGGCCCATAATTCTTGATGCCTAAAGCCCTCGCGAGTGTATCGGATAAGACTATTTCCTTATTCAAGTACTCGAGACCAAGATGCTTGTGAATCAAGGTATCAGGCAAAAGCGTTCGAGCCTGCTCATTCCAGTTTCTTAAAACCCGACACGGTGGGACCCACTTGTCATTTTCTCCTTCTAGAAGAAAACAGTTTGAAGTGCACAGTTTTGATATGATCATTCTGGGAAGTGGAGCAAAAAATCCATGCACTTCACCTACAAGAGGAACATAGCTCAAAAAGACGGAAACTGCCTTTCCACGACAATTGTTAAAACCAGGAAGGCGACAGAATGACAGCTCAGCACTAACAAACAAACTGGGAAACTCAGATAACAACCATTGGTTCCAAGGACTATCACCGTCAACTTCTTCTCTCGAAGAAGGAAGAACAAAATCACCCTGGATTATAAACTTCAAACCATATGTTCTAAGAGGAAGAAATGCAAAAACATATTGTTGATCTAACTTTGGATTATAAATGCCATTTTCCAAAACTTCAAGAGCCAAAGCGATTGAAATTTCAGTAAAGTTTACATCTTTTCGAAGACCATTTGCCTGCAATTTCCGAGAGGCAACAAACCAGGTCAACGTTTCATTCCCGATAGAAACATTGGTTAAACCATTTCCAATTGTTTCTTTCCTCATGATGATGAATGAATCCGTAATCAAATTTCTGAATTTGATACACTGAAGACGATGAAGAAATAGTAATAAAGATGGATGAAGATTTGAAAACATAGAGGTGATGTTATCTACAATGGAAGTTTCTGCTGGCTTTGACTTCAAAGGAAGCACAAGGCATGTATTGTAATGATGTGTATCCATTTGATCAGTGGTGTTTAGAGAGACGAGATTTGTAAAAAAATTCATGTCACAAGGAGGCACAGTTGTTGGCAAAACAAAACCAATTTGACCCTCGGTTAAGTCAAACTTGATGAGAAATCCATTAGAATGAACTTCTGGAGCATCAGTAACCTGCATATACATCAGAGATGTTTAAGCAAGAAAAGAAGAGTATTTGTTTCATATCAAAGATTTGGTTCAAAGCTGAATCAAGATTACCCAAAATTACTAGCATATCAGCTGTCAAGTCATGATTTGACTGGTTATAAAACTTTGATAAGTTGGTTATCTAAAATATAAAAGTTGTACTGAAAGTTTAACAGAAATACCCGAAATACCGATTTGAATCCAATCCCTTTCATGCCAATGTATCCGGCACTAGATGCTTTCTTGGTAGAATTCCCAACATCACAAAGCGCTCTAATGTTCTCAGCAGAAAAACCATTTTCATTATTCAAAACAACAATACGTTTCTCCTGAAGAATGAATGTCAGAGTGGGCTCCACGTTTGTCAGATACGCATTATCATCAGCATTCTGAACCTACAAAATATTTTTTAAAAAAATGTTATGTGTTTTTGTCAATAAAAAGATGATCATATAGAATAACAAACCTAGAAACTTACAAGCTCGAGAAGAAAATGTGAGTCTTGAGAATATAACTCTTGCGAAAGACAAAAAAGTGCCCTTCCTAAACGAGCATGTTGCTTTTTCAAAATGCTATTTTCAGTGGTTGAAATATCAGAGTCCAAACCGAATTCTTGAACTCTAATAGACTCAATAATACTGGCAGCATTTTTCTCTTTCTCAGAGTCTAAATCTGGCTGAACGGAACTGTCATCTAAACTATCCACTCTGTGAGTCGTTGCACTGGGCTGATCGAGTTCAGCAGACCGAGTAACATCATTTTCTGAAAATGATCTTTTATTGACAACTGATTCTTTGGACTCAGATAGAAGTAAAGAGTGATTATCAAACCATTCCACTATGCCCAGTGAAAATCCAAGTTCACGAATCATCATATGATCCTTTGCACTTTTGCATTCACTCAAAATCACCATATAAGCGTCTTTAGTAATTGAACGAAACGCAGAAACCAATAATTCTCCTGCAAATATTCTGAACTCTTTGGGTAAGTATCCAAGACAATCAAGAACAAATCTTGAAGCAATCTCTGATGAAGTGTTGACCATGATTTCGAGACCGTTTTTTGCATGACATTTTAAAAGCGATAACGGTACATTTCGTTCACCGCCAAATAAAGAAATCAAAGAAACGATCTTTAAAGCTCTTTCGAAAGAAGACCCGTGTAGAAAAGCTTCTAGAAAGGAATCAACGGTTGCTAAATGATCAATCCGTAGAACTTTTCCATCTGTTGCTACTAAACAAAGCAACTCCTTAGTGGTTACATAACTTAATAACCACCCTACAAGAGGACCTAAAGAAGGTGCAAATTTATAGTCCCAACATGACCATGAGGCTAAATCTACTAACATTGGAGCCCTGAGTAACAGTTCAACAGCATCATTTGTGCAAACATGAGTATCCGTGAGACCCTTTTCTGCCCGAAAATCAGTTGAAGTCGATGAAAATAACACAATATTTGAGTTCAGATTATCACTATTCTCTCTCATAGTAGTCAAAAGATCTTCGGTAACATCATCTTCTAGTAATGTAAGACCAGCAGAAGGAAATTGCATTCTTAACAACTCAGAAACCGTTAAATTGCTTAAGGTTTCAATTTCCCCTAAACTACTAGCAGCTTGTGATAATAACTCAAGCAGATAATGTTGACTCATGCAAACATTAACCAAAGGCTTATTAGGTTTTTCAGTAGCTGTGATGCATTTTTACCATGTGGTAGGTAGTAGAGAAATATGTTCTGCTAAGAATGAGAAAATATCTCCAAAACCAAGGGTTTCAAAATCATTAACAGAAAAATATCGAATCAGAGCACATTCTAGCTTGCAGATCTCCCTTAAAAAGATAATTTGTTTTCTTGGATATGAAGTTACATTGTCTGGAACATAACCAGGAGACACAAAATATGCGTCGACGTATTTTAGAACATCCTCAACTGCAACTCCTGTAAAGTGAACAGAACACAAGAAAACTTTTACAAAGTTATAATAATCAGAAGACACTATTTAAAAAAGAATAATAATAATAATAATAATAATAATAATGGGAAATGAATAGCAGAAAAGGAATGCAAACTACCAACAGTGCCCTGCAAAACATGCTTTTCAGCTGTGCTAACATCAGAAGCAAATGGATTTGAATGAGAAGAACTCAGGCGGTCCCACAAACCAAACTTTATAGATGCAATCTATAATAACAAAAAAAACACTTGTATTCACAAAAAATGCAAATAAAGGAGGTGCTTGTATGATAAAGATTTAAATTAAACATTGACATCAGATAATTGTAAGAAGTTATGAACATGAACAAAGTTAACTTACAGCAACATTTAGCAATCCAACATGTGGGTATGAATTAATCATTTCCATCAGAATTTTACTTTTCTTTTTCGGCCTCACGCTAGCATGATAAAAATCAATCATCTTGCTAAATGCCTACAAGCAAAAGATACCAGTTAGACTTGATGAAATTTCACATTTACAAGAAGTCAATGCAGGAAATTCACTGCAGCAAAAAGAAAAATGACACATGAACTCATCAGACATCAGGAATGGCTACATATGGACTGATTAAAGCTTAAAAGTAAAAACCATAATCTACTTGACCGAAATATATTGATGACAACCATTCTTTTTCAGAAATACCTCAACCACATTTTCTAATTTTTCACACGGGTCTTTCCATATCTGAATGAACCTCCATGTATGCCCATCGATTGCATTGCCATCTATAAATCCTGGTTCAAAATCCAGACTTTGAAACTCTGGTTTAAACTTGATCCCAATCATCCATAATTTGGGTGTTCTATGAATTGTGTATTTCGTGAAAAATTTAATATCAGCTCCTTGTTTCTCTTTAACTGGAGCAACACAATCCCAATCATCACAAGCATCCGAGGTGCCATCAAGAATTGACTTTACATCTAATCCATCACTACACTTCTTCAAAATTGTGTCTTCAGATCGCCTTCCACGAGCGAGATATCCAATGTAGATACTGTAAATGTAAAAAAAAATTAAAAAAAATCCAAGCATGCTCAAGAGACGCATAAAAGATGTAGCAATTTGGTAGTTAAAGTTCATGTCATCATTTCAGTATAAACATATTATCTGAACAACATATAGTGATAAATCACCTTTATATTTAGCTATCATATAAAACATAAAATGATCTTATCATGCATGCTATTAATACAAACCACTTTTAACTAAACTAGTAAGTGTATTAATAACTGATACATACCCCAAACTTTGAATCCGTACGCATAAATTTCCTCGGCTTATTTTCCTTCTATTTGCTATAAATTCCAACAAGGCATCAACCGTGGTCTTTGTATTTCTGCGAGAGAGTACGCTGAGGTAAGCAACAATCTGTTCACTTGTAATTTTGAAGATTTCTGTGACTTCAGGTCCTATAGAAAAATAATGCACAGCTAGCGGATGCTTCAAAATAGGTCCCAATCCAAGTTCTTCAAAGCTCCTAACTCCCTCACTTTCACAGATTGCCATCTCCAAGTCATGTAGTAATGTGATCATTTGAACTCCAACAAAGCAATGTATAAAAGAGTTGATCTACAACATTATAATCAGTTGACAATGATAACAAAAACATATAACTTATGAAAACTTATAAAGGAATTTTGCAGACACGTACAATAAACCAAGCATCTGATGCAAACAAGATAGAATAGATAACCTGACTCGTTAACCAACTTCAAAAATTAAAACAAATAATTTTATAACTACGTACGGGTGTGCTAGAAACTGAAAAAACCGATCCAAAGACAAAAAACCGAAAAAAAAACCGATCCAAACACAAAAAACCGAAAAAAAACAATCCAAACACAAAAGGCCGAAAAAGCGAACTTACGGTTTGTTTTGGTTTTGAGTGTAATAAAACCCGAAAAAGCGAACCGAATTTATAGATTTTCATTTATCATGTTAAGTAAGGTAAGTCAAATATCTTGGCCAAAATGCACAATGATGAATTAGTTATTAATCAACAAAATAATTTAGGCCCAAATTCATTATTTTAGGGGAATTTTATTTTCGGCCCAAAATTTTCAAGCCCACCTGACAAAATCTAAAAACCGAAATCGAACTGAAAAGAAAGTCTAACGGTTTTCAAACATTCAAAAACCGAAGTTTTCGCTTTAGCCAAAACCACCTGAAATCGAACTGTGCACATCCCTAATTATAACCAAATATTTTAGTTTGAGAATTAGGCCTTTCTTTATACCAACTACTAACTACAATTAATGTTCAACCATTAATTACAATAACACTTGAAATCAACTGAATTATAATCTTATTTTGTCGGTTGCAAATATAAACCAACTTTATTAAAAAATAATAATAATAATAATAATAATAATAATAATAATAATAATAATAATAATAATAATAATAATAAGTGAGTGGTCATCGTAAAGTAAAGCTAGCTTTACCTTGGCTTCGGTGAGCATGATACGATTGAGTGAAGGAATATTCTGCATATGAAACCCTAACGATTCAAACGAAACAGCGTTAAGCATCGCCAACGCTGACTGTGAGACGGTCCACGCAGATACGCTTTCGCCGGTGGCCAGAAGATCCGAGTGCGCTTTCGCTACTGCGTAATCGATCATCGCAAACACCGGAGGTACATTACTTCCGCCGTCGTACTGTTGACGGCTATTCATATGTCCGTACATTTTGGCCGGAGCACCACGACGTAAAAAGTCGTTGTTTTGTCTTGAAGCGGGAAAATAATAAATAAATATAGTTATAGTTATAATTGCATTTGCAATACTTTATTTCAAAATGCACCTCTAAAGTTTCAATATTTCAAAGTATAGCCAATAAACGATAAACATCGGTCAAAAGATGGCGTCTACTTTTCTAGACACGTAATATTATTATACGTTTAAGTTTGGTTGATGCGGACCTTTGGCCTAAGGTAAAAGAATCATAGATTTTTGGTTAAATCATATATCTTATAATGAAAATAAATTATTACAAATTTGTGGTTTGCGAAAGAGAGACAAAATTAGAAACTAATGTTATAAAACTAGTGTCGGTCAGGTTTTGAAGAGTTTTGTATGTGGCTACAAATACTTCTCGCACTTTTTATTTTTATTTTCCTTTGCATTCTAACTTTTTCCATAACACTTTGGGTTTAATAAAAATAAACTGAAGCCTTAAAAACTAAATTAGTTTTACAAAGTCTCGAGATATGAACATGTAAAATAATAATTAATATATTATTATATGTTTTGATTGGTGTCACCGGGTTTGTTTGGGTTTCAGGTAGGTTTTGACCGAGTAGTGGCGGAACCAGTTCGGGGAGGGGACCCAAAGCCCGATCCGTACCCGCGGATATGGTCGGGTCAGGTTCGGAACCCGTTTTTTTCCTCTCTTACGTATAGATTTAAACCAACTAGCTAAGACCGTTAGTTCTTCTCTCATATATATGCACCGATAACATTGTATTATAAATATAACTAGAATTGCAACCTGCTCTTCGCGGTAGGGTTGTATAAAGGTGCGGATGATGATGTATTTGTTACCTACAATATCGAATGACTTAAATCCTAAACAACGCTGAAAAGAAGTAAGCGAGATAGGTAACTAAATATGTTTAGAGTTGAAAGTTAGGGAGTGTTTGAGATTCCTTATTTTCACCTCCTGAAGAAACCTGAGGGTTAGATAGACGTTTCCCACGAGGGGTTAATTCCGGCAAGATGGTTCTTCCGATAACCTGCAAAACAGACACCGTGAGCTCGTCACTAAGAAAGGGGGGGTTCCTCCTTGTGACCACCCTCCGGCGTGAGAATCAGTCTATATTACTCTTTGATTATAAAAGTATATTAATAATACTAGAGCAGTTATCAGGTAAATTATACAAGATATTAGATGATGAAATGATATTACCATTTGATGTCTTTTATAGCCGAAGGTGGGTTTCCTAAGGAGGTTTAGCCGGCCTACTACTCTGCCAACTGTGGCCTACGCACGTGCTCTGCTGGTAATTGGTGGATAGGCAGCGGCTGACAGTGACCAGGCGTGCTGTTCACTTTTCCTTTTCCACCAACTACAGGCTAGGCACGTGATATGGCAGGAGTTGGTGAGCAGGCGGCGGCTATTGGTCACAGTGCTGTGGCGTGTTGCCATGCTGCTGTCAGTGAGCTGTCGTATCGTTGGTCAGATCTTTTGTCCATACCTCGTCAGGTATCACACAAAAGATCCTCCATTATTATACGGACTGGCTCATTTAGGCGGGAGTTTTCCCCCTCCCGCCTTTATGCGGGAATGTTCCCGGCTTTGCTCATTCCTTCTTCAGGTGACTACTGAATTATTACGAGTTGGAGCCTTCTGCGTGTAGCCATGCTGCGCGGGTGGCCAGTCCCTAATGGCGGGTATCCACACCTGCGGGAACAGGGGATACTTGGAAACCATAGGGAGGCATTTCCTGCGGGACCAGCTTGCGTACCGCATGTGAGGTCGTCACAACTCTGAGCGTGGTGGGTCCTGCGGGTTTGGTAGGTCGCGGCGCAGACGTCCCTATGGTGAAGTCTGCGTGTTCAACTGCGCAGACGTCCGTTTAAGGAGTCTTGCGTGTTCAACTGCGCAGACGTCTCCTTTTAAGGGAGTCTTGCGGGTCCTAACCACCTCTGCTGGGACCTACCTCTTCAAGTCCCCCCAGTCCAATGTTCTTCTCATGAATGTTTAATAAAGTGAGGTGAACTTTTGGACTTAAGCAAAGGGTTTTTGAAAAGGGTTTAGTTTTATGGGTTTTCCGCGGGAAGTCTTACCCACGGGTTTCCCAATGTCACGCAGAATTTCCCAATGTTCTGCTTGATGTCTGGGATGATGCGGATAGGTCTGTAACCTCCCCGCAAGTCAGGAGCGTTTAGAACCTTTTGTGTAGATTCTCCATGAGGTCTTAGTGGTTTTGAACATAGTGATCAATCATGTTATAACCACCAATTCCATCCTGAAGTTTCAAACAATCTAGTTCTTGACGTTCCCGCTATGCGGGGGTGTTAATCCCGTTTCTGCAAGCATGGCCCAGAAGATCCTTCTTGGTTTCAATTCCCATGGAGTGCTCGGTATGCGAAGGGTTTTGCCTTGACGCTGTACCCGCACTTCGTCTTATTAGTTACTTTACTCCCAAGGTATCCCTGGCGTTAAATCCCTGCAAGGCTAGGTGCGTGAAGGGTTTTGCCTTAACACTGTACCCGCACCTGACATATGGTTGCCGAGGTGTTCCTGGCGTTTAATCCCCTACGGGCGCTAGGTATGTGAAGGGTTTTGCCTTGACACTGTACCCGCGACCGACTTACAATTTGGTGCCGAGGTATGACTTTTTACGGGTGTTAGGTATGTGGAGGGTTTTGCCTTAACACTGTACCTGTGCCCGTTTTGTAGTTGGGTGGAATGCCAAGATTTTCTCGGCTTCACTTCCCTGTGGGTGATAGGTATGTGAAGGTTTTTGCCTTAACACTGTACCCGCACCCGGCTTTATAGTCGGGTTTTTTCCGGTTTCCGTTCCCTGCGGGTGCTAGGTATGTGAAGGGTTTTGCCTTTACACTGTACCCGCATCCGGCTTCATAATTGGGTTTTTCCGGTTTCCGTTCCCTACGGGTGCTAGGTATGTGAAGGGTTTTGCCTTTACACTGTACCCGCATCCGGCTTCATAATTGGGTTTTTCCGGTTTCCGTTCCCTGCGGGTGCTAGGTATGTGAAGGGTTTTGCCTTAACACTGTACCCGCATCCGATTTCATAGTTGGGTATTTTTGGCCTCTGTTCCCTGCGGGTGCTAGGTATGTGAAGGGTTTTGCCTTAACACTGTACCCGCAGCCGACTTACGGTCAACTGGATAGCCAGGGTAAGGGGTTTTTCCCGCTTACTTTTCGAATCTTTTTGAATATTTGAAATTTGAAAAGTTGGTGAAAGGATAAGAACAGTCGTCGTGCGACGGTTTCTTCTGACTGTGTCAGGACGTGCTGGAAGTTATGGCGACGTGACATTATATGGTCGTTCCAGTCGCTTTTTACGGCGCGTGGGCGTGATTTTTCGGGCGCGTGGCCGCAGAATTAATGGCATTCGTCCTGTCAACAGCTGTTGCCAGCTTGCTCGGTGCCACATGTCACGGTTTCATTGCACCTTCAATTTATCTCTCCTTCGCATTAAATTCACCGCATTAATTGCGATCACTATATAAAGGGGAAGAGGGTCCTTTGTAATTCACACCTTTACTTCTTCTCTTCATCTCTAAAGCGATTTCTGGTGAATACTCCCTTATTCAGTTGAGCATTCCTCCGAAATCGTTTCTTCTTCCTCTGCAATATGTCTTCCCATGATGCTGAAGCTGTAGCCGACGATAGGAGTACTGCTGGCGAGTGCCAGTGTGCTCTACCTATCGATCTGTACCAGTATGTTGTCAGGAAATTCATGCTTGAGTCTCTTGAGCCTGAGTTTCCTGAACCTCAGCAGACTGTGTACGATGCCCCCAGTGGCAAGATCGGGGTATATGCTGCATTCTTTGTTTATGGGAACCTTAGGTTCCCATTGACAAAGTTTGTGTACCGTGTCCTGGAGAGGCATGGTGTGCACCTGACCGAGGTGCATCCGATGGCGATTGCCAAGATCCGGCACTTCGAGTGGGTGTGCCGGATTCTGGGTATTGAGCCATATGTGGACCGCCTGATGACCTTTTATACTTGGAGGTGCATCCAGGGGTGGTACACCCTGACAACCCGTATTAAGGGTTTGAAGATTTGCGCGACCGAGCGCAGTCTCCGATCGTGGAAGCGGGAGTTCTTCTACATTTCTGCCCGCGCCATCCCCATTGCCATGAAGTTTAAGAACGGGCAAGCGCTTCCGAGCCTTCACGCTTCCAGCTACCAGGAGGCGGAATGGTTCGCGAAGATATCTCGGGTCCAGTCTCCGGTTTACCGGTTTCCGAAGTCCGGGATGGTGATGCTGGGGATGAGCCGGGTATGGAAGGAGGCGTCTCGGTTTCCCATCCTTCTCGAATACGGTTTGAATTCTATTCCTTATGGTATGTCTTGTCTTTCTTGCCGATATGAGTTTGTCTTCTAACTGTTTCTTTTCTTTCAGAGGGGAACGATTTGGAGTCGCTCCTGTACCCGCGGGAAGCTGAAGGTCCCGTGAGGGTGGGTACTCGTGCTCTAGACGAGAACGAGTTGCCCATCCTGGAACAAACAGCGGACCGGTTTGTGGAGGTCTATCCGCTGGGCCACGAGATCCTGAGCCACCGGCGGCCAGGTAAGGCGTTATTCTCTCCTCCACCCCTCAATGCTGTACCCGCTGCTGGAATTCCTGACATCCTGTCTTCTTCTGAGGAATCCGCAGATGGTCCTCCGCTGGTGCGGAAGAAGAGGGCTGCCGGCGTGAAAGGGAAGGAGAAGGCGGCCTCCACAGCCGATCCAGTGCAACTATCTGACACCGAGTCAGATAATGAAGAGGTGGCGGGGGTCCCCGGTGGTGAGAAGACCACTGCTCCGGAGGTTACGACTGTTACCTCCGGAGAACCAATGACGACGACGGTGACCGGCATCAAGAGACCGGCTCCATCGGGTTCGTCCCCGCCCGTCCGTACGTTCAAGCTCAAGAGAACCCGTAAGTACAAACATCCTTCTTTGTAGATTTCACTTTCTAAATTTATTGAAACACTTATCTTCTTGTGCAGGCGTGGATGTTGACGCATTCCAGGGTGGAGCGCAGAAGAGTACCTCTCCGCCGATGACGGTAGGCTCGGTCAGCCTACCTGAGGCGACGACCCAGGCGCCTGCGCCTGCTTCCGCTGGATCAGTTGCTCACTCCTTTGAGCCGACTGTTCCAGCCGAGATGACGTCACCCGCCGGTGGTAAGTGCGATTTTTACAGCATCTTTCACCGAGCCGGCGGTTACGATTGCTGCGGATTCTGCGGCGGCAACCGCGGCGGCGACCACGGCAGCGACCACGGCGGCCGCTACTATGCCTCCGCCACCGGCCACGACGGCCGGCCCATCAGGTACGCGCAGGGCTTCTCGCTAATCTTTGTCACCTTCCCATCTGCCCGACCTTTTGGATGGATTTCCCTTAGGCTCAGGCGATGGGTTTGGTGGCTATCGGCCTGTGATCGACCCTACAGGTGCGTAGGGTTATTTTGGCCTTTATATTTTTTCTTCATCTTTTTCCTAATTGCTTTGTTTCTTTTGCAGTGTCGGATTCCAATGAAGTGTATGTTCCACGATGGAACATACGCCGAGGAACAACCCTTCGTACCCCTGTGGAGTGCGTGGAATGGGCTCGCCACGCTGCTCCCCATGGTGCGTTGGGGGAAGCCATGGCTAGCTACCAGGAGGGTAGGCTAACCAATGAGCTTCGGGTTCTCCAGGCCCGGATGCAGCCGCGCGTCGAGCTGCTTTGTCGTGAAAACGACAAGTTGAAAGCAGCTCGCGCCAAGGAAGTATCTCAAGCGCGGGCTCTTCGGGAGGAGAACCAACAGTTGGCCGCAGCTGCTGCGGAGAAGGAGAAGGCCTTCAAGGCCCTCGAGGTTGAGGTTCAAGCGCGACTCGAGGCCCGCTCCAAGGCTGCCCAAGCTGTTAACGAACAGCTTCGGCTGGCTAAGGAGACTGCGAGGAACGCGACCGAGAGGGCCACCAAGGCTGAAGCCGTTGCTGAGCCTTTACGCGTGGAGAACGAGGAGCTCAAGGCCAAATTAGAGGCTCTCCAACGTGCTCATGATGCCTTGGCGATGGAAGATGCCAAGAAGCTCCAGGAGATCTTGGACCAGAGGGGCGTGCTTGACCATACCGAGCGGAAGCTTAAGGGCGTCGAAGAGGCTGCCGCAAAGGAAGTGCTACTTGCCAACCTTAGCAAAAGCGAAGCCGAACGCGCCTGCACCCAAGCTCAAGCCGCCCTTAAAGAAGCTCTGGTTGTCAAGGAATGGCTTCTTCGAGAAGCGTTGTCTCAGGTATGTTTAGCTTTATGTCTTCGCGCTTTCCTTTGTTCATAGAAAAGGTGTTTGACACTTGTATTTTCTTTGTAGGTTGTGCATCGGGTCTTCTCAGAGACTACTTACGATGATGCCATGAGCGCAGCCCTCAACGCTTCTCATGAGGATGGGGAAAAGGCCGGCTTTCTGCTTGGTCTAGGGTTCGTTGAGAAAGGCGTCCCGCCTTCTAACTTCCCTTTGTTCGATGCGGACACCGAAGCTGCATATGACCAAGCGGTGAACCAATATGCCGCCTTCCCGCATCCGGTGGTGGAGAAGGTGAAGGAAGTCGCTGCTGCTGATGATGGACTTGCTATCCTCAAGGCTTTCCTTGAACCGCCACGCTCTACTGATGGGGCGGGTCCAAGTGGAAGTGGTCCTGAAGCTTGATTCTGAAGATCCCTTCCCGCTGCTAGGATAGACTAGATTTTATTTTGTAGGCGGGTAGTTACCCAGCCATTCTTTGTAATATATCTTTGTGAAATACAAATCTTTTTGTGGATAAGACTGTTATTTCCTTTGGGTTCATTGCTTTATAAACCTTATATGACTTGCATACTTAGTTTAAATTAGCGATTTCCCAAGTGTTTAGAATAAGTTAACCTTGAATGTGGTTGACAGTAGGTTGAAGTTTTGCTTCCCCCTTTGTGAGTGTGCGGATGGGACCGGCACTTGCACTTGGTAGGATGGCTAAACTTTACCTGTCTGACCTGCGCATAGGTTTTTCCTTATCCTTTCAGAATGACTTTTAACCGTTCAACGCGCCGTTGTTAATGAGTTAGTGTTCAGCTTCCGCTACCAGGATTCATGCGGGTATACCGTCACTTTCACATAGTGGGATGGCTGAACTCTTCCCCTTTAACTGTTCTGCATGAAGGTCTTGTCATTCTGGGTTTATGCGGGTTTTGCCGCCTTCCCCACGCAACGATTCTTCACTTGATGCGGTGAATACCGGCATTAGTGTTCGAATCGACCGTTCAACGCGTGGTTGTTAATAGGTTAGTGTTCAGCTTCCTCTACCAGGATTCATGCGGATATACCGGCACTTTCACATAGTGGGATGGCTGAACCTTTCCCCTTTAACTGACCTGCGTGAAGGTTCTGTCGTTTTTTGGGTTTGTGCGGGTTTTGCCGCCTTCCCCACGCAATGACTTCTTGATGCGATAACTACCGTCATTAGTGTTCGAATCGACCATTCAACGCGTGGTTGTTAATAGGTTAGTGTTCAGCTTCCTCTACCAGGATTCATGCGGATATACCGGCACTTTCACATAGTGGGATGGCTGAACCTTTCCCCTTTAACTCACCTGCGTGAAGGTTTGATGCTTTTGGGTTTATGCGGGTTTTGCCGCCTTCCACACGCAACGATTCTTCACTTGATGCGGCGGATACCAGCATCTTCATGTGCAAAGTTCATAAAATACAGATAAAATCATCAGCTTCAATTTGAAGGAGAATCGTTTCCATTAGAAGTGGCTCTAGGCCTTTTCTTTACAAATTTGGAATTGATCTACATACAAACTGTGTAATTGAGCACCCATTAGGCGTGGCTTGGATGGGAGCACCATCGAGCCGACATGTATCTTGTTCGGGATCTC
The DNA here is from genome assembly GCF_021521415.1 of Bidens hawaiensis. Lineage (NCBI taxonomy): Eukaryota > Viridiplantae > Streptophyta > Magnoliopsida > Asterales > Asteraceae > Bidens > Bidens hawaiensis. Next base: position 361,885 of record NW_027492108.1, on the reverse strand, counting down.
GTTGTTTACGCAGTATGTAGTCTCTGTTGAAGCTGCGATTTTTATTCGTGCGTTTCCCCAGGTGGGGTTCACGCATCAGCCTTCTCGACGCTCACTTCGCCACAAGGTGTGCGAGTGTTCCATCCTTGACAAATGCTTCGACCAAGTTCTTTACGTCTAAGCATTCTTCAGTGTTGTGACCTTTGGTTTTGTGAAAATCACAATACTTTCTCCGGTCAGCATTGTGGCGTTGTCGGATGTATGGAGCCTTCGGCCACGGGAGCTCCTCCGTGGCGAATATCTCAGTCACACTCTTTGTGAGTGGCGTCCACCTGGAGTTCTTCTCCGGTTTCATGTTGTCTCTTCCACCCAACCGATGTTGGAAACCGGACGGGGTGTCAAAGTTTACCCTTGACTGCCAAATGCCCAGCTTCCGCTTTTTGTTTAATCGGGCGGTAAGGACGTTGTTTTCCCTCGTCTTCTGGGTGTAGAGGTTCGTGCTCTGTGGAAGATCTCTACCCAGTTGCCTCTCGGTTTCCGCAAAGCGTTTAGCTGCGGTCATGATGGCATCCCATGTGGATGGCATGCCATCTTTGCCCGTCAGGGTGCGGATGAGCTCCGGGTCGTTTGCGCCCTGGATGAAAGCGGCGCGAACGAGATCTTCGCTAACGTTGCCCAGGCTTAGCTTCTTCGAGTTGAAGCGAGTGATGTAGTCAGGCAAAGATTCTTCGTCTTCTCGGACGCACTTGAGGATTGTCCACTGCTCCTCAGTGTACTTTCTTTGCTGACTAAAGTGTTGGCTGAACTTCTGTTGGAAGTCTGCCCAATCGTAGATGTGGTGGACCGGCAGACGGTCGAACCACGCTCTAGCTGCCCCGACCAGCGTCATTTGGAACATATAACACCACGTGGGTTCCGTCCAGTTACTGACGGTCGCCCCCGCGATGAATCTGTTCAAGTGATCGTCAGGGTCAGAAATACCATCGTACGTGCCTATGTTGGACATTTGCTTGGCACTTCTCGGGGCGATTGCTTCCGCAATGTCCCTTGCGAATTTGGACGTTCCCGCCCTTGCCGCAGTTGGCGTGAATGTTTTGGAGAAGTCCCGTGGGCTGTTGCCCACGTTTATTGGACTGAATGCTTCTCCAAAACGCCTTCTCGGTTGGGAATCCGTTTCTTTACGCTTCCCTTTCGCCCTATGACGAGGGTTCGCGTCTTCCTCGGATTCCTCCGAATCATCATCGTACTCGAATTCTTCCACTTGTTGGATTGAACGTAAACGTTCATCCAACTCAGCTTGGAACTCTTTTTGACGTGCTTCGGCCCACGCTTTAACCTCATCGAGTGTTTGGCAGGGGAGCCTCGTCTGTTGATTTTCTAACTGGGTATCGGTGAATCCCAGTGTCTGATTATTTACTTCACTTGCCCCGGCTTGGGTAGTTGGGGTAGTGTTCGTAAAGTTTGTGTACTCGGTATTCCCCCTTGTAGCTGGGGTCATAATTACCGGAGTCTCTTGGTTACTCGGTTTCGGGACCGGAGTATCCTTAACCATCTTTCCAGAAGTTTTTGAAAAAACTGGAGAAAAATAAAGTTCTAGCTTTATGCACGGATGGCGCCAATGAAGAAACCTGAGGGTTAGATAGACGTTTCCCACGAGGGGTTAATTCCGGCAAGATGGTTCTTCCGATAACCTGCAAAACAGACACCGTGAGCTCGTCACTAAGAAAGGGGGGGGTTCCTCCTTGTGACCACCCTCCGGCGTGAGAATCAGTCTATATTACTCTTTGATTATAAAAGTATATTAATAATACTAGAGCAGTTATCAGGTAAATTATACAAGATATTAGATGATGAAATGATATTACCATTTGATGTCTTTTATAGCCGAAGGTGGGTTTCCTAAGGAGGTTTAGCCGGCCTACTACTCTACCAACTGTGGCCTACGCACGTGCTCTGCTGGTAATTGGTGGATAGGCAGCGGCTGACAGTGACCAGGCGTGCTGTTCACTTTTCCTTTTCCACCAACTACAGGCTAGGCACGTGATATGGCAGGAGTTGGTGAGCAGGCGGCGGCTATTGGTCACAGTGCTGTGGCGTGTTGCCATGCTGCTGTCAGTGAGCTGTCGTATCGTTGGTCAGATCTTTTGTCCATACCTCGTCAGGTATCACACAAAAGATCCTCCATTATTATACGGACTGGCTCATTTAGGCGGGAGTTTTCCCCCTCCCGCCTTTATGCGGGAATGTTCCCGGCTTTGCTCATTCCTTCTTCAGGTGACTACTGAATTATTACGAGTTGGAGCCTTCTGCGTGTAGCCATGCTGCGCGGGTGGCCAGTCCCTAATGGCGGGTATCCACACCTGCGGGAACAGGGGATACTTGGAAACCATAGGGAGGCATTTCCTGCGGGACCAGCTTGCGTACCGCATGTGAGGTCGTCACAACTCTGAGCGTGGTGGGTCCTGCGGGTTTGGTAGGTCGCGGCGCAGACGTCCCTATGGTGAAGTCTGCGTGTTCAACTGCGCAGACGTCCGTTTAAGGAGTCTTGCGTGTTCAACTGCGCAGACGTCTCCTTTTAAGGGAGTCTTGCGGGTCCTAACCACCTCTGCTGGGACCTACCTCTTCACCTCCTTATAAGGAGAAGTTATAAGTTACAAATGTATAACTTATCAACATTTTCTCTCACATAATAAGGAAACTCAAACATTTTTTTTTAACTTATCATAAGTCATAAATTATAAGTTAAAAATAAAGAAGCCCAAATACCTCCTTAGTTCTAACTATAATATGTTAATAAAAAATATAAAAGAAAAGATATTTAGAAAAGAAAAAAAGAACATATTACTATATTAATAAAAATGGGAGGAAGGGTTGTACCAATTGCTTACCAGCTTGTACACTCGCCATAAAAAAGAACCATACATCACGTGACCTTTTGTAACTACCGTCGACAATTTGTAACTACCGGTGATACGCCTTTGATGTTTGTACCATAAGCTTAAAAACATGTAGGGCTAGCACAGTAGTAGTTTGTGTCTAACCAGAAACTTTATAACTAATATATATATAATTTCAATAGATCATTTTACCTTCCACAACAGTTATCATTCAAACTCACCAGTACATCTTAGTCAAAGTCAAAATCTTACGGTAAAACATTAAAGATAAAATACTAAGCAAATGTTCATCTACAAAATTTCATCAAGTATTGGTAAAGTTTGTAAGCCTAAACAATAAACAATAAAAAATCTGACTACATATACAACAGACCAAAACTTTCGAGACTATAAACGCTTTACTGCTTTGATGACAAAATAGCCAGCTGAAGGTTACCTGACTGGCATAACTTCACTGGATTTCTATAAGTTGTGATCTGAGCTGATTTCCCCTCTGATAAAACAACGCGTGCAATGCTAAATGATTCACCTTTCTCAACAGCAAACTGCCACTCTCTTACGGTTACAACAAACCAATCTTTTCTTGCGTTTGAGGTTGATTTAACTTCAATGTATTCCTTCTTCTTATCCTTACCTTCAACAACGATATCATACGGTAGCCCCGATTCTTTTACCTCATTCACCCATTTCACACATTTCTCACCAATTTTTGATGAAAAATACTTAAAAGCCACAAATTCTCCTGTCCGTCCGGTTATGACCTGTTGTGGGGTGACCGTACCTACATGCAGCTGATCTTTTTCAATTAAATTAGATGCACTCGTGCATGGTTTAGAAGCATTCATATAAGAAGAACCCGTGTTCTTTGCATGATCTGGTTGACTATTAATGTCAACATTCATATTGGTTATGGGATACGATTGGTCTATAACCGCTTCATGTTCTTCCAATATCACTGAAGGTATTGTTGAGGCTGGATTTTCTTCAATGGTCCAGTCAGCATCCATCTCGATAAACCCTTCTGTGGCATCCTGTCTCATTGGACCAGTGAACGCCCTTGTTTTTACTGCATATTCAAACCCGGGTGCGGTTTTCCAATTGACAGGTGGCCAGCTCGAGTTGGTTCCAAACTTCTTGGAAGTACTAGGTTTTGGAGGATATGAATCATCCAAGGAGAAACCAGAGCTTGTGGCTGGTGTATCCTTATCCTCTTCTGGTGCTGACGTTGATGCTATTGACCACTGTGATTCTTCACTCGGGAGCTTTAGTAACTTTTGGCAATTTGTAATGAACAATTCCATCTTCAACTCTGTGGAGCCTGATTCTGCCATTGTTGTAATCATGTGAAGGAAGTTTGCCAAGGGCAATTCTGGAATTCCAGAAACTAGAAAACGAGAAAGCTCCATGTATAACGAGTGAGTATCAGATTCACGAGTTGCATACAGAATGTTGTCCTGTAGAAGACAATTGCACTCGTATCTTTTATTAGATTCGATGCCAAACTTTTTGATGATATTTTTGTAGAACAGTTTCTCAACCACAACAATTTTCAGACAATTTAAGGTTTCGAATCCAGAGAGCTTGAATTCAGAATATTCATTTGGATGAATATTATAAATGTAGCGTTGTGCATAAGGGAGAGCCCAACTAACTAATGAAGTTTTGAAACTACTATCTGTGGGACCGTAGTATATTGCTTCACGTGTCACAACCTGCAGAAACAGTTTTTTTATCAACAAATGTGAGAGTGTGTGTGCGTGAGAGAGAGAGATAGAGACTACCTCAGAAAGAGAAGGGATTCCCAGTCTCTGAAATAACACAGAAACCTTATCCTCGAGTATTTGCTTTTCTTTAGTATCAAGCTCCCCAAAAAACAAAAAGTCGACATTACTTAAATTCTCGAATTCCTTTTTTAGCTCTTCATCATCACACCAACATATGAGCCCAAATGATTGATGCAAAGAAACCCATTTATCTTGCACAGTTGGAAGAATACTCATTTCCTTTTCCTCCATATTTTTCTTCAAGCAGTTCATGTCATCAGAACTCAGTAACCCTGAGTCCAATCCCTCACTCCATTTTTGAAAAACTTGAAAAACCTACACACATTAAATAAATAAATTACGAAACAGTAAGTTGTAGTTTATTGCTAACAGATTAATTGTGATGGTAAATTTTAGTACTCACTGTTTTCGCTGCTTGTGATGGTAAACTTGTAGTTGATAACTGTAGCAAAGACTGAAGATAATTTAGAAGAGGGGGATTCTCAGCAACTCCAAACTCTTTCACAAAGAAATAATGAAGGCCAGGATAAACATTGCATAACATCTTGCTGAAAGAATGATGAGTCATGTGTCGGTTAAACTGAGGAAAGGTTGACCTTGTTTGTTCCATTGAACCGGTAGAATCATGCCAGTATACTTCATTAGGAGATAAGAATGAACCAGATGCAACTTCATGTGTGGAGTTAAATGAGTAAGGAACAAAGATGAAATCTTGAGAATGCAAGTTCTCCATTATTTTCTGTTTTGAGTTGCTCATCTCGTTCCATACGTATTTGTAGAACTTGGACATTTGTGATATGCTGGTAAGAGGATATCATAAAAATAAACTTATAAATAACCAAAACACTACAGTAAATGAACTATAGCCAAATAAAGAATGCTACGGTTTTAAAATGAAAAAATCTGACACAGATATGGTAACCTTATATAAATGGCACACAGACACAAAGTGACAAAGTAAAAAAATATGTTTAGGGAATGGTGAACCCATGTACTTATGAATGGGTAGACTCGGGTTATGTTGTATATTTAACAAGTAAAAACTAAAAAAAGAGCTTAACAAACAAGGTCAAAAGTTACCCAAAGGGTTTTTGGGCATAAAACCTTCTAAACCATTTCATTAAAAAGGATAAATTCTTAGTGCAATAATACATTTTTTGGTAATCATATATAACATGCTAAACATGTATAAAAATATACATTATAAACCATCTCACCAAACCTGCCCATTTGTTCATATGTAAAAAAAAAGAATCCCTATCATATACTTTTTCACTCCATTCGCATTTCACAAGAAAAGAATATAGATTAATTGTAGCAAATAATGTTATTAGAATATTAATTGTATTAGAAATTCTTCATTTATTTGTTACCAAAATTAAGATTGATTTAGATTTCAAGTTTAGGTTTATCGTCAATAAATTAGGTGATTGCCTCACACTAAAATACATACTATTTATTCCAATCCTCTAAAATGTATGCACACATATCTAACAACAAATTGAAGTAAGATGTTCTCACCCTATACACACACACAAAAAAAATAAAATACTCTAGAAGAAATAACATAGCAATACCTGGCCCGAAAAGGTTTCTCAGATCTTCTCCAAACTTCCAGAACTGACAAAGCATCCTCAAGAGTGACTGTATTCTTCAAGCCGATATCATTTAATATCTTCACATTCTTAACCTAATTAACATCAAATACAAGTACATAGAAGTTTGTTAGTTCATGATAATAGTTCAATGAAGTAACACAATTGCAAAAAAAACTAAAATTACTGACCTTTGGAATAACATAAGGTGCACTGTCACCAAGAACCGCATGCACAATTTCATAGTTATGAAACAAATCTTTAGGAAAATGAAGTTTATCATCAATGCTAGAAGCCAACCATTGACCACTACTAAGGATTCTTATTACAGAAGAATTAAACGGCTTATTTTGTCCATTAATGTTGCAAAAGCCCGTAATCTTATCAATAAAAACTTCATCCCATAATGTATCAAGTACCTCTAAAAGGTACTTACCCTTTTCCCTATCACCACTAAAAGAAACACGAGACAACAAATCCCTTAACTCTTGAGAATCAAAATCTTTGATGATGGCAGATCCTGAAGATATGCAATCATCATCTAACATCATGTTCTTAAGAACCGCATGAGGTATGTCTGATATATGCTTTTCAACTTTACAAATTTTTACAAAATCAGTCACTCCTAACTCCTGCAAAAATTTTCTCCATTTCAGAGTTTCCGATTTGTAAACCGGGTGATTTAAATAACCGATGTCAATCTCAAACCATTTCATATCAGTGCCATTAATCAATTTGCTCATATCAACCGGATTACCGAATTCTTTACTGAAATGAATTGATACATCAGCAAGCCGTTTGTACCCGTGATTTGTGGAAATAAAAGCATTGTTATGCAGCTCTAAGAGTATGTGTTCTTTGTCTAAAGCACACTCAGGGCAAGATGATTCTAGATGAAACATTACAAAAGAAAGATACTCGATCATCAACTCCAAGTTTTCAACTTTTTCATTAGAAATGGCCGGTAAAATGTGCACTTTTAAAACTTCATGTGCAGACAACCGTTGTACCCCAACTTTATAAAGCATGTCGGTTACATTTTCAATAGAAGAATCAGCGAAAAGTGAGGGATTGACAACTCGAAGCATGGGATATAAATTACCAAAAGCCTCAAGACCATGGTTATCAGTATGTAACCATATTGCAGCATCACTAATCGCTGCATAAGAACCATCCAAGAGGGGTATAAATGGTAATTCAGCAAGCGAACTTATGACATCAGACTGGGTTCCATTAATCAACATCAAATACAATACATTTAGACAAGAGGATAGCCAATTGAAGCCCATTGACTTCAGAGAACCAGCTCGACATAAAGATGTCATAACCTGAATAAGAGCTTTGGGCCCACACTCCTCGATCCCTAAAGCATGTGACAATGAATCTGTTAAAACTGTATCCTTGTTCAAATACCCGACACCAAGGTGCTCTTTTATCAAATTCTCAGGCAACAAAGAACGAGTTTGTTCGGTCCAGTTTCTTAATACTTTACATGGTGGGACCCACTCATTGTTGTCACCTTCTAGAAGCAGGCAGTTAGACTTTCGCAACTTTGAAATAATCATGCGTGGAAGGCAAGAAAAGAACCCGTGCACCTCACCTCCAAGAGGAACAAAACTCATATAGACCGAAACACCCTTCGCAGGATTCTCCTTAAAACAAGGAAGATTACAAAAAGGCACCTCAGCATTAACAAACAAATTTGGAAACTCAGATAGCAACCATTGGTTCCATGGACTATCTCCATCAACTTCCTCACGTGATGAAGGAAGAACAAAATCAGCTTGTATTATGAATTTTAAACCATAATTTCTTAAAGGAAGAAAAGCAAAAACGGGTTGGTGTTCCAGCTTTGGGATGTAATTTCCATTATTTAAATCCTCTAACATGAGTGCTATTGATATCTCGGTTGTTTGAACATCGTGACGAATATGATTTGCTTGTAATTTACAAGATTTAACAAACCATGTCATTTTCTCTTTGCCAAGAGAAACACTCACAATATCGTCCCCAACAACTTCCTTCCTCATTGTAATGAATGAATCATTTATAAGATTTCTGAACTTGATACATTCAAGACGATGAAGAAATAACAGTAAAGATGGATGGAGATCAGAAAACATGGAAATAAGATTCTCGACTGAAAAAGATTCATGTTTGTTTGATCTGAAAGGAAGAACGATGCATGTATTCCAAAGTTTCTCGCCCGTAGGATCGTTATCAATAGATACCAACTTGCTGAACAGCTTAACATCACAAGGTGGAACTACTGTTGGCAAAACAAAACCAATCTGACCATCACTTATGTCAAACTTGATATGGAATCCATTAGAATGGATTTCAGGAGCATCAGTAACCTAGAAGTAAAACAAATAAATAAATTAATTAAATCAATATGAAAGAATAAATGAAACACATATCAAGCAGTTAAGAAAATAACAACTATACCCGAAATACTGATTTGAAGCCAATGCCCTTTTTACCAATATATCCAGCACTAGGTGTCTTCTTTGTTGAATTGCCAACATCACAAAGTGCTTTAATGTTTTCAACAGAAAATCCCTGCTCATTATTTAAGACTACAACACCTTCTTCTTGAAGAATAAAGGTCAGAGTAGGCTCCACATCACATGGGTACACATTGTCATCAGCATTTTGAACCTAAAGACAAGAAAGTAAGTGTTGCATGTCACAAAATAAGCATGAAGAAAGAGAAAAAGATCAACAGCATAAGAAAAGAGATAACTTGTACATAGGCCACCAGAGTTTCAAAAGTTCTCATTAAGACCAACCAAGTATAAATTTCGGTTTCGTACTTTTGTTAATGCATACTTGGGCCAAAAATTTGCTAGAAAATTGCCCAAAGTGCAACTCAAACTTAAAACTTTTGTCCCTTCTATAGATACGAAATGCCAAAATTACATGTGAATCAACTTAATAGAAATTTTAACAATCCATCTAAAATTGATCCTTTTGAGTTGATTTAGAAGCACTTTTGTCACTTTTACAACTCTAAATGTGACGAATGCCTTCAATTAAAGAGCATTTTGTCGTTTAAAAACTTTCCAGCTAGTCTTTTTAGCATAAACAAAAACAAAGCTGTACCTGGATGACCTCTAAAATCATTTAATCAGTTAGATAGCCATAATGTAAATTCTAAAATACTGGGTTGGCCTATACACTTAATTGGCCTATACACAAACACACACGTGTGTGTGTGTGTGATTCCAAATAGTTGAAAATAATGAAGCATGAAAAGGACACACTTACAAGTTCAAGTAAAAAATGTGAGTCCTGAGAATATAACTCTTGAGATAGACAATGTAGTGCTCTACCCAAACGAGCATGCTGTTTCTTCAGAATGCTATCCTCTTTAGCTGAAATATTTGAATCCAGCCCAAATTCTTCCCGTCTAATACGCTCAATAATCATAGTTGATTCGTCTTCATTAATACTTGTAGCTAAATTTTGTTTGAAACCCACATTTCGCTCAATCAAACTGACTACTTTACATTCCTCTTTTTCCACATCATGATCCTTGGTTGATGATATCTCTTTCTTTTTTAAATGTGAAAAGCTGGTTGAAGTTACCTTTTCTTGAACAAAATCAGTTGACTTACTGGATTCGGTAAAAGAAAAAGTATTGTAATCATCAATCCACTCCACTATACCAAGAGAAAACCCTATTTCATGAAGCATTAGACGGTCTTCGGTGTTTCTGCATTGGCTTAAAATGGATAAAGGAGCTTCTTTAACAATGGACCGAAATCCTGAAAGCAACAAATCAGTGGCAAAGCAGTGAAATTCTTTTGGTAGATGAGCCAGACATTCTAAAATAAACACTGATGCTCTGGATATCCCACTATTGAGTTGACCTTTGTCTTTAGATAAATCATCATCGACTATGACCTTAAAGGCTTTCTCCACATGGCATTTTAAAAGAGATGAGGGAACGTTCTTTTCACCACCATAGAATGCAAAGAGAGAAAGCAACTTTACTGCTGTTTGAAAAGAAGACCCTCGAATAGAAGCTTCTAGAAACAAATCCACTGTGGCGGTTTGATCAATGCGTATCACACTCCCACTCCTAGTCACCAAACAAAGCAGATCCTTTGTGTTTGTTTGATTTAATAACCATATGGAAAGAGGGCCAAGAGAAGGTGCAAATAAAACATCCCAATGTGACCATTTATTTAAATCAGTCAACATCGGAGCACTAAGTAAGACTTCAATTGCATTTTTAGAAGAAATATGTGTTTCTGAAGAACTGTTTACATTTGGATGTGACAATAAAGCAGCTGAAAATAGTACACTTTTAGCTACTAGATTGCCTTTGTTAGCCTTCACAATATCCTCAAGGGTTTTCAAAGAACCTTCTTTTTCCATCTTGAAGGGTATTAAAGGAAATTGACATGCCAGCAACTCCACGACATTCTGAGTAGTTATATTATCATTTTCTGATAAGTTAAGTGAAGCTTGTGCTACGAGCAGGTCTAATAACTCATGAGACATGCAAGCATTTACAGAAGACTTATTGTGGGGCCCATCAGCCACAAAGTACTTCTGGCATGAAGAAGGTAATGCAGAAATGTTTCTTTCGAGAAACGTAAGAAATTCACCATAACCAAAAGACTCAAAGTTTTCAACAGCAAACTGCTGAGTAAGCCATGCCTCACATTTGTAAAGATTTCTAAGAAAGATCGCATTTTTACCAAGAGAGGTGCTGACATCGCCCATGGCATCATGATTATCTTTGAGAAATTCAGAAACTTTCTTCAAGATATCTTCATGACTGACTTCTGCATGTGCGTAGTAGCAAACAGAAAGGGTTAAAATGTGAGAATTAACAATCAGACAATCACTAAAAAATAAACAAATAGATTTTAGTTTATATATTATCTCCAACTAGTCAAATGGTAAAATTTATAAAAGCCAGAATGAAAGGGGTTAAAAAGGTTGCCCAGAGTGTATCCAAATGCATACAACCTCCTAACTCACTTGATTGAAATAACTTCGACCAATATATTAATAGCATAGTTTTCGTAATCATATTCAATACAAAGATTATTTATAAGAACTATAGAACAAAAAAAAGTTGGTGACCAACCCAAACCGCCCTCCAATTACCACCTCTAAAAGTATGGCATGAATATAATTGGCTAATCACATGGTATATGAAGTCTATTCCATAAAAAGGTTGAACTGGTAAAACAAAATAATCTTAAACTGCATATCTCAAGTGTAGGTTCAATCAAGCATTAGTCAAAACGTTAGAACACTCACCACACTGTTGTTTCAGAACAGGCTTGGTGACAAGCGGACCATCAACTTGTTCAGTATGAATGGTTACATTTCCAGCATGGCCCTCAGAATCCGTTACCGGTTCTTCTTGTTGCTCACATGTTTGAAATGTATCATACATGCTATCCCACATTCCTTGTTTAATAGATCTTATCTGAAAATAGTTTAAAGTTTAATCACCAATCTTCTTTCTATATATTATATATTTTTCTTAGCTTCCATGAAAAACATAAGAATTAGGTGCGGTGATATAGTGATGATAGACTAACCGCAACATTAATCAATCCAATAAAAGGATAAGATTTGTATAATTCTTTAGGCAATTTGACTTTGTAGAACTTAATTAACTGCATCAGGACCTACCATGAGTATCAACAGAATATGATGTTAGGTATATAAACAACTGGAAATAGAAAATAAAAACTAACCAAACTTTATCCTATCTTGTATTATTGCAAAATATTTGGTATTAAAGTGTAATTTTATAGACTAGGTAATATTCGTAATATCTATTCATATGGGATCAACTGACCAATGAAGAACACGAAAGATTTGTCCTGCTATCATAATAATCTAAAGCGTAGAGATTTACACGCAAAGAGATACAAACAAATATTAAACAAACCTCACAAACATTTTTCCTTTTGCATGCATCCTTCCACAATGCAATGAATGCCATCATAGAATCATTGTCCAGTGACACATGTTTCCTTTTCAATACCACAGAATCTCTAAGCTTCTTATTAAGTTTAATACCCACAGAGCCCTTTCTAATACGATCTCTTTTAGGGAATTTACAGCTAGCATAAGATGTGTAGTCTATTGCATCCGATTTTCTCTTTTTATTTGATTTATTTTCATTGCAAGTTGCGTCTTCCTTGTCATTTATAATTCCTAGTCGTGTCTTCTCTTCGGTTGCAGAAGGATATGGACAACTGCTAACTCGATCAGAGTCCTTAGCATCGTGAGATGAGTTTTTGCTTTGACTAGTCAAACAAGTTTCATCCTCATCGTCACTATCAATATCATTGTCATCGTCTTCTGAACTTGATGATTGAAATCGTATGTGTTTGCCACGCTCGAGAGAAAATGACTTCATGCGTTCAGATATGACACTGAAAGATTCATCTAGCTGCTTTTTCTGTGATGTAAATAAAGGGCGTTTGTTATTTTTCTTTACGGAAGCCGACAGATATTTTTTTATTGTAGCATTTTCCATTGGCCTTGCTTTTAGAATAAGAGAAATATGCAACCTAAAACAAAAAAAAAATGTCTATTTAGTACAGAGCAATATTCTCTTGGCCAGTCTTGGGAACTGTATCCAACAAAATCGAGGTTCGATATAAATTAAAAAATTTAAACACACACAACTTTTTATAAGCTCCAAATTATACCCTGTCTTACATGTGGTTAAAAAAATTTATTGAAATGTTTTATAACTAACTATACAGAAAATACTTGTTCAGTTGAACTGTTAGATAAGAAAATATGGTTGTTTTTTAAGTTAAAGTTAGTGCTTCCTATTTCTAAACTATTGTACTAATAACAAGTTGTAAAAGAAATTAAAAACTGATTTCAATGTTATGAAAAGCACTATAAAATGATGACAGAACTAATAGCAAAGCAGACATAGGTTCAGTTTTGTATCATAATAAATTGAAATCAGATTAATACGCAGACTACCATTATCAAGATGTCTAAATTTTAATGCATGTAATACTACACAAAACTTGAAAACCATACCCCAAACTTTGGATGCGAACATGAAGCTTCTCCTTACTATCAACTGATCGCTTTTCAGCAATAAAATCCAATAATTCATCAGCTTTAACTTCTTCCCCTTTATGAGCATCCATAAACTCTACAAGAAAATTAAGTATCTCTTGGCTGGATATTCTAAAAACTCCAGTTGAATCAGAGTTCACACAAAAATAATGATTTACAAGAGGATGTCTAAGAAGAGGTCCCAACTCAAGCTCTTCAAACTGCTGAACTCCCTCATTCTTGCAGATTGCTGTCTCCAAATCAGATAATGTGGTAATCTTCCATACTCCAACAAAACAATTAATGAATGCATTTATCTGAAATAATAATTAAAAAAAATCAGATATGACGGATCCAGTGTTGTTATAATCGCGTTTAGGGGCCGCTAAATCGGTGATTAATTGCTACAATCTCACCTAATCAAATCAACAAATCAGTAATCGGTCAAACTCGTCCCAAAATGGACCTTGGTTTTAACCTGTTAACCAAGTTCCCGACCTGATCCATGTTAATGTTTGATTTTTTTTTCTCTTTGATTTGCTATGTCTACACTTAATTGTTTATGTTTGAGCTATACTGGTATACTATGTGAACTTTTATATGTATTTTTTTGCAAAATTACATATATATATACACACACACATAACTTTGCACAATTTACTTACAAAAATTCCTATCCGGTTATTCCCTATTAATCGTTAGTACGTACCCCACCGCCTACCTAGTGCCTAGCCATGCTTACAACACTGGACAGCAGATCAATACTAACAGAGCATAATTTCAAACAGAGTAATAAGCTCAAAATGGAGAATTTTAAAGTTAGTTTAGGTTTTTAGCATCAACTGAGTTACACACTAAAAACTTCCTGTGATTTAATCTCATGAAATCGATGGCAATCACACTAGAATGCAGAGTTTAAAAGGTCCACTTTATTTAAAAGAATTGCAAAAAACAATTAAACAACAATGTAAACAATGATTTAAATCAATAATAATAACAATAACAACGTAAATGTATGTTATTACCTTCCCTTCGATCAGCATAAGCCGATACAGAGACGGCACCTGCTGCATCTGAACCCCCAACGAGTCCCACGAATCGGCTTGAAGCACCACAAGCACCGCCTGCGACACCTTCAACGCCGATACGTTTTCGCCCGCAGCAATAAGCTCACCGCGCGCCTTCACACCCGCTCTATCAATCTTCTCAACAGTTCCATTCACCTGCACCATCCCTCTGTTATTGGACACCTGACTACGTACATCATACCCAGGGCTTTGCGGACGAAAGTTAGGGTTTGGAATAGGTAAATTAAAATTCTGGTAATTAGGGAAGGGGATTGGGAAGATTGAAGGTTGGTGGTAATAGGTGTTGTTGTTGATGTGGTAATTAGGATATAAGAGTGGTTGTTGTGGCGGTTGTTGTGGTGGAGGCTGGCCACGGCCGCCGCCACGACGGTTGAAGTGTGGTGGTTGTCCGTACATGAAGGCTGCGTGTGGAAAAACCCCGGGAGAAGGGTTTATGATTATGTTTATGGTTATGGTTATGCTTTGCCCTAATTGGGGGTTTGTTTGGTGCAGGGCCTTTTTAAAAAACATGTTTATTTAACTTTAGATGAGGTTTAGTTTTATTTATTTACATGTTATAACCCAACCCAACTCAACTTTTAATAAAAAAACGGATTTCTCTTTTCTTAGTCTACACAACCTAAGACTGTCCTCATCAACAATCTCATAATCTCAATCTCACATTATAAAATTAATTTCTCTCTCTTTAATCTACAAAATTTAACCCACTCCAATCTTTTACTCCCATTAACAACCCAATCTCATCCTTTTTTTATTAAATAAATTCAATTTATAATTAGTTTTGATTAACTATATAAATATAATTAAGTAATTATATTTTTTTAAATATAAAAAACTTTAAATATATATTAATCAAACACATTTTATAAAATAGATAAAAATAAGTTACAATAGTAGCATAAAATACAAAATTACACATATTAATGATACAAAACTACATACTTATTCATCAACACCAAATTTCTGCCATATATGCTCAATCAAATCGTTTTTTAGAATGTTATGAGCTTCTCTATTACGAAGTTGTGCCCTATTAGTCATATAACTGGATAGGCTTGCAATTCGTTCAGTAGAGTATTGAAAGAGTGGTTCATCATCTTCACTATAACTCCTTCGTTGTCGGTTTGTAGGCCTATCATTAAGAAATTCGGATGGATCATAATAGTTAAGGTACGTGTCCCATTCATCCTCAACAATCATATTATGCATGATGATACATGCAATCATAACTTTCCCCATGGTATCTTTGTCCCACAACTTACTTGGATGACATTAAAGTGACATCTTCATCAACATCCCACTTTCGGGGTTGGGTTTCTGAAATGTGTGAGGTATGTTGTGAAGTGTTTTCATTGACATGAACTTGAGTTGGATTTGAAAAAGGCTGAGAGTTTACGTAGAATTGGGTAATGAGATAATCTTCAGAATCTCCAAGATTCATGTGAAAGTTTGAAAATTGATGATTCATTGTAGAAATATGAAATCAGATAGAAATGGAAGGTGTGAGTGAATATGAAAGTTCTTATAATATTTATAGGGTTAAAATATTGTAACATCTCGAAATTTATAAATTAATATTAATTATACTATTTATTTTTTGTGAGAAAGTTTACTCGGGTTAGCGGAGAAATAATAAATAGAGTAGGAGTTAGCATGGGTCGGGCTGGTGTTGGGTAATGGACATGGGTTATGGACTTGGGTTAATAAGGAAGGAAGACGGAACATGGGCTCAAGCCCATGATCCATAATATTTAAGCCTTAAATCACCATTTAATCATTTTCATTTCACATATTCCATACACCACACAAAACACACACACTTAGCTCTCCCTCATCCTACTTTCTCTCTAGCCAAAATAGAAGAAGAAACGAGCATCAACCCGAGGTAATGATAGTATGATATTGTAGAGATACAAACTCGTTAGATTTAGTAACTAAACAACTAGCCGACACAGTTAAACCGTTGAAGTCACGAGATCCGGGTGGAATCGGGTTAAACCGAACCTAAGATGAGCTTAGGGATCACCCTAGCTCAGATCTGGATCGAACGGGACGAAAAACGGTGAAAACGGTTGCCAAACGAGCGGGATCTTGCTTTTCCGGCGAGATTTACGTTTTTCCGGCAACGGCGGCGCCGGAGGTTGTGTCACATCAGATGTGACGTCTGACAAAACCCTAACCCTAATTCGTTAACGGAAGGGTAGCCAGTTAGTTATGGCAATTCGTTAAGATGGGAGGACGAACTAGAAGCAGCTCGCTAAGTGATTCGTTAAGGAGAAATGACGAATGAGGATAACGAATCAGACCATGTTAGCTGATTCGTTACTCGTCCATTCGTCATGACAAGATAACGAATTAGCCCACTAAGTTCGCTAAGTCAAGATAACGAACTAGACGGTGTGTTTGATAGTGAATTAGACAGTGTTACAATAACGAATTAGGCTTAATTCGTTATAGCAAACAAGTGGGCGAATTAAATAATAATTTAAAATTGTAGTGGAAAATGTGATAAGACGGTTCGACCCCAGCCAGGGGCTCTGCCCCTTGGACCCTGCTAGGGGCTGCCGCCCCTATACCCCGCTGCCAGGGGCGCTGCCCCCGGACCCCCATTCGTTGAGGGTAATAATTAAACTAGACACGCGATATGGAAAGTGAAAGTAATCAATGCGCATAATTGTTATACAGTTAGCCGTGCACAGCCAAAGAAAGAAGTAATCATTAACGGAAGAAGTAACCGAGTTCAGGTGAGTTTCTAGCCCCATGTCCTTGTTATGTTTTCGGGGTTGTGTGCATACTCGATGTGAAGTGTGAATACACTTACCTTAAGTGGTAAGTGTATGCTATAGAAGTCATACAAGGTAGTTCTTATATAATGCTTGTCGGTGCGTGAACGATCTTCGGATATTGCACGTATCGCCAAGGATAGTGATTTCCAAGAGGTTGTTAGTGTGTATGAATGCTATGATGTGACTTGTTTATTATGTAAATGATGTAATGACATGAAGTGTGTTGTAGACAAGTAGAGGTAGAGTGTGTTAGAATGGCAAGAGTCTAGTAAGAGTGTTAGTGGCATGACGGTAATACGTGGTAGGGTAAGCCTATACGTGACTTCGTTATTAAAGTGGCAAAGTGGCATAACGTTATACGTTATTAAAGTGGCAAAGTGGCATAACATCATTCGTTATTAAAGTGGTTAAGTGGTAGGGATAAATAAGAGGTTAAGTGGTAAAGTGAGCAGGTCAGATAGTGGACTACGTGTCTTTGGATACGTATATAATGCATGTAGTGGTTGTATGATAAGTTGCTTGATTAACTAGAACTCACTCAGCGTAGCTGACTTTTAGTATGCACGCATGTGAGCTGATTATAGAGTTAGAATGAGGACGGCACATGGCATGGTTTGGACGGCTGGCATCTGAAGATAGAAGTAAAGATGTTTTAAATATAATGTTTTGTGTTTTGGTATCAAAGAAAATATTTAATGTTTTGTAATGAATGATTGATGTTTTATATTCCGCGAAAAGTTTTAATTAACTCTGATTTGTAAGAACTGTGTTTATGAGTAAATCCGACGCTAAAGTAGGGCTACCGGGAACGGGGCTTTACAAATACGAATTTAGATATTTATTTTATTTTTGTGAACATATAATGTTTGATTTTTTAGATTATAAATCTTATCAAAAAAATCTGACTAACCAATAGAAAACTAGTGGTTCAAATAAGATAATTCAATAATGGTTAAAACTAAAATTTTATATAAAAAATACGATTTTTAAATAAACTCCATTTTTAACGAAATTTATACCGGAATGCTCACAAAAAAAAAACTAAGTAAGACTGTGTTTTTAGATTTTTTTAAAAAGTCAAATATAATAAGTTATAAAACAAAAACCAGAATATATATATAAATAATTGTTATGAATTAAAAAGGAAAAATCAAAATAAAAAGTAACCAATGGAAATGTGACATGTGTGAATGAGACAAACAAATTGGGTTTGCAATCTGGTTTGCCATTCCGATCGAGATTGCCCCCTTTACTCCTTTTTTCTTTTTTTTATTCTCAATATCTCAAGATTGCAATCTTGAGAATGCCAATGGTTGTAGTCTAGTGCTGCCTATTTTTCTAATCTCATTTACAACCCAACCAAATTCAATTCTTTTATTACATATAGATGATTTAGTTTTGAGCAAATTGAATTTCCGTCTATGTAGTTTGTCTGCGGTTTTAGTTTAATAGTTTCAAATTTACGATTTCGGTCGTTGTGGTTTCATTTCATTTGCAATTAAACTCGAATTCATTAACTCTATTAAATATGGTCGTTAAACCAATCTGTGTGCCCCCTCACGTGAGGGGCTAGGGTGTATTTGGGGAAAAGGGGGAAAAATGGACCCTCACGTGAAGGGCACGCTGATGGGTTTAACGACCATACTTAACGGGATTAGTGAATTCGGGTTTAATTGCAAGTGAAATGAAACCATAGGTATGAAAAACGCAAATCTGAAACTATTGGACTAAAACCGCAAATTTTGACAAACCATAAGAACAAAAACCGCAATTTACTCTTTAGGTTTTAAGTTATCCTATAAAATTTATTATAGATAATAAAAATATTTATTTCAAAATGTAAGAATAAACACTTCAATTTCGTTTCAAACTAAACACTTAAATTTCATTTCGAACCTTATAATTATTTACAAGTTTTAACCCAAAAAAAAAAGAAAAAAAAAACTTACGAACTCATATTAAAAGAAAATACATATTTTTTATAATACTCTGTTTTTAATTAAATTTATATTGAAAAGGTTCATAAAAAAAACTAAACAAGATATTATATATATATATATATATATATATATATATATATATTAAATTGAAAGTTCATGGACACTCACATTTAGATATTGTTCTACTGCTATTATCTTTAATGCTGAGGTTACAAGTCTTATATGCATAAAATTGGTGACACGTTTTATGATACGTGTTCTCTTATCTTTCTCTCATATCCATCTCACCTGTCTCTCACTTGCCTCTCACCTTTCTTTGTTATATTCAAGTTTCTCTCTCTAAAAGCTCTCTATAATCACTCTTTTTTCCGGCGAGTGTCTATCTCTGTCGTGGATGACTTGAGAGAGAAATGACAGATGGTCATTGGCCTGCTGTTGTCGGCGGTTCCGGCCGTCCTTGGCGGCAGCGGCTTTGAGCTCGTTGGTTTCCGTCTATGGAACCGGTGGCTTTGAATATGTGTAAAAACGTGACCGTTTGCTGCTGTTGCCGGCGGCTCTCGGGCGGTGACGGATTAAGCTGTTGGTATCCGTCTATGGCGGAAGAGGTTTTGAATTGGCCACTCCGGCCATTGCATGTTCATCGACCTTTGTATATTTTGTATTTTCAACTTTTAACCTTTTGGTTTGACTAGAACCTCTTGGTTTGAGTGGATAATGATAAAATTGTGACTGACCGTTATCGGCGGCTCCGGCTGCCTATGGCGACGGTGGAATTAAATTAGATGGGTGTTGCCTTAAGTTGTTGTCTGTTATTGTCTTAGAACATTAAGTTGCCATTGTCGGTGGCTCCGACTATCTATAGCGACGATTTTGCATGTTTAAGGCTATGATGACACCTCTTGAGTTATCTGAGCCTCCTTTGCCATATAACTCAGTGATGACAAGCCTAGATTTGTTTGAGAGGTGGTTGTGTGTTTGTTCATTGCAGTTTGTTTGTTTCTCTGAACGTTTTGGCATTGCAATTTGTTAGAATTTTTTTCCTTTTTCATTGTAAGTTGCTTTGTATGAGTTGTTTTTGGTTTGGTGTTTTGTGCTTATATTTGTTTGAGTGGTATCCGCAAAACTTCTTGGTTGGCATTCAGGAAATGTTCACATAGTACATCTATAATTAAATTGGTTCCTGACCGGTTACTCACAGAAGCTGATCAATAGTTTCAGCAAATTTAGTTACTTTCCTTTTACTACTAATGATACAAATTGACAGTTGAAGTAGGGCTTATGACACTAAAAGGGGAAAAAGGAAATTGCACTGAAAAAAATTGTTATTCGGTCAAACATGCCATTGATTGCTCTTAAGTAATTGCTCTTAAGATATGGTAGTATTACTAATTTGTAGCAATGCTTATTGCTTTAAAGAAAAGATAGTATATTAGCATGTCTTAAAAGGCAACATTTAATGGTGGTGTGATTAAAAAACACATTATGGGTTGGAGTTAGTGGACTTGCAAAATTCGATTACAAACAATTGATGTTGGGATATGTACTATAATCTGATAATTTCATACCCGCGCCGCGAACCCCCTAGTTGTTTTTATATTTCTTTTAAAAGTTAATTAAGATTAATTATTAAACAAAAATTAAAACATATGCAAAACTAATTGTTTAAATTAATTAAATAAAAAAGCATTAAAATACCTTACCCACTATGCTAGTGACATTTAGCAAGAAAGGAAGTTGTGACTTGAGTCGGTAGCACGACCATGCATATAAATTGAACTTATAATTTTCTTTTGTTGTTAAAATGGGTTCAACCCAACCTTCGGTCACCAATAAATAAAGTCTTTATAAACACATTTTTCCGTACATTTTTTTTCTAATTTAAAGAAAAAATTACATTTTTTATTCTTTTGAATATCCTAAATTATGAAATGAGTCATTTACGAAAATGAGTTTCACTTATTATCCTTTATGTGGATTTTCAGCTCGGTTTTAGTCCTTTACGCTAACGGCCATCCACTTTATGTGTTTTTAAAAATTAGCTAGGGGATACACTAGTGCGCGATGGTGGGAGTCAATGGAAATTGGTCAGGATAAATTTGGTTTGTTATGATTATAAGATATTGGCATTCGATGTAGCAATTGATGAGTGCGGAAAAAACGAAAGTGACAAAATCAAGTTTATCTTGTTTAATGAATTGTATTTCAAATATAATTTAGTAAAATGATAAACACATAAACATCATTGTGAATATTCTCCCTGGTTTGTGATATGACCAAACATTAACTCATGATGATATACAATACATATGGTTAAACAAAATTCATTCCGAATTTTCCAAGACAAAATTTAAGAATTCAACGTATTGTATTTGATCTATGTTTTACCTAAAGAAAACCAAGAACTTTAATGTCACCAATTTATCCAACTGAATGGGCTTGCCTAAAAGCACAAATTCGTTTCTCCCCTTTTGTGAACATCAAAACGTAACGAGAAAAACCGTTTGGAGCAACTTCGCCTTATTTTAAAGAACTTAGTATAATTATGTAACTCTTATCAAATCTAATAAACGCATTGGTCACAAGTGTCTTACATAATTAGGATACCGCTTGCCAAGTCGCTTGAGCCATGCTACACAAAGCGAACATGTGATCGGCTATTTTGTCGTAATCACCATAAAAAGGAAAAATCTACGACAACACATCAATATTCCTTCTTTGCAAAGAAACCAAAGTTGGATCTGGTGATAACCTTTGTAAGCATCGAGAAAACATTTAAACTTGAACGGGGCTACAGCGTCGACCTTGAGATCAATTTCTGGCATTGGATAACAGTCCTTAGGGCACGCTTTGTTTAGATCCTTGAAATCTATACACATCCGCCATGTCCCGTTGCTTTTGGGAACGATGACTGGATTAGCGACCCAAGTTTGGTACTGGATTGGGCGAATGATTCCAGCATGTAAAAGATCTTGAACCTGCTCATTCATTGCTTTAGTCTATTCAGGGCCCATCTTATGTTTCTTTTGAACGATTGGTGTAAAGTTCGGGCTGACCCTTAATTTGTGTTCCGCAATCTTCCGTGGGACACCAGTCATGCCCGCAAGTTGCTAAGCAAATATGTCTATATTTTTTGTCAGCAATTGCTTCAAGAATGTTCTTACAATCTCAGAGATAGCAGGTCCTATCACAATCATTTGATCTGGAAATTTCTTGTTCATAACCCACTTCTCCGGCTCAGTTCGCTGAACTTGTTTTGGTATCTTGCATGGTTTTGAACTTTTTGTTGTAAAACAATAACGATTTATGTGGATGATTGCTATGCTAGTGCGGGTCGGGACCCCCACTGCACCGTGAGCTGTAGAGGGGTGAGCATTGAAATCACCAATCGTCTCACGCCCTAAGATGATATCATGTTTTGACGTCATCGGTAAGACTAAGAATTCGACATCTTCGGTTCTACAATGTTTTCGGTCGCTAAGTGTGACCGGAAAATAAATTACTCCCCGCGGATGCATCACCTATCCTCCAAAACCAAACACATGTGCGTGAATTGGCTTCAACCTCACCTTGTCGTCTTCATCAAGTTGCTTAAAGCATTGTTCATACATTATATCTGAGGTGCTTCCAGTATCAAAAAAGACATAATGTGAACGATAATGACCTATGAGGGCAGTGATTATCAACGGGTTTTTGTTACATGGACATCCCTTGACCCTTGGAAAAATTACGGGCTCATTCCTCTGTAACACCCCGACCAAAGGCGGATTATACATCGGGGCGCCACATATTGTTTCATTACTCGTGACACTATTGGGTGTCAATATTTAATAAATACATTCATTCGCGCACGCGCAAAGTAAACATAAGATAACATAAATCATTATAAATCAATATATTATAAATCATAATATTCGAACAGCAATAACTTGTCTTGATACATTTTAATCTAGGTCCAAAATAAAGAAAACTTCCTACGTGTCCTCAAGCTCCAAAACAGCTACTGCAAACCTGAACATGTGTTAAAATAAAACGTCAAACACTTGCGTGTTGGTGAGAAATCAAGTTTAATACAATACATAGATAACAATAAATCTGCGCGCAACACGTGTATGTCTGGTGTTTAACAAGGGTGCAATCAGATTGTGATCAAGCCTAAATAGATCATAGCTCATAGTTCATAGTTCAATCCGTGCTCCCAAATGAGCACAAAAACAAGAAAACATCTGTGCAAGTGTAAACAAAGAAAACCGTAAACGATAGGTCTCCCGTGTTCATCTAATGGATCCATGAAAACTTCGGAATAGGCCGAACAAAGCGGTTAATGATACACACATACAAATAAACAGCCAAGTAAACGTCCTCAACACATGGGATACTGCGCGACTAAAGTTTATAAACAAGTTTAAGACTCTAAGTTTGTATGAACACATGAACATCCCAAAACATTAAAGATAAAAAGGGATTAGGTACGAGATTACTCACTTGATAAAGATGCGGTGAAAGATAATGCAAGAACCAACTTTAAACAAGCACAAGTTAACCTATAATTAAAGATTATTGTTTTAATGATTTGTTTTAAGTCTTTGAATATAAGTTAGCATAATTAATAAGTAAATTATTATATATAATATATATTACCGGAAAAGCAGGGCAGAACAGGGAGGAAGACGGAGGCAAAGAGAGAGGAGACGGCAGAGAGAGCAAGGAGGAGGTTAAATTAAGTGTTTGTGTGTGATGTGTTAGGAAAAAAATAAGATTATTATTTATAGAGAAACCCTAGGGAACACAATCCCTAGAAAAGGGGAAAAGATCTCAAAAAGCAAAAGATTCCAAAAGCAAAAGATATCAAAAGATATGGCAGCTGCAGGGGGCAAGATAAAGCTGACAGGGAACAATAAACAGGCATGGGCGGGTCAGATAAAGGTACTGGTCAAGCATGGAAAAAGCAGATCTCAAAAGATTATGTCAGTCACTTTTCCTGTCAACCAATGGGGTTGGCGCGCATGCTGCGCCAAAAGTGGCTTTTCAGACATAAAGCAGATTAGGTCAACGGCTCAAAAGATAAGATATCACAAAAGCAAACGGCTGGACAAAACAGAAGAAAAGACTCAAGACATAGCGCGAGAAAGCTGGAGCGCGAAGGCAGACACAGAAGGTCAAGAGAGCGCGAGCGCGAAGGCAGACAGAACAATCCTTAGCGCGCCGCGGGAAGGACTATTATCCTTAGCGCGCCGCGGGAAGAACTACCACTCTTAGCGCGCTGCGAGAAGAACTACAATTCTTAGCGCGTCGCGGGAAGAACTACCATTCTTAGCGCGCTGCGGGAACAGTTCGCCTCGCGTATCGCTGGAACAGCTGGTCATCACGCAGGCTTCCTTGTAAAGAGTCTGGCGCGTGGAGCTGCGCAGACAACCTTAGGCGGGAAGAAACAAAGAACAAGGAGAGTTAGGAGAAAAAGAGGGAAACAAGGCTAAAGGGCGGGACGGCGACAAGAGGGAAAAGAAGGCGGAAAGAGAGAAGAAGAGGGACGGGACGGCGGAAAGAAAGAGAGAGAAAGAGGCGGGAATGAAAATATATTATTATTATTAAAAGTAAAATATAAGTATAAATAAATATTAAATCATAAAAGAAAGAGATCGGATAAGGGAAACGGGTACCTGGGTCGGGTCGGATTCGGGCAGATGCTACAGTCTCCCCTACTTTAAGAAATTTCGTCCCGAAATTTATCTCGAAGTAGGTTGCGCAGAGAACAGGTGCGGGTACTTGATCTTCATTTGATCTTCCCTTTCCCATGTAAACTCGGCTCCGCGCTTGGACTCCCAGCGAACTTTCACAATAGAGATGCGACTGCGCTTGGTTTGCTTAACCTCGCGATCCATAATCTCAACAGGCTTCTCAACGAAATGCATAGTTTCATCAACTTGAACTTCATCAAGTGGAATGTGAAGGTTCTCGTCGGCTAAACACTTATTGAGATTGGATACATGGAACGTTGGATGCACATTACTGAGCGCGGGCGGCAGGTCAAGTCTGTAGGCAACTTTTCCTACACGCGCAAGAATCTTAAATGGTCCAACATATCGAGGAGCAAGCTTACCTTTCTTCCCAAAGCGGACAACACCCTTCCAGGGCGACACTTTGAGGAGAACAAGATCACCAACTTGAAATTCGAGAGGCTTCCGCCTGCGATCTGCGTAACTCTTCTGTCGGCTTCTGGCAGTCAGCAGATGATCACGGATCTTGGCGATTTTATCGGTTGTCTCTTGAACAAGTTCGGGTCCTGTGATTCGAGCTTCTCCCACTTCGCTCCAACAAATCGGGGAGCGGCACTTACGACCGTAAAGTGCTTCAAATGGGGCCATACCGATACTGGAATGATAGCTGTTATTAAAAGAGAACTCGATCAAAGGCAGGTGCGAATCCCAATTACCTCCAAAATCAAGAACACAAGATCGGAGCATATCCTCAAGAGTTTGAATAGTTCGCTCAGACTGACCGTCAGTCTGAGGATGATATGCCGTACTCATGTCCAAGCGAGTTCCTAGCGCAGATTGGAGAGATTTCCAAAAGCGAGATATAAAACGGCCATCGCGATCGGATATGATGCTCAAAGGAGTACCATGGCGGCAGACAATTTCCTTGACATAAAGCTGCGCGAGTTGCTCAACACGGTAGTTTTCACGAATGGGCAGAAAGTGAGCAGACTTAGTCAAACGATCCACTATTACCCAAATGCTATCATGTTTGCTTGCTGTCAAAGGTAACTTGGTAATGAAGTCCATCGCTATACCTTCCCATTTCCACGTAGGAATTTCTGGTTGTTCGAGCAAACCAGATGGGCGTTGGTGTTCAGCTTTTACCTTAGAACAAGTCAGGCATTTAGCTACGAACACAGCAATATCCTTCTTCATACCGGGCCACCAATAAGTAATGCGCAAATCCTTGTACATCTTATCAGCGCCAGGATGAACGGAATATCGAGATTTGTGCGCTTCACTCAGGATATCAGCGCGAAGGTTTTCATCAAAGGGAATCCAGATGCGATTAAGATAGCAGAGAATTCCACTCAGATTAGGAACAAAGTGCGCTTCCGCGCCACACGCTAACTCGGCGCGAAGGTTACCATTACTGATGGATGCGCGCTGCGCGTCACGAATACGCGATTCAATGTTGCTTTGGATCGGCGCAAAGTGAAGCTGCGTGCGCGGCAAGATACAGTTAAGCTGGCAGGGTTTTCGGCTGAGCGCATCGGCTACCACATTAGCCTTACCAGGATGATACCGGATCTCACAATCGTAATCGCTGATGAGTTCGTTCCATCGGCGTTGCCTCATGTTTAGTTCCTTTTGATCAAAGATATGCTGAAGGCTTTTATGGTCAGTGTAGAGGATACACTTAGTACCATAAAGGTAGTGTCTCCAGATCTTCAAGGCAAATACGACTGCACCAAGTTCGAGATCGTGAGTCGTATAATTCTTTTCATGAACCTTAAGTTGCCTTGATGCGTAAGCGATAACCTTGCCTCGTTGCATAAGAACACAACCGAGACCTTGGTTGGATGCATCGCAATACACGACAAAATCATCATTACCCTCAGGTAGCGCAAGAACAGGAGCTTCACACAACAATCGCTTGAGCGTCAGAAAGGCTTCTTCTTGCTTCGAGCCCCAAATATACGGTTTACCTTTGTGCGTTAGAGCTGTTAAAGGCAATGCGATCTTCGAGAAGTTCGAAATAAAGCGCCGGTAATAACCAGCTAAGCCCAGAAAGGAACGGATCTCAGAAGGAGTGGTCGGCGTAATCCAGTTCTTGATTGCTTCAATTTTGGATGGGTCGACATGAATACCCATCTTGTTTACAACATGACCAAGAAACTGTACTTCATCAGACCAGAATTCACACTTGGAGAGCTTGGCAAAGAGCTGCTCGGTTCTAAGCTTTTGCAACACCAACCGAAGATGTTGCTCATGCTCGGCCTTGGTCTTAGAATAAATCAGAACGTCATCGATAAACACAATCACGAATTTATCCAAGAAAGGCTTACACACCCGATTCATTAGATCCATGAAAACGGCGGGTGCGTTGGTTAAACCGAAGGACATGACCAAGAATTCAAAATGGCCATAACGAGTTCGAAAAGCAGTCTTCGGGACATCTTCATCGCGGATGCGCAACTGGT
This sequence comes from Bidens hawaiensis, assembly GCF_021521415.1. NCBI lineage: Eukaryota > Viridiplantae > Streptophyta > Magnoliopsida > Asterales > Asteraceae > Bidens > Bidens hawaiensis. The sequence goes on along the minus strand of NW_027492108.1, from coordinate 334,572 downwards.
GATAGCCAGAGCGGAGATCAATCTTCGAGAAACAAGAGGCACCTTGGAGTTGATCAAAGAGGTCGTCAATACGCGGTAAGGGATACCGGTTTTTAATGGTGAGTTTGTTTAACTCGCGGTAATCAATACACATGCGAAACGATCCATCTTTCTTTTTAACGAACAACACCGGAGCACCCCAGGGCGAAGAGCTAGGGCGAATGAATCCTTTAGCAGTCAACTCTTGAAGTTGGCTTGCCAATTCTTGCATCTCAGCGGGCGCAAGACGGTAAGGAGATTTAGCTACTGGGGAAGCACCAGGGACAAGATCAATACGGAACTCGACTTCACGAGCGGGAGGGATACCAGGAAGATCATCAGGAAAAACTTCAGGGAAATCACGCACAACAGGGATATCGCGAAGCTTCTTCTTTTCTTCAGCAGGTTTAACCACATGGGCTAAGAATGCAATACACCTTTTTCTCATGAGCCTTCGGGCTTCGGCGCAAGACATAAGTTTAAGACCACTGGAGGGTTTTTCGCCGTAGATATGAAGATCACCATTTTCTCGAGGTATGCGAATCAACTTCTTGGCGCAAATAACTTCGGCGCGATTATGCGTAAGCCAGTCCATACCAATAATAACATCAAAGCTTCCAAGAGGCATGGGGATGAGGTCGATCAGAAAATCGTTTTCGTTAAGGTTAAGCGTGCAATCTTTAATCACTGAGTTAATTAAAACAGTTTCGCCATTAGCCAATTCAACTGAAAAATTTTCTTTTAAGTCGTTGCGCGGTCGCGCAAGGTTCTGCTCAAACGCGCGAGAAATGAAACTTCGATCCGCGCCAGTATCAAAAAGTACAGAAGCATAAAATCCGTTAAGCAAAAATGTACCATTAACTACGTCATTATTCGCTTGCGCTTGGTGCGCGGTTATGTTAAAAGCTCGTCCGCGTGTCACTTGGTTCGAAATCTGGTTAACTGGGTTCGCTTGCGTAATCTGAACTTGTAGCCTTGGGCACGCGTTCCGGAAATGACTGGGATCACCGCAGTTAAAGCACGATCTGGGTCGTGGGTTTTGGTAGGTTGGTTGAGGGTTCTGCGGGTAGACTGGTGGTGTTGGCGCAATTGGGTTGGCGGGAGGGACTCTACAGTATTCGGCAGAGTGACCAACGCGGCCACAACGGTTACATTGTCGACACGGGGTTTGGGTTGGGTGGTGAAGTCTACAGGTTGGGCAAAAGGGTTGGGTTCCTGTATAAGGTTTCTTAGGTGGCGGGGCAGGGAGTGCTGGATTGGTTAAGGCATAGTTGTGGACTACAGGAGGTGTTGGGTAGGTTGACAGTGGGTTAGGCGCGTAAACTGGAGGTTGGTAGATGGGTTGCTGGACAATGGGCGGGTTGGTAAGCGCATAGGCTTTGCGCCTGCGCTTGAGGTTGTTACGGTTAGAGGGTTCTGGTTTGGTTTCTGTTGGTTCAGGGGCAGTCTTGGTGAGTTTGGTCTTTTCAGATCCCCGCAGGAACAGGGTTCCTGCTCTGACATGGTTGTCGCTGAGCACAGCGGCCAACTCGATGGCGTCAGAGAGGGTTAGTGGGTTTCTGGCCCATACAGAATCTTGAATTTCCATGGGGAGACCCCAAGGAATTTCTCTATGGCTCGGCGGGAAGGGGTAACAAGGTGAGGGACAAGCAGGCTTAGTTCATGGTAGCGCGTCGCGTACTCGCGCGCTTCACCGCTGTATTGCTTCAAGTTCCAAAATTCTTCCTCCAAGCGCTTAACTTCGTTGGGAGGGCAGAATTCTCGCGTCAGAATTTCCTTAAATTCCTCCCAGAGCATGCTGGAAGCAGCTTCTGCGCCACGCGCATGAGCTACTCCATTCCACCATGTAAGCGCTCTAGATTCCAGGACACTGGAGGCATATAGGGTTCGTCTGTCTAGAGGGCATTGGGTGTGGAGGAAAGTGTTTTCAATCTTCTCGAGCCATTGGAGCATCACGGTGGCTCCTTCAAGCCCTGTGAACTTTGGAGGGTTACCCGCGTTAAAGGACTTAATGTTGTAACCAGAGGTGTTAGCATTGTTTTGGTTTAAGGCTTGGGCTATTGCGGCGGCCATTTCCTGGGAACGTTGCTGCGAACGTCTGCGCGAGGCTTCTCTCCTCAGATGGCGGCGAGATAGCGGAGGCATTCTATAAAAGTTTTAATTTTAGTTAATATCTTGGTTTTAGCGCAAAGTATAACCTCGAAAAGCTTGGTTTCGCGGAGTCAGTTACTGTCAAAAGTTAAAGTAAAATAAATGACCCTAAATGCAGACTTAATAAAGGTAACAAATTCGAATCAGAAATCGACAATTCATGTATCACCATGAATTTTCGAATTCCCAATTTAAAATATACGAGCAAACGAGTATTGGAGATTGACGATTCATGTATCACCATGACTTTTCAATCTTCAATATAAAATATACAAGAAAATGAGTATTGGAGGTTGACAATTCATGTATCACCATGACTTTTCAAGTCTCCAACCTCAGAACATAATCGTAAATGGAAATTGAAAATCAACTATTCATGTATCACCATGACTTTTCGGATTTTCAAATCCAACAAACGAATATGTAAGTAAAATCAATAAAAATCGAAATTCAACAAAAATCGAAATATCGCGGAATAGAACATAAAATCATATATTGCGCAAGCGCGAGCATATTCATAAATAACGAGTAATTAACAATAATCGCGCAAACATGAGATTTCTCTCATGCGCGAGAAGGGACTCTTAGGTATTCTAGGCCATTACGTCTAACCACCTATCCTAAAGTCAACGAGCTCTGATACCAATCTGTAACACCCCGACCAAAGGCGGATTATACATCGGGGCGCCACATATTGTTTCATTACTCGTGACACTATTGGGTGTCAATATTTAATAAATACATTCATTCGCGCACGCGCAAAGTAAACATAAGATAACATAAATCATTATAAATCAATATATTATAAATCATAATATTCGAACAGCAATAACTTGTCTTGATACATTTTAATCTAGGTCCAAAATAAAGAAAACTTCCTACGTGTCCTCAAGCTCCAAAACAGCTACTGCAAACCTGAACATGTGTTAAAATAAAACGTCAAACACTTGCGTGTTGGTGAGAAATCAAGTTTAATACAATACATAGATAACAATAAATCTGCGCGCAACACGTGTATGTCTGGTGTTTAACAAGGGTGCAATCAGATTGTGATCAAGCCTAAATAGATCATAGCTCATAGTTCATAGTTCAATCCGTGCTCCCAAATGAGCACAAAAACAAGAAAACATCTGTGCAAGTGTAAACAAAGAAAACCGTAAACGATAGGTCTCCCGTGTTCATCTAATGGATCCATGAAAACTTCGGAATAGGCCGAACAAAGCGGTTAATGATACACACATACAAATAAACAGCCAAGTAAACGTCCTCAACACATGAGATACTGCGCGACTAAAGTTTATAAACAAGTTTAAGACTCTAAGTTTGTATGAACACATGAACATCCCAAAACATTAAAGATAAAAAGGGATTAGGTACGAGATTACTCACTTGATAAAGATGCGGTGAAAGATAATGCAAGAACCAACTTTAAACAAGCACAAGTTAACCTATAATTAAAGATTATTGTTTTAATGATTTGTTTTAAGTCTTTGAATATAAGTTAGCATAATTAATAAGTAAATTATTATATATAATATATATTACCGGAAAAGCAGGGCAGAACAGGGAGGAAGACGGAGGCAAAGAGAGAGGAGACGGCAGAGAGAGCAAGGAGGAGGTTAAATTAAGTGTTTGTGTGTGATGTGTTAGGAAAAAAATAAGATTATTATTTATAGAGAAACCCTAAGGAACACAATCCCTAGAAAAGGGGAAAAGATCTCAAAAAGCAAAAGATTCCAAAAGCAAAAGATATCAAAAGATATGGCAGCTGCAGGGGGCAAGATAAAGCTGACAGGGAACAGTAAACAGGCATGGGCGGGTCAGATAAAGGTACTGGTCAAGCATGGAAAAAGCAGATCTCAAAAGATTATGTCAGTCACTTTTCCTGTCAACCAATGGGGTTGGCGCGCATGCTGCGCCAAAAGTGGCTTTTCAGACATAAAGCAGATTAGGTCAACGGCTCAAAAGATAAGATATCACAAAAGCAAACGGCTGGACAAAACAGAAGAAAAGACTCAAGACATAGCGCGAGAAAGCTGGAGCGCGAAGGCAGACACATAAGGTCAAGAGAGCGCGAGCGCGAAGGCAGACAGAACAATCCTTAGCGCGCCGCGGGAAGGACTATTATCCTTAGCGCGCCGCGGGAAGAACTACCACTCTTAGCGCGCTGCGAGAAGAACTACAATTCTTAGCGCGTCGCGGGAAGAACTACCATTCTTAGCGCGCTGCGGGAACAGTTCGCCTCGCGTATCGCTGGAACAGCTGGTCATCACGCAGGCTTCCTTGTAAGGAGTCTGGCGCGTGGAGCTGCGCAGACAACCTTAGGCGGGAAGAAACAAAGAACAAGGAGAGTTAGGAGAAAAAGAGGGAAACAAGGCTAAAGGGCGGGACGACGACAAGAAGGAAAAGAAGGCGGAAAGAGAGAAGAAGAGGGACGGGACGGCGGAAAGAAAGAGAGAGAAAGAGGCGGGAAGGAAAATATATTATTATTATTAAAAGTAGAATATAAGTATAAATAAATATTAAATCATAAAAGAAAGAGATCGGATAAGGGAAACGGGTACCTGGGTCGGGTCGGATTCGGGCAGATGCTACATCCTCCACTCTTCTTCATCAAATTCTCTCCTCTTTTCTCCATCCTTGTGCCCGCCTTGTATCATGTGAACATTTAGATCTTTGATTTTCTTTTTGTACGAGCCCTGATTATCTCGCGCGGGAGCTTTATTAGTCCCTGGTTTTGCTTTTTTTACTAAGTGTCAAAGTTTTCCTGGTTTTACTGCCGCCTCGATCTCACTTTTCAAGGCTATACATTCATTCGTGTTGGGCCTTATGTCATCATGAAACGAGCAATGTTTTTTAGGATCAAGAAATGATCTTCTTATGAGTGGTTGAGGTTTCCTGAAATTCACGTTCCCAGTAGTAAGAATCTCTGAAGGAGTCTTTGACAGTGGAGTCCAATTGTAAGTGACTCATGCTGAAGAATTTGCTTTGTTCTTGTTGCCTATCAACGATCTTGCATCAAACTGTTTGGAATTATCCGCGGCGGGCTGGAGTCTTGCCCAAATTTTCCCTTTAGCTTGCTTATTCGGCCACGAATTTTGAAATTCCACCTTTAACTTTGGTTTTGAACTATTAGACGCTAAGGTCTTCTCAGTTCTTGCGAACAATTTTGCCGCGGACATAATGTCGTCCCATTCTTGAGGCATTCCATCCCTACCAGTTAAGCTACGGATCAACGCGTCACTTCGCACGTTTTTGCGGAAGGCTCCACGCAGCATGTCTTTGCTGATTCCTCCAATATTCAGACGTTCGTCATTAAACCAGGTAATGAAATCTTCAATAGATTCACTATCCCAGCGAATGATGTCTAAATTTTCTAACGGGTCGCGAGTGTGTTTCTTTTGCTGACTGAAATGTTGGGAAAATTTCTTCACCAAGTCGTCCCAACTAGAAATATGCCCGTCAGGTAACTTTTCGAACCATTCGCATGCTGCCCCAGTTAATGTCAACGCGAACATGTAACACCAATATGGGAGCGTCCAACCGCTAATTCCTCCTACGGCCACAAAGTTCAATAGGTGATCACTCAGATCAGTCATCCCGTTGTATTTTCCCACAGACGTTGGAATTTTTGAATTGCCCGGGAACGAGGTTGTCGCGATGCGTACTACAAATTTCAACTTCTTAGCAAATGCTGCTGGGTGATATGGTTTAGTAAAGTCTTCTTCTGCATCATTATGGTATTGGGTATGGCGAACTACCGCACGTGGGCGACTAGTTCCCTCCCAATCATGAAGTCTGCTCACCACAGTAATAACTGAACTCACCTGGGCGATATGACGGATCATAGCTGTCATATTCGTCTCTATAAGAGGGCACACACATGACCATACGAGGACGATCACACCTTCTCCACTCTTCTCCAGGAGGTCTCTCCGCCTGAAGACTATGACGCATCTGACTCCTCCTCACCATTGTGGGAGGAGAAAGAGATCTCCTAGGAGATTCATCATAAGCCAGAGTACGAGCACGGAGTCGTTCTTCACGAACCATGCGCTCGTACTCGCTTTGACATTCTCTTTTTGGATACAGAACCATTCCTCGGGGGATAAGGGTCCTCTAGCTCTGGAACTTCGACGATGAGTTCCCACCGGTTCAGAATTGTCAGAATCATCTTCTAGTCCCAATTTTGTACAGGTCCGGCGAGTTTCTACTGTGATTCGTCCTAAATCACCCGGAGTAGGACCTCCTGGCGTTGCGACACGTCCTAGGTCACCCGGAGTAGAACCTCCTAGTGTCGTAACACGTCCTAGGGTTCCTTTAGTAAGACCTCCAGGTGTTTCAACATCAGCAACGCGTATAACAGGTGCACAAGTTTCCGCCGGTTCTTCGAGAAATTGACTCATATCGTTCGAACCAACAAAAACAGAAGATTATCACAGTTCTAACACAAACACGGATGACGCCAATGAAGAAGCACTGATCTAATCCCTAGACGGGTTCTAGATCCAATGAGTCCATATTGTAGGATACAACAACGACAAACAATGATATGAGCTTAATCTCCCAAAGTCCAGTGACAGAAACCTGCAAAACAGACACCGTGAGCTCGTTACAGGAAGGACAAAAGGGGGGCTCTTCCCGTAACCACCCTCCGGCGTGAGAATAAGTACAGTTCTGATGAAAAGAAAGTATTTAATTATTTAGAGTAAATAGTTGGGAGTGAATGAATACCTCATGGAGATTGTGAAGGTATTTATAGCCGAAGAGTGTGGCAATGTGATTGGCCCAGCTGTCCCTTTCTAGAAGATGCTCTTGTAACCATTTGGACACGTGCCCTCATATAATAGGTTGAGCTATACGTCCCATGTGCATGGTTATAACAACCTGGACATGTGTCTTTCTATGATAGGACGAGATAATCCTGGTCATGTATACGGTTATAACAACCTGGCTAGCTGTCCTCAATTCATTGGCTGATGGGTCACGTATCATCCAAGAAAGGATTTTAGTAACTCTTCTATAAGGTATTTGATTAATTACAGCTGTCCTATGATGTCACCTTCTAGCTGTGACACCCGGCATTTTTAGGTTAACTCCGTTAACTAAACCCAGTAAAATCATGTTGATTGTGTCAGTAAACCCGGTTAGTTCTGTTAACTAAGTTAATGAACTCTTATACATGTAGTGTCATGTATGCATACATTGAGTTAGTCTTGTCATTGGTGACCTAAGTGAGGGTGACTAGTTATTGATAACTAGAATAATAAACTTGTCACACATGCTATATGTTATAATAAATTTGTCACACATAATATGTTACATGTATTATATATGATAGATATAATTGTGTTACATGTTTAGTATGTTACATGATTAGTTGTTGTATAATTAAAATAATACAACATATGATAACTGCATGATAATTAGGTAAAGGAACTATTAAACCTTAGGTTAAAAGATTACATAGAAAATACCTTTTTTTAAATTGTAACATGTCACAAATTAAATAAAATAAAGTTTAATAAGATTGATGATGAATTAATGAGGGTGTAAATGAATGTGTAATGAGGATTAAATAACAATGATGATTAAAACTTTTATTTTCTCTCCTTGGCCGTCCAATTCACACACACATACACACATTTTATTTTCCAAAATCTCTCTTAAAAATCATAAACAATTTGGTGAATTTGGAAGAAAGAATATTGGATTTTTGAATCAAGAAATAGGTAAGTATAGTTTAGTATATATTCTTGTGTATATTTTGATTTTTGATTCATGAAACCTAGTATCCAAATAATCGGATTTGTGATAAATGAATCAAGGATGATCAAGGTTAACTGTTAAAAGAATTTTTGTGTCTTATTATAAAAAGAAAAGGATGGAAACCTTTTTATAACTAAATATTGTTTTATAAATCAGTAAATAATGAAAGACATGAGATTTTATTGTATAAAAATGTTCATTTATTATTAAAGATCATAAGGATATAAGAATCATGATTTTGGTGACTTTTTGTTTGAATCTGCTTGTTGACAGATTCTTTGTTTTAGATTGTAGATTGAATAACTTGATGATACGTTTGTGTTTCTGATTGATTTTTGATACTATGATTAAGTACATTGAATCTAGTTTTCAAAAAGTCAAAAATCATAATTTTTGGACTTTGGTTGACTAGTTTTTATTAATTTACAAAATCGGGTTGCAATCATGATTGAAAGGAAAATTTTCTGAGCAGTGTTATAAATTGCATAACTTGATATTAACAATAGGTATGGGTGTGATTCCAATTCTGGAACGTTTTAAATTGAAGTATGAATCTAACCCAATTGGTCTTGCATCAATTGGACAAATATAGAATTTTTGGCAAATATTTGTGTACTGCTGTGTTAAAATAGAGACTGAAATTAGGTTGTTGTAGAGTGTGAATATTCTGTATATATTTTGGTGAATTGGAAAATTATAATAAAAATATATGTTATACCTAATACTTGTAAGAATATGTGTGAATTATTTTGTAATTTAATAACATGGTTTGGTTGGTTGGAAAAATCAGTTGTGATGATTGAAAACTTGTTAAGGATGATCAACATATTGGTTAGTAAAAATAATTGTAGTTTGTAATACAATGATAGTGATAAATTGGATTTTGACTTTATGGGTCAGCTTAGAACTTTTGACTATGTGGTTAGTCTTACTTGTGAAATGTTGAAAGAAATAAAAGTTAGACTTAGTTATAGAATTGCATGAAAAGTGGCTAAGTGCACATCACTTGATTGTTGTTAAAGTTGTGACTAGGAACATAATATAAACATTATGAGTCTAACAAATTGGTCAAAAGTCATCAACCGGCCGTCGTTCAACATTTTGGTCAAATGTCAACATTTTGGTCAAACGGTCAACAAAACTCAATTTTTAGTCTTCGGTCATCGAGACTTGGACTTTTTAGTCAACGGTCAACAAAACTCAATTTTTAGTCAACGGTCAACAACTTGGACCTTTTGGTTAAAATTCAAACGAAAAGTCAAACTTTGGTCAAAGTCAACAAAAAGTCAAACTTTGGTCAAACTTCAAATAAACAAGGGAATTGTTTGGATACTAAGGGTTATAGGAATCGCTTAGCAAATACTTATAGTGCTTGTGTGATTTAGGCACTAGAACAACCTTGACTTAAGCAGTTGACTTTCAATATGAACCGCATTCGAGGTGAGTTTCACTACCCCACTTTTTACTTACTCCTTTTGGGGGGAAAGCATGCAACATACAAACTTTTTGAATAATGGTAAACTTTTTAATACCTCATGTGTACATTGTGAACTTATACTGAAGTCCCCCATGCACATTGGACCGTTAACAATTGTCATTGGCTCGGTAATGAAAGGTAGTACTACTGGTTTTGACGAACCCCCTCGGGGCTCTCGGTTGAGGGAGTCGCCGGACGTTTCATTTACTAGGAACGCAATATGCACTAGTCTTATATTAGACTCCGTGGGTGGCAAACAAACGAACAAGTCAGCCTCGGTCACAATGGAACTCACACTAATGTAACATGATTGCTAGCGTAATTAACTAGCGGTATTACTAATGCATACAATATCCATGCTTTATTACTTACAACGTTTACTTACTAAAATGGTTTGTTTGACAACCTTGTTTTTAAACTCAAACCTGTGAACTCACCAACCGTTGTGTTGACCCGTTTTAGCATGTCTTTCTCAGGTGTTAAAGTTGCACGTGCGAAGTTGAAATTAGTCTAGGATGCATGGATCCCACTAAGCATCAAATTATGTTGGGAGTCTTTAATGAAATGTTATGTCTGGGTGTCTTGACACGCACTCTAGGTTTTTAAGTGTTTTTCATAAATTATACGCTTCCACAAATGTAACAACTTTATTGTAAATGTACTTACCTCATTTATGATGAGCAAGAAAATTAAAATATTTTCTATTATAAATTGGTTGTTCGTTATGACACATGGCTAGATCCTGGTATGTCACGCGCCTCACGGTAAAACCTCGTTAGTCGAAAATTGAGGGGTGACACTGGCCATCCTTGCGGGTGATAATACTTCCCCGCGGATGACTCATAAGGGCGTCTAGATCTTCCTGCGTATAGTCTCTAGGACGTATCCTCGTTCTTCCTTTTAAATCATGCGGGTGATTCGTATGTCCCGCGGGTGGCTTATGAGGAGTTCCCCTCTGACCCGCGAGTAGTATTTAAGAGTATTTGGGTCTTTTTAGTACCATACCTTTATAGCATAGTCTATCCAAATTAGCACTTCATGCTATAATATATAAATTTTCTTTGGAACCCGGCCAATTATTTTAAGTGAACAAGTAATTGAATTTGTGATTATATTGCTTTTGACCAAATTTAAATATTATTTAGTTTAGATTGGTCTATAAGCAAAGATCTTATTCAATAACTGAAAACAACTTATAATATACAATAAAAAACTATAATTTTGTACTTTCTCCAAATTAAATATTTTAGTTTTAGATTGCAAACTGGTCTCAAGTTCTTTTTCACAATTTCAATTCTGCCATTCAATATTCTTGACTTAAAAAGTAAAAACAGACCTTAAATTGTTTGATCCATACAGTTGTCGGGTTTATATAAAACTGACAAGCTCTGGTAGGGTAACTTGCAAAACCGATCCTTTGCATGTGAGGTAATTAACAATTTTGGTTAATTATCTGATTGAATGGTTGTATTAATTAATCAATTATCACGCAGCTTTTAATATATGATCTACTCAATGTGATTCAACAGGCTGTCCCTTCCAATAATATAGAGACGAGTGTGTTAGGGTGGAGATGAAATTAGGCCGGATTTAGAACGGGTTCATGTATTTGCAAACCCATACTCGATTACTTAAGGTCTTCCACGGAATGGTTCTCATCTGTAAGTTTTTTCATTAAGACGGGTCAGTGATACTCGTCTTGACGTATTCTGAATTTTATTTGAATATTAATTTAATGAATTTTGTTATATTGGTTGACATATCTATAGCCTAAAAATGCACCATAACACAATGTCATGTTAATACACAATGGATATCACAGCCTTTCTCATATCATCAGCAATCACTTGCTTCCTTTTATTCATCATCAAAATAGCAAAAGTGTTCATGTCTTGTACCAAGGCCACACAGAACCTCCCACCAGGCCCACCGCGGCTTCCGATCATAGGAAACTTACATCAAGTGGGAGACAAACCGCACGTCTCCACCGCCCTCTTAGCAAGACAATACGGCCCCCTGATATCGCTTCAGTTAGGCCAGCAGTTGCTGGTGGTGGCAGCTTCACCCGAGGCAGCCGTGGGAATTCTCAAAACTCAAGATCGTTTTCTTGCGTCGCAAGCAAACTGGTGGATTTCTTGCGTCGCAAGCAAGGTCAAGCGGTTGACGTAGAAGATGTAGTTTTTACTACATTGTTAAACACTTTGAGTTCCATTGTTTTTGGCAAAGATTTGCTGCAATTCGCCGATGGAGATGGGACTACTCGTGACTGGCAAAAAGAGTCGATACACAAAGTTATCGAGTATGGAGGTCGTGTTAAACATTTTGGCTCATTTTACCCGATGCTTGACCGCTTTGATCTTCACGGACTTAGAAAGAGAACCCTGAAAGAGTGTGACAAGTTGTTTGGGCATTGGGACAATATTATTGTCGACGAACGAAGGGCCATCGTTAATTCTTCAACATGGTCTTCGGACCAAGCGCAATGTTTCGTGGATCGGCTGCTTTAAAATGGATTCACAAATTACCAAATCTATCAATTTGTTCTGGTAAACATTTTCAGTAACTATCAAGTTACACTCATCAAATTCAAACACCCTTTTTAAACACATTTTCTCTTTTACACACATATCCTCGGGTACTGTCTAAATAGCAACTCCCAGTGAAAACTGCTTGATAGTTGCATGAATCAAGATGGTTTCATTACTTGAAAAATGTACATGGATTTATGACCGCGAGTATTGTATTCTTTTTAGGAACTTTTCATAGCTGGAACCAACACTACAACCTCCGCGGTTGTATGGGTCATGACCGAGCTTTTAAGGCACAAAGAAGTAATGTCGAAATTACAAGAAGAGTTGCATAACGAAATCAAATCATATCAAATCAACGTCTCTCAACTATCTGAATTAACGTATCTACAATCTTGCATCAAAGAAACTTTTAGATTACACCCACCGGTTCCTCTTCTTCTTCCTCGTATCGCAAACAAAACCTGTGAGGTTATGAATTATACGATCCCAAAGAAGGCCAAAATTTTCGTCAATCTTTAGGCGATGGACGAGACCCTGAAGTTTGGGACGAGCCGTTACGTTACATGCCAGAAAGATTTAATGACTCAAAGGTGGATTATAAAGGCCATGACTTTGAATTGTTACCGTTTGGTTCTGGGAGGAGGATATGTGCGGGAATGCCATCGGGTATCAAGAGTGTTGAGTATATATTGGCGACTTTGGCTCGTGAGTTTGCTTGGGCTCTTCCTAATGGTGATGATCCGTCGAAGCTTGACGTGGGAGAAAAATTCGGGATTGCTATGAAGAGGGAAAATCCATTAAAGCTAATCTTTAAGCAAAATAATAATATTATCAATATGTTTATGTTTAATAGAATAATATGTATGAACTGTACGTCGTTCTATTTTATATCTTAAAAAAATAAATAATTGTCTAGTTTTATTGTATTTCAAACAAGTAATGTATAAGTAACGTGTGTCATGTGGATGCCTAGTCTATCAGATAAAGTATTTGTCTGTTCAACATGTTCGGAAGTCTAAAATTAAATAAAATGCTTTGACGTTTTTTTCTTTTTCTAGTATGATAGACCTTGTTTGGGTATTACCTTATTTGAGTTATGGCACGGTGACCAACGATTCACCTAAACTTTATTCAGATTCTAAGAGGCGGTACAAATCGTATTGCTAAGTTTTAATTACATAGGTTATTCGCATAACTAGCACATTTGTTTGATGTTAAGTGACACGGTGACGTCACAACCTTGAAATTTAATCACCTTGCCATTCCATGACTAGTTATGGCATCTGTACGTAGGGCCGTCCCGAATAGCTCGATGGCTATCGTGGGTCTTGCACAAGTTATAAAAATGGGCCCTAAAAAATTAACATAAATACTTATATAAAAAAATCATAGTAAAGCGACATGTCAATAAATGTAACACGACGTTGTAGCAAAATTATATGTTTTGTTAATTAGGGTTGAAAAGTGGTTGATGTTGTGGTGGAGGCTGGCCACGGCAGCCGACACGACGGTTGAAGTGTGGTGGTTGTCCGTACATGAGGGATGCGTGTGAAAAAACCCCAGGAGAAGGGTTTATGTTAACATTTATTGTTAATGCTCTGTCCCAATTTGTTTGGGGGTTTCTTGGATTAGAGGATATTTTTTAAGAAATTGAAAATTTTGTTTTATAAACAACTCATAACTTTTCCTTACTTTCTGAATAAAAAATATAAGCTTTTTTTAAGAATTAAGAATTAGCTGGCGGGATTCAATTTATGTGTTACGGTGGCAACGACGGAAATTCAATCGGTATTAGTACAGTTTGCTACGATTGTAATATAGACATTCACTATAACAACCGCCAGCCAATAAGTGTAAAAAGCACGAAAGCGGTAATATAAAACTTTGTCTTGTTTGATCAATTTAGCATTTTGAAGTGATTTAGTCAAAAAATACAAAAGTAGACTTCGACGTGATCATTCTCCCTTTATACGTGAGCCTGACCAAATATAATTAACTAGATTTTTACCCAGCGCGTTGCGCCGGGCCAGGTCTGTTCTGAGAAGTTGTGATCTTCTCATACATATTCGCTGAAAATATAAACCTCATATGCAGTAGTCTTAATTACGTTGGTTACTCGTTTCGTTACAGTAACACAGCCACCGACAATCAACTGATCGGGTCAAATCCATGAACCCGTTTAGGTAAATGGAAAACACATATTAAAAAAGATGTATCATTACAACATGTGTATATTGCAAAACTTTAAAGATGAGACAAAAGAATTATTAAACATAAGTAAGGTGGTTTGTTTTCGTAAGAAAGGGTAAAATCGAAGCCAACAAAAATCCAAAGGGTCTTGACATGCAAGCGAATGGTACACTTGTAGTTTTCGTTTCTTCCGGTACATCCTTTATAGCACAAACCATGATCGGTGTAAGTGTCTACAACTCACGCAATGCATTCCCTGCAAATATTTCAACAAACGCGTAAGTCATGAAAATCGTTCTGTCTATGGTGAATGAAAATCATATAACGCACATAAATATGAACTAAATTTATGTTAAGCAAAATACAAAAGAACTAAATATAATTAGACATAGTGTACATGTCAATAAACTAAATTAGAAGTCCTACGGGTCTGTTTTATTAAATGGGACGAACGGTCTTTTTTATTAAACGGGTCAAACATGTTAGTTGTGTTAAACGGGCCAAACGGGCAACCTTTGTTTTATTAAAAAGGCCAACAATCAATTTTTATTAATCATGCCAAACGGGTAAGCTATTTCGAATATGAAAAATATGTTTAATAATAGGAAACAGTTTTATAGTTTAGTGGTTTCAAATTTATATCTTCATTTTTCTTCCACTTACATTTCGTGGCCATCAAAGTATCATTTTAATGGTTTACTAAGTCTGAAATTTCATTTTAAATGTAAAATTATTGTAACCGCATCATTCAAGAACTATTGAAACATATGTGACGGGCATCCAAGTAGTTTCAGTGTCCAATTTGAATATTGGATATAAAATTATCAATTGACAACTTCAAAAAACTCATTCAGTCAGTGTAGTGATCCACCCATCAATTATGGAAATGAAAAGGCATAAACATTACTAAACATATATAATCAACTATTGTCAAAACAAACCTTTGAAAACAAATGTCTTCTGGAATAACCCAATCAAAGCAGCAGTTCTATGAGTGTTGTAACCAGTTAGCTTAAAACTATCAGCATTATTCCTAGGGGTGTAAGCGAACCAAGCTGCTCGCAAGCTACTCGAACTCGACTCGGCTAAAAGCTCGAACGAGCCGAGCCCTAATCGAGCTCGAGCCCTGAAAAAAGACTCGTTTGGTTATCGAGCCCGAGCTCGAGCTCTTAATACAAAGATCGATTGGGCTCGCGAGCTTTGTCGAGCCTGGCAATATGTTAATATATATAGGGCCGTCCAAACCGCTCGTCACTCGAACTCGCTCGCCGCTCGCTTGAAAATTGCTCGGAAAATGCTCGCTCGCTTTTTCACTCGATTGAAAACGAGCCGCTCTGCTCGGTTCGGTTTGTAAACGGGCCAAGCAACGAGCAAAGATCTGCTCGGTTCGGTTCGGCTCGAATATTTTTAATTTATTTTATATATAATTATATATGAACATATATATAAATGCATAGACACAACACATAATATAAGCTTGCAATTATTTTTACCCCTTTAAATTTTTCATATTTCGTCAATTTTATAGTTTTATTTGTTCGATGTAAGTTTTCAGAATACTAGAAGTTTGTTTACATGATTATTATATCTCACTTCCAACTTATATTAAATAAAAACTTACAATATATTAGACGTTTGTCTAAAAACTATTAATTTATTTATAAAATACTCCCTCCGTCCCTCTACAAGTGTCATGGTTTGAAAAACACAAAATTTAAGGAAATTTGAATGATTGTACTTTTTTCTTAGCAAATGACTTTAATGCCCTTGACATATATAAAAAGACAAAATTTAAGAAAGTTGAATGATTGCACTTTTAAGGGTAAATTTGAAATTAATTAATAAAGTTTGAAAGTGGACATTTGTAGTGGGATAAACTAAAAAAGAAATGTTGACACTTTCAAAGGGACGGAGGGAGTATATTATTTATAACCTTCAAATTTGTTTCTTATTGAAAATTTTAATGTGAAAAACAAATAAATAATGCTCGAAATCGCTCGATGTTCGATCGAAAAATGCTCGATTCGATTTTGGCTCGTTTCGGTTTTCGCTCGGTTCGAATTTCAGCCGCTCGGTTCGGTTTGGTTGTAAACGAGCCAAGCAACGAGCAAGCCTTCGCTCGGCTCGGCTCGGCTCGGCTCGTGAACAGCCCTAAATATATACCAGTGTATATCCAGCCCAAAATAAGTAGGAAGTAGCCCAGCCCATTTTGTTAAGTAAATTATTACGTTTACTCTTACCCCTTTTAAGTCGCCTCTAACATTTAACCCTAGTTTCTTTACAGTTTTACAGAGGCAACTAACAGACGATTCACTATCATCATCAACGGTTATCGTCTGATTCGTCTCTTCATCAATTCACATGTATTTCTCATCTTTAATTCCTTATGTTTATCCTAAAAGGCAAAATGTATATTTATTCTTTTTCAATCAAGTTTCGTATTATTGCAGTATAGAAATTTCATCACTTTATTTGAATTTTGAATTCCCTGGTTGTTACGTTATACAATAATACATATATGGACTTTAATTATGCCATTAAAAATTGCTTACAACAAATATTAAACATATACAATAAAATAAAACCCTAATGACAATTTACTTAAATGTATGAAACTATGGATGTTATTAACCCAGACATATATTTAAAGTGATTGGTTTCTCTGGGTTATTTATCTTAATCGTTTTTATAGTTATATACACAGGTTTATTAGTTTTTGTTAAATGTTCATACATTAATTTGCTTGTACTTTTTGATGTTTTAGCTGTATGTTAATTAAAATCACAAGCGAAAAATGCAAGGCTCAACATCAAATAGCGGGCAACAAGGAGATGAGCAACAATCATCAGATTACATTAATGTTGACAATGAGGGAAATCCAAATGAAACAAATGATGAAAATACAAATGAACCAGCGACTCAAGAACACGAAAATACTGAAAATGTGAATGATGGTAACAATGATGACTTGGAGCTAAAGGGTAAACAAAAAAAGAGTTCTGTTGTGTGGAATAACTTTGAGGAATTGACTTTAAAAAATGGAACACAAAAGGTTAAATGTCTTCATTGCCACCAACTTTTAGCAAGACAAAAAAGCAAGTCCACAACAACTTATAAACGACACATGGATAGTTGTACGAAACGCAAACAATACTTGAGAACTCAACAATTGCTAAATTTTCAACCAGTCAATGTAGACATGGAATACAAGTCTCCTCCATTGATTCCACTCGATGGGAAATATGATGCCAATAAGATGAGGGAATCTATGGCTAATTGGGTATTGGCAACTGAGCAACCATTTTCTATCGTGGAAGATGACATGTTTGTATACATGATGAAAACAGCAAATCCGATGTTTGAGAGGATTAGCAGGGCAACGTTAAAGTCAGATTGCTTTAAGGTCTATGAACATGAGAAAAAAAAGTTGAAAGCTCTCATGAGTAATGCTTCAAATATTAGTTTAACAACTGATTGTTGGAAGTCATCTCATCAAAAAATTGAGTATATGGTCATCACTGGACATTTCATTGATCAAAACTGGAGGTATGATTAAAGCCCTTTTACTTTATTTTATTTATCATATTATATCTTTTGAATAAATTATTTACTGCATTTGAAATTTGTAATTATATAACACAGATTGCTGAAACGTGTGCTGAGTTTTGTTCATGTTCCTCCTCTCGTACCGGGCTTGATATTGCCGATGGCATTTATAAATGTCTAAAGGAGTGGGAAATTGAGCGGAAGGTCTTTTCTATTTCAGTGGATAATGCCTCGTACAATGACAGAGCTGTGAGTACTTTAAAAACAAACTTTTCTAGAGTGAAGAAACTTCCTTGTGGTGGAAGGTTATTTCATGTTAGGTGTTGTGCGCATATACTTAACTTGTTGGTCAAAGATGGTCTTTCTAGGATTGAGAATGTAATTGAAAATGTTCGTGAAGCTGTAAAATATATAAATCATTTGGAGGCAAGGCGTCAGTCATTTTCTAATGTTGCACATCAACTTCAAGTGCGTGATAGAAGGTTATTGATTGATGTTCCAACAAGATGGAATTCCACATACGATATGTTGTCATTGGCTATCAAGTTTAAAGACGTTTTTCCAAGGTATATGTTAGTTTACTTTATTATTTATTTTTTATGTTGTTAGCTTTTGTTAAATTATATCTTACGTATTTTTACTAACTTTTAATTATGTTATTATTAGATATGCAGATTATGAACCGCATTTCAAACATTTACCCACCGAGCAAGATTGGGAAAATGTAGCAAGTGTTTGTGAAGTCTTGAAGGTTTTTAAGGTGTGCACAGATATCGTTTCAGGAAGTGATTATCCAACTGCAAATTTGTATCTTATAGAAGTATACAAGATTAAAGAAGCAATAGACAAAGGTATATTGTCTGAAAGTAAGTTCATTCGTGATATGACAACAAAGATGAAGGAAAAGTTTGACAAGTATTGGGGTGAATGCCACCTACTAATGGCCATAGATGCAGTTTTAGATCCTAGGTTGAAAAGGCGGATAATTGAATTCTGGTATCCAAACATATATCCGGCAGACGAAGCTTCAAAAAAATATTCAAGATGTTTTAAACGCACTTGAACTTATGTACGATGAGTATTTGGAGATGCGTCAATAAAGGAAAGTGCAAGCTATAAAAGTGGATCTTCCAGAGGGGGCACTAGTTCAGGCGCAAATGAAGTCTCACATGGTTCAGGATGGGATGCATTTGGAGAATATATAAAAAAATCAGAGGTGAATACACCAAGTAAATCTGAACTAACAATGTATTTGGAAGAAGGTGTGCTTCAAGGCAATGAAGGAAGGAATTTTAATGTCTTAGATTGGTGGAACATTCACAAGCTAAAGTATCGTGTTTTATCAAAGATGGCAATAGATGTACTTGCGGTTCCAATTTCCACTGTTGCATCTGAATCGACATTTAGCGCCGGGGGAAGAGTTATAGATCCATATCGATCAACATTGACACCTAATACTGTCGAAATGTTGATATGTGGAGGGGATTGGATTAGGCAAATTTATGGAATAAAGAAGAAACTTAAGGTTCTGCTCTTATAAAACCTTGAAAAAATATTATAAATTGACATTTCATTGTTTTAATATATTGAATTTGTTTATGTAGAAAGAGGAGGTACCGAATGAGGTTTTACTACCTAGTGGGAAACAAAGCTAAAAAAGGTACACATGATCTCAAATTGCTTTATTGCTTAGGTCAAGATTATTTGTTACATCTTGGTTTGTATAGTTTGTGGTTTAACAAATCTCATTTGTTGTTTCATGTTTAAGACATTGGAGTACGAAGACTTTTGTGGAACGTTGGAGTATAAAGACTTGTTAACTTTTGTGGAAAATTGGCTTTTTTGAGAAGACGAGATATTTTTGATATGATGTTATTTATCCAGAAATCTATAACTTGATCATGTTATTTTGTTCTTTCTATGGTTTAACTTAGTTTATGTTAGGTCGATCTCGTGACTTCGTTTTGGTTTAAGCCTACTTTTATCCATTTATCTAATGTTATGTATTATTTTTGTATGTTTTGTAGTTTATATTTCATGTTACTTGGAAACATGTTTTTTGCAATCTGTTGAGTCCAGCCCAACATGAGCTTTTGCTTGGGTACAGCCTTAAACAAAGTCGAGCTTATTCGAGCCGAGCTCGATCCTATTAAAATAGGCTCGAACGAGCCCGAGCTCAAGTTATATCATTCGAGCCAAGCTCGAGTAGTGTAAAGCTCGGGCTCGGCTCGGCTCGTCTCGTTTACACCCCTAATATTTATTCCTGAAACTATTAAAAGATGTATGTAAATCCAATTTATAGTCATCTATGGTACTCAAAGATATAAATTAAGAAATGCATATAAATTACAACCTGGCATTAGAAGGCCGCCCAAAGATTGACTTGCAATGTATCATATCGATGATGTTTTAAACGTATTTCGCAGGCTCGGTTTTCTTGGCAAAACCTCCAGTTCATGATTATGACATTCCAACTCATCCACGTTAGTACTATTTACAACTGTCCATTTTGTGTTCCCTAAAGCTGTATGACTGAGGGGCCATGTAATAATCAAACGATAACTGATTTGTTGTTCGACACATCATCCGTAAGTATTCAAACAATTGTAAAAAAGATTAAAAACTAAAATTATTAAAAGTAATATATGTTGTGCATCTAAACCAGAACTATATAAAAATGGTAGACACGCGAGACTCAAAATCATGTGCTAAAGAGCGTGGAGGTTCGAGTCTAGCACGAGATTTCGAGTCCCGCCTGCAATAGAATAAATAATCAAAACTACCAAAGAAAAATGATAACGAAACAATGATTAGGCTCAGATTTCTGAACAGACAAAGAAAGATACATGATCTGGCATGGCTGCACGTATCCCGGTTGCCAAGTGAAAGCAAGTTCAAACACACGGCCATCTCGGTTGCCTTGCCAAGACACGTAAAAGTCTCAACTTTGTTAAAATTGAAAGTCATCATTACAGCCGCATATGAGATGTTTTCTGATACAAAGATAAATATAACTTAACTTGGCTAAATAACCGATCTTGCAGCTTCAAATCAACATATATAATGCGAAAAAAGCATCAAGCATCATCATTACACAAATATTAATCAAGCAACTGTTGTTGCTGAAAGCAAGTAACAAAACATAAAAGCACCATAGTATAACTATAGAATAAAAGAGATGTTTGGTGCCATAGAGATGACAGTAACTCATCGACAACCACAATCGTCACAGGGAATCGCAACCGGCGACCACCACAAAAACTTTTAAGGGTTATCAGATTAGTTCCGTCAAAACCCTATGTTGTTAAAAGTCACCGACACCAACCACAGTCAAAGGCCACCGATAAAACCTACCATTAGGCACAATCATCACCGCGAATCGTAAACGACGGCCACCACAGAGGTTGTCTCGTTTCAGCAGACCACCACCTCGCAACCGCCACCTAGGGTTCGGAAAAGGAACTCGGCAAAAATCGGGGTTAATCGTGGTGGTTACCACAACAGATACAACCGTCACCTAAGCAGACCACCACCACACAATCGCTACCTTGGGTTCGAAAAAGGAACCCAGCAACAATCGGGGTGCAACCCCCACGGAGACGGCGTCCGTTCAGCAGACCATTGCCACACAACAGCCACCAAGGGTTCGAAAAAAGAACCTGGCAACAATCGATGGGAAAGATTCTATAAACCCTACATGGAAATCGGTGGAAGGCTGATGATGATCGGTGAGATTTCAAATGGATTAAAGCAATTGATTTGACAGGGATAAAAGGAAAGAAGATATATTCGTGGACGGCTTAGCAGATGTGCACGTGTCTAGCGCAAGTTAGCATGACGCCAAACTCCTCTTTTATACTATAGTTATAATTATAATCTCCATGGTCACACACCGACTATCATAACATCATTTAGTTGATCAATTTGATAAACTTTGGTTATATAGTACCTTATTTGAGGATTGGTATGGTGATCAACGATTCATCTAAAGTACTTGACACATATTATCATCAAGGTTCATGCATTGACTTTTCACCTAGTCTACGACACATACTGTATGACGAGATTATGTGACAATATTTGTTTATTTTTCGATAAGATATCGATTGCAACATATTTTATTACATCCTTAAAGTGTGGTACATGTTGTATTGCTAAGCCTTAATTTAGATGGGTTATACACATGGCAAGTGAATTGAAAGTGACGCAACAACGTCATATCCATGAATTTTAATCACCTTGTTAGGCCATGGCAAAGTATTACGACATTTGAATTTGTGAAGTATTACGACATTTGTTCTTGTAATACTTTTTTTTTTGACAAGTGGTTAGCATGCCATTACACATGCATGCCTTTGATTTTAGTCAACTTGCCTATGCTTCAATTGACTTATTAGGTTTCATATTCCTTTATAAGACCGACAAGTGACAATACAAATATTGACATTTAATGATACCTAGGACTAAATAATGTGAGTTTTACGTTTTATAAAAGACGGTTAGCCTAGCACATGGTCTACTAATCATGTGTATACTTGTAACACCCCGACCAAAGGCGGATTATACATCGGGGCGCCACATATTGTTTCATTACTCGTGACACTATTGGGTGTCAATATTTAATAAATATATTCATTCACGCATGCGCAACGTATACATAAGATATAAATAAACCAACTTAAATCAATATATTATAAATCAAAATATTCGAACAGCAATAACTTGTCTTGATACATTTTAATCTAGGTCCAAAAGTAAAAACGTCCTATGTGTCCACAAGCTCCAAAACAGCTACTGCAAACCTGAACATGTGTTAAAATAAACGTCAAACACTTGCGTGTTGGTGAGAAATCAAGTTTAATACAATACATAGATAACAATAAATCTGCGCGCAACACGTGTATGTCTGGTGTTTAACAAGGGTGCAATCAGATTGTGATCAAGCCTAGATAGATCATAGCTCATAGTTCATAGTTCAATCCGTGCTCCCAATTGAGCACAAAAACGAGAAAACATCTGTGCAAGTGTAAAACAAGAAAACCGTAAACGATAGGTCTCCCGTGTTCATCTAATGGATCCATGAAAACTGCGGAATAGGCCGAACAAAGCGGTTAATGATACACACATACAAATAAACAGCCAAGTAAACGTCCTCAACACATGGGATACTGCGCGACTAAAGCTCATAAACAAGTTTAAGACTCTAAGTTTGTATGAACACATGAACATCCCAAAACATTAAAAGCAAAAAGGGATTAGGTACGAGATTACTCACTTGATAAACGATGCGGTGTAAGATAAAGCAAAAACCAACTTTCAACAAGCACAAGTTAACCTATAAATAAGATTATTGTTTTAACGATCTGTTTTAAGTCTAGATTATAAGTTTGCATAAGTAAATTATTATATATATATATATATTACCGGAAAAGCAGGGCAGAACAGGAAGGAAGACGGAGGCAGAGAGAGGGCGGCAGAGAGAGCAAGGAGCAAGAGAGAATAAGAGAGATTAAGTGTTTTGTGTGTGTAGTGTTAAGAAAATAATGTTATTATTTATAGAGAAACCCTAGGAGACATAAATCCAGAAAAAGGGGAAAAGATTCCAAGACAAACAGAACAAGACAAAACAAAAGATAACAAAAGATATCAAAAGATATGGCAGCTGCAGGGGGGGGCAAGATAAAGCTGTCAGGGAACAGTAAAAAGTATGGGCGGTTCAGATAAAGGTATTGGTCAAGCATGGCAAAAGCAGATCTCAAAAGATTATGTCAGTCACTTTATCTGCCAACCAATGGGGTTGGCGCGCATGCTGCGCCGAAAGTAACTTTTCAGACAAAGCAGATTAGGTCAACAGCACAAAAGATAAGACAACACAAAAGCAACGGCTAGATTAAACAGAAGAAAAACTCAAAGGGTTTAGCGCGAGAAGGCTGGAGCGCGAAGGCAAAAGTGCGCGAGCGCGAAGGCAGACAGAACCAACCTTAACGCGTCGCGGGAAGAATCACATTTCTTAGCGCGCCGCGGGAGGAACTAAAATTCCTAGCGCGTCGCGGGAAGAACTATAATTCTTCGCGCGTCGAGGGATGAACTACGATTCTTAGCGTGCTGCGAGAACTATAAATCCTTAGCGCGTCGCGGGAAGAACTACCGTTCTTAGTGCGCTGCGAGAAGAATTACAATTCTTAGCGCGCTGCGAGAAGAGTTCGTCTCGCGTATCGCTGTAACAGGTGGTCTTCACGCAGGATTCCTTGTAAGGGGTCTGGCGCGTGGAGCTGCGCAGACAACCTTAGGCGGGAAGGAACAAAGGACAAGCAAAGAGTTAGAAGAAAAAGGAGGGAAACAAGGCGTAAGGGCGGGACGGCGACAAGAGGGAAAAGAATGCGGAAAGAGAGAAAAGGAGAGGGACGGAACGGCGGAAAGAAAGAGAGAGAGAGGCGGGAAGGAAAATATATTATTATTATTAAAAGTAAAATATAAGTATAAATAAATACTAAATCATAAAAGAAAGAGATCGGGTCAGAGAAACGGGTACCTGGGTCGGGTCGGATCGGGGCAGATGTCACAGTCTCCCCTACTTTAAGAAATTTCGTCCCGAAATTTATCTCGAAGTAGGTTGCGCAGAGAACAGGTGCGGGTACTTGATCTTCATTTGATCTTCCCTTTCCCATGTAAACTCGGCTCCGCGCTTGGATGTGACATCTGCCCTGATCCGACCCGACCCAGGTACCCGTTTCTCTGACCCGATCTCTTTCTTTTATGATTTAATATTTATTTATACTTATATTTTACTTTTAATAATAATATATATTTTCCTTCCCGCCTCTTTCTCTCTCTTTCTTTCCGCCGTCCCCTCCCTCTTCCTTCTCTCATTCCGCCTTCTTTTCCCTCTTGTCGCCGTCCCGCCCTTAAACCTTGTTTCCCTCAACACTTTGCTTGTCCTTTGGTTCTTCCCGCCTAAGGATGTCTGCAGCTCCACGCGCCAGACTCCTTACATGGAAGCCTGCGTGAAGACATCTTGTTCCTGCGATGCGTGAAGAGAACTCTTCTCGCAGCGCGCTAAGAATGCATGTTCTTCCCGCAATGCGCTAAGAATGTATGTTCTTCCCGCGATGCGCTTAGAATTCTAGTTCACGCAGCACGCTAAGGATGTGATTCTTCCCGCAGTGCGCTAAGGGTTGTTGTGCCAGCCTTCGCGCTCGCGCACTCAGCCTTCCCGCGCTTAACCTTTGTATCTTCTGTTTATTCTAGCCGTTTGCTTTTGTAATGTCTTTTCTTCTGAGCTGTTGACCTAACCTATCTAATGTCTGAATAGTTACTTTCGGCGCAGCATGCGTACCAACCCCATTGGTTGATAGAAAAAGTGACTGACATTATCTTTTGAGATCTGCTTTTGCCATGCTTGACCAGTACCTTTATCTGAACCGCCCATGCCTTTTTTTTTACTGTTCCCTGTCAGCTTTATCTTGCCCCCTGCAGCTGCCATATCTTTTGATATCTTTACTTTTCAGAACTTTTTACCGTTGATATCTTTTCTTTTACTTTTTGAGATCTTTTCCCCTTTTTCTAGGGATTGTGTTCCCTAGGGTTTCTCTATAAATAATAATAATATTTTCATAACACATCACACACAAACACTTAATCTCTCCTGTTCTCTTGCTCCTTGCTCTCTCTGCCGTCTTCCTCTCTGCCTCCGTCTTCCTCCCTGTTCTGCCCTGCTTTTCCGGTAATATATATATATTATATAATAATTTACTTATTAATTATGCTAACTTATTATCAAGACTTAAAACAGATCGTTAAAACAATAATCTTAATTATAGGTTAACTTTGCTTGTTTAAGAGTTGATTCTTGCATATCTTTCACCGCATCGTTTATCAAGTGAGTTATCTCGTATCTAATCCCTTTTTATTTTAAATGTTTTGGGATGTTCATGTGTTCATACAAAACTTGAGTCTTAAACTGTTTATGAACTTTAGTCGCGCAGTATCCCATGTGTTGAGGACGTAGACTTGGCTGTTTATTTGTATGTGTGGATCATTAACCGTCTTGTCGGTCTATTCCGCAGTTTTCATGGTACCATTAGATGAACACGGGAGAACATTCGTTTATGATTTTCTCTTTTGTTACACTTGCACAGTTAGTCTTGTTTGTGAGCTCAATTGTGAGCACTGGCAGTCTTGTCTCTTAGAGTTGGTCCCGATCAGATTACACCCTTGTTGAAAACCAGACATACACATGTTGCGCGCAGATTTTATTGTTATCTATGTATTGTATTAAACTTGATCTCTCACCAACACGCAAGTGTTTGACGTTTATTTTAACACATGTTCAGGTTTGCAGTAGCTGTTTTGGAGCTTGTGGACACGTAGGACGTTTTACTTTTGGACCTAGAATTAAAATGTATCAGGACAAGTTAATTATGTTTGAATGTTATAATTTATAATATATTGATTTATGTTTGATTTATGTTCTTTATTTTCCCCGCTGCGCGTGCGCGATAAAATGTGTATTAATAAATATTGACACCAATAGTGTCACGAGTAATGAAACAATATGTGGCGCCCCGATGTATAATCCGCCTTTGGTCGGGGTGTTACAGATTGGTATCAGAGCGGGAACCCTGTTCCTGCGGGGATCTGAGAAGACCAAACCCACCAAAACTGCCCCTGAACCCGCAGAAACCAAACCTGAACCCTCAAACCATAACCAGAAACGTAGGCGCAGACAAGCTTACGCGCTTACCAACCCGCCCATAGTCCAGCAACCCGCTTACCAGCCTCTAGCATACGCCCCTCAACCTCTGTCAACCTACCCAACACCTCCTATAGGCCACAACTATGCCATAACCAATCCCGCACTCCCTGCCCCGCCCCCTAAGAAACCTTACACAGGAAACCATCCCTTTTGCCCAACCTGTAGATTTCACCACCCAACCCAGACCCCGTGTCGACTTTGTACCCGATGTGGCCGCACTGGTCACCTTGTAGAAAACTGTAGAGTCCCTCTCGCCAATCCAATTGCGCCAACACCACCAGTCTACCCGCAGAACCCACAACCAACCTACCAAAACCCACGACCCAGATCGTGCTTTAACTGCGGTGATCCCAGCCATTTCCGGAACGCGTGCCCGAGACTGCAAGTGCAAATCACACAAGCGAATCCGGTGAACCAGATTTCGAACCAAGTGACGCGTGGACGAGCTTTTAACATAACCGCGCACCAAGCGCAAGCGAATAATGACGTAGTTAATGGTACATTTTTGCTTAACGGATTTTATGCTTCTGTACTTTTTGATACTGGCGCCGATCGAAGTTTTATTTCTCGCGCCTTCGAGCAGAAGCTTGCGCGACCGCGCAACGATTTAAAAGAAGATTTTTCAGTTGAATTGGCTAATGGTGAAATTATTTTAATTAACTCAGTAATTAAGGATTGTACGCTTAACCTTAACGAAAACGATTTTCTGATCGACCTCATCCCTATGCCTCTTGGAAGCTTTGATGTTATCATTGGTATGGACTGGCTCTCGCATAATCACGCTGAAGTTATTTGCGCCAAGAAATTGATTCGCATACCTCGAGAAAATGGTGATCTTTACATTTACGGCGAAAAACCCTCCAGTGGTCTTAAACTTATGTCTTGCGCCGAAGCCCAAAGGCTCATGCGGAAGAAGTATATTGCATTCCTAGCCCATGTGGTTAAGCCTGCTGAAGAGAAGAAGCTTCGCGATATCCCTGTTGTGCGTGATTTTCCTGAAGTTTTTCCTGATGATCTTCCTGGTATCCCTCCCGCTCGTGAAGTCGAGTTCCGTATTGATCTTGTCCCTGGTGCTTCCCCCGTAGCTAAATCTCCTTATCGTCTTGCATCCGCTGAGATGCAAGAATTGGCCAGCCAACTTCAAGAGTTGACTGCTAAAGGATTCATTCGCCCTAGCTCTTCGCCCTGGGGTGCTCCGGTGTTGTTCGTTAAAAAGAAAGATGGATCGTTTCGCATGTGTATTGATTACCGCGAGTTGAACAAACTCACCATTAAAAACCGGTATCCCTTACCGCGTATTGACGACCTCTTTGATCAACTCCAAGGTGCCTCTTGTTTCTCGAAGATTGATCTCCGCTCTGGCTATCACCAGTTGCGCATCCGCGATGAAGATGTTCCGAAGACTGCTTTTCGAACTCGTTATGGCCATTTTGAATTCTTGGTCATGTCCTTCGGTCTAACCAACGCACCCGCCGTTTTCATGGATCTAATGAATCGGGTGTGTAGGCCTTTCTTGGATAAATTCGTGATCGTGTTTATCGATGATGTTCTGGTGTATTCTAAGACCAAGGCCGAGCACGAGCAACATCTTCGGTTGGTGTTGCAAAAGCTTAGAGCTGAGCAACTCTATGCTAAGCTTTCCAAGTGTGAATTCTGGTCTGATGAAGTACAGTTTCTTGGTCATGTTGTAAACAAGATGGGTATTCATGTCGACCCATCCAAGATTGAAGCAATCAAGAACTGGATTACGCCATCCTCTCCTTCCGAGATCCGTTCCTTTCTGGGCTTAGCTGGTTATTACCGGCGCTTCATTTCGAACTTCTCGAAGATCGCTTTGCCTTTAACAGCTCTGACGCACAAAGGTAAACCGTATATTTGGGGCTCGAAGCAAGAAGAAGCCTTTCTAACGCTCAAGCGTTTGTTGTGTGAAGCTCCTGTTCTTGCGCTACCTGAGGGTAATGATGATTTTGTCGTGTATTGCGATGCATCCAACCAAGGTCTCGGTTGTGTTCTTATGCAACGAGGCAAGGTTATCGCTTACGCATCGAGGCAACTCAAGGTTCATGAAAAGAATTATACAACTCACGACCTCGAACTTGGTGCAGTTGTTTTTGCCTTGAAGATCTGGAGACACTACCTTTATGGTACTAAGTGTATCCTCTACACTGACCATAAAAGCCTTCAGCATATCTTTGATCAAAAGGAACTTAACATGAGGCAACGCCGATGGAACGAACTCATCAGCGATTACGATTGTGAGATCCGGTATCATCCTGGTAAGGCTAATGTGGTAGCCGATGCGCTCAGCCGAAAACCCTGCCAACTTAACTGTATCTTGCCGCACACCCAGCTTCACTTCGCGCCGATTCAAAGCAACCTTGAATCGCGTATTCGTGACGCGCAGCGCGCATCCATCAGTAATGGTAATCTTCGCGCCGAGTTAGCGTGTGGCGCGGAAGCACTCTTTGTCCCTAATCTGAGTGGAATTCTCTGCTATCTTAATCGCATCTGGATTCCCTTTGATGAGAATCTTCGCGCTGATATCCTGTGTGAAGCGCACAAATCTCGGTATTCTATTCATCCCGGCGCTGATAAGATGTACAAGGATTTGCGCATAACTTATTGGTGGCCCGGTATGAAAAAGGATATTGCTGTGTTCGTAGCTAAGTGCCTGACTTGTTCTAAAGTTAAAGCTGAACACCAACGCCCATCTGGTTTGCTCGAACAACCAGAAATTCCTACGTGGAAATGGGAATGTGTAGCGATGGACTTTATTACCAAGTTACCTTTGACAGCGAGCAAACATGATAGCATTTGGGTAATAGTGGATCGTTTGACTAAGTCTGCTCACTTTCTGCCCATTCGTGAAAACTACCGTGTTGAGCAACTCGCGCAGCTTTATGTCAAGGAAATTGTCTGCCGCCATGGTACTCCTTTGAGCATCATATCCGATCGCGATGGCCGTTTTATATCTCGCTTTTGGAAATCTCTCCAATCTGCGCTAGGAACTCGCTTGGACATGAGTACGGCATATCATCCTCAGACTGACGGTCAGTCTGAGCGAACTATTCAAACTCTTGAGGACATGCTCCGATCTTGTGTTCTTGATTTTGGAGGTAATTGGGATTCGCACCTGCCTTTGATCGAGTTCTCTTATAATAACAGCTATCATTCCAGTATTGGTATGGCCCCATTTGAAGCACTTTACGGTCGTAAGTGCCGCTCCCCGATTTGTTGGAGCGAAGTGGGTGAAACTCAAATCACAGGACCCGAACTTGTTCAAGAGACAACCGATAAAATCGCCAAGATCCGTGATCATCTGCTGACTGCCAGGAGCCGACAGAAGAGTTACGCAGATCGTAGGCGAAAGCCTCTCGAATTTCAAGTTGGTGATCTTGTTCTCCTCAAAGTGTCGCCTTGGAAAGGTGTTGTCCGCTTTGGGAAGAAAGGTAAGCTTGCTCCTCGTTATGTTGGTCCATTCAAGATTCTCGCGCGTGTGGGAAAAGTTGCCTACAGACTTGACCTGCCGCCCGCGCTCAGTAATGTGCATCCAACGTTCCATGTATCCAATCTCAAGAAGTGTTTAGCTGACGAGAACCTTCACATTCCACTTGATGAAGTTCAAGTTGATGAAACTATGCATTTCGTTGAGAAGCCTGTTGAGATTATGGATCGCGAGGTTAAGCAAACCAAGCGCAGTCGTATCCCTATCGTGAAAGTTCGTTGGGAGTCCAAGCGCGGAGCCGAGTTTACATGGGAAAGGGAAGATCAAATGAAGATCAAGTACCCGCACCTGTTCTCTGCGCAACCTACTTCGAGATAAATTTCGGGACGAAATTTCTTAAAGTAGGGGAGACTGTGACATCTGCCCTGATCCGACCCGACCCAGGTACCCGTTTCTCTGACCCGATCTCTTTCTTTTATGATTTAATATTTATTTATACTTATATTTTACTTTTAATAATAATATATATTTTCCTTCCCGCCTCTTTCTCTCTCTTTCTTTCCGCCGTCCCCTCCCTCTTCCTTCTCTCATTCCGCCTTCTTTTCCCTCTTGTCGCCGTCCCGCCCTTAAACCTTGTTTCCCTCAACACTTTGCTTGTCCTTTGGTTCTTCCCGCCTAAGGATGTCTGCAGCTCCACGCGCCAGACTCCTTACATGGAAGCCTGCGTGAAGACATCTTGTTCCTGCGATGCGTGAAGAGAACTCTTCTCGCAGCGCGCTAAGAATGCATGTTCTTCCCGCAATGCGCTAAGAATGTATGTTCTTCCCGCGATGCGCTTAGAATTCTAGTTCACGCAGCACGCTAAGGATGTGATTCTTCCCGCAGTGCGCTAAGGGTTGTTGTGCCAGCCTTCGCGCTCGCGCACTCAGCCTTCCCGCGCTTAACCTTTGTATCTTCTGTTTATTCTAGCCGTTTGCTTTTGTAATGTCTTTTCTTCTGAGCTGTTGACCTAACCTATCTAATGTCTGAATAGTTACTTTCGGCGCAGCATGCGTACCAACCCCATTGGTTGATAGAAAAAGTGACTGACATTATCTTTTGAGATCTGCTTTTGCCATGCTTGACCAGTACCTTTATCTGAACCGCCCATGCCTTTTTTTTTACTGTTCCATGTCAGCTTTATCTTGCCCCCTGCAGCTGCCATATCTTTTGATATCTTTACTTTTCAGAACTTTTTACCGTTGATATCTTTTCTTTTACTTTTTGAGATCTTTTCCCCTTTTTCTAGGGATTGTGTTCCCTAGGGTTTCTCTATAAATAATAATAATATTTTCATAACACATCACACACAAACACTTAATCTCTCCTGTTCTCTTGCTCCTTGCTCTCTCTGCCGTCTTCCTCTCTGCCTCCGTCTTCCTCCCTGTTCTGCCCTGCTTTTCCGGTAATATATATATATTATATAATAATTTACTTATTAATTATGCTAACTTATTATCAAGACTTAAAACAGATCGTTAAAACAATAATCTTAATTATAGGTTAACTTTGCTTGTTTAAGAGTTGATTCTTGCATATCTTTCACCGCATCGTTTATCAAGTGAGTTATCTCGTATCTAATCCCTTTTTATTTTAAATGTTTTGGGATGTTCATGTGTTCATACAAAACTTGAGTCTTAAACTGTTTATGAACTTTAGTCGCGCAGTATCCCATGTGTTGAGGACGTAGACTTGGCTGTTTATTTGTATGTGTGGATCATTAACCGTCTTGTCGGTCTATTCCGCAGTTTTCATGGTACCATTAGATGAACACGGGAGAACATTCGTTTATGATTTTCTCTTTTGTTACACTTGCACAGTTAGTCTTGTTTGTGAGCTCAATTGTGAGCACTGGCAGTCTTGTCTCTTAGAGTTGGTCCCGATCAGATTACACCCTTGTTGAAAACCAGACATACACATGTTGCGCGCAGATTTTATTGTTATCTATGTATTGTATTAAACTTGATCTCTCACCAACACGCAAGTGTTTGACGTTTATTTTAACACATGTTCAGGTTTGCAGTAGCTGTTTTGGAGCTTGTGGACACGTAGGACGTTTTACTTTTGGACCTAGAATTAAAATGTATCAGGACAAGTTAATTATGTTTGAATGTTATAATTTATAATATATTGATTTATGTTTGATTTATGTTCTTTATTTTCCCCGCTGCGCGTGCGCGATAAAATGTGTATTAATAAATATTGACACCAATAGTGTCACGAGTAATGAAACAATATGTGGCGCCCCGATGTATAATCCGCCTTTGGTCGGGGTGTTACATTGGACTCCCAGCGAACTTTAACAATAGGGATACGACTGCGCTTGGTTTGCTTTACCTCGCGATCCATAATCTCAACAGGCTTCTCAACGAAATGCATAGTTTCATCAACTTGAACTTCATCAAGTGGAATGTGAAGGTTCTCGTCAGCTAAACACTTCTTGAGATTGGATACATGGAACGTTGGATGCACATTACTGAGAGCGGGTGGCAGGTCAAGTCTGTAGGCAACTTTTCCTACACGCGCGAGAATCTTAAATGGTCCAACATATCGAGGAGCAAGCTTACCTTTCTTCCCAAAGCGGACAACACCTTTCCAAGGCGACACTTTGAGGAGAACAAGATCACCAACTTGAAATTCGAGAGGCTTCCGCCTACGATCTGCGTAACTCTTCTGTCGGCTTCGGGCAGTCAGCAGATGATCACGGATCTTGGCGATTTTATCGGTTGTCTCTTGAACAAGTTCGGGTCCTGTGATTTGAGTTTCACCCACTTCGCTCCAACAGATCGGGGAGCGGCACTTACGATCGTAAAGTGCTTCAAATGGGGCCATACCAATACTGGAATGATAGCTGTTGTTATAAGAGAACTCGATCAAAGGCAGGTGTGAATCCCAATTACCTCCAAAATCAAGAACACAAGATCGGAGCATATCCTCAAGAGTTTGAATAGTTCGCTCAGACTGACCGTCAGTCTGAGGATGATATGCCGTACTCATGTCCAAGCGAGTTCCTAGCGCAGATTGGAGAGATTTCCAAAAGCGAGATATAAAACGGCCATCGCGATCGGATATGATGCTCAAAGGAGTACCATGGCGGCAGACAATTTCCTTCACATAAAGCTGCGCGAGATGCTCAACACGGTAGTTTTCACGAATGGGCAGAAAGTGAGCAGACTTAGTCAAACGATCCACTATTACCCAAATGCTATCATGTTTGCTTGCTGTCAAAGGTAACTTGGTAATAAAGTCCATCGCTACACATTCCCATTTCCACGTAGGAATTTCAGGTTGTTCGAGCAAACCAGATGGGCGTTGGTGTTCAGCTTTTACTTTAGAACAAGTCAGGCATTTAGCTACGAACACAGCAATATCCTTCTTCATACCGGGCCACCAATAAGTAATGTGCAAATCCTTGTACATCTTATCAGCGCCAGGATGAATAGAATACCGAGATTTATGCGCTTCACTCAGGATATCGGCGCGAAGATTACCATCAAAGGGAATCCAGATGCGATTAAGATAGCAGAGAATTCCACTCAGATTAGGGACAAAGTGCGCTTCCGCGCCACACGCTAACTCGGCGCGAAGGTTACCATTACTGATGGATGCGCGCTGCGCGTCACGAATACGCGATTCAAGGTTGCTTTGAATCGGCGCAAAGTGAAGATGCGTGCGCGGCAAAATACAGTTAAGCTGGCAGGGTTTTCGGCTGAGCGCATCGGCTACCACATTAGCCTTACCAGGATGATACCGGATCTCACAATCGTAATCGCTGATGAGTTCGTTCCATCGGCGTTGTCTCATGTTAAGTTCCTTTTGATCAAAGATATGCTGAAGGCTTTTATGATCAGTGTAAAGGATACACTTAGTACCATAAAGGTAGTGTCTCCAGATCTTCAAGGCAAAAACAACTGCACCAAGTTCGAGGTCGTGAGTTGTATAATTCTTTTCATGAACCTTAAGTTGCCTTGATGCGTAAGCGATAACCTTGCCTCGTTGCATAAGAACACAACCGAGACCTTGGTTGGATGCATCGCAATACACGACAAAATCTTCATTACCCTCAGGTAGCGCAAGAACAGGAGCTTCACACAACAAACGCTTGAGCGTCAGAAATGCTTCTTCTTGTTTCGAGCCCCAAATATACGGTTTACCTTTGTGCGTTAGAGCTGTTAAAGGCAAAGCGATCTTCGAGAAGTTCGAAATAAATCGCCGGTAGTAACCAGCTAAGCCCAGAAAGGAACGGATTTCAGAAGGAGAGGATGGCGTAATCCAGTTCTTGATTGCTTCAATTTTGGATGGGTCGACATGAATACCCATCTTGTTCACAACATGGCCAAGAAACTGTACTTCATCCGACCAAAATTCACACTTGGAAAGCTTAGCATAGAGTTGCTCAGCTCTAAGCTTTTGCAACACCAACCGAAGATGTTGCTCATGCTCGGCCTTGGTCTTAGAATACACCAGAACATCATCGATAAACACAATCACGAATTTATCCAAGAAAGGCCTACACACCCGATTCATTAGATCCATGAAAACGGCGGGTGCGTTGGTCAAACCGAAGGACATGACCAAGAATTCAAAATGGCCATAACGAGTTCGAAAGGCAGTCTTCGGAACATCTTCATCGCGGATGCGCAACTGGTGATAGCCAGAGCGGAGATCAATCTTCGAGAAACAAGAGGCACCTTGGAGTTGATCAAAGAGGTCGTCAATACGCGGTAAGGGATACCGGTTTTTAATGGTGAGTTTGTTCAACTCGCGGTAATCAATACACATGCGAAACGATCCATCTTTCTTTTTAACGAACAACACCGGAGCACCCCAGGGCGAAGAGCTAGGGCGAATGAATCCTTTAGCGGTCAACTCTTGAAGTTGGCTTGCCAATTCTTGCATCTCAGCGGGCGCAAGACGGTAAGGAGATTTAGCTACGGGTGAAGCACCAGGGACAAGATCAATACGGAACTCGACTTCACGAGCGGGAGGGATACCAGGAAGATCATCAGGAAAAACTTCAGGGAAATCACGCACAACAGGGATATCGCGAAGCTTCTTCTTTCCTTCATCGGGTTTAACCACATGGGCTAAAAATGCAACACACTTCTTCCGCATGAGTCTTTGGGCTTCGGCGCAAGACATAAGTTTAAGACCACTGGAGGGTTTTTCGCCGTAGATATGAAGATCACCATTTTCTCGAGGAATGCGAATCAACTTCTTGGCGCAAATAACTTCGGCGCGATTATTCGAGAGCCAGTCCATACCAATGATAACATCAAAGCTTCCAAGAGGCATGGGGATGAGGTCGATCAGGAAATCGTTTTCGTTAAGGTTAAGCGTGCAATTTTTAATCACAGAGTTAATTAAAATAATTTCACCATTAGCCAATTCAACTGAAAAATCTTCTTTTAAGTTATCGCGCGGTCGCGCAAGCTTCTGCTCGAAGGCGCGAGAGATAAAACTTCGATCGGCGCCAGTATCAAAAAGTATAGAAGCATAAAATCCGTTAAGCAAAAATGTACCATTAACTACGTCATTATTCGCTTGCGCTTGGTGCGCGGTTATGTTAAAAGCTCGTCCACGCGTCACTTGGTTCGAGATTTGGTTCACCGGATTCGCTTGCGTGATTTGCACTTGTAGTCTCGGGCACGCGTTCCGGAAATGACTGGGATCACCGCAGTTAAAGCACGACCTGGGTCGTGGGTTTTGGTAGGTTGGTTGTGGATTCTGCGGGTAGACTGGTGGTGTTGGCGCAATTGGGTTGGCGAGAGGGACTCTACAGTATTCGGCAGAGTGACCAACGCGGCCACATCGGTTACATTGTCGACACGGGGTTTGGGTTGGGTGGTGAAGTCTACAGGTTGGGCAAAAGGGTTGATTTCCTGTGTAAGGTTTCTTAGGTGGCGGGGCAGGGAGTGCGGGATTGGTTAAGGCATAGTTGTGGATTACAGGAGGTGTTGGGTAGGCTGTCAGTGGGTTAGGCGTGTAAACTGGAGGTTGGTAGGTGGGTTGCTGGACTATGGGCGGGCTGGTAAGCGCGTAAGCTTTGCGCCTGCGCTTGAGGTTGTTACGGTTTGAGGGTTCGGGTTTGGTTTCTGTTGGTTCAGGGGCAGTCTTGGTGGGTTTAGTCTTCTCAGCTCCCCGCAGGAACAGGGTTCCTGCTCTGACATGGTTGTCGCTGAGCACAGCGGCCAACTCAATGGCGTCAGAGAGGGTTGCTGGGTTTCTGGCCCATACAGAATCTTGAATTTCCATGGGGAGACCCCCAAGGAATTTCTCTATGGCTCGGCGGGAAGGGGTAACAAGGTGAGGGACAAGCAGGCTTAGTTCATGGAAGCGCGTCGCGTACTCGCGCGCTTCGCCACTGTATTGCTTAAGATTCCAAAATTCTTCCTCCAAGCGCTTAACTTCGTTGGGAGGGCAGAATTCTCGCGTAAGAATTTCCTTGAATTCCTCCCATGTCATGCTAGAAGCAGCCTCTGCGCCACGCGCATGAGCTACTCCATTCCACCATGTAAGCGCTCTGGATTCCAGGACACTGGAAGCATACAAGGTTCGTCTGTCTGAGGGGCATTGGGTGTGGAGGAAAGTGTTTTCTATCTTCTCAAGCCACTGGAGCATCACGGTGGCTCCTTCAAGACCTGTGAACTTTGGAGGGTTACCCGCGTTAAAGGACTTAATGTTATAACTGGAGGTATTATTTTGGCTCAAAGCTTGGGCTATTGCGGCGGCCATTTCTTGGGAACGTTGCTGTCTACGCATGCGCGAGGCTTCTCTTTTCTGAAATCGGCGAGATAGCGGAGGCATTCTATAAAAATTTTAATTTTAGTTAATATCTTGGTTTTAGCACAAAGTATAACCTCGAAAAGCTTGGTTTCACGGAGTCAGTTACTGTCCAAAGTTAAAGTAAAATAAATGACCCTAAATGCAGACTTAATAAAGGTAACAAATTCGAATCAAGAATCGACAATTCATGTATCACCATGACTTTCCGAATTCCCAATTTAAAATATACGAGCAAACAAGTATTGGAGATTGACGATTCATGTATCACCATGACTTTTCAATCTTCAATATAAAATATACAAGAAAATGAGTATGGGAGGTTGACAATTCATGTATCACCATGACTTTTCAAGTCTCCAACCTCAGAACATAATCGTAAATGGAAATTGAAAATCAACTATTCATGTATCACCATGACTTTTCGGATTTTCAAACCCAACAAACGAATATGCAAGAAAAATCAATAAAAATCGAAATTCAGCAAAAGTCGAAATATCGCGAAATAAATCATAAAATCATATACTGCGCAAGCGCGAGCATATTCATAAATAACGAGTAATTAACAATAAGCGCGCAAACATGAGATTTCTCTCATGCGCGAGAAGGGACTCTTAGGTATTCTAGGCCGTTACGTCTAACCACCTATCCTAAAGTCAACGAGCTCTGATACCAATCTGTAACACCCCGACCAAAGGCGGATTATACATCGGGGCGCCACATATTGTTTCATTACTCGTGACACTATTGGGTGTCAATATTTAATAAATATATTCATTCACGCATGCGCAACGTATACATAAGATATAAATAAACCAACTTAAATCAATATATTATAAATCAAAATATTCGAACAGCAATAACTTGTCTTGATACATTTTAATCTAGGTCCAAAAGTAAAAACGTCCTATGTGTCCACAAGCTCCAAAACAGCTACTGCAAACCTGAACATGTGTTAAAATAAACGTCAAACACTTGCGTGTTGGTGAGAAATCAAGTTTAATACAATACATAGATAACAATAAATCTGCGCGCAACACGTGTATGTCTGGTGTTTAACAAGGGTGCAATCAGATTGTGATCAAGCCTAGATAGATCATAGCTCATAGTTCATAGTTCAATCCGTGCTCCCAATTGAGCACAAAAACGAGAAAACATCTGTGCAAGTGTAAAACAAGAAAACCGTAAACGATAGGTCTCCCGTGTTCATCTAATGGATCCATGAAAACTGCGGAATAGGCCGAACAAAGCGGTTAATGATACACACATACAAATAAACAGCCAAGTAAACGTCCTCAACACATGGGATACTGCGCGACTAAAGCTCATAAACAAGTTTAAGACTCTAAGTTTGTATGAACACATGAACATCCCAAAACATTAAAAGCAAAAAGGGATTAGGTACGAGATTACTCACTTGATAAACGATGCGGTGTAAGATAAAGCAAAAACCAACTTTCAACAAGCACAAGTTAACCTATAAATAAGATTATTGTTTTAACGATCTGTTTTAAGTCTAGATTATAAGTTTTCATAAGTAAATTATTATATATATATATATTACCGGAAAAGCAGGGCAGAACAGGAAGGAAGACGGAGGCAGAGAGAGGGCGGCAGAGAGAGCAAGGAGCAAGAGAGAATAAGAGAGATTAAGTGTTTTGTGTGTGTAGTGTTAAGAAAATAATGTTATTATTTATAGAGAAACCCTAGGAGACATAAATCCAGAAAAAGGGGAAAAGATTCCAAGACAAACAGAACAAGACAAAACAAAAGATAACAAAAGATATCAAAAGATATGGCAGCTGCAGGGGGGGGCAAGATAAAGCTGTCAGGGAACAGTAAAAAGTATGGGCGGTTCAGATAAAGGTATTGGTCAAGCATGGCAAAAGCAGATCTCAAAAGATTATGTCAGTCACTTTATCTGCCAACCAATGGGGTTGGCGCGCATGCTGCGCCGAAAGTAACTTTTCAGACAAAGCAGATTAGGTCAACAGCACAAAAGATAAGACAACACAAAAGCAACGGCTAGATTAAACAGAAGAAAAACTCAAAGGGTTTAGCGCGAGAAGGCTGGAGCGCGAAGGCAAAAGTGCGCGAGCGCGAAGGCAGACAGAACCAACCTTAACGCGTCGCGGGAAGAATCACATTTCTTAGCGCGCCGCGGGAGGAACTAAAATTCCTAGCGCGCCGCGGGAAGAACTATAATTCTTCGCGCGTCGAGGGATGAACTACGATTCTTAGCGTGCTGCGAGAACTATAAATCCTTAGCGCATCGCGGGAAGAACTACCGTTCTTAGTGCGCTGCGAGAAGAATTACAATTCTTAGCGCGCTGCGAGAAGAGTTCGTCTCGCGTATCGCTGTAACAGGTGGTCTTCACGCAGGATTCCTTGTAAGGGGTCTGGCGCGTGGAGCTGCGCAGACAACCTTAGGCGGGAAGGAACAAAGGACAAGCAAAGAGTTAGAAGAAAAAGGAGGGAAACAAGGCGTAAGGGCGGGACGGCGACAAGAGGGAAAAGAAGGCGGAAAGAGAGAAAAGGAGAGGGACGGAACGGCGGAAAGAAAGAGAGAGAGAGGCGGGAAGGAAAATATATTATTATTATTAAAAGTAAAATATAAGTATAAATAAATACTAAATCATAAAAGAAAGAGATCGGGTCAGAGAAACGGGTACCTGGGTCGGGTCGGATCGGGGCAGATGTCACAATACTTATAAAACCATAACATTTACCTATAACCGAGTTTGGTCACGTATGACCGTCATACTTTTGAAACTAACCTAACTATAAAACATCATGCTATTCACATATGTGTCTGACCCAACCAGAACAAATACGATTATCTCGAAATTGCACCCTTGTGTGTGTTCTTTATACACACATCCTCGACTCCTCGAACTCTCATTTGTTTCTGATAAACTTTAATCTTTGTGAGCAATAAGTTTAAAAGATTAAAGGTTACAAGTGTTACTTCATTCCTAATGACCCTAGGTGGTCGATCTGCCCTATATTGTTAGTGTGAACCGTTAACAATGGATCATTAGTTTCAAACAATAACGAGTCTAATATTTCAAATTTACAAAATTGGATAACATCTTTTATATAAAACATTTTTGTTTTATCACAAGTATTCCCATCGTCATTCAATATTAATAACTAGTTTTAGAGCCCGTGTAACACACAGAATGATTCAAATTATAAAATTACACAAGTATATAAAAAAATGTATTACATCTATATTTGCATCTATATTATGTGTA
This sequence comes from Bidens hawaiensis, assembly GCF_021521415.1. Classification (NCBI taxonomy): domain Eukaryota; kingdom Viridiplantae; phylum Streptophyta; class Magnoliopsida; order Asterales; family Asteraceae; genus Bidens; species Bidens hawaiensis. Next base: position 294,611 of record NW_027492108.1, on the reverse strand, counting down.
CATAAATTGACTTTATTTATATCACAAAATGATTTTTTAAACGAACTTAATAAACAAAATGCACGTGCAAAAACGTACCCGATAACGCTTTTCCTATTGAAAATTCCATTCTCAATATCATATATGTATAATTGAAAGAATTTTGGTTATGAACCAATTTCGGGAAGAAAACTTCTCATACAATAGTAGTTACCTTTATTGATATATTTATCAATTTACCACTAATAGAAGGAAAGAGAACATTAAACTGTAATGACGGATGTTCTTCAAGAACTATGTTTTTATGAGCTACACCATGCAAAAGATTTTGATATGTTTCAAGGGGCTTCTAGATTTTGCCATAATGATAAAATAAAAAATGACATGTTAACCATTTCAATTTTGTGAATATATTACTTCACTTGAGGATAGTTTTGCATTGGATCGTGATATTGGCACACCCAAACATCTATTCTGACACCCCCAATATGCTCCACATTGCCCAATATGGAGCATATTAGGCCCCAAATCAGACACAAAAAGTACATACACAGATAGGCTAATATGCCTCATATTGATCTATAGACTCATATCAGTGTCTAAATAGAAAAATGGGGTGTCTCAATAGACGGAGCCTTTTGCATTACATGCTTCCCATACAACCATCTGATCACTATTGAAGGAAAAGTTAACGCTGACACGAAGGTTTCAAATTTGATAAAAGTTTGAATCATTGATAGGCCTGTGGGTGGCATGTCAGAAGTGTTCACTATATTTTCTTAAATTTAATAGTAGAAGGAAAACGAACAAATGGATGCTCTAACGAACAAATGAAGACCACAACGAGTAAATGAAGATTTGAATGGGGGACTCAACCCCTTAATAATCCCACAAGACCATAATATACCCTATCACTGAAAACAAAGGCCCACGAGTCGTTGCGAGCCCCGTTCAGTGAAAACATAAGCAACACTTTTCAAACGAACAAATGAATGCCATAACGAACAAATGATGACCACAACGAGTAAATGAAGACTTGAATGGGGATATCAACCCCTTAATAATCCCACGAGACCATAATATACCCTATCACTGAAAACAAAGGCCCACGAGTCGTTGCGAGCCTTGCTCAGTGAAAACAGAAGCAACACTTTTCAAACGAACAAATGAATGCCATAACGAACAAATGATGACCACGACGAGTAAATGAAGAATTGAATAGGGAAATCAACCCCTTAATCATCCCACGAGACCATAATATCCCCGATTAGTGAAAACAAAGGCCCGCGAGTCATTGCGACCCTTGTTCGGTGAAAACAAAAGCGACATTTTTCAAATGAACAAATGAATGCCCTAACGAACAAATGACGACCACGACGAGTAAATGAAGACTTGAATGGGGAACTCAACCCCTTAATCATCCCACGAGACCATAATATCTCCGTTTAGTGAAAACAATGGCCCCCGAGTCGTTGCGAGCCCCATTCAGTGAAAACAGAAGCGACATTTTCAAACAAACAAATGAAAGCCCAAACAAATAAATGATGACCACGCCGAGTAAATGAAGACTTGAATGGAAAACTCAACCCATTAATCATCCCACGAGACCATATTATCCATGTTTAGTGAAAATAAAGGCCCACAAGTAATTGCGAGCCCCGTTTAATGAAAACAGAAGCGACACTTTTCTATCGACTTTATATACAATCAGTGAATTGTGGTTTTCGTTTATGCGGTTTGTCCAGATCTACAGTTTTAGTCCACTAGTTTCAAGTTTGCAATTTTCGTCCCTATCAAATTTATGATTTTCGTCCTTTAAGTTTTATTTCAATTGCAATTAAACTTGAATTTGTTAACACCATTAAGTCTGGTCATTAACCCATCTGCGTGCCCCTCACATGACGACCAGTTTTGTCGTTTTTCTCCCCAAATAGCCCCCTCATGTGAGGGATGGGGTGTAAGTGGGGAAAAAGGAAAAAAAAACTATATGGATAAAAATGCCCCACACCTAAAGGGCACACTGATGGGTTTAACGCCCAGACTTAACGAGGTTAGTGAATTCGAGTTTAATTGCTAGTGAAATGTATACCATTGACTTAACTATTAAATTTAATGGAGTTAGTGATTTGGATGTAATTGGCAAGAATTGTGAAACGTGGATGATCCATATGCAAAAAATAATTTTTTTGGACTAAATTCTCATTATTTGCCAAACCATAATGACGAAAATGACACTTTATTTTTAAAAACAAACACAATAATTAATTATGATAAACTTTGTTATATATAATAGTGATTGGTATATGCTATCCTTACAATTTAACATATATATAGTTACTAAATTAAAAAATAAATAAATAGATTTAAAGCATATATCATAATTTATAAATTTATACGACAGTTTTACAACAACAACAACAATAATAATAATAGACAAATTGATTGATTTTATAAAAATGGATCGACTTTTAAACATATATTTATAAGTTAATGATTAAAAGAGTGTTTTGTAAAATGAAATCATATTCGAGTTTTGTTTTTTTACAATATTTAACAATATAACATGTTAATGATGACATTTGAAATTATATTTTTTTGAATCTTTAACAAACATGGTTTGTTGTTGATTTTTTAGATTTTACCAATTATTTTGGAATATATAGTAACATACATAATATGTTAATATTTATTTTTATAAAAAATGTATAAACATAATATAAATATGGTGTAAAAGGAAACTGAAAAATTATTGATTTATGACATATATTATGGTCAATTAATATTTTAGTTTTGAAGGGAAAAGAGATATGAGGTTTAATCACAAAGTGGCACGTGTCACAATTATTTTCTTTTATTAGAAGAGTGGGATTTTAGACCAAGTTTGGCTATTTTTTACTTGTTTAACTTTCATATTTTAACTTGTTTGAACTTTAATCAATATTTTACTTTTAATTTCTTTACTATTTCATAACTCAATTGTCAAAATGGTTTTGACTCATTAGTCATGGATAACTACGATAAATGAGATGAGATATTAGAAGATTAAAAATGAAAATAAGCCTAGAATCGAATGTGAGATTGATACATAAGACTCAATGTTTTATTTTATTAGAAGAGTGATATAAGATAAGATGAAATAAGATTCTCAATTTATCATCATGCGACATCTTGAAAAACCACCTAATTATGAATTATTAAGTAATTAAATCATATTCTAAATAAAAAATAAAACTAAAAGTATTTACTATTAAAAAGAGAATCAATTATCTAATGATGGTAAATTAAAAGGTTGGTGCCGCAAGCCCCTAATTGGGCCAAGTGGCACCACCTCAATGGTCTAACAATTTTTTTTTTATTTTGTTTTGTATTTTATTGATTAAATCTTTTGTTTTTTAGTTTAAAATTCGTAACAAACATTTCGTATTTTGTTTTATCGAATTTGTGGCGACTTATCGTCACAATGTCTGAGACAGACGATGTTCAGGTTATATCGACACGGTGCAACGTCCGGTATCGACAACGTTCGGGTTTACCCATGCCCGGGTTTTATCGAACTTTATTTTAGTTCTGGTACCATAACAAATATAAACGAAATCGACAAAATTTGCGTTGACTTAACACCGGCACACTCAGATTTTTACTAGCGCCCCATTTTTACCGGCTCACCACCACAACGCCCAAATACGAGTCGACTCGCCGCTGCAACAATTGAGTTTTACCAATGCATACCGACCGAATAAACATTGTTTTAATATGTTAACAAAAAAATTATACGAGTAGCGTAGAGTCACCGCCTCAACGTTTGGGACTGACCGGCGTCACCCCATTGGCCTACCTCAAGTTTAGTTTTGTTTGTTGTTTTCATTTTGTTTTAGTTCCAATACCGTAATGAACGTACCTAATACGACTCAATTCGTGCTGACTCGTCGCTGTTGAACAGAACCAACCGACACTAGCCCATTGGCCCACCTTAATTTTTATTTTTTTGTTTTCATTTTGTTTTAGTTACAGTACAGTAACAAACATAGCTAATACCGACTGAATTCGCGTTGACTCGCCGCATCAACACCCGAGTTTTACCGACCGTGCAAATCACTAGTTTAAACTAGTTTTGAAAGCATGCAATAGTTCTCGATCAAAAGTGACCAAAAGTCAAGAGTCTTCTACATTAAGCAAACTCTTAAAATACTACGTCACGTGGGTGTCTACAAATTACATCATCTTCAAAGTGTTCGTAAAACGTAACTTGTAGGCTAAGTTGTTGAGCTTTGAAACTCTAGGGGTTCGTTCTAACACATCCAAGTACCAAAACTTAAACCACTTTTGCAAATACACAATTTTTAAATCGGAAAGAATAATTATTAATATCCACGTGGCATAATGTTATTGCGGTAGTACAAAAGGCCTCTGTTGATAAACCATCTTTCCCGGCTTTGTATCGTAGACCAAAAGACGACCTTTAATAGTTACAGAATGTACGGACATAACCACCGGCAACGCTACGGCGAAAGCAGTCGCAGCGCCGCAGTATCTCCGGTCGAGTGTGCGGTAGTGAAAGCTCACTCGGATCTTCTGGCCACCGGCGAAAGCGTGTCTGCGTGGACCGTCTCACAGTCAGCGTTGGTGATACTCAACGTTGTTTCTTTCGAGTCGTTAGGGTTTCATATGCAGAACGTTCCATCACTTAAGCGGCTCATGCTTACTGAAGCCAAGGTAAAGTTTCAGAGTGAACTGATTTTTCTATTATTATTTAATAAAGTATTTTCATCAAATTATTAGTGTGTTGACTGTTGACCTTTGACTAGTGTTGACTTAAATTAGTTAGGATGCTGACTGAGTTAGCTAGATATTTGTTAATTGTTATTCTAAGTTTCTAACTATTGGTGCAAACTAGCTGACCCCGAGCTCGACTAGGCTCGTTTAATTTACACAGAGCTCGAGCTCGGCTCGTTTTAGCTTTATTTTCAAAGCTTGAGCTCGGCTCGTTTTCTATTTATCATTTATTATTTTATATAATTATAATTATTTTTATATATTTTTTTATTATAATTTTTTGTACAAAATAATATATATTATTTAGTTCTTTTTATTTATTTTTTCATAGAATTATATATATTCAACTAATAATTATTAAATATATTTTGTTAAAAGTTATATAAATGATAAGCTCGCTAGCCGGTTCGTGCTCGATAAGTGAAGCTCGGGCTCGTTTATTAAACGAGCTTACTTTTAGGCTCGAGCTCTAGCTCTAGCCCGGGCTCGATTAAGCTCGGCTTGATCGAGCTTTTAACGAGCCGATTTCGAGTAGCTCGCGAGCAGCTCGGCTCGTTTGCATTCCTATTAACTAACACACTTGTGTTCATCAATACGATTCTGATATGGACATCATACTTTGCTTTTTAGTGTATTGATTTCTTTACTTGGTTATTAGTGTGGTGACTTTGAGTTGGTTACTTGGTTAGATATTTGTTATTAGAACTAACACACTTGTGTTAGCTCATTGTTGAATGTTAATCTTGAGACGAGTTAAAAGAAAGTTGAGAGAGTTAAAGTGGCAAGTTAGTTTAATTAATTAGGTTTTAGTTAATGTTAATCTTGAGACGAGTTAAAAGAAAGTTGAGAGAGTTAAAGTGGCAAGTTAGTTTAATTAATTAGGTTTTAGTTAATAGTTTGAAAGTTATCTGTTAAGTTTTTGAATATTTTGCAAGTTTATCTAGTTTATTTGAATGTCTATGAGTTAGTAGCTTGAGTTTGAGTATGTTCAGGGTTAGGGGTTATTGTGTCAACAAGTTAATATACGGAAAGAGTTGATCGTGGTTGAGATCAAATTTCGTGTCTGTGGTCTTGGGCCTGATTTGCAACAGACAGCTTATAGATTCTTTGTAGCCCCAACAAACACAGCTAATGAAAATGCAGCCTTCTCTCTTTACTCTCACCATATTGATCTTGTAGGTCAACTCTTTTATACACTGTTTTGCTGGAGTTCAAAAGATCACATCATTACATGACTTAGAGATGACCATCTGTGAAAGTGAGGGGATTAAGAGCTTTGAAGAACTTGGATTGGGACCTATTTTGAAGCATCCACTAGTTGTGCATTATTTTTCTGTAGGGCTCGAGGTCACAGAAGTCTGCAAAATTACTACTGAGCAAATTGTTGCGTACCTCAGCAAACTCCCTCGCAGAAAAGGAAGGACTTATTATAAGATCACGGTTGATGAATTTTCGGATTTTATAGCAAAGAAGAGGAATATAAGCCGAGAACATTTATGCATACGAATTCAAAGTCTGGGGTACGCATTTTATAATTCATTATTACATGCTTACATAATCAGTGAATGACAAAGTGGTTTTGTTTAATGAAAACACCCTCATTAAGAAAGATTCCTCTTCAGCATGCTTGGTTTTTCAAAAAAAAAATAATAAAATTTATTTAGTCTCATGTAAAAACCTTTGTGCATTCAAAGATGCGCGTTTATTGATTTTTTTTGCTGATGTTCGTCTACAGTATGCACATTGGGCATATCATACGTGGAAGGCAATCTGAAAGCACTATTTTAAAAAAGTGTCTTAATGGATTAGATGTAAAGTCGATTCTTGATGACAGCGAGGATGAAGATGGAAATGCAGCAAAAGATGATGAAAATGATAAAGATAATGATGTACACGAATCTAACCTTTTTCCATCACAAACGACAAAAGTTTGTCTGGATACTGAAATGAAACAAGGATCAGAAATTATTTTTTTTACAAAATGTGTAACTCATAGAACACCTGATAAACGGATGGATCGGAACAAGTATATACCGAAGTTTCGACGTTTGGATGTGGAAACAGGATTTATAGACGATAATGCAATTGATGGGGATGTGGAAACAGGATTTATAGACGATAATGCAATCGATGGGCATACATGGAGGTTCATTAAGATATGGAAAGACTCATGTGAAAAAGAAGACAATGTAGTTGAGGTATGTCGAAGCTCTTCACTATGTTACATTGTATGTGAGTTCATTACGATTTAGACAAAGACATAAATTTTATAGACAATTTATATAATTTTTGAAATTTATATATTTCACTTTTCTTTCTCTGAGTTTAATTAAAGAGTTCCATGCCTATGAAAAAGAATGGTTTTGTCATGTTTTTTTTGTCAAGTATATTACTTAAATTTTTGTTTACTGACCGGTACTATGGATTCTACTTTTAATTGTTAACTAATCCGTATCAGGCGATTCATGATGTATGATGAGTTATTTTAACGTTCACTTATTTTCTTTGTTTCTTCCTTTTTTTTTCATCGACATCTTGTAAATGTGTAATTTATCAAGTTAGCTTTTCTAATCTCTTGCATATGTTATATTGTTTGTTACACTTACACTATTAAGTGTCATACCTGGTAAATTTTGCTTGTGGGTATTGTTATAATATAATATTTAGAGTTCTAGTGTCGAGCCGACGGGCCTGGTTTATCTTTATTTATTGTAACTCTATCGGAAATAAAATCAATCAGTTTTACCATTTTACAGGTATTTGGCAAGATGCTTGATTTTTATAATGGTAAAATGAAGCAAAGGACGAGAAATAGAGCTATACTAGCAATGATTAATTCCAAGCTACATTTTCAATTGCTAGTGGTTTCTGTAAGTTAACTATGGTCATTTTCATACAGTTATTGCCATGCCAATGCATTACTTAAATTTTTGTTATAAACGCACTGCCTTTTATTTGCATTTCTGAGCACATATTTTTTATTTTTTGTTACAGATTGCATCTATAAAGTTGGGCTTGTGGGACCGCGTGAGTTCTACATGTGCTGCTGATGTTAACACCAAAGTCGAGGCAGCTGGGAAGAATACTTCAGTTGCCAATAAGCACGATTTGGAGGGTGGTGCTGGTATTTTTTTTCAATATTAATATCTCTTATTGGTTATGTCTTACTACTTTTCTTTCTCTGTTTTAAACTGAGTGTAGTTATAAATTATCTCAATATTGTTATCTGCTATTTTGATCAAGTTTAAATTTGAGTTTGAAAATGTGGATGTGGAAACAGGATTTATAGATGATAAGGGAATCAATGAGCTTTCTAGGAATTTCATTAAGATATGCGAAGACTTGTGTGATAAAGAAGAGAATGTAGTTGAGGTATGTTGAAGCTTTTCACTATATTTGTATTCATTTCATTGTATGTGAGTTCATCAAGATCTGGACAAAGACATTTACCATAAAGCAAACTTTCTACGATTTTTAACAAAGTGCATCCATTTTATTTTCATTGTTTACTGGTTTTTTTAATAAATGCCACACTTATGAGTTATGAGAAGGAACAGTTTTGTCATTTTTTACGAGGTAGACTACTTCTGTTTTTGTTTACTGACCAGCAACTTTTAATCTTAACACGTTTGGAAGTTTTTCTAGGTTAGCTTATATATGCTATTTTGTAGGTTGCACTAGTATTGTGTTCTAACCGGTATGTTTTGCTTGTAGGTATATGACAAGATGCTTGATTTTTATCATGGTCAAATGAAGTCTAAGAAAAAGATTAACGCTCTAAATTTAATGTGTGGTTCATATCCACATGTTGGATTGCTAAATGTTGCTGTAAGTTAACTATGGTCGTTTTCATACAAGTGTGCAACGTTTGTTGACTGTCATCCAAATCTAGGGGCAAATTTACATTATGCATTAAAAGTTGTGCTTTGGGGAAGTATTCGTAATTTTTTCAGTTTTCTATTATATAAGCATTGCCCCTATTTGCATTTTGTGAGTATCTTTTTTTTGTTTCAGATTTCGTCTATAAAGTTTGGTTTGTGGGACCGCATGAGTTCTTCTCAAGCAAACAGTAAAGAGGTACCATTAAACACATGTGCTGTTGATGTTAACACAGATGCTGAGCCAGCTGAAAAGAACACTTCAGTTGCCAATAGGCATGTTTTGGAGGGTGGTATTGGTAACTTACATACTTTTTGTGCTACTTTATTTTCATTATTATTATTATTATTATTATTATTATTATTTGTTATTAGTTATCTCTCTCTATTTTCTTTCTTTGTTTCAAAAGTGGTGTTTGATTTATGAGGTTTTGTTTCAGAAATTTCTAACAATATTCCTATGGGCTATGGTTAATAGCTGATTTAAAAATGGAATATTTATGAACAAAATAGTATGTTTAGTCATAAACAGTCAAATCACCAGAACATTTCAAAGTCGTTACAAAAAAGTATGTTGTTAACGATAGCCTTAAGGGATATAGTTAGCATTTTTTTTTAATTTTTTAGTGTTCATTTTCAGATCTCTGATTTTGAGCACTTGATTATTTGATTCCTCAAGTGAGATTTATTACCTTTTGAGAATCACGTGTCATTAGCTTTTTTAGAGGTTTTTTTTCCTTCACTTCACAGGGATCATTCTTGAAGATGTTCTGAAGTATGTCGAGAAATATTTTGTGTCTCCTGTTTATGTTCCAGACAATGTAACTTGTCCAAGAAAGCAAATGATCTTTATAAGGGAGATATGCAAGTTAGAATGTTATCTAACTCAATATTTTTCTGTTAATGACTTTGAAACTCTTGGTTTTGGAGATATTTTCACATTCTTAGCAGACCATATTTCTCTACTACCTACCGCATGGCAAAAGATTTTCATAATTACTGAAAAACCCGAGAAGCCTTTGGTTAAAGTTTGCATGAGTCAACATTATATGCTTGAGTTATTATCACAAGCTGCTAATAGCTTAGGGGAAAATGAAACTTTAAGTAAGTTAATGGTTTCTGAGCTGTTAAGAATGCAATTTCCTTCTGCTGGTCTTACATTACTAGAAGATGATGCTACAGAAGATCTTTTGACTACTAGGACCAAGAATGGTGATAATGTGAACTCGAATATTGTGTTATTTTCTTCCCCTCTAACTGATTTTCGGGCAGAAAAGTATCTCTTGGATGCTCATGTTTGTGCAAATGATGCAGTTACGCTGTTACTCAGGGCTCCAATGTTGGTAGATCTAATATCGTGGTCATGTTGGGACTATAAATTTGCACCTTCTCTAGGTCCTCTTGTAGGGTGGTTATTAAGTTATGTAACCACCAAGGAGTTGCTTTGTTTAGTAACAAAAGATGGCAAAGTTTTACGGATTGATCAGTTAGCAACCGTTGATTTGTTTCTAGAAGCTTTTCTTCACGGGTCATCTTTTGAAACAGCTTTAAAGCTCGTTTCTTTGATTTCTTTATATGGTGGTAAACGAAACGTACCCTTATCGCTTTTAAAATGTCATGCAAAACATGGTTTTGAAATAATGTTCAAGACTTCCTCACAATTTGCTTCAAGGTTTGTTCTTGATTGTCTCGGATGCTTACCTAAAGAGTTCAGAAGTTTTGCAGGTGAATTATTAGTTTCTGCATTTCGTTCGGTTACTAAAGATGCTTATATGTTGATTTTGAGTGAATGCAAAAGTACAAAGGATCATATGATGATTCGTGAACTTGGATTCTCACTGGGCATAGGGGAATGGTTTGATAATCATTCTTTAGTTCTGTCCGAGTCCAAAGAATCAGTTGAAATCAAAATGTCTTTTTCAGATAATAGCCATTGTTTACTTCTATCTGAGTCCAAAAAATCAGCTTTAGAAAATGAAGTTACTCAGTCTGCTGAACTAAACGAACCAAGCGTTTTGCGTCATAAAGTGTATGGTTTTGGTGATGGTTTTGTTCAGCCAATTCTAGACTCAGAGAGAGAGAAAAATGCAGCCAATATTATTGAGTCTATTAGAGTTCAAGAATTCGGTTTGGACTCTAATATTTCAACCACTGAAAATAGCATTTTGAAAAAGCAACATGCTCGTTTAGGAAGAGCACTATTTTGTCTTTCACAAGAGTTATATTCTCAAGACTCGCACTTTCTTCTCGAGCTTGTAAGTTTCTAGTTTTATTCTTTCATGTGATCCTCTTTTCTTGCAAAAATGACATGGTTTTGTATCTTCATTTACAGGTTCAGAATGCTGATGATAATTCATACCCGAACAATGTGGAGCCCACTTTGACATTCATTCTTCAGGAGAAAAGTATTGTTGTTTTGAATAATGAAAACGGTTTTTCTGCCGAGAACATTAGAGCGATTTGTGATGTTGGGAATTCTACCAAGAAAGCATCTAGTGCCGGATACATTGGCAAGAAAGGGATTGGATTCAAATCAGTATTTCGGGTATTTCTGTTAAACATTAGGTCCAATTTTTATTTTAGACAGGCAGCATATTTTTATCAGCATGAAAAAAACCGTTTTTGATTAAATGTAATTTGACACTATAGCTGCTCAGATGATGACATGCCATCTGGTATTTGGAAATTTTGTGTTTTAGTTTGCATCATGTTTGGAACCAAATCTTTGCTATAAACCAACTACCCTTTTTATCTTGCTATTTAGTTTTTGTGAGTATTTGCCTCATATATGATCTATGATCTGCTGAAAACATCTCTTTGATGAGAATGCAGGTTACCGATGCTCCAGAAGTACATTCTAATGGATTTCACATCAAGTTTGACTTAACTGAGGGTCAAATTGGTTTTGTTTTGCCAACAATTGTGCCTCCTTGTGACATGAATTACTTTACAAACCTGGTCTCATCAAACACCACTAATCAAATGAAAACACACTACAACACATGCCTTGTGCTTCCCTTGAAGTCAGTGTCAAAGTCAAATCCTGCAGAAACGTCCGACGTCACCTCTATGTTTTCAGATCTTCATCCATCTTTATTACTTTTTCTTCATCGTCTTCAGTGTATCAAATTCAGAAATTTGATTACGGATTCATTCATCATCATGAGGAAAGAGATAATTGGTAATTGTTTAACCAATGTTTCTGTTGGGAATGAAACGTTGACTTGGTTTGTTGACTCCCGGAAGTTGCAGGCAAATGGCCTTCGAAAAGATGTAAGCTTTACTGAAATTTCAATTGCTATGGCTCTTGAAGTTTTGGAAAATGGCAGTTACAATTCAAAGTTAGATCAACAGTATGTTTTTGCATTTCTTCCTCTTAGAACATATGGTTTGAAGTTTATAGTGCAGGGTGATTTTGTTCTTCCTTCTTCAAGAGAAGAAGTTGACGGTGATAGTCCTTGGAACCAGTGGTTGTTATCTGAGTTTCCCAATTTGTTTGTTAGTGCTGAGCTGTCTTTCTGTCGCCTTCCTGGTTTTAACAATTGTCTTGGAAAGGCTGTTTCCGTCTTTTTGAGCTATGTTCCTCTTGTAGGTGAAGTGCATGGATTTTTTGCTCCACTTCCCAGAATGATCATATCAAAGCTATGCACGTCAAACTGTTTGCTTCTAGAAGGGGAAAATGACAAGTGGGTCCCACCGTGTCAGGTTTTAAGAAACTGGAATGAGCAGGCTCGGACCCTTTTGCCTGATAGTTTGATTCACAAGCATCTTGGTCTCGGGTACTTGAATAAGGAAATATATTTATCTGATACACTTGCACGGGCTCTAGGTATCAAGAATTACGGGCCTAAAGTTTTGGTTGATATTTTATTATCTTTATGCCATGCAAAAGAAGGTTTAGCATCAATGGGCCTTAACTGGCTATCTTCTTGGCTTAATGAGTTATATTTATTGTCTCATCAGAATCCTGTTGATTTTAAAGTTGACTCTGATGTTTTGAACATTTTGGCAAAGACACCCTTCATTCCTCTTCTAGATGGTGGTTACGGTTCAATCAATGAGGGTATGATTTGGATGAATGTAGATGGTTCATGTAACAGCGTAGAAGCTTCTACAAGATTGTTTGCTAATCTTCGAACAGTTAATCCTGCACTTTTCGACGGTTCAATCACTGGTAATTTAACTCAAATGCTTTCTAAAGTTGGTGTTCAACGGTTATCTGCACATCTAGTAGTCAAAGCACACGTCTTGCCAGCTATTTGTGACAAAAAGAATATAGTCGATAAAGATCTTATGATAGAGTATTTATCGTTTATAATGGTCCATCTACAATGTGGCTGCTTAGATTGTTTTACCGAAAGGGAGCACATAATCTCAGAGGTTTACAGTAAAGCCTTTATTTTGACAAATCATGGCTTTGTTATACCTTCTGAGGTTGCAATCCATTTCAATGATGATTTTGGGAATCATATTGATATCGGTAGGCTGATCAGTGGTGTTGATGTAAAATGGTATGAGGTTGATAACACTTATTTGAAGTATAGTTCTATGCAACACTGGAGGAAGTTTCTGAAGGAAGTTGGAGTCACTGACTTTGTGCAAACCGTTAAAGTGGAGAAAACTGTTCCCATTTCATCTCAGTTTTTTCTCACAAAAATGATGCGGGAGAAAGTTATTGTACCACCTGGATCAACTGTTATCGATTGGGAGTCTCAAGAGTTGGTTGATTTATTAGCAAAAGTGTCATTATGTGGTGATCATGAAAAATGCAAGTATTTGTTGGAGGTTTTTGATGAATTATGGGATGATTATTTTAGTGATAAAGTTGAAGCTTTTTGCAATATAGATGGAGAAATTAAGTCTTTTAAGTCTTCACTAGTAAGTGCTCTCGGTGATGTTAAATGGGTGGTCACTAGCTTGGATGAAGTGTTTTGTTATCCTAAAGATTTGTTTTATTATTGTGAGGCTGTGTGCTCGATTTTTGGTGATAATGCTCCGTATGCTGTCCCAAAGGTCAACTTGTGTATCCCTTTTTTATTTTTAAAACTTTTTATTTATTTATAAGTTTCAATATATTCGCATTGTTTTTTTCTTTTGTTAAAAAAAGAAAAAGTAAAATGTATATATGTGTGAACCCTTGGGTGGGAAAAAGTAAAATTGCACTAATTTTGACGTTATTTTACTAATCACGTGAAAATAACGTTAAAAGTGGCGGAAGGTTAATCAGGCATCATGTGGTGGCGTTGATAGCCGAAAGACAAGGGCACATGCACCAATCAGCCGGTGTCCCGATGATTGAGTGTTATGTGTCTTATGTCCAAGGCTTGATTCAAAACTACTATCGAGCCGGGGGTCTCACCGGAAGCAGCCTCTCTATCCCTATGGGATAGAGGTAAGGCTGTCTACATCTTACCCTCCTCAGACCCTACCATAGCATTGCTATTGGTGGGATATACTGAGTACGATGATGATGATGATGATGATGATGATGTTTTTTTCTTTTGTTAATGCAACAGATTCAAAGTGCAAAACTGGTTAGTAGCATCGGTTTCAAGATTACTGTTACCCTTCACGATGCTTTATCTGTTCTTGAAATCTGGAAAAGATCTGCCACATCTTTCAAAGCTAGGTATTTGTTTATTGGGTTTCTGTATTTTGTATATAATATAGGTGACAGTATTGATCATTTTATTTTTTAATTTGTGTTCACTCGCTCATCTTGCTATCTCTACTGTCATCAATATTTTTTCTGATGTTTAATGGCTTTCCATTCCAGCGTATCACAGATGTCCAGATTCTACTCGTTCGTATGGACAGAATTGGTTTCTTCAGATCAGAAAAGCATGGCAAACTTAAGTAGTGGGTCGTTTATTTTTGTCCCACCATCGTCTGTTTCATCAAGTGAAGTTGTATCTGGTGTACTCTTATCAGCACAGGAAGTGTATTGGCATGATAATGTGATCAATACAGATTGTGAACAGAGCAGAATGTTAAGTATTTTGTATCCAAGTTTTCATGATTTCTTTGTTAATGAGTGTGGCGTAAAGGAGAACCCACCACTTCTAGATTACCTTGCGTTTTTACGTCATTTATCAACTATAAATACTCCATTGGAGGCCGCCAAAAAGGTAAGAGTTATCCACTTTAGTGTTGGGGTAAATGGGGGTCCGGACTCATGTGGGGTTGAGTTTAACCAAAAACATCTTATGTCCATATTTGTTTCTAACTATAAGAGAATAAGAGAATGTAAATTGTTGTCCCTTTCATTGATGTTTACATCTCTATATATACAAGAGATATCCCGATATATTTGGGATTTGAATCAATATCAATCTCATCTAAACAAAGCTAACCAATCAATCAATGGTACCCCGCCAGTCGAAGCCGGAGGTTCGCGAAGGCTGAGACTGGCCCGAAAATCTTCGAATAACACCTTCGGTAGACCTTTCGTGAAAATGTCTGCAACTTGATATCGTGAGGGAACATGAAGAACTTGAACAAGACCTCTCTGAACATGTTCCTGGACAAAATGAATATTGAGTTCGATGTGCTTTGTTCTCTGATGCTGAACTGGATTGCCCGATAGGTAGATGGAGCTGATATTGTCACAATACACCAACGATGCTCGACTAAGGGGATGATGAAGTTCCATAAGGAGGTTACGGAGCCAACATACCTCTGCAACTACGTTGGCGATTCCTCGGTACTCCGCTTCCGCGCTGGATCGGGAGATAGTACTTTGGCGTTTCGAGGACCATGAAAGTAGATTGTTGCCAAAATATACGCAATAACCTGAAGTTGATCTTCTGGTGTCAGGGCATCCAGCCCAATCAGCATCGGTGAGAAGTTCCCTGGATGTATCGGATTATGCGTTGCAGAGCGTTCCAGTGAGAGTGACGAGGAGAGTGCATGTACATGCAAATTTGCTGGACCGCATACGAAATATCCGGACGTGTGAAGGTTAGATATTGAAGGGCACCGGCGAGGCTTCTGTAGAGGGACGGATTTTCATACTCGGGGCCGTTTGAACTGAGTTTACCCTTTGTATCAACCGGTGTCGCGACTGGTTTGCATGAACTCATCCCGGCTCGATGAATAATTTCACGCGCATATTTTTCTTGAGATAAGAACATTGTATTTCCCGTTCTGTTGACCGATATTCCCAAGAAGTAACTTACCGGTCCAAGATCCTTCATGGCAAACTCAGAACCAAGACGTGCCATAAGATGTAACCGAAGGGCATCTGATGAAGTGGTCAGTAATATATCGTTCACGTACAACAGAAGGTACGCGGTGTCTTGCCCGTTCTGGTAAATAAATAGGGAATTATCGCTGCGAGTTTGTTTAAAACCCAACGACAAGACATAGTCCGTGAAGCGTTGGTACCATGCCCGGGGCGCCTGTTTGAGACCGTATAATGACTTCTTGAGTAAGCAAACTTGGTCGGGACGTGTTTTGTTTCTGAATCCCATGGGCTGATACATGTATACTGTCTCGTTTAGGTGGCCGTGTAAGAAAGCGTTTGTCACATCCAATTGATGAACTGCCCAGGCCTGAGATAACGCAAGTGATAACACAGTGCGAATGGTTGCCGGTTTGACAACCGGACTGAAGGTGTCTCCACAATCTACGCCAACCTGTTGTCCCCGACCATCGCATGCTAAACGCGCTTTATAGCGCTCCAACGAACCGTCTGATTTAAACTTGTGACGAAAAGTCCACATGCTTCGAATTACATTCATGTGGGGTTGGCGCGGGACTAACTCCCACGTCTCATTTTTAATAAGTGCATCGAATTCGTTGGTCATGGCGGCTCGTCATTCCGGTGTTTCAAGGGCTGTTTTGGGTGAAGTCGATAGGGGTTGAATGTACGTAGTATGGAGGTTAAATTGAGGTTTTGGTTTAGAGATGCCGTCCATTGCGCGGGTGCGCATGGTACGTGTAGAGGGTGCGGGTATGGGCTGTGGGTTGGCCTGGTTAGACATGGACTGGTGTTGTTGGGCTGTGGATACGTGTTGGGGTGTTTGAGGGTTCGGTTGTCTTGCGCGACGAGTGTAGGTCAAGATAGGTTCGGCCGTAGGGTGTGGCCGAGAGGCAGGGAAGGTAGGTGCCGGCATTGTGTTGGCCGGTGGAGGTGTGGTGGCAGTAATGGGTTCGGTTGAAGTGTTGGGTGTGGCGGTAGGTGGATTGGGTTGGGCGGGTGGTTTAGACATGGATTGGATGTGGTTCCAAATTGTCGGGTGGGGTAGATCGGATAGGAAGGAGTAAGGGTCCGCTTTTGGGGAGGGTTGTTTGGCGAAAGGGAACACATGTTCGTCAAAGATTACGTGAACGAGATGTGATCATTTGACGAGTGGTAAGGTCAAAGCATCGGTATCCCCGGTGTTGAGGCGGGTACCCGAGAAACACACATGCATTAGAGCGGTGTTCGAGTTTATGTATGGTAGTGGATGGCTTTAGTGGGTAACATAAGCAACCGAACACCCGTAAGTGGTCGTAGGAGGGTGGGTGGTTGTATAGGACTTGAGTCGGGTTGATAAGGTTGTTTGGTTTGTTTGGGAGTATATTTAAAAGATAGGTGGCGGTTTCGAGGGCGTAGTGCCGGTAAGTGGGTGGAAGGTTGGCTTGGGCTAGGAGTGTTCAGACCATGTTGTTAATGGTGCGGATTTTACGTTCCGCTTTACCATTCTGGGACGAGGTGTAGGGACATGACAGACGGAAAGTCATGCCATGTTGGTCGAAGAACTGTTGGAAGGAATTGTTTACGTATTCCTTGCCATTGTCACATTGGAGCTGTTTAATTCTTTTATTAAATTGTGTTAGAATTAATTTGTAAAAGTGATTAAAGATTGAGTAAACTTGAGACTTTCTACTTAGGGGGAAAGTCCATAAAAAATTGGAAAAGTCGTCAAGAAATAGAATATAATAGCGGTGACCCCCGGAACTCAAAATCGGTGAGGTCCAGAGATCACTATGAATAATGTCAAAAGGTAATAAAGTGCGATTACATGAATTAATAAAAGGAAGTTTAACAGTCTTTCCGAAAACACAAGGTTCACAAATACGTTTATTAAACTTAGAAAACGAAATAAAAGACGACTTCTTGAGAGAATGCAAAGGACTTGAGCTCGGGTGACCAAGACGTTGATGCCACAGTGTCTGGGAGATAGCCACATTTTCCGAATGAGGTTTAATTTTGGAGAGCATGTGTGGCGTCAGCAGGTACAGATCACCGGTACTGTTGCATCGTAGGATATGGGTCCGAGTCTTGAAGTCCTTCACAGAAAAACCGAAAGGGTCAAATTCAATTGAAATCCAGTTATCCGTAGTTAGGCGTCTAACAGATAAAAGATTGCGAAGTAAGTTAGGTGTGTATAGGACATTGGTGAGTTTTAATGGTGGGAAAGGTGGTTTTAAGGTTTGGGTGCCATGTCCAAGAACGGGTATGGTCGAACCATTGCCAACGATTATGTTTCGATTATTGCAATTATTAAAATAAGACGAGAAGTTACCTGGCTGATTCGTCATGTGTGTTGTTGCTCCACTGTCCATAGCCCAGGGTGAATCCGGTGGGTTGAGAGACATCGTGTAAAGGGCTTGCTCGATGTCGGTGGGCGCGTATCCAGCAACATAAGACTGATTTGGGCGTTGACCAAGAATTCCCGGGGCTTGATTACCTGTGGGCCGAGAGGAGGTGGGATAAGGACATGGAGGCTGAACTGTCCATTGTGTATTTTGTGATGGGGGACCCCATGTTGGTTGAAAAACCCAGCGACCGGTTACAGGTGTTTGTGGAGCATGTGTAGAGAAAGAGTCTCCCCGGTTCGGAGATCCGCGTCCTCCATAGCGGCCTCGGCCACGTCCCCGGCTCCTGCCACGGTCGCGACCACGGTCCGACGTACCGTCGGTGTTACGTAGGTCGTTCCGGGTGTTGTTGGTTGGGGCATCAGTTTTAGTGGTAGTGGCGTTGAGAGCCGTGTGCGTGTTTTGAGAGGCATGAAGAGACATGTTCGTTTTTCGGTCATACTCACGCATGAGTTTGGACCGTGCCTCGTGGAACGTGGGTAACGGTTTAAGGTTTGAGATGAGCATGGTGATCCCTTCATATTGTTCATTCAGCTCGGTGACAAGTTGTTGTACCATCTTCTCGTCGGTTAGGGGTGCTTCGACATTGGCGAGTTGGTCGGAGAGTACTTTGATCTCATGGCAGTAGGCTGCCATATTGTCAAAGTTATCCAAGCGGGTGTTGTTTAGCTTCTGGGTAAGGTAGATGCACCTGGAGGACTTGTTGTCTTGAAACAAGGTTTCAAGGGTCGTCCAGGCTTCGTGGGCGGTTGTGTCAGGCTTGAGGATGGTGTTGAGGAGATCCATGGAGATGGTGCCATATATCCACTGGAGAACTATGGCATCAAGGCGATCCCATAGGTCATCGGGTTTAGGTGCTTCGGTGGGTTTAGTTGCTTCGGTGGAAGAGGAGGCGGGTGGTGGTTGTGTGGGGCGGGGAAGGAGATGATCGTAAACCTGATAAGCACGGCAATGGATTTTGAACAAGACGGACCAAGATGTGTATTGTCCGGTTTCATTGTCGAGGGTAATCGGGACAAGGGTTTTGATGTTGGAAACGGTAATTGCGGGGTGTAATTTTGATTCCATTAATTCGAGAATCGGGTGGGAGATGAAAAGAGGTGGTCGCAGATCGAGAATCGGGCTGAGAACTGCCGATTGTTAGAGGAGGAGAGGTAGGGCCGGCTGGCTGCGTGATACCATATAAGAGAATAAGAGAATGTAAATTGTTGTCCCTTTCATTGATGTTTACATCCCTATATATACAAGAGATATCCCGATATATTTGGGATTTGAATCAATATCAATCTCATCTAAACAAAGCTAACCAATCAATCAATGGTTCTAAATAAGCACATGATTATATAATATAATTATATACAACTTATATGCATGCTATCACTAACTTTTTATAAAAATATTTTTTTAATGACCCCTTGAGGGCTGTTTTTGTGCTTAAGTGGTGATATCTTAACCATCAATCATTAACCACCGAAGACACTTTAACATAAAGTGTTATCATTTAATGAATAAAACATAAACATAGTGATGAACTCAAATCTTATGGCATTTTCTCAAAGTTAGTATTGATTTTGACAGGTTTTTGATGTTTTTGTAATGTGGAGTGATGGACTCAAAGCTGGGGTTTTGAGTTCTGAGGATGTTAAAATGTTGAAAAGAAATCTTGAAGAAAAGAGCACGGAGGTGCTTCCAACTGCGCGAGATAAATGGGTTTCATTACATTCGTCATTTGGGCTCGTTTGTTGGTGTGATGATGAAAAGCTTGCTGATGAATTTGAGAAGTTGAATAATATTAATTTTTATCGTTTATGTGAACTTACTGATGAAGAACGGAACATGCTTGAAGTGAAAGTTTCTTTCCTTATGAAAAATCTTGGAATTCCTGCTCTTTCGGAGGTTGTTACTCGTGAAGCAATATATTATGGGCCAGTTGACAATAGCTATAAAACTTCATTGGTGAACTGGGTTCTTCCTTATGCTCAACGTTACATCTCTAACACGTATCCTGAAAGCTATCATCAACTGAAGGTGGCTGGATTTGAACAAATAAATCGACTGCAGATTGTTGTAGTTGAAATGTTGTATTATAAGAATGTTATAAAGAGGCCAAAGTTGGTGTCAAAGAAGAGACATGATTGTATCTGCCTTCTTCAGGTATCATACATATTACATGTTACTGTAGTAGTTGTAGTAAACAGTGGTTAAACCTTTCAAATATAAATTTCAAGTTTGAACTCAACTGTTTCTGTATTGATATATACAGGAAGAGATCTTGTATGCAACGTGTAACTCGGATTCTCATTCCATATTTATGGAGCTTTCTCGTTTTCTGATCAACGGTGATCCGGAACTCCACTTGGCAAATTTTCTCCACATGATTACAACTATGACTGAGTCTGGCTCCACTCAGGAACAAATAGAAACTTTTGTGTTAAATAGCCAAAAGGTGCCAAAACTGTCTGATGAAGAACCAGTCTGGTCAATTCAATCTATGGGTGTCATGTCATTGAATACGGTGGCACCAGCTTCAAAACATGACACTAAAAGAACCCGTAAGCGCAGTTCATCATCTAAAAGTAACAAAAACCGGCCACCTGCCCCTGTTTCCATTTCCTCGCGTGTGAATGATTCAAAGGTGCAAGATGTCATTAAGCAAGTTGATCTAAATGCACCAGCTTCAAAACATGACACTAAAAGAACCCGTAAGCGCAGTTCATCATCTAAAAGTAACAAAAACCGGCCACCTGCCCCTGTTTCCATTTCCTCGCGTGTGAATGATTCAAAGGTGCAAGATGTCATTAAGCAAGTTGATCTAAATGCACCAGCTTCAAAACATGACACTAAAAGAACCCGTAAGCGCAGTTCATCATCTAAAAGTAACAAAAATCGGCCACCTGCCCCTGTTTCCATTTCCTCGCGTGTGAATGATTCAAAGGTGCAAGATGTCATTAAGCAAGTTGATCTAAATGCACCAGCTTCAAAACATGACACTAAAAGAACCCGTAAGCGCAGTTCATCATCTAAAAGTAACAAAAACCGGCCACCTGCCCCTGTTTCCATTTCCTCGCGTGTGAATGATTCAAAGGTGCAATATGTCATTAAGCAAGTTGATCTAAATGCAACAACTACTTGCGAAGCAGAAATTCTAGGTACTTCTAGAAGTTTGGTGGAACCAACGCGGGTTGACTTGGTCAATGTTGACCATGGTGTGGTTGACCAAGATAGCTCTTTGGGTCGTGGGGGAATCTGCGCGGTTGACATGGTCAATGTTGAACATGGTTTGGTTGACCAAGATGGTTCATTGGGTCATGGAGGAACAAGCACGGTTGACATGGCCAATGTTGAACATGGTTCGATTGACCAAGGTGGTTCTTTGGGTTTTAGTCAGAAGCACCAGCTTCAGCATGGCCCGGTCAATATGGAACAGGTGTCACTCACAGGCAGACGGGGTGAGGAACTGGCGTTTAACTACTATAAAAACAAGGGTATCAAAATTGTAAAATGGGTAAATGAAGCTCGTGAAACAGGGCTTCCATATGACATTAAAGTTTGTGAT
The DNA here is from genome assembly GCF_021521415.1 of Bidens hawaiensis. Taxonomy (NCBI): domain Eukaryota; kingdom Viridiplantae; phylum Streptophyta; class Magnoliopsida; order Asterales; family Asteraceae; genus Bidens; species Bidens hawaiensis. The sequence goes on along the minus strand of NW_027492108.1, from coordinate 272,840 downwards.
GATGAAAACCGAAAGGAATACATTGAAGTCAAAACAACCAATTCTAAAAGGAAGGACTGGTTTGAGATATCAGTTAATGAGTGGCAGTTTGCAGTTAAGAAAGGTGAATCTTTCAGCATAGCTCGTGTAGTTTTGTTGGGCGATAAACAGGCTCGAGTCACGGTATTCAAGAATCCGGCTAGGCTTTGTCAGCTCGGTCAACTGAAACTTGCTGTTTTGATGTCGGAGAAGCAGAAGGATGAGTTTGTTCTATGTTGATATTTATATTAGCTTTATGTTTTTGCATATCTCGTGTATCAAATGTGTTTATATATCTATGATGATGCCTGGTTGTCTTGTTTTGTACACGATGATGTTTAACCGTCAGGATTGATTCGAAACAATGTTTATGGTTTTGTCTTGTCTTTTCTCAGCTATGTTTCTGTCGACGGTTTTCTGTTTATATTAGAAGTTAGTTTGGTTCGTTTACTTGTTAAAAGACCGTTGGCAGAGGTTTTCCAAAATGTTATTTTTTTTTATGTTTGATTGGTAAATATCAGTCAGTATATTTCAAGCCACAACTGCAAGTTTAAAATGATTCTTTTTGGGATTTTATAAATATTGGTTACTTACACTTGAGTTGAATCATGTTTCATGATGGCATTAACTCCGACTTGTTTGGCTGCTTGCCATCCGGCCTCATCGATAAGTTGTGGGATCTCACAGCCCAAACCCGGGTGTATTACTATTTCCACTTTACACGTTGGCTCTTCACCTAGTGCCCTAGTCTTAGTCATAAACCATGTGACGCAACGACGTGGCAATATCCGTATATCTTAAGAACCCCACCGGAGCGAACTTTATTACCTCCCTAAGAGGTGGTACGTGTCGTATACTCGTATTACTAAGCCGCACATTGTTTGCTATTAAGTGGCACGTCGATGTCACAACTTTGAATATTAATAACCTTGCCAAGCCATGACTAATTATGGCATTTGTTCGTGTATACTTCTATAGTTTTATCGGCAAGTGACTAGCATGCCATGGACATACATATGCTTTTGACTTTGGTCAACTTGCTTAGGTAGCGTTTGTATGAATGAATGGAATGCGAAATGTAATAAGTCATTCCAAATGAATGAATAAAGGCATCTTTTGTTAGCATGCATGAATGAAATGGATAAATCCATAAAGAATTGAACTCCTTTTTATTTTTAGGATTTTCATTATTTTGGATATGTGTGTTTTTTTTTCATTCTTTCAGAAAATGAAAAAGTCAAAAGAGTCAACAATTATTAATTATTTTTACTAATATAATTATTATATTTTTTATTATTGTATTTTAATTATAATTATATTATTATTTTATAATTATTATATTATTATATAATTATCATTATTGATTTATAAATTATAATATAACTATTCTTATATTAAAACTATTATCAATATTATTTTAATTTGACGAGTTAATATTTTACAACGTGCATATGTGATTCAACGTTGTTATGATTATTTTATTCAGTTTAACGATCTATTTGTAGCATGAGGGTCCTAAAAATTAGTTATTATGAATATTCATATTATTATTAATATTATTTATTTTTATTATCATTGTTATTACTAATACTAATAATAATAATAAAGTGATGAATCATTACATTCATACATGGTAACCAAACATGATAATGAAATGGTAATAATCGATTTTATTCAATTATTCTTTTGTTCATTCCATTACCATGTCCATTCCATTTCTACAACTATTCCATTACCTCATATCAAACATACCATATGCTTCAATGATTCAACCGACTTATTAGGTCTCATATATATTGCCATTTAATGACTCTCAAGGCTAAATAATGTGAATTTTATGTCAAAATATATATGCCGGTATCGACACACAATCATGAAACTTAAACACGACTATCGTAACCATGTCTTTTTTTAACAAGAATTTCCAGATTGTATACGATAAGCGTATAGCCTAATTTATAACCTACGGGATCTGAACCCCCAACGTTTTGTTTGCCGGAGGTAAAGAACTTAAATATTTATCTAAACTAGTCAAACTAAGTTAATATGTTATAATAAATGGATTAAATGTGTCGTAACGGATTGACAACTATGAGAGATAAATTAAGTAATGCAATTAAGATTAGCATTTTACATAACAAACTAAAGTTAAACGTTTAATTTATTAATTATAACATATAGATATTAAGATATTCAAACATCATGGATATCCTAAACATTAATTTCTCTAGGAGTTAGAATCTTAATGTTGACTAGGAATAAATGTTATATATTAATAATACAATTAATACAGTTATAGTTAATAAATTGAACATTGCATGCTTAATTTTATTTTTTTTAGATAATATTTTCAACGCTACTAATTTTATTTTAATTCAACATTTGAATACAACTATCAAACATGTCTATTGGTATTAAATACTCATGAGAAATTGATTCTTTTTTAATATTATTCGAATTGTGTTACGTGAATACATAAATACATGTTCAATTATCATAAATACACATTTACACACACATGTACTATATGCATCGTGTATATATATGTATATGTATTTGTATCTATGCATATGCTTGTTATTTAGAAATGTATTTCACAATGAGAAATCTTTGTCTTGATTTCTGTATATTTGTTGTTGAATCTTGTTAACTATTCTACAGTTGATGGCTGCTTTGTGGTAAAGGGTTATGATGTACACATGTTAACCGGAATCCAATACGACAATGTGATGGTTCATTGTAAATCGAGGGAAGACGATCTCGGAGTTCATGTACTTAATTTTTCAAACTTGGAATATACTTTTTCATTTTTGAGAATTTTTAGAAAGCACCATGTTTCACTGTGACTTTTGGCGCAGAGAATCCATTGATCATCAATCATTTCAGGTGTTCAACCGCACCATGTTTAGGGCATGCTATCAAGGTTTTCATGATGGTAATGTGTGCCATTGGGGGATCAAGGCTGACGGTTTTTATTTCTTTGATAATCACGCTCGATTATGGATTAAACAATATGATTGGATACATTCTAAATCGCCTAAACAACTTGTAGATGAGCATGAGCCTACACTCGGTTATTAGTTATTTTTTATGTTCTTTATAAATTTGACTAGGTTATAAACATGTGTACCACACAGGGTTGGGTACAAAAAAAAGTTGATTTTAAGAAAATTTAATAATAAATAATACATATTATATTTGAATACTTATATTTGCAATTTATGCTTTAACTAGAAAGATCACCCCGCGCGCTGCAGCGGATTTATGATCGATAACTCGACCAACCAGTTAGTCGACTTTTGACTAAACGTGCGTTGTGTCAGGCCCGGAACAGGTAAGGCAGTAGAACCATATAAGTTTGGAAAATAATCCAATGACATATGACAACTTTGTAAGTCAAACAACCAGTTAATAAAAAGATCCAAATACAAATGACAATTTCGACTTTGAAAAACCATGTCAGTTACCAAAGGATCCAGTTACATATGACTATATTGACTCTGAAAGTCAAGCGATCAGTTTACAAAAGGACACAATTACATATGACAATTTTGACTTTGAAAGTCAAACTAACCCCTTTGATGTGAGATTGGGCACGTTAAAGAAGGATCAGTTTTCTTGTTCCAATTCATGTGTACGCTTGAGCCCTTTGGTATGAAGTCTTCAGGTTCGTACTATAAGTTCTGATACCTGTGCAAATTACCATGTCCGTCACTTGTCGGTACACTTTAATACTATTAATTTTATTAAAAAAATGTCTATATCTAACCTTGGTGCAAAGCTGTTGAGTCAATTTATATTCCTACATGTTATTCGATTCGATCTCAGAGCACTTCCTTAATAATGCAAGCATGACCCTTCTGGTAGTAGTCTCAAGTTCTGATACCTGTGTTTCCTCGCCAATTATCACTACACAATAATAATATTATTTTTCTAAAAATTGACATGTGTACGGGTGTATCTCACCTTAGTGCAAAGATTTTGAGGCTATGCTAAAGTAACCAAAAAGAGATGCAAGAACATATTCCGGTATAGCTTATCACAATCACATCTCTATGTGCTTCATGTATTTAAAATATTTAAATTAAATTCTACAAAAATTATGCAGACAAACATCAAAGAACAAATCCAAAAAAAGCAATAGCTTCATGACAGAAAACAAACCATCAAATTAGAAGCAGTGATTGCCTGGGGACGAAGCCTCACGAATTCATTGCAAGCAAAACAATGAGAGCTGCAAGGTTAACAAAATCGAAACAACAAAGTTAAAATCAATCTGGTGAAACACCGTAATAGAGTATCTACACTCACAGCCACTCTTTCAAAAGGTAAGTAGCGCGGCCGTTGAACAATCATGGCTGGCAAAACACAATAAAGATAACTTGAATGGAGATAGGGACTGTGAAGAGGATGTCGTAGGCAACTCTAGCGTTTATTTGGGCGGTTTTGTTCTCTGCCATTTATCAACTATAAACACCCCATTGGAGGCCGCCAAAATGGTAAGACCCATTCACGTTGATGTCACATAGAGGTGCTTATGACATCCTTAAGGGTTGTTTTTATGCTTAAGCAGTGACAAATTAACCATCAATTATCAACTTGCCAAAACTCTTAACCATTAAGCAACACTGTTTAAAGCATGAAAACATCTATTACTTTGGACGTTTGAGAATTTTATTTATTACTTGCGACGTTTGAATATTTTTTTTACTTTTGATGTTCGAGACAAAGTTTTGAAAATAGGGACGTCCAATGTAAAAAAATTGAAGTTTAGGTACCGAGTCTGTAAGTTTTGCCAATTTACCGGGACGGTTACAGTAGTTTACTTTAAATAATAAGTGTGCCATATATTATTGCAGAAGTTTTCTCAATGGCATTGTTTCATTTCTGATCTTGACAGGTTTTTGATGTTTTTGTAATGTGGAGTGATGGACTCAAATCTGGGGCTTTGAGTTTTGAGGATGTTAAAATGTTGAAAAAAAGTCTTGAAGAAAAGAACACGATGGTGCTTCCGACCGCAGTACAAGATAAATGGGTTTCATTACATTCGTCATTTGGGCTCGTTTGTTGGTGCGATGATGCAAAGCTTGCTGATGAATTTGAGGAGTTGAATAATATTAATTTTTTCCGTTTATGTGACCTAACTGATGAAGAAAAGAAGATGCTTGAAGTGAATGCTTCTTTTCTTATGAAAAATATTGGAATTCCCGCTCTTTCAGAGGTAGTCACTTTTCTCATGTCATTTCTAGTTTAGGTTATCAATGAATTAATATCGTTTATGTTTTATCTCTGTCAAATGGGTCAAAAGCATCCCAAAGAAATAACATGGGTTTGTTTTAAACAACCATTAGTAACAAGAAAACACGTGCACTCGCCAAAGTTGATTTTACGTGGATAGTGTAGATGTTATGAGGTTTAAACGACTTATGATCTATTGCAGGTTGTTACTCGTAAAGCAATATATTATGGGGCAATAGACAATGACTATGAAACTTCATTGGTGAACTGGGTTCTTCCTTATGCTCAACGTTACATCTCCAACACGTATCCTGAAATTTATCATCAACTCAAGATGGCTGGATTTGAAAAAATAAATCGACTGCAGATTGTTGTAGTTGAAATGCTGTATTATAAGAATGTTATAAGGGCATCAAACTTGGTATCAAATAAGAGACATGAAAGTATCTGCCTTCTTCAGGTATCATACTTTTTACATATGCATTTCAAATGTAAATTTCAAGTAATTTGACCTGATCCGTTTCTGTATTGGTGCTTACAGGATGAGATCTTGTATGCAACATGTGACTCTGATTCTCATTTCATATTCATGGAGCTTTCTCGTTTTCTGATCAACGGTGATCCTGAACTTCACTTGGCAAATTTTCTTTGCTTAATTACAACTATGACTGAGTCAGGTTCCACAGAGGAACAAATAGAAACTTTTGTCTTAAATAGCCAAAAGGTGCCAAAACTATCAGATGAAGAAGCAGTATGGTCAATTCAATCTATTGATGTCATGTCATTGGATACGATGACATCAGCAACAAAATGTGGCACTAAAAGAATCTTTAGGCCCAGTTCATCATCTGAAAGTACTAGAAACTGGCCACCGGCTAGTTGGCAAACCGCTCCTAACGCGGTTGACTTGGTCAAAGTTGAACCAGGCTTGATGGACCAAGATGGTTCCTTGGGTCATGTGGGAACCAACACGGTTTACATGGCTGGTATTGACCAAGATGGTTCATTGGGTTTTGGCCAGAAGGACCAGCTTTCGCATGGCCTGATCAATGCGGAACAAGCGTTACATACAGGAAAACAGGGTGAGGAGTTGGCGTTTAACTACTATAAAAATAAGGGTATGAAAGTTGTGAAATGGGTAAATGAGGCCAGTGAATCTGGGTTACCATATGATATTGAAGTTTGTGATGATGAAAACCGAAAGGAATATATTGAGGTCAAAACAACCGATTCTGAAAGAAAGGACTGGTTTGAGATATCGGTTAATGAGTGGCAGTTTGCAGTTAAGAAAGGTGAATCTTTCAGCATAGCTCGTGTAGTTTTGTTAGGTGATAAACAGGCTCGAGTCACTGTATTTAAGAATCCGGCTAGGCTTTGCCGTCTCGGTCAACTGAAACTGGCTGTTTTGATGTCGGAGAAGCAGAAGGATGAGTTTGATCTGTGTTGACTTTGTGTATCAAATGTGTTATCTATGATGCTTGGAAGTGTTGTTTTGTACATAAGGATGTTTAACTAGTAGAATTGGTTTGAGACAATTTCTATGGCTTGGTCACTTGCTGTCCTTTGAACTATGTTTAAATATTCTGTTTGTTTATATCAAAAGTATTGTTGCAGGTTGGGACTGGTTTGAGTTAGTTTGGTTCGTTCACTTGTCAACAGACCGTTGGTCGGTGCACAGATCGTGGTCCATCTAATAAAAAGACAATTATCTAACATGGATAGTCGATGGCAAGGATGGACCATGCATATACCGTGTCATATATGGAAAAATTAACTAAGCAAGCATCGTTAACCGGTCAAAACGAGTTTGATTAAAGTAGGTGAAGAAACACTAAGTGACCCGGTGCAGATTATAGATAATCTGGGGGTTAAGTAATGTTTCCCACGAGAATGAGATCTAGCTGAGAAGGTTGTTCTTCAGGAGACCTGCAAAACAAACACCGTAAGCTCGTCACTGAGAAGGGGGGGTTCCTCCTTGTGACCACCCTCCGGCGTGAGAATCAGACTAGGTTGCTCTGAATATGTGTATATTAAAAGATTGCTAGATAACTGGATAGCAGATGATCTTACCATTCCAAGATGTTGGAGTATTTATAGCCGAAGGTAGGTTTCCTAGAAGGTACAGCCGGCTGAATAGTATTCCTGTTCTACCAACAGTGGACTATGCACAGGCCATACTGGTTGGTGGATAGGTTACGGCCAACAGTAACCATGTCGGCTGCACTATTCCTCCAACTGTAGGTTATGCACGTCCTATGTACTGTGGATTATACGCAGGCCATGCTGGTTGGTGAATAGGTTACGGCCAACAGTAACACTATTTCACCAACTGTAGGCTGGGCACGTCCTGCAGTAAGGGTTGGTGAGTAGGCAGCGGCTAATAGTGACAAACAGTACTAGAGGGTGCTCCTCCTCGTACTGTTGTCGGTGAGCTGTCACCCTGTGATTGGCTCATGGGCTGTTCTGATCAGATTGTCTGTCCTATCCATACCTTGGTAGGTATAGTACAGATCTTTCAGAATCATACGGACTGGCTCACTTTGGTGGGATTGTTCCCGCCTTGCTCATTCCTTCATGTGACTACTGAAGTATCTATTGTCTTGTGCGTGTAGCCCCGCTGTCTGCGGGTAGCCTTCCCTGATGGCTTGTATCCGCAACTGCGGGAACAGGCGGGGTACTTCACCATTGGGAGGCTTTCCCTGCGTGTACAGCTTGCGTACTGCGCGTAAGGTTCTATGAGCATGGTGGGTCCTGCGGAAGCAGATGGCCTTTGCGCAGACGTCCCTGTTTAAGGTGAGTCATGCGGGACCAACTGAGCTCTGCTGGGACCTACCTCTTCAAGTCCCCCTAGTCCAATGTTCTTCTCATGAATGTTTAATAAAGTGAGGTGAACTTTTGGACTTTAAGCAAGGGGTTTTGAAAAGGATTTTTAGTTTTGAGGTTCTCCGTGGGGATTCTTCCTGCGGGTTTCCTAATGTCACTGCAAAAATTCCCGATTTTTTTGCTTGATCTTTGGGTATGATGCGGGTAGGTATGTAACCTTCTCGCAAGGCAGGAACGTTGAGTCTTACTTGTATATAGTCTCCATGAGGTTCTGGTGGTTTTCTACATAGTGATCAATTATGCTAAGACCACCAATTCCATTACGGAGTTTCAAACAATATAATTCTCGACGTTCCCGTTATGCGGGGATATTATTCCTCTATCCGCAAGCATTGCCTAGAAGATCCTTCTTGGTTTCAATTCTTTGCGGGTGCTAGGTATGTGAAGGGTTTTGCCTTAACACTGTACCCACACCTGTCTTATAGTTATTTGATTGCCAAGGTATTCTTGGCTTCGATTCCCTGCGGGTGCTAGGTATGTGAAGGGTTTTCCCTTAACACTGTACCCGCCTCCGGCTTATGGTTACTTGGTTGCCAAGGTATTCTTGGATTCAATTCCCTGCGGGTGCTAGGTATGTGAAGGATTTTGCCTTAACACTGTACCCGCATCCGGCTTATGGTTACTTGGTTGCCAAGGTAAGGGGTGTTTTCCCGCTTACTTTTGAATCTTTTTTGAATTTTGAATTTCAAAATTCGAAGAGTTGGTAGAAAGATAGGAACAGTCCAAACGTCTGAAACGTCGTGCGACGGTTTCTTCTGACTGTGTCAGGACGTGCAGGAAGTTATGGTGACGTGACATTATATGGTCATTCCAGTCTCTTTTTCAGGCGCGTGGGCGCGATTTTTCGGGCGCGTGGCCGCGAAATTACTGGCACACGTCCTGTCAACAGCTGTTGCCAGCCTGCTTTTTGCCACGTGTCATAGTTTCATTGCACCCTCAATTTCTCTCTCCTCCGCATTAAATTCACCGCATTAATTGCGATTAGTATATAAAGGGGGAGAGGCCTCTTTGTAATCCACACTTTCACCTCTCTTCTTCTTCTTAGTGATTTCCGGCAAATACTCCCCTTTTCAGGCAAGCATTTTCCCGAAATCACTTTCTTCTTTCTGCAAAATGTCTTCTCGTGATGCTGAAGCTGTAGCCGACGATAGGAGTACTGCTGGCGAGTGCCAGTGTGCTCTACCTGTCGATCAGTACCAGTACATCGTCAGGAAGTTCATGCTTGAGTCTCTCGAGCCTGAGTTTCCTGAATCCCACCAGACTGTGTACGATGCCCCCAGTGGCAAGATCGGGGTATATGCTGCATTCTTTGTTTATGGGAACCTTAGGTTTCCATTGACAAAGTTTGTGTACCGTGTCCTGGAGAGGCACGGTGTGCACCTGACCGAGGTGCATCCGATGGCGATTGCCAAGGTCCGGCACTTCGAGTGGGTGTGCCGGATTCTGGGTATTGAGCCCTACGTGGACCGCCTGATGACCTTCTATACTTGGAGGTGCGTCCAGGGGTGGTACACCCTGACAACCCGTATTAAGGGTTTGAAGATCTGCGTGACCGAGCGCAGTCTCCGATCGTGGAAGCGGGAGTTCTTCTACGTCTCTGCCCGCACCATCCCCATTGCTATGAAGTTCAAGAAGGGTCAAGCGCTTCCGAGCCTTCACGCTTCCAGCTACCAGGAGGCGGAATGGTTCGCGAAGATATCCCGGGTCCAATCTCCGGTTTACCGGTTTGCGGAGTCCGGGATGGTGCTGCTGGGGATGAGCCGGGTATGGAAGGAGGCGTCTCGGTTTCCTATCCTTCTCGAATACGGTTTGAACTCTATTCCTTATGGTATGTCTTGTCTTTTTTACTGATATTAGTTTATTTTCTAACTGTTTCTTTTCTTTCAGAGGGGAATAATTTGGAGTCGCTCCTGTTCCCGCGGGAAGCTGACAGTCCCGTGCGGGTGGGCACTCGTGCTCTGGACGACAATGAGTTGTCCATCCTGGAGCAAACGGCGGATAGGTTTGTGGAGGTCTATCCGCCGGGCCAAGAGATCCTGAGCCACCGGCGGCCAAGTAAGGAGATATTCTATCCTCAACCCCTCAATGCTATACCCGCTGCTGGAAATCCTTACATCCTGTCTTCTTCTGAGGAATCCGCAGATGGTCCTCCCCTTGTGCGGAAGAAGAAGGCTGCCGGAGGGAAGGGAAAGGAGAAGGTGGCCTCCACGGCTGATCCGGTGCTTCTATCTGACACCGAGTCAGATAATGAAGAGGTGGCGGGGAACCCTGGTGGTGAGAAGACCACTGCTCCGGAGGCTACGGCTGTTACCTCCGAAGCACCAATGACGACGACGGTGACCGGCGTCAAGAGACCGGCCCCATCGGGCTTGTCCCCGCCCCTTCGTACATTCAGGCTCAAGAAAACCCGTAAGTACAAATATTCTTTTTGTAGATTTATCATACTTCATAGATTAACACTTATCTTCTTGTGCAGGCGTGGATGTTGACGCATTCCAGGGTGAAGTACCGGGTAGTACCTCTCCGCCGATGACGGTAGGCTCGGTCAGCCTACCTGAGGCGTCGACCCAGGCACCTTCGCCTGCTTCCGCTGGTCCAGTTGCTCAATCTTTTGAGCCAACTGTTCCAGCCGAGATGACGTCACCGCCGGCGGTGAGTGCAATTTTTACAGCATCGTTCACCGAGCCGGCGGTTACTGTTGCTGCTGACTCTTCGGCGGCGTCTGCGGCGGACACCATGCCTCCGCCATTGACTGCGGCGGAAACCATGCCGGCTCCGCCACCGGCCTCGTCGGCTGGACCTTCAGGTACGCGCGGGACTTCTCGCCGATCTTTGCTACCTTCCCATCTGCCTGACCTGTTGGATGGATTTCCCTTAGGTTTAGGTGATGGGTTCGGTGGCTATCGGCCTGTGATCGACCCTACAGGTGCGTAGGGTTCTTTTGTCCTTTATGTTATTTTTATCATCTTTTCCTAACTGCTTTGTTTCTTTTGCAGTGTCGGATTCCAATGAAGTGTATGTTCCAAGATGGAACATACGCCGAGGAACAACCCTTCGTACCCCTGTGGAGTGCGTGGACTGGGCTCGCCACGCTGCTCCTCACGGTGCGTTGGGGGAAGCCATGGCTAGCTACCAGGAGGGTAGGCTAACCAATGAGCTTCGGGTTCTCCAGGCCCGGATGCAGCCGCGCGTCGAGCTGCTTTGTCGTGAAAACGACAAGTTGAAAGCAGCTCGCGCCAAGGAAGTATCTCAAGCGCGGGCTCTTCGGGAGGAGAACCAAATGTTGGCCGCATCTGCTGCGGAGAAGGAGAAGGCCTTCAAGGCCCTCGAGGTTGAGGTTCAAGCGCGACTCGAGGTCCGCTCCAAGGCTGCCCAAGCTGTTAACGAACAGCTTCGGCTGGCTAAGGAGACTGCGAGGAACGCAACTGAGAGGGCCACCAAGGCTGAAGCCGTTGCTGAGCCTTTACGCGTGGAGAACGAGGAGCTCAAGGCTAAATTAGAGGCTCTCCAACGTGCTCATGATGCCTTGGCAATGGAAGATGCCAAGAAACTCCAGGAGATCCTGGACCAGAGGGGCGTGCTTGATCACACCGAGCGGAAGCTTAAGGGCGTTGAAGAGGCTGCTGCAAAGGAAGTGCTACTTGCCAACCTTAACAAAAGCGAAGCCGAACGCGCCTGCACCCAAGCCCTGGTTGCCAAGGAATGGCTTCTTCGAGAAGCGTTGCCTCAGGTATTTTATCTTTACGTCTTTACGCTTTCCTTTGTACATAGAAAAGGTGTTTGACACTTGTATTTTCTTTGTAGGTTGTGCATCGGGTCTTCTCAGAGACATCCTACGACGATGCTATGAGCGCAGCCCTCAACGCTTCTCACGAGGATGGGGAACGGGCTGGCTTTCTGCTTGGTCTAGGGTTCGTTGAGAAAGGCTTCCCGCCTTCCAACTTCCCTTTGTACAATGTTGACACTGAAGCCATATATGACCAAGCAGTAAATCAATATGCTGCCTTCCCGCATCCAGTGGTGGAGAAGGTAAATGAAATTGCTGCTGCTGATGATGGGCTTGCTGTCCTTAGAGCTTTCCTTGAACCGTCACCCTCTGCCGATGGTGCGGGTCCAAGTGGGAGTGGTCCTGAAGCATGATCCAAAAGATCCCTTTCCGCCACTAGCGTAGATATTTGCTCTTGTACTTTTGTATGCGGGTATATACCCAGCAATGTTTGTAATTTTCAACTTGATGAAATAAAGAATGTGTTTTGTCCTTTTCTTTGTTTATTTTACGCATGTTTACACTTGGCAATTTCTTTAATACTTAGATAAGTTAACTTTTTGACATGGTAAATTATAAGTTTATTTTTGCTTCCTCTTTCATGATTGTGCGGGTAGGACCGTCACTTGCACTTAGTAGGATGGCTAAACTTACATTTATCCTGCGTGGAAGTTTTCCTTATCTTTTCCCTGAAATTTTCCAAGTTTTCAGAATAAGTTAACCTTTGAACGTGGTAGATGATAGGTTGAAGTTTTGCTTCTTGTTTGTGATTGTGCGGGTAAGACCGTCACTTGCACTTACAAGGATGGCTAAACTTTACTTACATCTGACCTGCGTGTAGCTTTTCCTTAGAACTTTTTAACATTTTTAGCGTTGTGTTTATGCGGGTTTTGCCGCCTTCCACACGCAACTACTTACTTCTTCTCGCATTGGTGCGGTGAATACCGGCACATGGGAAGTTCATAAGTTAAAGGTAAGGCTATCAACACATTGTGTAAGGAGAATCATTTCCATTAGAAGTGGCTCTAGGCCTTTTCTTTACAAGTTTGGAATTGATCTACATATAACATTTGCGTAATTGAGCTCCATTCCATGTTCTTGGGATAGGAGTGCCATCGAGCCTTTCAAGCCGGTATGCGCCTTTTCCCAGGACTTCTTTGATAATGTATGGCCCTTCCCAGACCGGGGCCAGCTTTCCTGGGCGCTCTTGGTTTGAAGCCTCGTTGTTACGCAGTATGTAGTCTCCTTCGTTGAAGTTGCAGAGTTTTACCCGCGTGTTGTAGTACTTTTGCATTTGTCGTTTGTAATTTTCTTCACGCACTGCGGCTAAGTCTCTGCGTTCCTCGGTTAGCATGAGGTCTAACCGTCTTTCTGCATCATTGTCTTCTGGCTGGATCAAGACCCTTGGTGAGGGTAAACCAATCTCGACTGGGATCATGGCTTCAGTGCCATAAGTGAGACTGAACGGGGTTTCCCCCGTACTGGCCTTTTTCAGCGTTCTGTTTGCCCAAAGGACGTGCGGGAGCTCGTCCACCCAGCCGGATCTGTGTTTCAAGAGTCTTTTCTTTATGCCATCGACGATGCTCTTGTTTGCTCTTTCCACCTCACCATTACCTTGCGGGTGTGCCACTGAGGTAAAGGTGTGGGTGATTTGAAGTTCTTTCAGCCACTGCTGTAGCTTCTTGTCAGCAAAGTTGGTGCCGTTATCGCTCACCAGATTCTGTGGAAGTCCAAAACGACAGATAATAAATTCTCAAATAAATTTTTTGATATGTTTTGCGGTTGTTTGGGCTAAGGGTTTTGCTTCTATCCACTTGGTGAAGTAATCGATGGCTACCACTAGGAACTGAACGTTTCCTGCTGCTGTGGGAAATGGGCCTGTCACATCGATGGCCCACTTCTGAAATGGCCACGAAGAAGTGACTGGAACAAGTTCGTTCTTTGGGCGATGCGTGTTGGGTGCGTAAAGCTGGCAAGACCTGCATTTTCTAGTGTATGCCAGTGCATCCATATGCATCCCTGGCCAAAAGTATCCCGCATTGTTCAGCTTAGCCACAACAGCGCGGGGACCTACGTGAACTCCACAGATGCCCTCGTGTACTTCCCTTAAGAGGTAGTCAGCATCTTGGTTGTTCACGCATCTTAAAAGTGGGCCAAGAAAGTTACGTCTGTAAAGGTTGTCATTGATGAGTTGATAATTCAGTGCTTTACAGCGTAGTTTTCTTGCCTGTGTTTTTGATTCTGGTAGCGTTCCTGCCGCAAGGTAATTTATTATTGGTGTCATCCATGTTTCTGTACCGGTTTGGATGACACAAATTTCCTTGTGCGGGACTGATGGTGCTTCGAGGAGTTCAATGCGGATGTCCTTTCCCAAGTGGGTAAAGGCTAGTGATGCAAGCTTGCTCAACGCATCCGCAGATTTGTTTTCGCTGCGCTTGACATGTATGACTTTACAATCATTAAAATCACGCATAAGGGTTTTTGTCTTGGCGAGGTACAGGGCCATTGTGTCGTTCACAGCCGTGTACGTCCCATTTATTTGGTTGGCCACCAGCATGGAATCCACGTGGGCTTCCAAGTTTTTCACTCCCATTTTACGCGCAATTCTCAATCCGGCCAAGAATGCTTCGTATTCGGCTTCGTTATTCGTACTTGGGAAATCCAACCGAATAGCGTAAGTATACTCTTGGCCCGCTGGGTTGGTTAATTTTAACCCTGCGCCTGAACCCTCGTTGTTGGCTGCTCCATCAGTGTAGAGTCGCCAGATATCGTTAATCTCCTGTGCTGGGGAGGGTTGAGCCTCCTCCTGGCACTCTTTCTCCCGCGTAGCGGGGACTTCTGCAATAAAATCGGCCAGGACCTGGCCTTTTATGGCTGGTCTTGGCTTGTACTTAATTGCATATTCTCCCAATTCAATTGCCCATTTGGCTAGACGTCCCGATAATTCGGGTTTGCCTAGAACGTTTGAGAGTTTGAAGTTGGTGAGAATGGTGATTGGGTGGCCCTGGAAATATCGTCTTAGCCTGCGTGAAGCGTGTATAAGTGCTAAGACTAATTTTTCGAGGGTAGAGTACTGGTTTCTACGTCTGTTAGTACACGGCTAACATAATAGATTGGCATCTGGATGCCTTTTCGTTCTGTTAGCAGTACTGCCCCGGTTGCTCTATCTGTTGCGGAAAGGTATAGGATTAACTCCTCTCCCGCTTGTGGTGCTGTAAGTGTTGGGAGTTCGATCAGGGGTGACCGAATCTCCTGAAAAGCTGCTTCCGCTTCTGGTGTCCAGCGGAAGTGCGTTTTCTTCAAGCAGTTTCTTAATGTTGACACGAAGGGAAACGACTTATCCGCATGGTTTGCCAAAAAGCGATTAAGTGCGACTAGTCGTCCATTCAGTGTCTGAGCCTGTTTGATGGTGGTAGGTGATTCCATTTTAACAATGGCTTCGACCTTTTCAGGGTTCGCTCTGAAGCCATCTTTAGTAACAATGACTCCCAAGAACTTCCCTTCTTCCATCCCAAATGAACACTTGCTCGGGTTGAGCTTCATGTTTATCTTTCTGAGCGTGTTGAAAGTTTCTTCAATGTCTTTCAACATCGCTCCTGGTTCGGGGCTTTTGATGACCAAATCATCCATATAGACTTCCAAGTTTCTCCCGATCTGGGCATGAAACTCTTTGTCCATCAGGCGTTGGTACGTGGACCCTGCGTTCTTAAGTCCGAAGGGCATCATTTTATAACAAAATGTACCATCGGGCGTCCGAAACGCGGTTTTGTCCTGGTCATCTACGGCCATGTGGATTTGATGGTACCCCGGGCCCTTATACGCATCCAAGAAGCATTTAAGGCGAAATGGTGCCAACGAATCCACTTTTAGATCAATTTCTGGTAACGGATAACAATCTTTGGGGCATGCTTTGTTCAAATCTTTGAAATCTATGCACATGCGCCATTGTTTGTCATTCTTCGGTACCATTACGGGATTTGCAACCCATGTTTGATATCTACTAACGCGTATGATGCCTGCGTCAAGGAGTTCCTTGACTTGGGTTCTACACGCGTTAGTTTGTTCAGGCCCCATTACTCTGCGCTTTTGTACAATTGGCGTAACAGCCGGATCGCACTTGAGCTTATGCTCCGCCTTACTTCGGGGTACACCAGTCATGTCAGCTGGTGTCCACGCAAAGATGTCAGCGTTTTTCTGCAGTAAGCGTTTGAGTAAGGTGCGGGTGGGATCAACGATTGTTGGTCCAATGGTAACGGCCTGGTTGGGGTATTTGCCATTGAAGGCCCATTTTTCCGGTTCGGTGATGGTTGGTTTGGCCATTTTTGGTTTGGGTTTAGATGAGACAGATGCGATGCATACCTGGGGAATGCCAGTGATCATCGCTATACCCTCAGCTGTTGGCCATCCCATCATGCCGTGGACCGAAGATACCACGGCGTTGAATCTTGCCATCCCGTCTCTTCCGAATAGGATGTCGTACGTGTGGTGTGGCTTTCTCATCACGACAAAATCCACGTCCTCTGTGCGTGAATGATTCCCATCGGTAAGAGTAACGGGGAAAGATAGGATACCCAGGGGGGTTTCTGTGCTGCCATCAAACCCTTCCATTGAAGCGTAGACCGTTTCCAAGCGTTCTTTGTCTTCATCATCCAGCTTGTCAAAGAACTGCCTGTACATCACCGTCGACGAAGCGCCGTTGTCAACAAGAGTGCGGGAAGTGATGTAATGCCCCAGCTGGCTTTTGATGACGATGGGGCCTTCTTTGCTGGGGCCTCCTGGCACTCGCGGGAAGCGCACCTCAGCTTCCTTCCACGCGCATGGTTCTGTTGCTCGTCTTTTTCTTCCTGCGACTTTGCCATGAACCATGTTGATGCTGATGTCGACGGGCTTTCGTCCGTTACCTCTGTACCGGTTGTCATTTCTTCCTCCCTTCCTGATTGATGCCACGAGATGTGCAAGTCTTCCATCCTTCACAAATGTCTCAACAATATCCTTCAGGGATGTGCACTCTTCAGTACCATGGCCCTTTGTCCCGTGGAAATCACAGGATTTGCTTTGATCCGCATTAGGTTTCTGCCGGATCAATGGGGCTTTTGGCCATGGCAATTTTTCCGTGGCAAATATCTCCGTGACGCTCTTTGTGAGTGGCGTCCACCGGTGTTTTCGGTTTGAAGGGTGTGTGTTGTCCCTTCCGCCAACAAGAGGGCGAGAGCTGGATGAGGTGTCAAAGTTTACCCTTGACTGCCAAATACCTAGCCGCCTCTTTTTGTTCTGCCGGGCGGTCCTAACGTTGTTTTCCCTTGTCCTCTGCGTGTAGAGGTGAGTACTCTGGGGAAGATCTCTTCCCAGCTGCTTCTCTGTCTCGGCAAAGCGCTTGGCTGCCGTCATGATGGCATCCCATGTAGATGGCATGCCGTCCTTACCCGTTAATGTGCGGATAAGCTCTGGGTACTCGGCGCCCTGGATGAAAGCGGCGCGAACGAGATCTTCGCTTACGTTACCCAGACTCAGTTTCTTGGAGTTGAAGCGGGTGATGAAGTCTAGTAAAGATTCATCCTCCTCTCTCACGCAGTTGAGGATCGTCCACTGCTCTTCAGTATACTTCCTCTGCTGGCTGAAGTGCTGGCTGAACTTATTCTGAAAGTCCGCCCAGTCATATATGTGGTGGACTGGTAAACGATCGAACCATACCCTGGCTGCTCCGACCAGAGTCATCTGGAACATGTAACACCACGTGGGCTCCGTCCAGTTACTGACGGTAGCCCCTGCAATGAACCTGTTCAAATGGTCGTCTGGGTCGGATAGACCATCATAAGTGCCAATGTTGGACATTTGTTTGGCACTTCTCGGGGCAATTGCTTCCGCAATGTCCCTTGCAAATTTTGACTTTCCTGCATTCGTAGCAGTTGGTCTAAAGGTTTTGGAGAAGTCACGCGGGTTTTTCTCCGCATTTGTTGGTTTAAAGGCTTCCCCAAAATTCCTTTTTGGCTGGGGGTCCGTTTCCTTACGCTTCCCTTTCGCCATATGGCGAGGGTTTGCGTCGGTGTCGGACTCCCCCTCGTCATCTGAGTACTCGCCCTCGCTGTTCATAATGAGGTGTTGGCGAGTACTGCCGAATTCGTCAGCCTGTTGAACTGAACGCAAACGTTCGTCTAATTCAGCTTGGAACTCTTTCTGACGTGCCTCGGCCCACGCCTTCACTTGATCTAGTGTTTGGCGAGGGACCCTCGTACGTTTTTCCAGCTGGGTATCGGTGAACCCCAGTGGAATATTTACTCCACTTGCCCCGGCTTGGGTAGTCGGGGTAGTGTTCGTAAGGATTGTATAACCGCCGGTGTTTCCCCCCGTTGCTGGGGTTGTTACCGGGGTTTCTTGGTTGGTTACTGGCCTTTGGACCGGAGTAACGTTAACCATTCTTCAGAAAATTCGAAAAAACTAAATTAATTCTAGCTTTTATGCACGGATGGCGCCAATGAAGAAACACTAAGTGACCCGGTGCAGATTATAGATAATCTGGGGGTTAAGTAATGTTTCCCACGAGAATGAGATCTAGCTGAGAAGGTTGTTCTTCAGGAGACCTGCAAAACAAACACCGTAAGCTCGTCACTGAGAAGGGGGGGTTCCTCCTTGTGACCACCCTCCGGCGTGAGAATCAGACTAGGTTGCTCTGAATATGTGTATATTAAGAGATTGCTAGATAACTGGATAGCAGATGATCTTACCATTCCAAGATGTTGGAGTATTTATAGCCGAAGGTAGGTTTCCTAGAAGGTACAGCCGGCTGAATAGTATTCCTGTTCTACCAACAGTGGACTATGCACAGGCCATACTGGTTGGTGGATAGGTTACGACCAACAGTAACCATGTCGGCTGCACTATTCCTCCAACTGTAGGTTATGCACGTCCTATGTACTGTGGATTATACGCAGGCCATGCTGGTTGGTGAATAGGTTACGGCCAACAGTAACACTATTTCACCAACTGTAGGCTGGGCACGTCCTGCAGTAAGGGTTGGTGAGTAGGCAGCGGCTAATAGTGACAAACAGTACTAGAGGGTGCTCCTCCTCGTACTGTTGTCGGTGAGCTGTCACCCTGTGATTGGCTCATGGGCTGTTCTGATCAGATTGTCTGTCCTATCCATACCTTGGTAGGTATAGTACAGATCTTTCAGAATCATACGGACTGGCTCACTTTGGTGGGATTGTTCCCGCCTTGCTCATTCCTTCATGTGACTACTGAAGTATCTATTGTCTTGTGCGTGTAGCCCCGCTGTCTGCGGGTAGCCTTCCCTGATGGCTTGTATCCGCAACTGCGGGAACAGGCGGGGTACTTCACCATTGGGAGGCTTTCCCTGCGTGTACAGCTTGCGTACTGCGCGTAAGGTTCTATGAGCATGGTGGGTCCTGCGGAAGCAGATGGCCTTTGCACAGACGTCCCTGTTTAAGGTGAGTCATGCGGGACCAACTGAGCTCTGCTGGGACCTACCTCTTCAGTAGGTCAACCATCATTCATAACTTTCGTTATGGTAGAACCACTAGACACTATTGGATAGAATCTACCTTAATATCTTGATAGTCAATCGTTTGGATGTCTAAAAAGAGTGCAATAGCCGGTTGGTTTTTACTAGAGGTATCAAAATGGTTGGGCTGGCTAACCCGTCCAAATTAGTTTGAATTAAAATAGGCCAATTATTAGTACTAGTCGAAACGGGCCAGTTCAAATTGGGTTACCCGCAACATTCGTTTTAAACAAATAGAACGGGCGATATTTGATTGTGAACATTATTTGCATAACCTCATATTAACCCTGTCCAATGGTTTGTCGTTCAATCGCAGAATAAAAAACTCGACTACTTTACACATTGACGGTCCTCGGTATGACCAACTTGTCGGGTCTAATCAATTAGATTTGTAATTACCTTTCCTTGATTATGTATATTTTGATCTTTGACTTCTTTACTCACTTCTTCCACTTGATTTCCTTTCCGCTTTGTCGCCATGCTTCCTTCTAACATCTTTATGCTCCTTGTATTTATCATGACAAAGTACACCGTAGTCATCCAATTTCTTAAAATTAAAAATTAAGCATACGATGATTATTATATTTATGATAATTAAGGGTCGTCATACAGTCCAACTGTCACATAAAAACCTCACAAATTACATTTATAATTTATTTGTTTAAGTTTGTAGTTTGTTACAACAATATATTTACTCCTTTAAATGCTAGAATGATCTATTAAATATTTATATTTGTATAAATATCATTTACTACAAATCCATTATGTCAAATGATTATTAAAGTTAACAGTATCTTTGCATTAAATGTATTCATTTAAAAATTGCTTTTTTATTCAAAACATAAAAAAAAAATTAATAAGATACAATTTTTTGCCTGTTTAACCAAATCAAACATAATCAATCCGCAAAGTAAAATCATTTTAAAACTCCATATTTTTGAATTTTTGTTTATGTTTGAGCATGGAAAACAGGTCTAGGTTGACACAATCTTGTTTGGTGCTACTCATTATTTTGATTGAAGGTTTGTTAATTAGTTCTTTTGCTACTTTGTTTATTAAATCATCACACATATCCAAAGGTTGTTTTTTTTAAGTATTGTATAACATTTTTTTTTTGTTTTCAGTTAGAGTTTCAATGGTCGAAGCCCATATGTGCGATGATTATATTAGCAATGAAGGTTGTCAAGATGATCCTTGTACACAAGAATGCATTGCAGAGACTCTCATACTTATTTTTATCTACTTTTCAACGTAAGTTTTACTCACAACGAAGTTAATGCATAATGTTGTATGAGTCATCAAAGTATAGACACACGTGTCATTAAAACTTTGTTGTTTTTTTCTTTTCTTTTTTAGGTGAGTTTTACCAACAGGTCATACCAGTTTATTTTAAAACAAAATACAATATAATAATAGTAATATTATTATTATTATTATTATTATAAACAAAGTGGTGCCTGCAAGTACCCCCAATTAGAGGTGCACAAATCGGTTTTTTTGAAAAAACCGGTTCGGTTTTTAACCGGACCGGTTTTTTTTATCCAGAAAAAAACCGGTTCGGTTAATAACCGGACCGGTTATTAACCGGTTATTATTGCTGAAAACTCAAACCGGCCAAACCGGTTTGGACCGGTTTAGAAACCGGTTAGAACCGGTTATTAAACCGGTTTTTTTATAACCGGTTTTTAAAAACCGGTCTAACCGGTTAACCGGTTTTTTTTTTTTTTTTTTTTTTTTTTTTTTTTTTTTTGCTTTAGGGTTTAGGGTTTCGTTGTTAGCATTCTTTGCTTGGAAGATTAAAAACACATAACTTTCATTTATAGCTTTTACATTAAAAATACAAACATTAAATCGTTATCGCATATTCGTAACTCAAAAATACAAACATTAAAGAATGTTTAGACACGATTACATTAACAAGTTGATGTTTGTTACTCATTTTCTTCGCTACCCGATCCCGAGCTATTCCTTAGGTAATCGTCGTACGCGGCTTCTTCATCGGTCATTGGTTGAGTGTGTCCTTGATTGACCTCGTCTTCATACAAGGCCGCCTCATAGTCCATTTCCCCCTCGAGTGAGCGTTGATGTTGTGCCCTGTCTAAAGAGTCCAAGTAATCCTTGTAGCAAATCGACATCTCTACAGCTGGTGGAGTGAGTCGAGTCCTCCTAATCGATATAACCCTGCCAGAAACAGAAAAAGCAGACTCCGAAGCTACCGTGGAAGCTTGGACCGTTAGTAAATCTTTGGCCATGGCGGCGAGGATCGGAAACTCATCCTCCTTACCTCTCCACCAAGCCAGCAAATCAAGACTTCTAAATTCATCCGGAGTCATGTGTTTCACAAAGTTGGTACCACCATACCTTCCAAGTTCACTGCTTGGGGTGTTTACCCTTTGACGTTTACCGGCGTCTTCCCAAATCATGTAGTACATCCCCATTTCAAGGTCGGTTTGGGATTGGGATTGGGCAACAGCTCTTAACGAGTCATGAATTTGGGAAGACGACCCGTATCTTGTAAGGTAAACATCATACATGTTTGCCAAGGTGGTGTTGAAATCATTCTTTAAAGTTTGGCTATAATAGGGGTTTTGATCGTCGTTTAACCCTAGCTCATCACAAATTTTTTCTATTAAAGCTTCAACACCACCAACATTGATGCAAGGGTTTAACGCAGCAGCACAGGTCAAAACAGCGGGTAGTTCTTGAAAATATTTTTTAAATTTTTCTTTCATTTTTACACCCATATCAAAATAAGGTGCACCCCTACAATGAAGGTCACTCAACTTTGTGCACATGACAGCAATTTTTGGTAAAGCAATGGGGCTTGTTGGATAGTAAACCCCGGATAAACTACTTGTGCAAGATTTAAAAATTTGAAGAACCTCCGTAACGATCTCAATCAATAACCAGTTTCTAGGATCGTACGGTGCACATTTACCCCTATTTGACAAAATTTGATGAAACGCAATTAACGATTGTTTTTGTTGGATGGCTTTCTCAAACATTTCACAAGTCGAGTTCCATCTTGTTGGACAATCCCAGTTAGGCCCCAACCATTGACAGTTAGCTTCTTCACAAAATTTTTTGTATCTTGAAAATGTTGAATTGTTGCTAAAAACATCTCGTAACATTCTTTTAAAATTGTTTCTTTGCGTTTCGATCACGTTTAACCCATCTTGCACGGCCAAGTTGATAATATGTGCAATGCATCGGCTATGAAAAAACGCTCCATCACAGATAGGTTTATACTTTAATTTTAAATGGCCAACCGCGGCCGTATTGTTGGACGCGTTATCAAACGATATTGAAAAGATTTTATCTTCAATCTTGTATTGTCGAATGACTTTATCCAAGAGTTTAAAAATATTTCTACCCGTGTGCGGGTAATCAAACAATTGAAACGCAACGGTTCGTTTCATCATTTGCCACGACCGGGGGTCAACCCAATGAGCCGTCACACAAATGTATGAGTCGGGCGAACCATTAGGTACCGACCACACATCCGTGGTTAAGTTCACACCAGTTTGTAAGTTTGAAAAGTATGAAATTAGTTCGGATTTAGCGTTTTTCCATGCTTTAAGCATATCTCTTCTAAGGGTCGAACGACTTACGTGTTGGTAGCGTGGTTGAACATACGTTTGCATCATCTGCGTGAATTGAGGGTTGTCGAAGTGGTTGAAAGGAAGTGATTGTTGAATCACAAAGTTGCCAAACTGTTGACGTACCGCTTCAAGGTCGTACGTAAACACCGTTCCTTGATTCGTCATCTCCGGCTGCGAACTACTTCCGGATTCGTCCTTCAAGACCTTGCAAGAGGGCTTTTCTACATGAGCTCTTAAACTGGAGTTTGCTTCTTTGTTATAAAACTTCAAACAATGTTTGCATCTAGCTTTTTGGGTTCCGTTAGACATTTCGCATAGGTCGAAATGTTGCCAAATATCTTGGTTTCGTTTCGTGGGGATGACCCGAACGACGGTTTCTCCCGTGTTCGAGGCACCCATGTTGACCGATGAAGCAGCACTTTGGGAGGCCATGATAATCGACTACGAATTAAGAGTGGTATACTCGAGTATGAAATAAACGACTACGAAAGAAGAGCGTTTGGAGTTGTATAATCGCGTATGAAATAAACGTTTAGAGCTTTTGGAGTTGTATAATCAAGTGTGATCTAACCAATACCCAACCTAAACTATATATAGATGTTTGTGGGGGTAAAATGGTAAAAAAACCAAAAAAAAACGGCTAAAAAACGGTCAAAAACACAAAAAAACGGCTATAAGGCCGTTTGGTAACGTTCGAAAACCGGTTAAACCGGTTAACCGGTTATTAAAAAACCGGTTAACCGGTTTTTTTTTATAACGGTAATAACCGGTTATTTTAAAAACCGGTTAACCGGTTTTTTAATAACCGGTTATTAAAAAAAACCGGTTTTTTTTATAACCGGTTATAAAACCGGTTTTGGGTCCAAAACTTATAACCGATACGTAAACCGGTTACGTAAACCGGTCAAACCGGTTTTTAAAAAAACCGGTTTTTAAAAAACCGGTTTTCGGTTAAACCGGCCAAACCGGTTCCGTAACCGGTTTTTTTGACCACCTCTACCCCCAATTCCCCAAATAGGTCTCGTTTGGTTGCCCTAAATCCCCAAATCAATCGACGAAAGTAAAACTGAATTGAATTCAACCACCTTCAAATCTAATTAGTGCTTCCTACCGCGTATGTGAATCAATTACAGATACAACACGTGTAAATCAAACCCCAAATTCAAACAACAACTACAATCAGTTTCAATGTTGTGTAACCCTCCCTAATTACTTGTTGACGACGATGGTGACGTGGCTCCACGGCGATCTACTACTCTTGATCGGCCGCCTTCAGATCTTATTATTATCATCATCAATTATTACTTGTTCAGTTTGTGATGGAATCAAAGAAGAAAGCCACAGAAGAAAAAAACAACAACAACAACAATAATAATAATAATAATAATAATAATAATAATAGGTTAGAGGAGAAAGTGAAGATCATTAAATGGGAAGACTTTCAGCATGAGCTTGCTCGTCTTTCCAGTCTTTCATCTGCAATTAATGAAGCTAATAACAACAAGTCTTCCATTCAAGAGAAATTGAACTCTCGGTTACAGGTATATTATTGCGAGAAATTGATTGCATAGGATGTCAGTTAACTGTAAACATGTCATTTTTAATTGTTCAATTTATCATCCAATAGTGTTTATGGTATTATTAACTATCACATTTACTGTCTTAAGGAGTTGCATATAATATGTTATATGCAGTGTTGTAAAAATCAGTTCTAGGTGGCAATTAATCGGCAATCTGATGCAATTTTAGCTAATAGGGCGGCCCAAAGCGGACCTTGGTCATTTTTTTCAGAAAGGCAATGGGACCTTGGTATTAACTATTAATTAACCCGTTAACTCAAGTTATTGCTTTTTTTCTCATTGATTTGTTATGTTTCATTTTAGTTGTTTATATCTGAACTATACTATGTGAAATTGGAAGTATTTATGTGAATATTTATCCTGATTAATTAATCTCTTTAAATTGCTAGTTGGGTACCTCGCCTCCTAACTAGTGCCTAGCGAGTTATACAACACTGATAATATGATGATTCACTGATTTTATGGCAGTTAGAAGCAGAATCTTTAAGTTGGTCAAATGAATTAGATGAGATGCGTGAAAAACTGGAAGCTCGGAAACTGGTAATGGGAAACATGTCAATGAATTTAAAAGTTGTACAAGAAAAGGCTAAAAAGCAGGAGGAACAACTTAACTCTGAGATTAGATCTCTGCTTATGGCTGGAACTTCACTTTCTGTTGCCAGTAGGAACTTGCAGGTAGTTAAGCCTTAATATTCCCGCATTTGCTTATTAAAACTGATTAAGCCTTTTGAAATAATCGGCATCAGAGAATAAATTTGAATACTTTGTAGGAAGAAAATAATTCTTTGGCTGGAGAAAAAGGGTATAGTCGTCTAAAGAATGCACAGAAGTTGCTAAGGATGAGACAGCAGTACATGGTTTTTCAAATTTCATTGCTTTATCCTGTGAAAGTTGTGACTGGACATACATATGATCAAGAACTTGAATCATTGTCCACCAGCAGTAAATCAGGTAATAGACTTAGGCCTAAAACATTCATATCATTTTGTTCTATAACAGAAAACAATTAGACTATCAAGTTAATATCATTATATATAAATGTTTACAACTGAATTAATTTATACATGATTATGCAGGGAATCCTTCTGGACAGAAACCCGTTGATGCAGGATCTTTGACTATTTCAGGTCTTCATCTCACTGTACTCCCCTTTAAGAAAATAAGTTTTTTCACTGATAAGAAGGAAGTCCAGACTTCAGCAACTGCTCTCGGTTATGTTGCACATGTATGTTTTTTAACCTCCACTTACCATACTTTTGTTGTTTGTCCCATATTTTAAAATCGGTTAATTACATCAAAATATACCTTTCACCCTTTTGTTATTGCATGTAAGAAATTTGTCTTTTCCATTGTACGTAAATCGTAACCTACTTTCAAACTTTTACCATTGTATGTAACCTTTTACAGCAGGTAAAATGGTAATGTAACATCATATTTTGATGACATGGTGGTGTGCTAGTCAGTCACTATTTTTCACCTGCTATAAAAGGGTAATGGTAAGAAAAAAAAATGTTTTTTTCCCTACTTTATGCTAACATGCTTCCAGTTTTGTACCGCTGTCTGCAAGTAATCCTTTAAAGCATGTAAAATGGTGGCATATCACCAGCTTTTGGATGACATGGCAGTGTACCAATAATCATATTTCTTTCTATAGAAGGTTACATACGATGGTTAGGAATAAGTGTTCTTTTTTCCTTTGTATGTTAACATACTTTTAATTTTGTACCATTGTATGCGAGTAACCTTTTAAAGCATGTAAAATGGTGACCTGTCACCAGTTTTTGGATGTCATGGTGGTGTGCAAATCATGATTTTTTTTTCTATAAAAGGTTAGATACGATGATAAGAAAATAGTATTCTTTTCTTCGTTGTATGTTAATATACTTGCAATTTTCTACTGCTGTATGCAAGTAACACTGTTATGGCAGTTAAAAGTGGTGACCTGGCACCGTTTTTTTGTGACATGGTGATGACCCATTTTTACTTGAAATTAGATAACCCTTTAATTCTCAACGAACTTAATGTCATTTGTTTTGCAGGCTGTTTCATTAGTCGCTTTTTATTTAGAAATTCCTTTGCGGT
This sequence comes from Bidens hawaiensis, assembly GCF_021521415.1. NCBI lineage: Eukaryota > Viridiplantae > Streptophyta > Magnoliopsida > Asterales > Asteraceae > Bidens > Bidens hawaiensis. Next base: position 246,152 of record NW_027492108.1, on the reverse strand, counting down.
ACCCATTACGATTAGGAGGTTCTCGTACATATATATGTGATTATGCTCCCTCAGTGGAGCCCACGTCATCTAATTTTACATCAATCTCATTACCTTCCTCAACCTCAAAGCCAATGGAGTTTCCCCTGTTCTTGGAGGGACAAGACACAACAAGATCAGCTTATGCTGTTTTTCTACTAAACAAGGTTTGTTTGTCTACTTCTCGAGCATTAACATTACCCCCCCCCCCCCTCCCCCCGTTCTTTTCGGTTTGGATTTATTCTGTGTGTTTATGAATCCATCTCGCATGGCCTTAGGATTGGGAGCAGCTCTTGGATTTTATTGGTGTTGAAAGTTTAGGGCCGCGACACGTGCTGGCTAATCTGAAAGAGTTGTTAAATAATATCCTCTCTCCAGAATACATCAATTTATAACCAAAGTTTTCGTTTCTGTACATGCTTTGTTACACGGTGCTTGTTTTTTTCCTCATTAACGGAGCACCTTCAGATTGATTTATATTATGTAATAGAAAATGTGGAAAGCTTGTGTACTTAGGGCATTGGCATGTTTTCATGTAAACCTTTTCTTTTTTCCTTTTTTCATTTGAAGAAACCGGAAAATCACATTCGAATGATAGTTCTTTAGATTTTTAACAGCAAATATATAATACTGATGCCCTAAGATTTTGTGATAGCAAAACATTTAAATGTCGCAGGTCATGCGTAATGGTTAAATCTTGTAAGGTCTTGGTGTTTAATATGATTTTGGTTCTTGTCAGGTGTTATGTCTATCCTTTTAAAATAGCTATAGCTCGGTTTTTGGTGGTTAAAGAATCACTTCTTCATGTATGTAAATATTTTTAACATATGTATGTGTAAAACACTTGCATATGCATAAACGATTACAGTTATGTAGCTTTTGAAAGTATAAATGGTTAACGTGCACGTATAAATGATTAACTTACACGTATAAATTATTAACTTGCATGTATGTAATTTTCATCAACCTGCGTAGTTTTTCTTTGAAGCTTTTGGATAAAAGGAAAACCCCAGCTAAACATGTCAAAAACGAACATATGTTTTCTCATCAATTTCACATAAAACAGTTTTTAGTCATTAGTAACTAACAATCTTCAATCATTAGCACCATTAACACCTGACCTGCTATTTTTTGATGTATTCTGATATCCAACCTAAGCATCGGATGGAATCATTGTTACAGAATTCTTATAACTACTAACGGAATTCCCAAAATAATTAATCTTTTGAAGTTTGAATCAGTTTATGCTTGGATGAGCTAATGAATCATTCTAGCATTCTGCCAATGAAAGATGCTTCTTCCATATGTGTTATTAAATATCTCCACGAGTAAAGGAAACTGTAACAAGCCAAATAAACACACTCGAATACTCATAGCTATAACAAGTGGAGCTGCAAATCCTGCAATCCATGTAACTTTATCTTCAAGCTCAAGCAAGAGTGCAAGAGCCGAACTGAATGCTATCATAGTTGCTGCTAATGACATGAACAACGAAATAAGTCCAATCGTCAATCTTTTTGGTAAGTTGTAGAGGAAGTCAGCTTCTGCACATCAGGAAGAATCCATAGAAACATCAGCACTGAAGTTGATGAAGAAAATAACACAACTGCATCTGATACGATAAAAAGCATGAAAGTATTTGTTTTGTTTTGGAACAACGGCTTGCCATTGTCTTGATGTCCACCTGGGATAGCAAACACAGCTGCAAATGCCATTGTTACTATGAGCGTTGCTACCACAGTACATGAAGATGTTGTCTCCTTCATCTATTGCTGCCCTTCGTTAAGCAACTCTTTATGTTCATCAGTGAAAATCATTCTTGGCGTCTTCTCATTTTGGTTTAGATCTTCTCTATAGTAAGGCTCTACAAATTTTTCTATCTCCTGCACAAAATTAAATGCAGAAGCAACTACTAGTTAGTGGTTAGCAATAAAATAAAAGGTACTATATGCATGTTCATAGTTAATGATCATTTAGGCTCACGATCCTAGTCAAACTCGGTATGTGAAACTTAGCTCAGAGTTTCAAGTTGCAATACTAAAATAATCTTGGTTGTAAGTTTCAACAAAACTAATAAAAGCTCTTGGGCAGTTTGCGACTACTGACAACTCTTTGCGGCCTCCCCAAACTTTTTTTTTTTGAACGACCAACTAAGTAACGCCGGGTACTCCGTACGCGGCCCCCATTGGCTAAAGGTAGCCCGAGCCGGCCACTAGTCCGGATGGACGGAGCCCCTAGCGGTCCACCTATTGAGGTATTCACCGGATAAAACCCGACCCCCACGCCCGCCAAACGGCACGCCAGCGAGGAGCCGGTAAAACCGGGTGAGATCAGGACTCGAACCATGGCAAGCCAGGGTCATCCCTCATATCTCCCATATAAATTAGTGGTAGTGAGGTTTGAACTGTAACATCCCGAAAACTCTAAAGTAATATTTAATATATTATTTTGTCGGGTGAAATAAACGAGTTAGTGGAACGATAATAATAATAGCATAATATGAAGACTTAGTAGGATAATTAGATGGGATTGGATATGGACCAAAAGGAAATATGGGCCTTCGGTCCATGGGCTTAAGGGAGTATAAATACCCCCTTAAACCCCAATCCTTTCCATTCCATCCATTTATCCATCCTAATCTCTACACACACCCAAAACACACACGACCCGAACCAAGATCCAAAGGCGAGGACCCGAGCTTGTTGGTGCTAGATCGTCGTGACGAACCAAAGCAACAAGACCTGCTCGTGTTCGTAGTTCGACTCATTTACGGTACGTTTATATCGAGAACTTGTTCGTTTAGGTTTGGATTAGTATAGAAATGATAGATCTGTGTTTGTATGGTAAAAACGAATCCAACAAAGCTAAACTTACTGAAAATGGTTATGATTTGAGGGGTTAATTGATTGATAAAAGAACCCGTAACCTATATGCCTAAATCGCACCCTTTAAACATCGATGTTAGGTCGATTTGATGGTTGGGGTTTGTAGGCGCTGGTCAGACGATTCCGTGGATACCTAAATCGAGTTATTTGGTTAAGAAACGAAGACGATTAAGGACGAACAGTAGCTGCAGCCGACAACTTCGCCTGCAAGCTAGTTCGCCTGATGAACTTCGCCTGCAAAGCTAAGTTCGCCTATTGACAACTTCGCCTAAAGCTAAGTTCGCCTGATGACAACTTCGCCTAAAGCTAAGTTCGCCTGATGACAACTTCGCCTAAAGCTAAGTTCGCCTGATGACAACTTCGCCTAAAGCCAAGTTCGCCTAAGGTTTAACTTCGCCTAAAGTCAAGTTCGATTAGAAAATAGATTAAAAACGATAAGTAAAAGTAAGCTAATACTAGGCCACCAGATTAGATCAGGCGAGTATTGATACGTGTAACTTATACAGTCAGCCGAACTCAGTTAAAGAAGGGATTTACAACTATCGGAGGAAGAAGCAGAGTTCAGGTGAGTTTCTAGCCCCATTCCGTGTTATGTTTTCGGGGCTGTGTGCATACTCGATGTGTTGTTAATACATTTATCCTAAGTGATAAGTGTATGCCATATGTGATATATGTGATGGATATGAATGATTGCTTGTCGGTACGCGAACGATCTTCGGATATTGCGCGTACTGTCAGGTTAAAAATAAAGGTACGAATATTATATATCGAATATGTATGAATATTACAAATGAATACTTGTCGGGGCGTGAACGATCTTCGGATATTGCACGTATCGACAAGGGGTATGGTTGTTAAATGAAGGATGTAAAGAACGCCTAGAGTGTTCTTATGCTATAATGTAATTATTGTATATGTGAAGTATGTGTATACAGGTACACGAATGGTATGTGAGTTCTACGTTCGACATAGTAAGTTAGGATGGCAAATCCCTCTAGCTTCTGTCGGACATAGACTCGGCTGGTGATGGCGTAGTTAAGGACTGCGGGCCTTATACGTAATGTAGATGATAGATGTAAACGTAGATAGGGACGGTGGGCCTTATACGTGTTACAGATAATAGACGACAACGTAGTTAAGGACTGCGGACCTTATACGTATTATAGATAGGCATCAGCATAGGAAAGGACTGTGGACCTTATACGTGCTGCGGTAGCATAGGGGAGGACTGCGGACCTCGTACGTGCTATGAATTAGGTTGCAACATAGGGAAGGACTGTGGACCTTGTACGTGTTGTGGATGTAGGATGGTATAGGGAAGGACCGCGGACCTTGCACGTACCATGAATGGTGAACATAGGTAAGGACTGCGGACCTTTTACGTGTTCACGACCTTGAGTACAGGTATAGACGGCGGACTATGAACGTACTCTCGGTAGACTGAGGTTAGTGATTGTAGATATGTATGGTAGTAAGTATGTATGAAGAACAGAAGGGTAACTGGTTAAGTATGGATATGTATCTTCGGATATGTATGTATGTGTATGTATTGTATGGCGTCCGATTAACTAGAACTCACTCAGCGTAGCTGACTTTTAGTATGCACGCAGGTGAGTAGAATGAGACAGCTAGCTTGAGCAGGCACATGGTGGGCGAATAGGAGACTGGCATTTGAAGACTCAAGATGTTTTAATGTAAATGACGTTTATTTTGAAAGACAAGAATGTTTAATTAAGGTAAGTTTTGGATTGCTGTAACGTTTCATGAAAGATTTTATATTCCGCGAAAGTTTTAATGAACTCTGATTTGTAAGAACTGTGTTTATGAGTAAATCCGACGTTAAAGTAGGGCTACCGGGTTCGGGGCCTTACATGAACCCTCTACCTTTCACTAGTAAAGTGAGTGCTCTACCATTGGGCCACAACCAAACTAGCATACTTGACTAAAAAGCCGTTAACCAACAAAGAGTGTTTTAAAAACATATATATATACACAATAAACGTATAATCAGCAAAAAAGATATTGCTGCTGCCCGGGTTCGAACCGAAGACCTTTTGCGTGTAAAGCAAACGTGATAACCACTACACCACAGCAGCTTATGAATTTTGTAGGAGATCTGTATTTATTAATTAGTCAGTTTCATATGACTTAACTGAGTCATAATTATATATTAGAGGTATATTCTTTTTTCAGTTGACACTTCAAATTACTTAAACTCATTTAAAATTTGTCTAAAGTTACTTATAAAGCATATAACATTCTATATCATTACACTTGATATATTCATATGGAAATATTCAAAATAAATTTAAGTATCAAACTATAAGAATCGAACAATATACTTGTACGCAACGTTTGACATATACAATGAGGGTTGGAAATAGAATGAGATATGCCTTTAAATAACTTACGTATGATAATATGATATTTAAAACAAAAAAAGATGCAAGTTTTGTACGGTGTCTTCCATTAATCTATTAGGGTTTCAAATTATTATTGCTGTTGGAAGCAAGTGTGAAGTAAAACTTGTTTTGTAATGTGGTAAACTAACCCAATTTGTTTTGGTTTTTCTTTGTTTTTATATATATAAAAAACGGTTATGTTGCGATAAATGGTTTTCTTGCACACTACTAATTTATTGTATACGATGTATAATATCAAAAAACGGTGTCTTATGTGGTTTTTTTTTTTTTTGTTTTTTTTTGGGGTGGGGGGGGGGGGGGTAATGATGTGTATATATGAATTATATAAGCAAATATCATAAAAAAAACAATCTACTTTATTGTTTTGCTCACAAAAATCACGCGACTCAACTTTTGGATATTAAAGTCCTTTAACTTGTTAATTCTGAACAAAGTTGATAATTTTTTGAAAATGAAAACTTAAAACTGGTTTCTCCGTAAACACCTAAAAAGGTGTTGAGATAGTAGTGTTTACTTTCTCTTTGACTAATTAGTCATCTGCATATCGAGCAAATTAACGAACATAATCAAATTGGCCTTGCTAATGGCATCTTTTTCTCCCCTGATGGTTTTCGTTTTGAACGAATCAAATAGAACAAAGTCCTTTGATATCAAAATTTCCAATCAAAAATAGCAGTTTAGTTTTTATATTGTTTTGATTTCTTTAAGCCGTCTGTGTAGATGTATTAATAGGGGTGTTAATCGGGTCAACCCGATCGGGTTTCGGGTCGGGTTAGTCGGGTTTTCCATAAAAAATATCTAACCCGCAACCCGACCCTATTAGGTTCGGGTTAGTCGGGTTAATCGGGTTAACCATGTTACTTTAAAATTTTAAGTTGTTTTTTGTGTTTGTAACTTATAGGTTGCGAAATTTCTCATTCAACTCGATTTTCAAATTATTTTACAAGTAATTGTCCTATAAATCATATATAGACTTGTAAAGGAATCGAATCGACATGAATAACAGCATGCCTGTGTTCGTTCATTTTACTTTTAACAAACACGACACTTAATCGAACAAATATTTGTGTTCATGTTCGTTAGTTAAAAACTAAACATTCTTGTTCGTTTATTTAAAATCTCAACGAATAGTTCACAACCATAATTAAACAAAGATAAATGAACATGAAGGAACATATATGTACTTACATTAACGAACACAGAATATACATAAACAAACATAAATGAACGCATTTAAATAAACACAAACAAACAAATATAAAACATATTATGGTGATATAATTTCTAAATGCAAATAATATTTAATAATTTTCTATTAATATGCAGATGAACATGAATGAACGATTATAAACGAACGTTCACAAACATAAATGAACAAGTGAAACATGTGTTCATGTTCATTCGTTTAATTAAATGAACACAACATAAATGAATTTTTCCCTTAACGTTTCATGAACAAGCAAAATAATTAACTCATCTATAAAGCTTACAATATTGCCTTTATAGTGCTTAATTCACCATTTTATTATTGTATTTAAAGTTAAGTATCACCACTAATCGGGTTATTCGGGTTAACTCGAAACCAGAATTTATTTTCGTTATTCTTTTATAAGGTTTTAGGTATCGAGTGACATAATATATGTATAATTTTTATTTATTTATTTTTTGGTATTATATTATTACATATAGATATTAAAATTTAGGGTTTAATCTAAACGAGCCAACGAGCCGAGCTAACGAGTCGAGCCAAGGCCGAGCCACGAGCCGAGCTGACCCTGGCTCGAGCTCGGCTCGTTTAGAAATCGAGCCGAGATTTTTCGAGCCGAGCTATTTTCCAGCGAGTTTCGAGTAGGTCGCGAGCTACGAGCTTTTTGAACAACCCTACCCTAAATGTATATGTGGTTTAGTTTGCTCCATGCCAACTCAACATATTTTTAGCCTTTAGGTGTTTAAAAATATCCGGGTTAGCAAACAAACTGGAGAAACCAGTTTCAAGTTTTCATTTTAAAAAAATTCCTAACTTTGTTCAAAATTAACAAGTTGAGGGACTTTAATATGTAAAAACTGAGTTGAGAGATTTTTGTGAGCAAAACAAGAAAGTAGGTTGGTATTTTATGATATTTATCACTTTCTTGATTTTTTTTACGCCTAGGCGCATAGTTACAAAAGTACCTAATATATCACCAGCGAGTTACATTGTAACGTTTTTACATTCGAGTATGCGAACAAATTTATATATATATTCTTTTGATCAAAATCGTGCTTAAGAGGTTGTATAATTAGCTTCTTTTGGTGTACATTATCCTTTAGATGTTGTATCATTAGTTGCTTTTCAACATTTTCAACATCTCTCACCCACCACTTTCACAAAAAACCACTCTCTGTGTCTTCTCAACCTCTCTTATTCACGGTTCTATCTGTGTTTGTTACCGCTGCTGGCCTCACCATGGACGTCGGTTTCTATCATAGGCAACACACAGTCTGGATACCGGGCGGAGGGACCCGATTTTGAGTGAATATTGTTCTCAAACTGTCATGATATACATCTGAGTTCTTTGCTTTGCATGTATTCCTTTAGTTTTCTAAAGAGAACCAGAGGGACCTATAATGTGCAGTGCCTTGCCTCTGTTGTTGTGACGTTAGATGCGACGCATATGAGGTCTTCTATGAAATGAAAGTCCGTCTACTGTGACGGCGAACTCACAATGTATAGTGCTTTACACATGTTGTGGCTTTAGATGCGGTGCACATAAGGTGTTCAACGTAATGAACTCTGTCCGTCCGAGTTTTTGAACAATGCACATGAGGTCTTTGACGGAATGCTTTATTAGTCTTTACTTATTTATGTTATATATGCATACATGTTGTTCGATTATATTCTTGATGAACAATTTTGCAAAAACAAATTATATGCATATCACTTGAGTTTGGTTTTATCAAGTCTGGTTTACACCTGGAATTGAAATTAGAACATTATATCTTCTTGAGGAAATTTGGTACTAACTGATGATCCATTTTTTATGTCTAATAAACAAATTTTGTTTCTGATTATCTAAATAGTTAAATTGTGTAAACTACCATGACATGTCATATTTGTCTTTCAGGTTGTATCTGATAATGATGGAATTCTTGAGGAAATTGGGAGTAGGAAAGTCTACATTGACATGCTAACCATAGATGCTAAAGCCTTCGAAAATTAGTGAGGTTTAAGTTGCATATATCTTTTTCGAAAATTAGTGAGGTTTAAGTTGCATATATCTTTTTCTAATAATCGTTTTCACTATTGTTTTTTTCTAACGAAAATCGGTTATAATTCTCTAGAAATATCTTTTTTTATGAATTATGAAGGTATCAAAAGGTTGACTTATTCAAATTAGATAACCACCGTAAAGACATAGCATTTTGAATTATATTTTAAATAATACTTATTTGTAAATTTCAAATAAGAAAAGGATAAAAGAAAAATGTCCGCGGTCTGCCTCGATCACTCGATCTTTTTGAAGAAGTAACTCATTTTAACCCGAACTCGCATTGACCCGTTACACAGTTATTTTTTGGTAGGAGAGTTTGTAAATTGATTTTAGATCATCTTTTATTGGTTGGAAAGTTTGTAAAGGTTCCTATTGAATCAAACTATTTTGATCAAACTCTTAATAGAACCTATATTCTTTACTATTTTGTGGTTTGTTTCTCTCTTCTGTGCTATAATCACTTGATTTGGTTCTTTCCGACTTAATATCTTAAAACTTTTACTCGCATTAACATTTTGCTCTCTTATTTATTGTTTATAACCTAATTGATTATGATAATCTTATTTTGGTTTGGCTTCTTTCCAGGTATGAAGAAGTGGGTTCAGAAATGGGTTCTAAATATATTGTAGAGTGCATTGGTGGAGATGCTACTCAATCTATCCGAGTTGTCCAGGTAAGATTGTTTCATTTGAACTTTTTTGCAAGTGAGAAATGCTAATTTACCCTTTTTGTGGTGGTGTTATTTTTATAAATCAACCAGGGGCGACATAAAAAAAGCCACACAGACCGTTGCAAATGCTGCGCTTATCTCAAATCTGATTAGGAGTTATGCAATGCAGGGTATGGGAGGCTATTAACGTATACACAATATTTTTTAGCTTTAATTATTTCATATATTTGTTGGATTTTGCTATATTAACAAGTTTTGTAATTTTTGTTTATACATCATGAAGTTCTCCAATTCTGGTCATACAAGAAGCAGAATACTTGGTGGAGATGGTAGATTCAGGATACTTTTTTTCCATGTTTCAATTCGGATATGTTCCTTATCTTTTGATTTTATTTTGTTTTTTTTACTGCTTTGCTAAGCTTTTCGATGACCATTCCGTTAGGCCGTAATGTTTAATGTGTGATGCCTGATAAAGATTCGGTTTATTTATCTCTTCTATTCGGCGAGGAGGGTGGTAAGCTACTTGGTGTGGCAGCCTCGGTAGAAGCCATATGATGTTTCAAAATTGTTTGCAACTTAAAAGTGTTTGTTTTTCAAAGACAATTTTTTTATGGTTTGCGGGTTCTTAAATTAAGACTTTAGCTTGTATTGGTGATATTGGTGAAACTGAGATGTATAAGTTTTTCTTAGTGCACGTGTTTGATGAAATGTGATTTGCTTTTGTTTTTGTAGTTGGCTATGGTTTCACAACCCCCGCAACGCGGGGGTCGAAATACTAGTTATTGGTTAATTAGCAACTTATAAAATAAACAAAACTAAACTAATTTGATAAATATATTTTTTATCAAGTATACTTTTAACAAACCTCACCTATTTTAACCTTTTATCTTGCCTTTGATTTTTAGTAAACCAAGTTGAATGCTATCTAATCTATTAATATAATCAAACCAATATAATAGGACAATAATTTCAACAACCCTCCTATAATTGAGGGTCAACGCAAATAATGCCCTCAAACAAATCTCAAAAGCCATTTAGCCAATAACGCTTAGACAATGACGCCCAATATTAAGTATTTTATTGTTATATATAATAGGAGCAGAGAGCATCATAGTACCAAATTATATTAATCTGTCACCGTTACGTATTTTTATGTTAACATGATGACGTGATTGTATCCTAACATGCTTTCCTCATCATTTTATAGCAAGTAATTGGTGATGCGCATATCTTAGGAGTGTAAAAACAAAAAACCAAAACCGAAGAAATCCGTGAATCTAATCGTGTATGTAACAAAATAAAACCGATCCAAATTGTTTATTTGGTTTGTGGATTTGGATATTTTTGAAGTCAATTTTCGGTTAATCGATTTAACCAATTAAATAATTGACTATTTAACTATGAGTAGAGGTGCACAAATCGGGTTTTCTAAATACCTGGGTTCGGGTATAGAACCGGGTTCGGGTATGAACGGGTACGGGTATGACCGGGTATTGGTAATAATCGGGTAGGGTTCGGGTCGGGTATTGTCTCTAAAAATCATACCCTATATAGAACCGGGTATTCTAAAACCGGGTATTTGAATACCCTATTATCGGGTATTGAAAAAACTCTATTTACGGGTTTTTTCGGGTTTTTTTCCGGTATTTTTTTATATAGATTGGATTTTTTAAAAGTTTACACTTTTTAGGGGTATTATTCGGGTATTTTTAAGGTATTTTTCGGGTATACATCGGTTATTTGAAATACCCGGTTTCGGGTATTGGAAAACCTCGGTTCCGGGTTCGGGTATTACCGGGTACAAATCGGGTTTTCGGGTATTACCGGGTACAAATCGGGTCCGGTTCGGGTTCGGGTTTTAGTGCCAAAATGTCCCTATCCGTACCCTACGGATAGGGTCGGGTTCGGGTTCGGGTTCGGGTATTAAAAACCCGGGTATTAGAAAAACTGGTTCCTGGTATTTATTTCGGGTCCGGATTCGGGTTTTTTTTGCACCTCTAACTATGAGCATGGTCTATATTTATAAATGCTTCCTAGTTACCCAGCCCAATTGAGCCAAATTATCAAGTTTCATCTCATATTCTATTAACATCCAGCATCACGCTTAAGATTTCAGGGTCCTAAATCAAACCCTAATTTTCAAACCCGTATCTCTTCAGATCATATGTTAAATTGTATAAAAAAGCATATGTTTTAAACCAATAAGGATCTTTAATTATAAAAAAATTTAATAATAATAAAAAGTGAAAGTAACACCGGCAGGTTGGAACCACCGGCAGATTGCGAGAAAAAGGTCAGCCACCGGAGTGGCGATTGCGAGAAAACGGCCACACCACCTACCGTCCTAACATTCCACCATCACGGTGTCATCGTCCACCGTCACCAACACCCTCGCATTACTAAAAAAATATTAAAAGATCATAACCTAATATATCAATTTCGGGGAACATTGATTTAAAACAAAAGTTAGGTGATAAACCTGGAAGATAAACTTAGAAGTATGTCTCCATCAAAATCCAGCAACTCTCCATCAAAGTCCGGCCACATCAATTTCTCATAATATTTTTGAAAAACGTGAAGACCAATTTTGAAAAACGTGAGAAAATACTTAATATTTTCTCATAATATTTTTACTTCATTTTTGAAAAACGTAAAGACCAACTCTCAATTCACCATAATATTTTAATAATTTATAATTGTTTACTTTAAGAATTTTAAAACTTTCTTTTTCATTAAAAATATATTTTGAACATCAAAAAAATTATATAAAAATCAATAAAGATTTGAAATATTTCAATAGTCAACATTAAAAGACATTAAAATGAAAAAAGTTGATATGACTCAAAATAACTTTTCACTACTTTTAAGGGTTTACTTTTATTAAAAATAAAGTATGTCACTATCACTCTCTCTCTTCTACCCATATCCACACACTTTATGTCACCATCATACTTTATGTCACCATCACATTATCTCTCCTACACATATCCACACATTTTATATCACCATCACTCTATCTCTCTTATAAAAAATACACTCTTTCAAAAAAATAATAAAGATTTTTTTGAAGTGTTCTTGATCTTGAAAAACCTCTCTCTTCACAAACAAGCTCCAGTCAACTTTTAAACAAGTCTATATTTTTCTAGCACTCTTTAGAAATCCATCGCACCACAAGTTGATTTCTTAGCAGGTTTCTGATCTGGAAGTAATATGAACATATGTTAATTATTGTAGAAAAAAACATATGCTAGTTGTTTAATACATATGTTAAATGTATAAAAAACATATGTTTTAAACCAATATGAATTTTTAATTATAAAAAAAATTAATAATAATAAAAAGTGAAAGTAACACTGGCAGGTTGTAACCACCGGCAGATTGAGAGAAAAAGGTCAGCCACCGGAGTGGCGATTGCGAGAAAACAGATTCCTATTTACATCTCATATACACAAATCAATACCAAAATACAAATCAATACCAAATCATTACCAAAAAACATATCTTGTAAACAAATCATTACCAAAATACACGCTTATATAGATTCTTATTGATAAAAAGAAATAAATAATAAAGAAAAAACAAAAATACAATCCTTTAGATATTGAAAATGAAAAAAAGAAAAAAAAAATATAACTAACCTTCTTATTTAATAAATCATATATTATAAAAGGAGCTCTTTTAACTTTGACCATGCCAGAAGATGTGGAAACTGGAATCCGAAAAGCTTTAAAGATGGTATAAGATGTAGAAATCGGAACCTTAGCCTCCATCTCCTTCATATCAAAACACCTTCAAGTACCATTGGAACACCCTAGCCGCAACTCGATCCGAACCTCCATCTAAGCGGGGAGATCTGAAAATCAAAACTTGCATATGGCATCCTTGTTCATCGTAGATCTAAAAAAAGTTTGATAGTGGTCATAAAAACAAATTTGTGATGTGGTCATTGATTTGTTGATCCGTTTGAGAGCATAAGAAAGAAAGATGAAAAAAAAAGAATATGAGCATCCATGGTTGTTCTTGAGAGAGAAATAAAGATGAAAAGATATAAAATTTAAAGAAGATGATAGAGGAGGGAGAAAGTCAAAATGATGAAAGAGAAATAAGATGGGACATAAATGATGTAAGAGCATATGGTGAATTTACCTAACTACCCTTTTGATTAAAAAACAATCAGTATAATCTGGCCATACGTGGCACACTCTAAAATCACACAATTGAGTTTCCAGGGTTTTTGCAACTGAAGTGAGTTTTTTGCATATACATTCCCTATATATATATATATAGAGAGAGAGACACTTTTATTTTTATATTTAGATCATTGTAATACATTTAGTGGCATTTGTTATAAGTAGAGTCATCCTAGTTGGTCATTCTAATCAAGAGGATTTGACGCCTTGGTGGTTATTTTCTCCATCTGATTTCCTTAGGCCTAGTTAGTTGTTTTCCTTAGGCGAATCCATTTGAATAATGATGTATTTGTTTGAATTTGACAATATGACCTTAAAAAGTAATGAGATCCGTTGGTCCAGAAACTAGTTTCGAACTTTTATGAAGCTGAATCGACTTGGTTTTGAGTAAATTTTAATGTCGATAATCGACTTGGTTTTGAGTAAATTTTAATGTTGATAAATAGACAAAAATAAGCACGTACATCATAATGGCATATTTAGATTTTAGGGGGGAAGGGACACTAATGGGTATTACCCATGCATCAGTTAATCATGTACTATCACCTCATTTCTATCGATAGTTACCCACAAACCACAAAATTACTGGCAGCACATACCCACAAGTATCCTAGAACTTTATTAATTTATTTTAATTCTTCAATGATCAACAATGAATCAATTTTATGTGACAAACTTTTACTATGAAATGAAGCCATGCTCGGCACCTTACCCACATGAGGTGGGGTGATGTTCCCATGTGGTTTATAAACCATATACTTTATCCATATGGATGCTCCGTCTTCTATTATAAAAAGTGTCTGTCTTAAACATCGTAAAGGGAAAAACAAAATAAAAACATATTTTATTAATATACTACTTTATAAAAACAATTTTGAAAAAACGTCAGGACCACATATTTTAATAAAACCAAATTCACTTATGTTTCTTGGAAAGACACTAAGCCGCGTATTTTTGAAAAGTCAAGTCTGGCATAAAAAACAATCTAGGCTGACCGTTGCTTTTTTTTTTCTTTTCTTTTTTTTTTTTTGAGTATACTCCAAGTTGACTTGAAGTCATCAAATTGCATATCTTAATTTCGAGATCTAGAGGAGATTGGTATTCGATACAAATTCCATGGCTAATTACGATTACATAATAAGCGATCTGCCGATTTACAAAGCTGCATTGCATGACGACTGGGACTCCGTAAGTGATATGTTCGATCGAGAACCAGAACTAATGACAAAACGGATAACATACTGGTGGGAGACGCCGTTACACATCGCCGCTGGGACGGACCGCTCCCATCGTTTCGTGGAGAAGCTAGTGGAACGTATCGTTGCCATCGGAGCCAAGGATAAGTTGTTTGAGATGAATTGGTACGGAAACAGCCCGCTCCATCACGCTGCTAAATTTGGAAATACAACGGCTGCAAAGATTTTGGTGGAACAAAGCCCTGAGCAGACACGAGTTCGGAACAAAGCCGGTAATACGCCATTGAGAATGGCTGTCTGGCATGGAAATAAGGAGGTGCTTAAGTACTTGTTTACTGTCACTCCTGATTTGCTTCCTGGGGAAGAAGGTGTCAGTCCATACACCGGAGTTGCTGGCGGAGATCTCATTACTCTCACAATTATGGCTGGATTCTACGGTAATTAAGATCAAACAATTATTATAGGTTTGGATCAAATACAAATTAAATTAACGTGTTAACTGTAAAACTTAAGTAGTGTAATTATATATACAACATAGTGTAATTACACTATGATGTAATTAAATAATTACACTAATTGTAAATATAATTACACTGCTTGATTCTCAAAGTTAACACGTTAATTTAATTTGTACGTTAACTTTTCCTTATTATTATTAATCAAATGTTTGTACGTTAATTTAATTTGTACGTTAACTTGTACATTAATTTAATTTGTTCGTTAACTTTCCGGAGGACGATAATTTTGTTTTCAGTAGGATCGGTTTTGCCACTCATAAGGGGGTGACGCGCAGCTTGTTGCCCGTTTATCTACGTCTTTATTGTAATTGGATCATTTTATTTGAAATTAAATAATTTCTCTTAAAAAATTGATTTAATTATGAATTAATCAAATGTTGGTGGTCCGTGCAGATGTGGCTTTAGATATAATCGCTATGTACCCGGACATTGTGTTGGAAAAAGATAGGAACAACCATACGGCTTTGCAGATATTAGCTCAAAAGCCCCAAGTTTTTCCAAGTGGAAGCACCCTTAGATTTTGGGGACGATTTATCTACTCATGTAAATATTCTTTTCCTTTAAACTACTTTTGTTTTACAAATTACGTGTATGGTTTCTTTGGGTTACACTTTTTAGGCTAAAGCCTAGTAAATTGAGCTGATCGGGTTGACCGGTCAGAAAAAGTTCGAGTAAAAAGCTAATCGGGTCGGGGTGGGTTGGAGTGACGTGTCACAAAAAGTTTGAGTACGAAAACAATTTGTACTTTCTGAGAAAATAACAACTTGGTTTGGGTTGTAAAGGGTTTTGCCAAAAGCAACATGCATTGAAATGAGTCATTTTAAAAAATAATATAAAATAAAGTTTACCTATTTTTTTTTTGACGACCACAATGGAAGAGAGTGAAGGTGGACACCGTGATTATGAGGGCGGTGACAAGGTGGTGTCTGCAGTGATGAGCACAACAACAAAGGTGATTGAGATGGAGGCGAGATGGTGGGGGTGAAAGATATGTAAATATAATGAAAATCTATTAGAGTTGAAAACCTGTGAAAAACCCTATGTAACATCACTTTTTATTTTCTTTTTATTACATATGTAATATATGTTGTTACATTTAATACAAAATATCGAGAAAAAATTGTTTTGTTATTTTTTTACAATTTGTTTTTACTTTTAAACATGTTTTTTCAGAAGAGAATGTAATTTTATTTGATATTTTTATTAACTTTAATTGTGGATCACATAATTCAAACTTTAATTAAAAACATGTGGTTAAAAATGAGTTTCTAGAGATTTCTCTATTCAATTGGGTTTTTATTTTATCCTAACCTATATGGGTAATGTTAATTTAAAAAACAATAGTTTTGTGATAAACATAAGAATAGATCGAGACCCTTGAATCTAGTGGTTGGGATTAGTAGTTACTAAAAATCTTACAGTTTTCTATTTACATGGTATAATGTCCTATTTATGTGATATGCTTTATTTTAAAGCATTTTTACACTTCTCACAAAATAATTGTTTTTTATTTGAAAACTTATATATATATATATATATATATATATATATATATGTATATGTATATGTATATGAAAAGAGTTCAAATAAAAATAAGGAGTTTTCTAAGAATAGTAAGTAGCATTACACACAAACATATAGGGTAAAGTTATCGTACAAAACACTTAACGTACAACAAGTATGTGAATCACACTCAAAGCCATTTTACAAAAACGCTCAGTGTTAAAACCAATTACGCTCAAACCCATATATGTTTTTCGTAATCATGCTAAAAAAGACATATATATATATATATAAGCCAGATTTTAACCGGTGGCACGAGGATTCCAGTCCTCTGCTTTACCATTGAGCTATCCCAACTATTCCTGATGTCTCATCCTCATGTTACTAGAGAACACGGGTCTCAGGGGTGGCTCTAGGATAGGGCTAGCCGGACAACCGGCCAGGGCACACAATTTTTAGGGGCCTGAAATTTTTTCATATATTTTAAAAAAAATTTTATAATGGTGGAAGTTTGTTGAGATGAGCTACAGAGAAAATGAAATGAAGAAGATGACACTTGCTTGAAAAGAAAATTAATATTTTATTAATTGAAACTTGATGATCTATGACACAACTCGTCGGTCACTTTATGCATATACCTTTTTTGAATGTGTAAATTTATTTTTAGTTTGTTTTTATTACCAAAGGTTTAAATTTACTTATAATTAATTATTACTAAATGATTTAATATGATTAATGGCTTTTTTTTTCTAATTCTATCCAATTATTTTATTTTCTATATTAGTCTGTTAACTTTATATCAGTCTACTAACTTTACAGGTTATACATTTATATGACTTACTCTATTTTTTAATGAACAAAAGAAAGTAAGAAAGTAATACTTAATCATATGACCTTGATATTTACATGTTGATGCAAAAAAGAGCAATTTTTAACACTCTAGTTAAAATATTTTAGTTCCACTAACCTAGATTTTAGCCCATTTAATTTAAGTAATATTATGTGTATTTAACTGGTCAGTTATGCTCTCAAAAATTTTAAAAGTAAAAATCCCAAATTAGTTATATCTTCTTTCATAGCCCAAACCAAATTATTAACCATGTAAGAGCTCGATTTTTTTTTATTTATGTTCTTTGTTTTCCTTTTGTAATATTTTCGGCTCCTCAACTAAAATGTTCAATTAAAAGTTCCGTCACTTTAGGTACGAATCTAGAATATTAAATATATTTGGTGCAAAACTTTTTTTTATTCATAGTCTGTTTAAGTTATATGAGCCTTTTTATTACGACTCGGCCGATGTATTTAAATTCTCGGAACCGACCCTGACGGGTCTATGTCAATTGAACATGTATTACAAAGCCTCATCCAGTGTTGACGATGGTGGTGGCGTCGGGGCGCTGTGGATGAAGGTATCACATTTGTTGACTACAGTAGTGGTGGCACCAATGGAGGTTGTGACGATAGTGGAGGTGGTGAACACCAAAGAATAGGTGGTGGAGATACACAATGATCGGTGGTCACAAGTATTGCTATCCTAATTGGATCCATAAAAATTAACAAATCTAATAATATAGCTTCATTTAATCATCATTTTTTTTCTGAACAATTATATAATGTGAGTTGATCAAAGTAAAAATATGTGTAGTTTTATATCTAAAATCAATTTAACTTTTAAAGGCATGTGTCTTGATTATCACCTATAGGTATTTATTTATTTATTTATTTATTGATATATCATGTGTTTGTTTGGTGCAAGTGATACCTATTACAAAGAGTGAAGGGGCTACTCAAGTCAAAACCTTGTCAAGGATTTTTAACAAGGTATAAATCTCTACTTTTCTTTCATTTAAACCATTTATGTATTACTAAATGATATTCATGTCAACATGGAACTCTAGGCTCCCATTGCTTGTCGGAACTTTGTTTGAAATAAAAAATGGAATCTGTCATTGAATTTGATTTAGAATCAAACTTGCTAAAAGAATTTTATTGAAATTTAGATATATCAAATACATTTATCACCACACCCACCATCTTTGTCACAATCACCATCCCCCCTTCTGTACACTTGTACTGCCTCTACTTTCGCCATCACTCCCAACACCTTGCCACCATCCGAACCCCTAGATATTTCGTTGATGCAACCGCCGGCGTTGTCACATGCTTCATTATCCAGTGTTGTAGAACTCGCTAGCCAGCCGGGTGGTTGGGCGATGACTAGCGAATAGCGATTAATCAGGATCAATCGTTTTGGAATTTTTATATATAATTTTCAAATACACACAGACACACGCACGTAGAGGATTATGTTCATTTCAGAAGTGTTTCTTGATAAGAGAAGTGTGATATTTTGAGATGTTTTTTAAATAAATAAATAACAAGTAGTTTAGGTAGATTTATTAGCTACAATTTATGATTTAGTATAATTATTGTGCGATCTGTTGTATTACACATGTGTATTACTATGTATTTTTATGTTCAATAGTGTTTAATTGTATATATTAAACATGTTTGTATTGTATATGTGTAGTAGTGTTATATTATATGTAAAAAATACAAAAAAATAATAATAATTAAAGTCGATGTAGTGCACATGTGCATTAATGTTGTGTTACACATACGTAATAATGTGTATTCGATGTGTATATTAGTCTTATAGTGCATATATACAATAGTGTGTATCAAATATGTATAGTAGTGTCTTATTCTATGCAATACATCACTCTTACATATGTGCAATGCACACTATTAAACATGTGTATTACTCCGATGAGATTACCAACGAGATTTTTTTTTTTCGTTTTTGTGGAACAATATCAACATATAAGGATAGTGGAAAAAATATAAACTACAAAAAAAATTAAAAAAAAGTTAAAAACAATTATTTAAAAGTTCTTAAGTTTTCTCTTTAAGAAAAGTTTTTATTTGATCCCACCCACTATATATATGTTAATTTATGGTGTTTAAGCTAAACTATAGCGTCATTATCATCATTAAAAAAAGATAAAAAAATTTATACAAAAAAATGTTTTAAAATTATGGTATTTTTAGGCTAATATATAGAATCTTCATCATCAAATTTTTTTTCTCAATTTTTTTTTTCAAATAGGTATATATCTTTTTTTTGTTTATGCATAGGAATAATTTGAAGATGTGTAGGACGGAAAAATATGTGTAAGAAGAAATTGAAGATGTATAGGAGAAAAAAATTCGTGTATAAAAAAATTAAATATGTGTAATTAAGAAAAAAACAAAACAGATGTGCATGAGAAAACTAAGATGGATAGAGAGATATATCATCTATAAAAAATAGAGAAATAATAAAGAATCCGTGAAAACTTAACTTAAAATTAAACAAATATATATTTTTTCTTTTATTCTTTTTATATGTTGTTATTCTTTACCAAATTTAAAAAAATTTAAAAAAAATGTCAATAATGATATTACATATATGTAATGTTGTATTAAATATATATAATATTGTTGTATTACATATATTTAACTGTTTATATTACATAATGTAATATATCTTTTATCACGATATTACATATTTGCTGTCATGTGGCATATATCGGAGGAAACGTGTAAAAAGACACAATCTCAAGGGAAGTGTTTGATCTTTTAGACGATTCGTATGAAGTTTCCCATGAGATGTTGTCTTTGTAGATATGATACTATCAAGACTTAAGAGTCAAGATCAGCGGCCTACTTACTATTTTTGAACATTTTTTCCATGGCAGTTTACTGTTGGATTATGGAGCGCACTTAGATCCATGGGTATGTGATAGATTATAGTTACAACGTGTGTTTATGGTTATGTATAAGTGCCATCTAACTTTTGACGTTATACATGTTTTGTAAATGTAGCTCCATCAATCAAGAATATCCATGATATTAAAGTAAATAATAATCTGAGCAGGTTACTAGTAGAAAGTATTTGCAGAATTGTTATAGAAAAGGTCAGCCATGAAAAAGCTTGGACGATTTTAGGGTCTGCGATACCTATTGCTGTCAGATATGGGACTCATGAGCTTATCGAAGAATGCATATTAACCTACCCAGGCTTAATCTGGTACAATGCCAATAGGTTTTCTTTGATCCTTGAAGCAGTCAAGCAACGCCAAGAACGAGTGTACAATCTTGTGTACCAAATGTCTCGCCATAAAATACATATGGCAATAGCACATGAAAATGCATTACATATGGCTGGAAAGTTAGCTCCGCCTCATCGTCTTAATGTTGTCACAGGTGCAGCTTTGCAAATGCAACGCGAGATTCAATGGTTTCAGGTGATCATCATATTTCTTTTTCTTTTTAAAATGACCAAACTTTCGGTTCAATTTAGCTTTTGTGTGTAACTAAAACCCAGCCGAACCAAATTAATGAATTTTCATTTTTAATTATGATTTTTAAGTAATTTATAAGAAGAAAATTAATAGAGGCACCCAAATATTTTAGCTCAAATGTATAATAATCAATTAATTAATAATTAACAAAAAGATTTAGGCCCAAATAGTACAACCGAATAAACTAAACCGAACCCCAACTGGACGGCTTTCACAAATTCAAGAAACATATTTTCGGTTAGGTTTGAGCCCAAAACCGACCCATGCACATCTCTACCAAACGCAAACCTTGGTAAAAGGATGTTTTATGCATCAAGAAAACTTTTTCAAGTTTGATGCGACATTTTCCAGGGGTTGCATTAGATTTTTGTTGTAGTGAAATCTAACTAGATCGGAGGAGTGTCTAGAATTTTTGTCAATTTGCATTTAAAGTTTCATCAACAAAATGACAAAAATTTGAATCTTCAGCCCGACTAGATCTTTAATATAAGCATAACCAATAAAATGACACCTATAGCGCACTTACTGGTAGTGTCTAGGGGTGTTAATCGAGTCAACCTGATCGGGTTTCGGGTTATTCGGGTTTTTCTTTTAAAAAAAAACTAACACGCAGTCCGAGCCTGTTAAGGTCGGGTTTGTCGGGTTATGGGTTAGTGAGGTTGGGTTAGTTGAGATACTCTAAGTACCCTCAAGCAGTTTGTGTTTATAAAATTATTAAATAAATTCTCCACCTAATAAGCTTGCTTCGGATATGGACCACTAAAAATAATACATTTAAGCTATTGAAGACTTTATACTGTAGTACAAGCGTACAACTACAGTCTACAGTATTATAAGTGAAAAACTATAATAAAAATATACACAATGAAATAGCAACCAGTCAAAAAATATTGAATTGCAGAAGAAAGATTATGGGATCTAACCTAATTTTATAATTATTGTACAAGAAACTTTATTTAACCCTTTGATAACTTATAAAGCAAAGAACTGGACTTAGTTGTTAACTTTCGATTCACAATCAATCGTATATATATGCATCAATGTTAGGGGGAAGTAAATTGGGTTATCATGCATTGCAATTAACTAAATCGGGTTAACCCGAAACCCGAATCTTTTCTATAAACAAACTAGAAACCTGACCCTAATAGGTTAACCTGATTAATACTAATTTTGACCTTATTTAACCCGACCCTAATTAATTTGTTCGGGTCGGGTTAATCAGGTTCGAGCATTTTGGACACCTGTAGTAGTGTCTGAGAAAAGCGAGATGTAAGCAAACTATACATCTATCTTAGTGGACAGTGGATAAAAAAGTTGCTTCAAGAGAGACTCGGAATCAAAACACATATATAATACTAAGTTAATATTTGTTCTTCACGTCTTTTTGTGTAGGAAGTCCAAAAATTTGTTGACCCTTCCTATGAAGAAGCTTTAAACAAAAATGGGCAAACACTATGAATGAATTGATGATCCTTAAAGTGAGGATACACATGGTATAAATAGAATGATAAGTTACACTTGAGTACAAGACAATTACATAAAATACAAACCTAACCCATTAAGTAATCCTATATTAATTATGATTTAATATCCCCCCGCAAGCGAGATAGTGGTGACCCAAGGCAAAGCATGTCTCGGAAGAGTTCGAACTGAGGTCTTGGGAGACTCTTCGTAATAATATCAGCCACTTGGAGCTTGGTAGGAACAAACTTTGTGTGTAACTTACACGAGGAGACAAGTTCTCGAATGAAGTGGTAATCGATGCCTATATGCTTAGCACGTTTATGAGCAATGGGATTTTGACTTAAAAATATGGCACTTTGATTGTCACACAGTAGGGTGGGGCGATCTGGTGGAAGCGCGTGATTCCCTGAGAAGATGAGTGACCCAAACAATTTCAGCAGCGGTATTGGCCATAGCGCGATACTCGGATTCACAACTTGAGCGAGCTACACTCGGTTGTTTCTTGGCACTCCATGAAACAAGGTTGCCCCCAAGAAAGATTGAGTATCCGTAGGTTGATCAACATGTTTCAATACAACGAGCCCAGTCAGCATCTGAATATCCAAGAATGTTGGATGGAGTTGTGCGGCGAAAGGTGATCCCAAAATCAATGGTACCTTTAACATATCTGAGTATGCGTTTGACATGTTGATAGTGTTCAGTGGTAGGATTTTGCAGAAACTGACTTACTTGATTTACGACATAGGAGATATCGGGACGAGTGATAGTTAGATATTGGAGAGCGCCAACCAAGGACCTGTATAAGGTGGGATCTCCAAACGTCTCTCCTGTGGAAGTAAAAACAATGTTGGCCGCAAGGGGAGTGGCCACCGGTTTGGCATGTAACATATTAGCCCGTTCTAAGATGTCGCTAGCATATTTTGATAGACTGAGAAATAGTTGACCTTGTGAGTGAGTTACTTCGAGACCAAGAAAGTAACTTAATTTTCCCAAGTATTTTGTAGCAAACTCGGAGTTGAGTTTATTGATGAAAGAGGATATAATATTTTCCCGGTTGCCAGTGATAATTAAATCGTCCACATATGCCAATAAATAGATGATGCATGAATCTTTCTTGAAAATAAATAGAGATGGATCAGCACGACTGCATGAAAATCCATTCTGAATGAGGAACGTACTGAGACGTTGAAACCAGGCCCGAGGCGCTTGTTTTAGGCCATATAAGGCTTTGTTGAGACGACAAACATGATTTGGAAACTGTGGATCAATGAACCCAGGCGGTTGTTCCATGTACACTTTTTCTTGAAGAGCACCATGTAAAAATGTGTTATTGACATCGAGTTGGTGAAGTTTCCATCCATTTATGACAGCCAATGATAAAACAATACGGATAGTAGAAGCTTTAACCACCGGACTGAACGTTTGTGAGTAGTCAAGACCTGGAACTTGAGTGAACCCTTAAGCAACTAGACGAGCCTTGTGCCTATCAATTGTGCCATCCGATAGATACTTAGTACGAAAAATCCATTTCGAGCTAACAATATTAGTGTTTGCTGGTCTGGGGACAAGGGTCCAAGTGTTGTTTTGATGGAGAGCACTAATTTCTTTCCGCATGGCCAGAACCCATTCCCGTTGAGTAGACACAATTTTGAAACTCGCCGGGTCTGTTTTTGCAAAGAGGGCAGCATAGAGACTGTGATGTTGTGTGTGAACAAAATCTGGTTTATGAACAGGTTTGAAAATTCCGGCTTTGGAACGAGTCGTCATGTGATGACCAGTTGTTGATGGAGGCAGCGGCGGAGGCGGAGTTGGCGTCGTGGGTGCTGGCGGCTCAGTCTGGTGATCTGGAGTAGCAGCCGTTGGAGAATTGTTCGATGGCGGCGTATTGTCTGGCTCAGAACTGGTGGACTGCTCTTGAGAATTGTTTGATGGTGGAGGCCCATTCGAATCATCGGAACAGAGGCCACATGGAGCAGAATATTGGACTTTGGTAACATGCTTGTTGTTTGGAGGTGGTGTATTTGTAGCTGAGCCTGTCCATGAATTTTCAACAAAAGTTGTTAGTTCAAGATTAATATTTTTTTTTGAGCATAGATCTCCTGAGAATGGAAAAAATGATTCATCAAAAGTGGCGTGTCTCGTTGTCACACCCCGACCAAAGGCGGCGGAACATGCCGGGGTGCAACGATTGCTCATAAGCGCATGACACTATTTAAAGCGACAATATTTAACAAACTCATTTCATTTCACAACATCGAAAATGTCACATAACCAAATATTCATAACTCAAATACAACAAAATATAACAAAATATAGCAAATCAAATATTGTTCATTTTTGCTAATATCCTAACGGTATTTGTGATGTTTTCTTCACCGAACTCCATAATCAACCTAGATGCAAACCTGTAACATTTCATAAAATAAAGTTTATCAACACAAAGGTTGGTGAGCAATTCATAAGTTTGAACAATAGATATATAGTATGAAAAGCCACAAAACTAGTATACAAAACCATAAATAATAGCTATAAACTTGGATAAATAGTTACGCTAACAAGTTAGCGACACCCAACTATAAGGGGTTGCCAAATAGTTTAGGATTTTATAGTTATCGTTAATTGCATTACGTTAACGACACCTTGCCATGAGGGGTTGCCAAATGGTCTAGGATTTATAGTTCCACCATCCAAAAGCGATAAACACATAGTCAAATAAGCATAGAACACCAAATCGAGCAATTATTCAAGTAAGGTATACAACAACGTTTGTGGTTTAAGACCCCAATTATAAAACATTTAGTTTAGATAAGTTGAAATGTCACCCCCAAAATAAAAGATAGAAAACGGGGTATGAAGTTACTCACGTTCAAGTAATAAACTTGAAAGATTGATTATTTGGAGATTTGCCGGAACGACGAGTTTAACGTATGAAGCCTAAATAAAAGAAAGTCTTGGATTTAGAAAGGTTGTCTTGAAGATCTTTAAATAAAATAATTGTTGCAAAAACTAATCAATTAAAGTTCAAGGTTTAAAATGTAACTATTAAGAATTTATAATAATAACCCTTTTAAAAAATGTAAGTTTGCTCAAAACCGGGTTAAAGTATCTAACCTTAATATTTACTTAACCAATGTTAAGTAATAAGGTGGGGAAAATGCTAAAATGCAAGTTCCATTAGGCTAAAGATACTAAAACGGGTTTTTAACGAGTGTTCGGGTTGTCGGTTCGGGTTTTGACAAATGGTCGAACCCAAAGTCAACTTTCCAAAATATTAATTGTTATGAGATAACTCATTAAAACATACTAACACTTAACCAAGTACGTAGATCTATTGTTTAGAACTAACAACGCACGTTAAGCGAGTGTTCGGTTTTGTCGGTCCAAACTATGTTATGAGATCAAGTTGGATCCAACTATTCCAAGTACTTAAGAAAAATAATTAAAATCAGTTTGTAAACTATTTTTTTTAAAGAAATATACAAGTCTTGATAACTAAAAACACACTTGTGTGTCTTAAGCGAGTAAAAGTCGGTATAGTTGGGTCTCCATCTCACAAATAGTTCATAGATGGTTTCTACATGCCCAAATATCATAGAACTTGTATATTGGTTTATAAATGAAGAAAACTTAAATTTTACAACAAAAAAAGTTAACTACAAGTCTTTTAAGCAAAAGTTTCGGTTTAGTTCGGTTTCCATCTCCCAACGAGTTCATAGATGGATTCCATATGCTTAATATCAAAGAACTTGTAAAAATGATTTTTGAAACTCAAATCTAGCAATAAACATGTTTAAACAACTATTTTAACAAAACTAGTAAACAAAAGTTCGGTTTCCGGTTTGGACTAGTTTCGGTTAAACCGAGGTTAGTCTTATACAAACCCACACCATGGAACTTGTAAATAAGATGAACAAACTAAAGGGTTAGAAGTTAGTCATAAGTGATATGTATAATAAGTTATGTGTGTGTAAATATATATCAAGAACACGAAGTCCTCCATGAAGCCTTGCCTTATGACATTCGAAACTTAACCAACCAAAGTCGGTGAAGTAACAAATAAAGGAAACAAGGGGTGTGTATTATATATATGTTGTACCACCATATTCAAGAGTTAGTAATGTTAGATGAACAAGTTAGAATGAAAGACTATAGTTAGTTTGACTTGAGAAGCCAAAACTTCAAAAAATACATAAGAAATAACAACCTTGAATCTATGGAGTTTGAGAGAGTTTTTTTGGAGATGTAGCAAGAGTAAAATGAAGAAGATGGGTGTGTATATATAGGGAAGGAGTGAAGGGTTGGGTATAAAGATTCTTTTATGGTTTGCATAAAAATGGGTATGTTTAAATGGTCAAACAATGCATAATATAAAAAAACAATATTTTATATATTTTATATATTTTAAATGACAAGATCCAATATTTTATATATTTGAAATGTTCGGGTTACAAACGGGTCGGGTTTACATAATAAAAGTGACCCGAAATTGACGAATGTCACACTCGTGATGTACACACGTTGTGAGATGGGTTCTAAACACCGAGATCCTTTATATTGGGTTGCATATCCAATAAAGATGCACGGTAATGAACGCGGTGCCAACTTATGTTCCGAATAATCTCGAGGATACGGAAAGACTCGACACCCAAAGGTGCGGAAATTATTGTAGTTTGGAACGTGGCCGAACATATGCTCAAATGGAGATTTGTCGTCAAGAATTTAGATGGAAGACGATTAATAATGTATACCGTTGAGCTAAAAGCTTCAACCCTGTAAGGCCCCGTTACCGGTAACCCTACTTTCGTGTTGGATTTACTCATAAACACAGTTCTAAATATCAGAGTTAATTAAAACATTTACGCGGAATATAAAACTTTCATAAAACATTACAATATTTCATAACTTGTCTCAAAACGTCCTTTGTCTTTCACATTAAAACATTAAAATTAAAACATCGTAAGTCTTCAGATGCCAGGCTCTTATTCTTCTGCCATGTGTCCCCGCTCAAGCCCGCTGTCTCATCCTACTCACCTGCGTGCATACCAAAAGTCAGCTACGCTGAGTGAGTTCTAGTTAATCACATAATCATACAATACATTCTTTACATTTCATACTTAACCTCTTAACTTTCTTTCATACACACTTAAGTGCTTTTACTTTCATTGTTACCTTCATACTTTCTTTACATACATAATCATACGTTTTAAAGAGCCTTTCGCCCTATAACCTCACAGATATTATAAGGGTCTGGTCCCTAGTTTTCGAATATTAGAAGGGTTCGATTCTCTAACATCACAGATATTATAAGGGTCTGGTCCCTACCATCACAGATATTATAAGGGTCTGGTCCCTAGTTTCGAATATTAGAAGGGTTCGATTCCCTAACATCACAGATATTATAAGGGTCTGGTCCCTAACATCACAGATATTATAAGGGTCTGGTCCCTAGTTTTCGAATATTAGTAGGGTTCGATTCCCTTTTCGTTACCATACATTATACCCCGAGTATTTTTAGGGCTCGGTACCCTTTTCGTAGCCATACAACCATACATCATACCTCGAGTATTATTAGGGCTCGGTACCCTTTTCGTAACCATACGACCATACATCATTATTTCCTTCTTTTATTATCTCTATCACGTTCATACGCATAATCATTCATATTATACTTACCTTATACATAGCATTACAACCTGAAAGTACGTGCAATATCCGAAGATCGTTCACGTACCATCAAGCAATCATTCTTACATAACACATATATCACATAGGGCATACACTTATCACTTAGGATAAATGTATTAACAACACATCAAGTATGCACACAGCCCCGAAAACATAACAAGGAATGGGGCTAGAAACTCACCTGAACACGGTTACGTTCACCGTTAATCGTAATTCCTTTCTTCAGTTGTGCACGGCTGACTGTATAACAAGTATACGTATCAATTAACTATCACTTCTCATAATGTATGTCTATCTTTATATGACCCACAACGAACGGGGGTCCGAGGGCAGCGCCCCTGGCAGCGGGGTCTAGGGGCGGCAGCCCCTAGCAGGGTCCAAGGGGCAGAGCCCCTGGCTGGGGTCGAGCTGCCAGGTCAGCTTGGAAAAATTTTATTTCCATTAACTGTCTTAACACATTTTTCATTAGATTTTTAGTTTACTTCCTAATCGAACTTGGCTTTAGGCGAAGTTAAACCTTAGGCGAACTTAGCTTTAGGCAAAGCTAAACCTTAGGTGAACTTAGCTTTAGGCGAAGTTAAACCTTAGGCGAACTTAGCTTTAGGCGAAGTTGTCATCAGGCGAACTTGGCTTTAGGCGAAGTTGTCATCAGGCGAACTTGGCTTTAGGCGAAGTTGTCATCAGGCGAACTTAGCTTGCAGGCGAAGTTCATCAGGCGAACTTAGCTTGCAGGCGAAGTTCATCGCTTTGAAGGCGAAGTTGCCCAGATGCAGGCGAAGTTACCCAGACAGCCGCTGTTCGGTTTCTTTCCAGCATTTTGAGCGATTTTAACACCCTTGCCATGGTTCAATATCACCCACTACGCTTCCCGACCATTTTCGGTCGCTTATACACTAAAAAGCTTGGATCTTTAAACTTCAAAGATCAAGAATCATACCTTTTTGGGCTTGTTTGGATCTCGTTTACTTGCTAGTACACTAATCTCTCTCTCTCGGACCTGCCCGACTCTTCCCTTGGCTCGGCCGGCCGGCGGCGGTATGTGTGTGGTGTGTGTGTGCGTTTTGGGGTGTTAGGGAGTTTGGTGAAAATGAAGATATTTTGGGATTTTGGGGGTATTTATATCCCTGAAATCCCATTCTCATTTAACCCATCTCAATTAATCCACGTCCAAGACCCGCCCCCTACCCGATATTAATTAATTACGCGAAATCACTAAACATAACTTCCTTTATTCATCATTAAAACTTTTTAGGATGTTACAAGTCTTCCCCCCTTAAAGAGGTTTCGTCCCCGAAACCTAACTATTACATAAACAAACTAGGGTAAAACTTGCGCATCTCATCCTCGGCTTCCCAAGTAGCATCCGATCCTTTGCGATGTTTCCATATCACTTTTACCAAAGGTATAATCTTGTGACGAAGCTGCTTTTCCTTGCGATCAACGATCTCTATCGGTTGCTCGATGTAGTTCAATTGTTCATCAACCTCAATATCCATCAATGGCACGTGAGACGTGTCATCAGCTAGACACTTCCTCAGATGAGAAACATGGAAGGTTGAATGAATTCCTTCTAACTCATCGGGTAAATCCAGTTTATAAGCTACTTCACCCACACGATATACAATCTTGAACGGTCCAATGTACCTCGGACTCAACTTTCCTCTTTTCCTAAAACGGATAATCCCCTTCCAAGGCGAGACCTTGAGCATCACATAGTCACCTACGTTAAACTCAATTGGTCGTCGCCGCTTATCTGCATAAGACTTTTGTCTGTCTTGCGCGGCTTTCAATCTTGCTTTGATCAGATCGAACTTTGAAGACGTTTCCTGAACCACTTCTAGGCTTCCCATTTCTTTCTGACCAATCTCACCCCAACACACCGGGGTTCTACATCGTCTACAGTAAAGCATCTCAAACGGTGGCATACCAATACTTGAATGGTAACTGTTTTTATAGGAGAACTCTGCCAGATGCAGATGATCATCCCAACTTCCACCAAAATCTAAAACACAAGCACGTAGCATATCCTCAAGGGTTTGGATCGTCCTTTCAGACTGTCCATCAGTTTGAGGATGATACGCCGTACCGATGTTCAACTTCGTCCCCATAGCTTCATGGAATTTCTTCCAGAACCTCGAAGTAAACCGTGTATCTCTATCGGACACGATCGATAACGGTACTCCATGCTTGGTTACAACTTCCTTGATGAACAAGCTTGCTAACGTTTCTGACGAGATGGCCTCTCGTATGAGCAGAAAGTGAGCACTCTTGGTCAAACGGTCCACAATCACCCAGATGGTATCATGTTGCTTAGCTGTACGAGGTAGCTTAGTTATGAAATCCATGGTGATGTGTTCCCACTTCCACTCAGGTATCTCTAGCGGTTGCATCTTCCCATAAGGCTTTTGGTGTTCGGCTTTGACTTGTAAGCAAGTTAAGCACTTACCAACATAATCCACTACATCGTTCTTCATTCCTGGCCACCCGTAATCTCTTTTCAAGTCTTGGTACATCTTTGTAGCTCCAGGATGGATTGAGTACCTTGACTTATGAGCTTCATCTAAGATTCGACTTCTAAGATCACCATGGTGTGGGATCCACATACGGTCGAACCTAGTTTTAACTCCATGAGTGTTTTCCATCAACCCATCTTGCTGGCCATAAATCCTTTCTTTCTTTACTAACCCTTCGTCTACTAACACTTCTGACTGCACTTTGATGATTTCTTCAAAAAGACTTGAGTTCATGATTAACTTGTATGACTTCACTGCTGTAAGGACTTCCTCATTCTTACGACTTAGCGCATCAGCGACCACGTTAGCTTTACCGGGGTAATACTTAATCTCACAGTCGTAATCCTTTATCAATTCTAACCATCTTCTCTGCCTCATGTTCAATTCTTTCTGCTCGAAGAAGTACTTTAAACTCTTATGATCTGTATAGATAGTGCACTTAGTACCGTACAGATAATGCCTCCATATCTTAAGAGCATGCACTACAGCTGCTAACTCCAAATCGTGCGTCTGATAAGTACTTTCATGGACCTTCAACAGTCTAGACGCGTAAGCTATCACCTTCCCTCGTTGCATCAACATGCAACCTAATCCTTGATGCGAAGCATCAGCACAAACAACGAAATCCTCGTCACCATCGGGTAGAGTAAGGATTGGAGCTTGCGTGAGTCTCTTCTTCAATTTTTCAAAGGCTTCTTCCTGAAACTTTTCCCAACTGAATACTATCGACTTTCGGGTCATACCGGTCAGCGGTGCGGCTATCTTGGAGAAACCTTCGATGAATCTCCTATAGTAGCCAGCTAACCCTAGGAAGCTTCGTATATCAGTCGGGTTCTGCGGAGTCTTCCAATTCGTTATCGCTTCAATCTTAGCTGGGTCCACGGTAATCCCTTCCGGATTAATCACGTGACCTAAAAATTGCACTTCTCTTAACCAGAACGCACACTTCGAAAACTTGGCATACAACTTCTCTTTCTTCAGAGTCTCCAATACCTCTCTCAGATGCTCAGCATGGTCAGACTCGTCCTTTGAATAAATCAATATATCGTCAATGAAGACGATAACCGACTTATCCAACATCGGCCAACACACCCTATTCATCATGTCCATAAATGCTGCAGGAGCATTTGTTAGACCGAATGACATTACGAGGAACTCGTAGTGTCCATACCGCGTTCGGAACGCTGTCTTAGGGATGTCTGCCTCCTTCACCTTCAGCTGATGGTAGCCTGATCTGAGATCTATTCGTGAGAACCAACTTGAACCTTGCAGTTGGTCAAACAGATCATCAATCCTTGGTAACGGATATCTATTCTTTACCGTAAGCTTATTCAACTCACGATAGTCTATGCACATTCTCATACTTCCATCCTTCTTTTTCACGAACAACACTGGTGCGCCCCACGGGGAAACACTCGGTCTTATGAAACCTTTGTCGAGGAGTTCTTGCAGTTGTGACATCAATTCTTTCATCTCGGACGGTGCTAGACGGTAAGGCGCTTTCGCGACAGGTTGGGCTCCTGGTACTAAATCTATCTGAAATTCTATCTCTCGCTCCGGCAGCAACCCCGGAAGATCCTCAGGGAATACTTCTGGGTAGTCGCGTACAATAGGAACATCTTTCATTTCTTTCGTCTCGGCCGCAGCGTTGACGACATACGCCAGGTAGGCACGACACCCTCGCCTTAGCAAACCCTCGGCTTTTATCATCGAAATGACATTAAGCCCAGAACTTTCCTTATCACCATAAACCGTTACCGCACTACCATCCAATGACTTTAACCTTATCATCCTACTCTTACATAGTATCTGAGCCTCAAACTCAGACAACCAATCCATACCCAAAACCACATCGAACCCTCCCAAGGTCATAACGTACAAGGTAACCGGGAACTCATGTCCTTCCAAT
The DNA here is from genome assembly GCF_021521415.1 of Bidens hawaiensis. Taxonomy (NCBI): domain Eukaryota; kingdom Viridiplantae; phylum Streptophyta; class Magnoliopsida; order Asterales; family Asteraceae; genus Bidens; species Bidens hawaiensis. Next base: position 213,581 of record NW_027492108.1, on the reverse strand, counting down.
TCTATCTTACAGTTCTTAACCATTTTTGTTATTTTAACTGAAGTGTCACTGGCGGTTTCTACTACAAAAGTTTCAGACACTCGGCAACATTTCATTTTAGCTAGTTTACTAAATGGTGTGGCTACGAAACTTTTGTTTGCGCCCGAATCAAATAATACAGAAGCGGAAACACCGTTCACTAGAAACGTACCTGTGACGACATCCGGAATCTGCTTGGCTTGTTATTGGGTCAGCATGTAGGCTCTAGTTCTTGGCCTAGCTTGATCGGCATTCTTCCTTCCACTACCTCCAGCTTCACCATCTGTGCACTCTCTCGCCATGTGGCCTGTCTTGCCACATTTGTAACATGCTGGCTTTGCACTGCACTCATTGGTATAATGTCCTACCTTCCCACACTTATAACACACATTAGACCCCATCCGGCATTCCCCACCGTGAGCCTTTCCACATTTGAGACAAACACCAGAACTTTTACCCCACTTGCACTCACCACCATGCATCTTTCCGCAGGTCTTACACGATATCTTCTCCCACACTCTCTGCTTCTTATCTTTGGGGTTCCATAACTGAGTACCGGGTCGTTTAGCAGGAGCGGCCCATTTCTTCTCTTTCTTCTCGTCTCCCACCACCACATCATCCGCAGCCAGGTCTGCATAGACCATCTCTGCGAGTTCGACAGCAGAATCGAAGGTAGCAGGTTTACTTGTCCTGACTAACATGCGGACTCTCTGTGGTAATCCTCTCACATAACACTTGATTCTCTTAGCCTCAGTGCTGACCATATCGGGTACCAACCTAGACATTCGATTGAACTCTGTAGTGTACTCACGATGTGTCATCGTCCCAGCTTTCAAGTTTAGGAACTTCATCTCCGCCCTTTCAACCTCGGCGTCAGCACAGAACTTCTTCATTACTAACTCCTTCAGATCGTTCCACTTCATCTCTTTGATCTCCTCTCGGGTCTTCCTCTGCTCCACACTCTCCCACCAATACATAGCCTCATCCTCGAATGATTGAGTAGCATAACCTACCGGTTGATCGGGACGGCACTCGCTAATGCGGATAACCTTATCCATGGCGGTTATCCACTAAAGAGTAGCGATTGCGTCTCCTAAACCAGTCAGCTTAGGCGGGTCACAACCTTTGAAGGACTTATAGTTGCAACCGCCTCGGCCCTTCCTCCCATCATCATCTTTCACAGACCTTACCTCACTTGAGTCACCCCTTTCCCTCTCGTCATCCTTCCTACCATTACCACCTGCCCCTTCAATAGTTCTTTCACGGCTTCCAGCAGACCTTCCCGGGGTAATATTTTTCACAGCAGTGGCTACAGCTTGAACAATAGCTGCTTGAATTGCAGGATCCAGTTGAACTCCTTCATTGTTTTCCGGGTTTCTTCCCGCTGCGCTTCCTTCAGCTTCAGTGTTGGAAGCGGTCTCAACCGAAGGTTGCTGGACACGACGAGGCCTGCCGCGTCGTCCAGTGCGACCTCCAGCTCCAACAATGTCTCCAGCTCCAGCCATCGTATTCTAAAAGGGAAAACACAAACATCATCATTCAAGAAACTATTTAGTACAAGGATAGCAAGGCTAACAGGTAATAATAGTGGCCAGCTGTGACTAGCTGATCACATTGCTTTCCGTGTCCTATACACTTCCCTTTATGAGTCCATTTGTGCTGGTTCTACTTAAGCAATTAGTCAAATCAACAATCAATTATTCCTATCCCTTTTGTTCACATATATTTTCTTTCTCATTAACATATATCATTTAATTATACAATTTACCTTTACTGATCTTGCTTGAGCGACACATGGCATTCTTGGACTGGCATCTTCTTTCATTTCTTACTTATATCCCATACTCTGTTCGAGTCTAAGCATGTAGGATGCTTAAATCTCTTGAACTTTGCTCTGATACCAACTTGTAAGGCCCCGTTACCGGTAACCCTACTTTCGTGTTGGATTTACTCATAAACACAGTTCTAAATATCAGAGTTAATTAAAACATTTACGCGGAATATAAAACTTTCATAAAACATTACAATATTTCATAACTTGTCTCAAAACGTCCTTTGTCTTTCACATTAAAACATTAAAATTAAAACATCGTAAGTCTTCAGATGCCAGGCTCTTATTCTTCTGCCATGTGTCCCCGCTCAAGCCCGCTGTCTCATCCTACTCACCTGCGTGCATACCAAAAGTCAGCTACACTGAGTGAGTTCTAGTTAATCACATAATCATACAATACATTCTTTACATTTCATACTTAACCTCTTAACTTTCTTTCATACACACTTAAGTGCTTTTACTTTCATTGTTACCTTCATACTTTCTTTACATACATAATCATACGTTTTAAAGAGCCTTTCGCCCTATAACCTCACAGATATTATAAGGGTCTGGTCCCTAGTTTTCGAATATTAGAAGGGTTCGATTCTCTAACATCACAGATATTATAAGGGTCTGGTCCCTACCATCACAGATATTATAAGGGTCTGGTCCCTAGTTTCGAATATTAGAAGGGTTCGATTCCCTAACATCACAGATATTATAAGGGTCTGGTCCCTAACATCACAGATATTATAAGGGTCTGGTCCCTAGTTTTCGAATATTAGTAGGGTTCGATTCCCTTTTCGTTACCATACATTATACCCCGAGTATTTTTAGGGCTCGGTACCCTTTTCGTAGCCATACAACCATACATCATACCTCGAGTATTATTAGGGCTCGGTACCCTTTTCGTAACCATACGACCATACATCATTATTTCCTTCTTTTATTATCTCTATCACGTTCATACGCATAATCATTCATATTATACTTACCTTATACATAGCATTACAACCTGAAAGTACGTGCAATATCCGAAGATCGTTCACGTACCATCAAGCAATCATTCTTACATAACACATATATCACATAGGGCATACACTTATCACTTAGGATAAATGTATTAACAACACATCAAGTATGCACACAGCCCCGAAAACATAACAAGGAATGGGGCTAGAAACTCACCTGAACACGGTTACGTTCACCGTTAATCGTAATTCCTTTCTTCAGTTGTGCACGACTGACTGTATAACAAGTATACGTATCAATTAACTATCACTTCTCATAATGTATGTCTATCTTTATATGACCCACAACGAACGGGGGTCCGAGGGCAGCGCCCCTGGCAGCGGGGTCTAGGGGCGGCAGCCCCTAGCAGGGTCCAAGGGGCAGAGCCCCTGGCTGGGGTCGAGCTGCCAGGTCAGCTTGGAAAAATTTTATTTCCATTAACTGTCTTAACACATTTTTCATTAGATTTTTAGTTTACTTCCTAATCGAACTTGGCTTTAGGCGAAGTTAAACCTTAGGCGAACTTAGCTTTAGGCAAAGCTAAACCTTAGGTGAACTTAGCTTTAGGCGAAGTTAAACCTTAGGCGAACTTAGCTTTAGGCGAAGTTGTCATCAGGCGAACTTGGCTTTAGGCGAAGTTGTCATCAGGCGAACTTAGCTTGCAGGCGAAGTTCATCAGGCGAACTTAGCTTGCAGGCGATGTTCATCGCTTTGAAGGCGAAGTTGCCCAGATGCAGGCGAAGTTGCCCAGACAGCCGCTGTTCGGTTTCTTTCCAGCATTTTGAGCGATTTTAACACCCTTGCCATGGTTCAATATCACCCACTACGCTTCCCGACCATTTTCGGTCGCTTATACACTAAAAAGCTTGGATCTTTAAACTTCAAAGAGAATCATACCTTTTTGGGCTTGTTTGGATCTCGTTTACTTGCTAGTACACTAATCTCTCTCTCTCGGACCTGCCCGACTCTTCCCTTGGCTCGGCCGGCCGGCTGCGGTATGTGTGTGGTGTGTGTGTGCGTTTTGGGGTGTTAGGGAGTTTGGTGAAAATGAAGATATTTTGGGATTTTGGGGGTATTTATATCCTTGAAATCCCATTCTCATTTAACCCATCTCAATTAATCCACGTCCAAGACCCGCCCCCTACCCGATATTAATTAATTACGCGAAATCACTAAACATAACTTCCTTTATTCATCATTAAAATTTTTTAGGATGTTACAAACCCAATATGAATAGGGTATTTTAGCATTGAACATCATGGCAAGCCTGGTGTCGACAATGTGACGATGTTTACGTTCCACACGTCCGTTTTGTTGAGGAGTGTACGGACACGAGAGCCTATGAAATGTTCCATTGTCTTGAAATATCTTTTTAACTTGATTATTAAAAAATTCCGTGCCACCATCACTTTGGAAATCCTTGATTTTTCTTGAGAACTGAGTTTGAACAAATGTGATAAAAGTAGTTAAAATAGTCGCGAACATTGCCTTGCTGTGTAGCGGATATAGCCATGTGAACCTGGAAAAATCATCAACAAAGGCAACATAATATCGATAACCTTCATGAGAGGTGATAGGTGACGGTCCCCACAAATCACAATGGACTAAGCCGAGAGGAGAGAGTGCTCGTTTCGGATTAAGATCAAACGGCAATTTATGTGCTTTAGACATTTGACAAGAAGAGCAAACAATAGGTTTAGGCAAAATGGACGTGACTTGCACTGATCCCGTTTTATTTAATAGTTTAATAACATCATTCGACACGTGTCCTAAACGGTTATGCCACAATTCATATGATGCTTTATTTGTATAGACAACACTTAAGGCAAGATGATCTTGATTCAACACATAAAGCCCGTTGTCACAGCGACCTTGAGCTAAGACCTGCCTCGTTCCCCGATCCTGGATATAGAAATTTGGTTGAGAAAAAAGCATATCAACATTGTTGTTCATAGTTAACTTAGAGACAGAAAGAAGATTTTTGGTGATTCGAGGGACCATAAGGACATTTTTAAGATGAATATTTTTGTCAATAGTTTGTGTCCTCTGTGAGAAATACGCAGAGACTTGCCATCCCCAAAAGTTACCTTTTCTTTGCCATTACATGAAATAATGTCATGAATATTACCAGTAGATTGAGTCATATGATCGGTAGCCCCGGAGTCTGCATACCAACTTGCATTGTTTGGATTAACTTGACATTGAGCCTGAAAAACATTTGCAAGATGAGCTTCACTGGCGGGGTACGACACATGGGAAGGACACGAACTAGCGACATGACCATGGAGATCACAGAGTTGACATGGGTTAGAAGTACCAGAGGAGTTCCTGTTGTTGTTACGAGGACCATGATTTCCACGACCACCACGGTTAGTTCTACCTCCTCTATAGTTGCGGTAACCACGATTGTATCCCCGTCCACCACCACCACGACGAGGATGACGGGAAGATTGAGCCACAAACGCTGCAGTAGGACTGTTTTGTCCCTGAAGCTCACGAAGAAGAACCTCATGGCTTTCGGCCTGAGCAAACAAGTCTTGGAATGAAGGGGCTAGACGAGTGGCTCGGATATTAGAAGTGAAACTAATATAATCAACACCGATACCAGCGGTGAACCGATATAACTTATCGGTATCCGAAACGGCATGACCAATAGCTGATAGTTGATCACATAACCCTTTAAACTTACGACCAAATTCTGCCACAGAACTAGATCCTTTGACAAGTGAGCGTAATTTATCACGAAGATTGTAAACCCGCTCAACGGAGGCATTACAATACTCGGCTTCAAGTGCCTGCCAGATGGCCCTCGCGGTGGTGAGGCTAACAGTGACAGACACCGCTTCTTCAGACAGAGAGGAATTTATAGGAATGACTGCACGACGATCGGCAACCTTCCATGCGGTGTACTGCGGATCGGCAACGGTTTTGCCATCGGCGGTTAATTTTTCCGGCGGGGCTGCCTCAGTTCCATCAATATGACCGATGAGATCTTGATCCAACAACAACAACCATATTTGACTTTTCCACTGCAGGAAATTAGTTGATGATAACTGAATTTTGAGGGAGTGAAGGAGGGCGGTCATGGACAGAGGTTCATCGGAAATTTTAGAGGTTGACATGGTGGGGAAGAAGGTAAAAAGAAAAGTAGATGTAAGGAGGAGGGGAAGGAGAATCGATAGGTTGGAGAGTTAATGGGGGGAGAAGGACCTGAGCGGATGATACCATATGAATGAATTGATGATCCTCAAAGTGAGGATACACATGGTATAAATAGAATGATAAGTTACACTTGAGTACAAGACAATTACATAAAATACAAACCTAACCCATTAAGTAATTCTATATTAATTATGATTTAATAAACACCAAGAATGGTTTTCACTGATGCCCATAAAGGTTTACTTAAAGATGGGCGAGAATGGATGAAAGATACATCATCTTCATGTACTGTGGTAGCAGCTCTCATAATAACAATGGCATTTGCAGCTGCATTTACTCTCCCAGGCGGAAATCAAGATGATGGCAACCCAATGTTCCTAACCCGCAACGCATTTATGCTTTTTATCCTATCAGATGCACTTGCATTGTTTTCATCATCAACTTCAGTGTTGATGTTTTTAGGGATTCTTACTTCTCGATACGCAGAAGATGACTTCCTTTACGCATTACCAAAAAAATTGACGATTGGACTTCTATCTTTATTTATGTCGATAGCAGCAACTATGATTGCATTCAGTTCGGCTCTTGCACTCGTGCTTAAAAATAAAGGTTCATGGGTCGCGGCTCCACTTGTTCTAGCGACGAGCATTCCCGTGTGTTTATTTTGCTTGTTGCAGTTTCCTTTACTTGTGGAGCTAGTTAAGTCAACATATGGAAAAAGCATTTTTCACCAGCAGAATGATAGACTTATTCATTAGCTCGTCCGGACATCTAAGTACAAAGAACTGAAACTGAAATCATTAGGATTCCAACTCTTGTGGAATGCTTAATTTGATTATTTCAATGCATTGTATTGTTTGTATCCAAAATATTTCTTTCTACTTTTCCTTTGAAATATAGAACCAAAGTTGGAACAATTTAACCATTTGGGATTTGGCAAACTTTGATTGAAACTAATCTGTTTTATCTTTTGTGTAAACAATGTTTTTATAACTGGACCAATTATTCAACCTACTGTCTTATTGGTTTATTGGTTGAACTTAATGACCTTATAAGTTATAACTAATTTTAGAAAATATTCGACTGTTAAATAAAATGCAAATACTATATAAAGATTAAAACGATATATCCAATTTGATTAAAACAAAAATAATTATATGTACATAATTAAAATGTTGGACTAGGCTCATGATAGTCAAACTCAATAGGTGAAAACTTAACTTTAGTTTGTTATAGTCCGGCTTGTTTCAAGCTTCTACCGAGACAATATAGAGTAGATCGCAAGTGACATGATACGGCTCCTTTGCAAGTTGCAACCCTACAATAATCTTGGGCATAAGTTTTAACAAAAGCTCTTGGCAACTAGTGACTATCTAAAAGCTTTTAAAGTTGTTGGCTAGCCCAATTCCAAGCAACATATATATTTCGTGGCCTTCTGAAACTAGCATATACTTGACTAACAAGGCGGTTAACCAACAAAGAGAAAATAACTTATGTTATCAAATTTTAATAATATAAAAGTAAACATGATAACAAATATCAAACAAAAAAATTAAATTGCTGCTGCCCGGGTTCGAACCGGAGACCTTTTGCGTGTAAAGCAAACGTGATAACCACTACACCACAGCAGCTTTCACAACTCATTATTTGTACATACTAATTTGTAATAAACGTCTCGATATATCAACTTCACCTCACAGTTTTAAGGGTTTATAACCAGCATACAAAGATTATGCTTTAGTTTACACTTCAAATTACATAAATCAAATCATTTAAAAAGGTTAGTCCAAAACTTATTTTTAAATGACATTCTACCTCATACTATTTAATATATATGGACGTCTTCATTACATTTTTTCAATAGAAAAACACGAGAACCAACTAATACAATTGTATGTAATGTTTAACATATATAATGTAAGTTAGATAGAGAGTCAATTAGGCAACCAACTTATGTATAACTTTTGGGGAAACTATAAAACTGTGCATATGGTTTATGTACTATATTCAAAGGCCTGGTTGGTTCGATAATATGTTCATATAAAAACTTTGTAAAAAAAGTTGTACGCAAATCATTCCAAACTCTAATCTATTACAACATATTCAAATATCATAGAAACATGTACTGCATAATAATGGGTAATAATGGGTAACCTAAATTTATTTTTACTCGTTATTTTATATTTATGACATTCCCATGTTTTCACACGTACATAAATAATCTCTCTGAGAATTCAAGAGATTGCACGTATATACCATCAATTATAAAAAAAAAATTACACCTTACAAAGCATCTCAGTTAATTTTTTTTTTTATTTGTTTTCATTTTTCTAATGTTTGTGGTCCAAAACTTTGTTTGGAAAATTTATAATAACAAAAACGCCCGTATCTTATATGAACTACTCTTACTTAAATGAACTTTTTATAAGTTTAGTAAGTTAATTATTTATAATGAATTAGGTGGGATTTCAACAAAGCCACTATAATGCCTTTTATGCATTTTACTCTGAATAGATATATGATTCTTAGAACTTTATCATACGAGTCTGTAGCATCATTTAAAACTTTACTACTACATTCAGATAATATTAAAACAATACTGAAGACCCGATGAAAACAAATATAGTTTATATTATATATATTGATTTAATTTATTTTGACAATTCACCTCGAAATAATTCTTCCAGCAAAATTCAACAAGTTAATTATGATATATAATAAACATCTATAGTCATTTATTTATGTTCTCCGAGGAATATTTTAAGACAACTGGTTTACTTGATACAAAATTAATATTCAGGTAAACTGTACAATTATTATTATTTATCCTTTTTAATGTATTTTAAGCTGACTTTAGTTAATCTAATTGCAGGTCTTGATTACAAGATCCAGAAGAACATTGACATTGTTCAGCTAAGGTGATCAACCTCAACCAGAATGACTAAGTACGATTACGTAATCAGCGATCTACCGATCTACAAAGCCGCATTGCTAGACGATTGGGACTCCGTTAGTGAACTCTTCGAACAAGAACCAGACTTAATGACGAAACAGATAACATACTGGTGGGAGACGCCTTTAATAATCGCGGTTGGGACAAACCGCTCCCACCGGTTCGTGGAGAAGCTTATCGAACGGATTGTTGCCGTTGGTGCACAGGATAGGATGTTTGTGACGAGTTATGGCGGAAACAACCCGCTCCATTATGCTGCTAAGGTTGGAAATACAGCTGCTGCAAGGCTTTTGGTGGAGCAGAACTTGGATATGACGCGAGTTCCGAATCCGTACCATAATACGCCGTTGAAATTGGCTGCATGGCATGGACATAAGGAGACGTTGGAATACTTGTTGACGGTGACTCGCGATTTGCTTCCTGGAGAAGAAGGTGTTAGTCCGTACACCGGAGTTGCGGGTGGTGATCTTATTACTCTCACAATTATGGCTGGATTCTATGGTAAGTACGATTTTGGACTATCTATATACACCGTATGACATCTAATCTCAATCTCACGTATTAAAAGGTCATCCGGATACATGTGGTTAGTTAACCGTTTTTACCATAATACTTCAATGTTTGACCATATTTCCAAGTTTGACCGTCGTGGTGAGACCTGCCGTCAAGATTTTGGCTAAACGATCATTCTGACTAATAATTTCAAAGTTTGGCCGATGGTCAAGAGTGTTTTGTGAACCGTCGTTTCAAAGTTTGACTATGAACGATTGTCCAAATATCGGCAAAACAATCACTCTGACAAACAATTTTCAAAGTTTGACCCTTATGGAGAGGCTCCTCTAACCAATATTTTTTAAAGTAGTTTGATATTTTTGGTCAAAGCGCTCGCATGAGTGTTTTGTGGACGGCCGTTTGATGACGTGGAATCAGAATTCATTGACTATATCGGGTTGAATTTGTTGATGTAGATGTGGCGTTAGAGATAATCGATTTGCACCCAAACATCGTGTTGGAAAGCGATCGGAACGGCAAAACGGCTTTGCAAATATTGGCTCAAAAACCTGAAATTTTTCCTAGTGGAAGCAGGCTTGGATTTTGGGGACGTATTATATATTCACGTGAGTATTTCTTCTAAAATACTATCTCTATATTACAATTTTACAATTTACAATGTGCAAATATTATAAAAACGTAACATGAAATTGTTTTTATTTTTTTTTAATAAAAATAGATTTTTACGACTTTTTATGTGTCTTGACATGAAAGCCTGTGTAAACCACTATATAGCCTAAAACACGGAGAGTTGTTACTTGTTAATTATCATTTAATAATAGTGTCAATCAATCCATGCATCTCGTCTAAACGAACTCGGTTGGTATCGGTTTAGTTTGTTAGGTAGAAAACAGTGCGTGCAATGTATCTAGTTTGATTAAAATTTCAACAATCGTACAATCAAAATATTGTTTTTTAAAAAATAATTTACTTAAATAATAAAATAACTTAATAAGTGTGGTTAGTTCGCTATAGTGACCGATGTCGTAAACAAATGAAAATGACTTGAATAATTATTTGTCGACACCGAAAAAAATTATTCTAGGAATGGCCCATTTTCACCCCACCATCATGCCATGCACCCTAATTAGATGAGAACACCTATTTGGTTAGAAAACTTGTTTATGTTATTTATTTAACTTACTTGTCCGTTTGGTTCTGGTGTTTTGTTTTTTTGTTTTTATTTTGTGAAAGTGATACCTTTATTTAACTTGTCCTTTTGGTTATGTTTTTTGTTTTGTTTTTCTTTTGTGAAAGTGATACCTGTGAAGAAGAGTAAAGCAACTACTCAAGTCAAAATCTTGCCAAGGATTTTTAACAAGGTATAAATCTGTGAGTTTCTTAAACCAAATCTATAACTACATTACAAAATGACACCCAAATTATGCAAAAAGTAATATGGACACCCGAAGATTTCGAAATTGGAGAACTAAGACCATTACAACGTGTATAATGCTATTTAGGACGGCATATCGCGTGGTTATAACTTTTAAACCTTTGGTCATTTTCTCTTATACAGTTCAGTGCTGGATTTTGGAGTGCCCTTCATTACGTGGGTACGCAATGCCATTATATTTTCAACTATAAACAACTTATGGCCGTTACACGTAACAGATTCATCTCTAATTGCGGCATATTGTGTTTGTAGCTCCAACAATCAAGAACATCCATGATATCAAAGTAAATAATAAACTGAGCAGCTCACTCGTGGAGCGTATATGCAAAATCGTTATAGAAAAGGTCGATCACGACATAACTTGGAGTATTTTGGGATCTGCAATAACTACAGCCGTCAAATACGGGACTCATGAGCTTATTGAAGAATGCATATTAACCTATCCAGGCATAATATGGTACGATGTTGGTGGGTTTTATTTGTTCCTTGCAGCCATCAAACAACGCCAAGAAAGAGTGTACAATCTTGTGCACCAAATGTCTGGCCACAAGGTATTTGCAGCAACACAACTTGACGGTGAAGAAAATGAGAATGCATTACATATAGCTGCAAAGTTAGCTCCGCCTCATCGGCTTAATGTTGTCACGGGTGCAGCTTTGCAAATGCAGCGTGAGCTTCAATGGTTTCAGGTATCTGTTCCTCATCAGTTAGGAACAACAATGATAACCTATTCGTTAACGAACTGATTGATTTAAGTCAGTTTTTTTTTTGGCTTGCGTATGGGTTCAGTTCGGTCAACTCAAGTTATATAACATGCCAATTTGACTCTACTTAAATTATGCATGTCAAAACAGGCCACTCTTATAAGTTATTAAAACTTGCTTATTTAACATTGGTCCAGACCAACGACAACTGTTTGTCTCCACAACCTACTCGTCGTCGTTGACGCCACACCTTCACTAGTCGTCATGAAAAAATATAGCAGATGAACCCATTTTGATACTTTTTATCTAACATGACTCATTTCAATCCGAGCCCATTTTGGTTAGAAGTTGTACGTTTTGACCTGAACAAAATTGATATGTAAAAAAAATCATGTTTGACCTGAACCTATTTTGCTAAAATCCCGTTTTAGCACGTCTATCCGAACACACCCGACTGACCCTTTTTGTCAAGCTTACACAAAGATATACATTATCTTCTTCACTTTTCATTTTAACAAATTAAAAAGCATGCATTTTGTGCAGGAAGTCGAAAAATTTATAGAGCCATCCTATAAAGAAGATTTAAACAAAAAAGGGCAAACACCAAGAATGGTTTTCACTGATGCCCATAAAGGTTTACTTGCAGAAGGGCAGCAATGGATGAAAGACACAGCATCTTCATGTACTGTGGTAGCAGCTCTCTTAGTAACAATGGCATTTGCAGCTGCATTCACTCTCCCAGGCGGAAATCAAGATGATGGCAACCCGATGTTCCTAACCTACAACACATTTATGCTTTTTATCGTATCAGATGCCATCGCATTGTTTTCTTCATCAACTTCAGTGTTGATGTTTTTAGGGATTCTGACTTCACGATATGCAGAAGATGACTTCCTTTACGCGTTACCAAAAAGATTGACGATTGGACTTCTTTCGTTATTCATGTCAATAGCATCAACTTTGATTGCATTTAGTTCGGCTCTTGCACTGGTGCTTAAAGATAAGGTTTCATGGATTGCAGCTCCACTTATTATAGCGACAAGTATTCCCATGTGTTTATTTGGCTTGTTGCAATTTCCTTTACTTGTGGAGCTAGTTAACTCAACATATGGAAGAAGCGTGTTTCGCCAGCAGAATGCTCGAAGGATTCATTAGCTCGTTATATATTTTCCAAAGATCAAACCTGTACGTGTCTTGTATTTTAATATCTGTATAAAGATAAATTCTTTCAAGTTTTTGTTTGAAATGTCACAGGGGATGTTGGAAACTATTTAATCATGTGGGATGTGGCCAACAAAAAATGTAACAAATTTGGCTTTGTTCTTTTTGTAATGACTAGAAGAGTTTAGAAATATGCTTCTTCAAGAAAAAAAAAAGTAACTGTTTATAGGTAATGGAATAGTTGGAAGAAGTTTGGTAGGCTTATTTTAGATCATATTTATTGACTAAGTTGATTACCCAAAACATAAATATAGTGATTATTGCAAATTAAAGAATCAAAATCAGCAATTCAGGTGGCAGGGCACAAGGGCCAAATTAAGCCCTAGCTGGCTGGGTTAAAAAAATGGTTTTCAGTAACAATTAAAGCAACGGTTAAGAAAACTATCATCAAGACAATTATTTCGACCAACAAACATAATGTTTCATGAAAGATTGTTGATATTTACTTTCACCTGTTAAAACCCCTATTATAAGGGATTATGTTGTTCTCTTATATACAATAAATTCACAGCTTCGTTTCTCATAAATCGCGTCTCATACTCAAGAAATACTTATTGTCGTATCATTTAAAAGAATTCATATGAGTGAAATACTTTAATCTGAAAGTGAGTAACACGATTCTAAAAACTATGTAGTCATTACAAAATCAAAAAACCTACAAGAATTAGGATTTGGATTAAGATTAGTACGTAGATTAAGATTTGGATTAGGATTAGTGGTAGTGTTAGTAGTAGGTGTGGAAACAGCGTCACGAGTGATAGCGCTAGCGTTAAGATTAAGATTAGCTTTAGGATTTTGATTCTGATTCTGATTCTAATTCCGATTCCCATTCCCATTCCCATTTCAATTCTAATTCCCATTCCAATTCCTATTCACATTGCTTTAATAGTTATTATTATTCTTATTCTCATTATTATTGTTATTATTATTACTATATTATTAGTTGTTTGTTTGGTGTGACTTGCAAGTGATGGCTATGAAGAAGAATAACTGAATAAAAGCATACTGGTCCGTTTTTGGTTGGTTTTGATCAAGTTCTATGTTGCCATTTTTGGCGTTTCTCCCCATTTTGGCCATTGGATTTCAGTCCTGATTTTAGGCCACCGATCTGTTTTCAGTGTGTTTTTTAAACCATGACCATGGACATGAAGAAATGGATGATGGTGGCACCGATGATAGTTGGGTGAGGTCAGGGGTTGAGTGATCATTAAACACAAAATTAAAGTAATTTATAGACTTTATAGTATTAAAAAATTTAAATTTATTAAACTTCATAGTGTATATTTAATAATCTATATTTTTACGGTAAGTTTAAATTTTCCCAAAACCACTATATGTACAAAATTTAAATGTCATGTTATCCCTCTAAATCCATCATGAAGACAACCCTCCACCTCCGCTCTAGGAGATGGTCACTCGTGTTACCAACATTGTTTATTTTGTCAACTAGGAGCTCAATGTTTGGTTTTTGGTGACTCTGTGAAACCTTCTCAGTAGGTCATCAATTAAGCATAAAACACGTTGGTGATATATGAGACGTGACATCCTTATCAACCAAGAATCTTTTCTATGATTCTATCCATGGTGGTTGTTATAACCAGTCTCTCATATGAGCAATCGTCGTCAATTGGGTTGGTCCCACATCATACACAGAGATGTGAGATTAGTCGGAGAGCCTCCTCTAAACGCCCCTGGACTTATCGTGAAGGTCTGACCCACGTAACATAAGTGGTATGTACTTCATCTAGGGATGATTAATTTTTTTGAGTAAATTATAGCTTGTTGAAAGATTGAGTTTCGTTTATGCTGATTTAACTAGCTAATAAATATTTTAAAGTAAAAAATATTGTATAATTTAATGATTTTGTAACATTGACTCTTTAAAAATCATAAAAATGACCATTTGTCAAATATACTTTTACATTTCTTTTAAGATATGATTCTTTTGATTAAATTTGAATGTGCACTTTCACATTTCTTTTAGAGACGCAAATTCTTTTGATTACTATATAGCCACTTAACTTCATTCAATAAATCCAGGACTTAGAATTGACTCACATTTAGCTGATCATACAAATTTGATCAGAATGAATAGTTTGGATGATCATATACTCCACGAGCTGCCAATTTACAAAGCTGCGATACAAGACGATTGGAAGTCCGCTAGTCCATACTTCAAACGAGACCCTGACCTAATGACGAAACATATAACACTTGCATTAGAGACGCCTTTAATGATCGCTGTTGGGACTAATCGCTCCCACCGTTTCGTCCAGAAACTTGTGGAAAGTATTGTTGCCATTGGTGCAACGGACAAGATGTCCATGGTGAATTTTAATGGATATACCGCGCTCCATTATGCTGCTAAGGTTGGAAACACGATTGATGCAAAGTTTTTGGTGAAGCACAAACCTAATATGACGCAAGATCTGGACCTTTCCCATGATACGCCGTTGAAGCTGGCCGCATGGAATGGAAATAAGGAGACGTTGGAATACTTGTTGACGGTGACTCACGATTTACTTCCGGGAGAAGAAGGGACTAGTCCATACACTGGAGTTGCCGGGGGAGATCTCATTACTCTCACTGTCATGCCTGGATTCTACGGTACGTCTTATCACTACTAGAAAACTGACTAAAAATAATGTTTGATAAACTCTCATCATGTCCTTTTCTAGTTCCTTATAATATTTAGGGAAAAGTTAATGTAAAAATGAAGTTAACATGTTAATTGTGAGAATCAAGTAGAGTAATTATACATACAACTACGATGTAATTACATAACTACTCTATTTTTATATATAATTACTTTACTTGATTCTAACAATTATCATGTTAATTCATTTTTTTTATCCAAACCCTAATATTTAAATAAATAATCAAATAAACTTTATATTCCATCTCGTACTCAAACAATAATCTCCTAACAACAAATTAAACTCGTTTTATCTTCTTTATCTTCAAACTCTTTATTCAATTAACTATTATTATTGTATTTCTCGGTTATCAATTCTCATAATTCAGATCTAGGGTTAAATTTGGTGATGCAGATGTGGCATTAGACATAATCCACAATTACCCGAACATTGTGTTCGAAAAGGACAGGAATGGTGACACGGCTTTGCAAATATTAGCTCAAAAACCCGATGCTTTTCCAAGTGGAAGCAGGCTTGGATTTTATGGACGTTTTATATATTATTTTAAGTGCTTCTCCGTAAGTAATATCTTTATATATGCTATGTACAAACTTTATAGAAAGGTGACGTGAAGAGTAGCATTAAAAAGTATTAAACTTTAAACTCTTTTTTATGAAACAAATATAACGATTTATAACAATATTTAATTATTTATACTAGAATTTATTCTCTATCTTCATCTCTAAAATCTCTCTCTCTCTCTCCATCTTCATTCAATGCATTATGTTTTGATTTCCTACTTTCATCTTTATCTTTAAAATTGACCGTTAACTACGTGGTCTTAAAAAAGTAACAGATATAGGTATTAATTAAGGTTTTCAATATATAAGGTTTTAATATGCTTTATTTTTTATAACACATATAAGCACTAACACTAACGGACTTAAAAACTTGATTGATAAGTCCTCACATGTTAGGCATTTTAATTTTAAATGAAAAGTTAACCTTTTAATCACATCATCGTATTCGTGTAATTATATGTGTGTAGATTACAAGGTCCGTATATGTGTGTATACATATACATATACATATACATATACATATACATATACATATACATATACATATACATATACATATACATATAATACTGACAAAAGTTAATATACAAAAAAGTGAAGTTGAAAAATTACGCATGAAAAAAGGAATCACATTTGAAGTAAAATAATTACGTATGAACATTATTGCACATATTATACACATAACACATGAATTTTTAAAGAAGTCGATTTTTTAAAGTATAACAATATGGTATACTTAAGTTAAAGAAAATAAAATGTTCGGTTAATGGCATAAGTTATCAACGTTTTAAAAAAGTATGAGAACTTGAAAAAAAATCAATAATGATGTTCCGTAATTACAATTATGTCACCACCGTGAAACCAATGGTCAGATCTTGTTCTACACTTTGTATGATTGATAATTGTATTATATCATTTTTATCTAGTAACTGAGTAATTATAATTTTGTAAACCTAATTAGATGAGAACAAACAATGGGTTTGTAAGGCCCCGAACCCGGTAGCCTTACTTTAGCGTCGGATTTACTCATAAACACAGTTCTTACAAATCAGAGTTCATTAAAAACTTTTCGCGGAATATAAAACATCAGTCATTTGTTACAAAACATTAAATCTTTTCTTTGATACCATAACACAAAACTTTATATTTAAAACATCTTTACTTCTTTCTTCAGATGCCAGCCGTTCAATCCATACCGTGTGTCATCCTCATGCTAACTCTATAATCAGCTCACCTGCGTGCATACTAAAAGTCAGCTACGCTGAGTGAGTTCTAGTTAATCGAACGCCATACAATACATACACATACACACATATCCATAGATACATATCCATACTTCACTAGTTACCCTTCTGTTCTACATACATACTTGCTACCATACATACATACATATCTACAATCACTAACCTCAGTCTACCGAGAGTACGTTCATAGTTTACCGTCTATACCTGTACTCAAGGTCGTGAACACGTACACGGTTTGCAGTCCTTACCTATGTTCACCATTTATGGTACGTACAAGGATCGCGGTCCTTCCCTATACCATAGTACATCCACAACACGTACAAGGTTCGCAGTCCTTCCCTATGTTGCAACCTAATTCATAGCACGTACGAGGTTCGCAGTCCTCCCCTATGCTACAAAATCAGCACGTATAAGGTTCACAGTCATTTCCTATGCTGAAATACATCCACAACACGTACAAGGTTCGCAGTCATTCCCTATGTTGCAACCTAATTCATAGCACGTACGAGGTTCGCAGTCCTCCCCTATGCTACAAAATCAGCACGTATAAGGTTCACAGTCCTTTCCTATGCTGAAATACATCCACAACACGTACAAGGTTCGCAGTCCTTCCCTATGTTGTAACCTAATTCATAGCACGTACGAGGTTCGCAGTCCTCCCCTATGCTACAAATACAGCACGTATAAGGTTCACAGTCCTTTCCTATGCTGACGCCTATCTACATTACGTATAAGGTTCGCAGTCCTTATTTACGTTTACATATATCATCTACTTCACGTATAAGGCTCGCAGTCCTTAACTACGCCATCACCAGCCGAGTCTATGTCCGACAGAAGCTAGAGGGATTTGCCATCCTAACTTACTATGTCGAACGTAGAACTCACATGCCATTCGTGTACCTATATACACATACTTACATTATAACATAAGAACACTCTAGGCATTCTTTACCTCATTCATTTAACAACCATACCCCTTGTCGTTACATGCAATATCCGAAGATCGTTCACGCCCCGACAAGTATTCATTTGAAATATTCATACATCTTCGATATATAATATTCGTACCTTTATTTTTAACCTGACAGTACGCGCAATATCCGAAGATCGTTCGCGTACCGACAAACAATCATTCATATCTATCACACATATCACATATGACATACACTTATCACTTAGGATAAATGTATTAACAACACATCGAGTATGCACACAGCCCCGAAAACATAACAAGGAATGGGGCTAGAAACTCACCTGAACTCTGCTTCTTTCTTCTGATAGCTGTAAATCCCTTCTTTAACTGAGCTCGGCTGACTGTACAAGTTACACGTATCAATACTCGCCTGATCTAATCTGGTGGCCTAGTATTAGCTTACTTTTACTTATCGCTTTTAATTTATTTCCTAATCGAACTCGGCTTTAAGCGAAGTTAAACTTTAGGCGAACTTAGCTTTAGGCGAAGTTACCAGCTAGGCGAACTTAGATTTACAGCGAAGTTGCCATCAGGCGAACTTAGCTTGCAGGCGAAGTTAAACCTTAGGCGAACTTAGCTTTAGACGAAGTTACCAGCTAGGCGAACTTAGCTTTACAGCGAAGTTGCCAGCAGGCGAACTTGGCTTCAGGCGAAGTTGTCATCAGGCGAACTTGGCCTCAGGCGAAGTTACCAGTTAGGCGAACTTAACTTTACAGCGAAGTTGCCATCAGGCGAACTTAGCTTGCAGGCGAAGTTCATCAGGCGAACTTAGCTTGCAGGCAAAGTTCATCGCTTTGAAGGCGAAGTTGCCCAGATCAGCCGCTGTTCGGTTTCTGTCCAGCATTTTTGGGCGATTTTAACACCCTTGCTTTGGTTCGACATCACCCACTACGTTCCCGACCATTTTCGGTCGTATCTACAATATAAAACTTAGATCTTTAAACTTCAAAGATCAAGAATCATACCTTTTTGAGCTTGTTTGGATCTCGTTTAACTTGTTAACACAACTAATCGCTCTCTCTCTCTCTCTCGGATCTGCCCGTTCCTCTCCTCGGATCTGCCCGGTTCCGGCCGTCGGCGAAGTTGTGGTGTGGTGTGTTTTTGGAGTGTGTTTGGAATAGGTGGAAATGGAAGATATTTTTGGGTTTAGGGGATATTTATATCCCTGAAATCCCATGGATCTAAGGCCCATTCTCGTTTAACCCATCTCAATTAATCCAAGTCCATGGTCCGCTCCTTACCCGATATTAATTAATCACGCGAAATCACTAAACATAACTTCCTTTATTCAACATTAAAATTTTAGGATGTTAGGAAACACTTATGCTAATTTCTAAATAACTTGTCCTTTTGTTTTTGTTTATTTGGTGCAAGTGATGATTAAAGGAGCTACTCTAGTCAAAATCTTTCCAAAGAGTTTTAACAAGGTATAAATCTCTAGCTTTCCTAAACCCAATGCATCACTATCCGAAAGTAACTTGGACCTCCTAAGATTTCAAAGTTAGAGAACTAAGGCCATTACAATAAATAAAATGCCATTTAAGGTCTTTTTTTTTAGAAATGTATTTGAGTCAATGTTGCAAAAGTCGCTAGGCAGATCATAGGCGGTCGACTGGAGAGTTGGGTGTACTCAGAGTACTCGGGGAGTACTCGAACATGGTAATTAATATAAAGTAAATTAATTTTTGGATATTATATATATGTCAAATATCACAAGTTTACTAATATTTATAAAAAAATGCTAATAATTAATTAATAAAATGATATTTCTTCTTTAATATTATAAAAATAAGAACAATGTTTTATTTTTTAAATCAAAATTGACCCAAGTTCATCGACTAGATGTAATTCTGGCTAAGGTTGACCACATTTGTTCAATTCTTATTAGCTGGGCGGAGTTGAAGAAACCCCCCTCGACGACCTTGTAGCGAATACTCAGGGAGTACTCGGCCTTGGAAACCTACTTTTACAACATTGATTTTAGTAGATAAGTCTAGCCTTCTAGTCATAACTTAAAAACCTTTTGAACATTTTCTCTTATACAGTTCACTTCTGGATTTTGGAGAGCCCTTCATTATATGGGTACGTGACGCGATTATGATTTCAGTCGCATAACTATTTATGGTTACATGTAACAGTTTCATCTCAAATTATGACATACTTCTTGTCATTGTAGCTCCAACAATCAAGGATATCCATGACACTAAAGTAAACAATAAATTGAGCAACTTACTCGTAAATCGTATTAACAAAATCGTGATGGAAACGTATGATCATGGCATAGTTTGGAAGATTTTAGGATCTGCAGTAGCGACTGCTGTCAAATATGGGACTCGTGAGCTTATTGAAGAATGCATAATAGCCTACCCAGCCATAATCTGGTACAATGTTGATGGGTATTATCTGATCCTTGAAGCTATCATAAAACGTCAAGAACGAGTGTATAATCTTGTGCACCAAATGTCTTTCCACAAAGTGTTTGTAGCAACACAACTTTATAAAAATGGAAATGATAACGCATTACACTTGGCTGCAAAGTTAGCTCCACCTCATCGGCTTACTGTCGTGACGGGTGCAGCTTTGCAAATGCAACGCGAGCTTCAATGGTTTGAGGTATTCGTTATCCTAACTTAAACACATAACCTAGGAGCGATAATCATCACCTATTCATTATATATTACACTCTTATAATTAAGAAAACAAATGTTTGAGAAACACCCTGCTCCTCAACTCATTTTTTTAGCGCGTTATTAAACAAGTAGAATAATTAATTGTAACAATAATGATCACTTGGATCGAACGACTATTTAAATTAGCTAAAGATTAACTGTATTCTAACAGGATTACAATTTATATATACCTAACCAATATTTCAAAATTTAATCATTCAATTTTTTGCAGGAAATCAACAAATTTGTAAAACCTTCCTATAGAGAAGCTTTAAACGGAATGGAGAAGACACCAAGAATGGTTTTCATTGATGAACATACGGAGTTACTTAAAGACGGGCAGCAATGGATGAAGGACACGGCATCTTCTTGTACCGTGGTATCAGCACTCACGATAACGATGGCATTTGCAGCTATGTTCACGGTCCCAGGCGGAACTCAAGTCGATGGCAAACCGTTGTTCCTAAACTATAACACATTTATGCTTTTTATCATATCGGATGCAGTTGCATTATTCTCTTCATCAACTTCGACGTTGATGTTTTTAGGGATATTGACATCGCGATTTGCAGTAGATGACTTCCTTTACTACTTACCAAAAAGATTGACGATTGGACTTATTTCGTTATTCATGTCGATTGCAGCAACTATGATTGCATTTAGTGCGACTCTCGTACTAGTGCTTAGTGATAAAGTTACCTGGATTGCAGCTCCGCTTGTTATTGCAACCGGTATACCAGTGTATTTGTTTGCCTTGTTGCAGTTTCCTTTACTTGTGGAGCTAGTTCACTCCACTTATGGAAGAAGCATATTTTACCAGCAGAATGCTCGAAGGCTTAATTAGCTCGTGCAAGCATCAAACTACAAATAACTGAAACCGTTGGGAATCCAAGTCCTTTAACTAAATTGCTGGTTTTGTACAAATAGATCGATGTTGCTATGCCTTGTGTTATTTACATTCCAAGTATTCTATCTGTTAAAAAGCATATCTTAAAGTTGTATCAGTTAAATGTTGCTAATATATTTGGTATAGAAATAAGTTTGTGTTAATTCTATGTTGGGGTTAATATTTATGAATTTTTTTTCTAATGGCCCACTATTTATACTAACACTTGACTCACTCCTAATCAAACTCTAATTCATAGAAACTAGATATGTATACCATCTTTATCTCGGCCAAACTAGATAAACGAAACTGATACGCACTGAGCGCAAATAAGTGTCTCAGAGGTTGGGCTAATTTACACATGCAATCATTTCATAAGCAGGGGAATCGTAAAATCTTTGTACCAAGAGGTACTATATCCATACAAATTTAACACAACTAAAAAAATAGAAACTTCATTAGTCTTGGATGCTAGTCTTTAGCCAAATAACCTATAACCTGCCTCAGTGTCAACCTGATCTTTATTCCAACCTGTCAAGTGTCAACCTACAAGTCTTCAATCTGATCAATCTGACGTACATTTTAAAAGTCAGCTAACCTGCTTCAGTGTCAACCTAGAAGTCTTCAATCTGATCAGTCTGGTGTGCATACTAAAAGTCAGTGTTATTGATTGAGTTATATCTTTCACTTACCATACTCAAACATACTAGTTATTATAAAACAATATAATTTTATAGTACACATATAATAGCTCATATTTTGTAGCTTGTTTTGTTGAAATTGTAGGATTAAGAAGCTGCTATCTATAAGGGTTGTTCGTGTATATTTATGCATATTTGAATCGTGACAAAGAAACAACTTTTTTTTATAAGTTAAGGCTCGTTTCAAAAAGATCAATCAAGAGAGTAGCAAATATGAAGTGATATATTAGCGACAAACATTTTTAAACATATTTTTTTTAACTTAATGGTGTATATGAGTTATTTTATTAATCAAGTGACCTGGGGTTTTATTCTTAACGTTAAAGACAAAGGTTAAGGAAGTAAGAGCTTGTCGGATTCAAAGAACGATGATGTTGATTCAAAGAACGATGATGTTCAACTTTTGTACAACAATTTAAAACATTATTATAGTGTGCTATGGAGTAGTTGAAGGAAGTTTCATAGGCTTATTTTACATCACTTTCATTGACATAAAACGCATGGTATATATTGGAACGTAGCTTAAGATTCAAAGATTGTTAGGTAAATGCAGAAATATTTGCTTTAATAATTTTAACATAAATATATGTCACCAAACACCAATTGTTTGTTAGAATCACAATGGTTATAAGATATTTAATGGTAGTTAAAAAAACTTAAAATAAGTGTTTGGATAAATTAATATCGATCATTGTTTGAGTGGCCGGAACTTAAATATATGATAGAAACATTTTGAAGTCATTTAATTTTTTGATACGTCAAATAAAATATCATCGATATCAATAGTGCATGATAATTATTATGAGTATGACACGTTGTCACAAGAGTAATACTACGTAGGGCCAAAACTTTATTTCTATTTAAAGATGGGTCCAAAACAATAATGATTTATATAAAGATAGGTTTCACGTTATTTGGATATTTTAATGTTATTTATATTTTTATTTGATTTATTATTAATCCAAATTTCTTATCAATTCCATTTTAAACTTTTTTTTTACAAAAATAAACAAATCATTTAAAAAATATTTAGTGGTTAAAACTTTATTGTATGAAAAGTGTAAAGTGTAAACTAGTCTACTCAAGTTCGGTCTTGTCTAAGTTAGAGCTCAACTCATGGGTATTATATGTAAGCTCGGCTTGCAAGAACTATGTACCAGCCTGACGTATTTTCTATTAAATTATTTACAAACTTATAAACTTAGGGGGTGTTTGGGATTCCTTATTTTACCTCCTTATACCTTATATAAGGCATAAAAGGTATAAGTTACAATGTTGTAACTTATACCTTATACACTCACAAAATCCAACTTTCCTAAACACCTTATAACTTATAACCCATAAGTTATAAGGAGCAAAAATAAGGAATCCCAAGCAGCCCCTTAGTCAAGTTCGGTATATGAATCTCAAGCTTGAATATTAAACTAACTTCAATTTAGACATAAGCTTAAACACGTTTAACCCCCACCTAACTCAAATTAAGGGAATATTATAGCAGCCCTTTTCAAATGTTGACCTTAACTTTTGGTCAACAAATCCAAAAACCTGCCTTTCTAAATCTACAAAACTATATAATCCCTCCACAATCTAAACACGTATTTTGGCGCATACAAACTCAACCAAAATGAACTACGACCATGTAATCACCCATCTCCCGATCCACAAAGCCGCATTGAGTGACGAATGGGAATCCGTAAGCCAAATCTTCGAAAAAGAACCCGAACTAATGACCAAACCAATCAGTTACTTGGGTGAGACTCCGTTATTGATGGCTGTGGGAACAAACAATTCCCATCAGTTTGTGAAACAGCTGGTCAGCCGCATAGTTGCTGTTGGTCTGGCTGACCAGCTGTTTCTGGCAAGTTCACGTGGAGATAATCCGCTCCACCGTGCTGCTATGGTTGGGAATACAATTGATGCAAGGGTTTTGGTGGAGCAGAACCCGGATATGACACAAGTTCCGAATTCGGATGGTCATACGCCGTTGAATTTGGCTGTTTGGCATCGAAACAAGAGGACTCTTCGGTATTTGTTGGAGGTGACCGCGGGTTTAGTACCCGAAGAGGGTGGGAGTAGTCCGTACACTGGAGTTGACGGGGGCAATCTTATTACTCTCACAATTCATGCTGGATTCCTTGGTATGTAGAATCTTTACTTAAATAGTTGTGGGAATATGATATTATATTGTAAGGGACAAAACAAATAATTTGGATAATAAAAAAAATTCTAAAGTTTTGAAAGCTAAAATTGGTTGCTATATTGGTTTATTCGTTCAATTACCGGTTGACATAAAGAAGATCAAGACAAACATCAATGTTTTTACATATGTTTTGTTTCGGTTTTCTCTTATTTTCACTAATGTGTTTTACTCAAGACCAATTAATTCACTTAAGTTTGGTTTGTTAGCTCATAAGCAAATCGATGACACTAATTATTCGTCGACTTGTTAGTGAGTTGGCCCGATCTAGTTTTCAGGACTCCAATCGACAGCCCTAACGATTCGTTGACTTGTCGGCGAGTTGACCCGATCGAGTATTCAAAATACCAATCGATGACATTTATGATTCGTCGACTTGATACAATCCATTTCTAAATCACCAAAATAGTTACAGTAACATCTTAGGCAAACCCTACATCAGCCTTGGATATGACAGATTTTTGGTTGCAAGAAATGTCTCGCCTCAAATATCACCAACGTGTTTTTAGCTTAATGCTAGTGAATGAGAAGACAACATCACCGTAAAGTATGCTTAAATAAAAGTAATACAAGGTTAGGTGACCTTATAAAAAGTCTCCGCCCACACAACCCAAAATCAGTTCAGGTGCTTCTTATGAAAAAGCGGACTTTTTTGTGGTATAAGGGGCTAGCGTAACTATCACTCTTTTCTATGATAATTGCTACTAATAGCATATATACCATCTCTCCTATGTATCTTATGCATGTACTTTTTAGTTGTAGCACTTTGATTTTTAATTAAATACATTCTATGTTTTGTAACACATGTTGGGTTTTATTATTTATCATATGTAGATGTAGCGTTGGAGATAATAGGTAAGCACCCGGACATCGTGATAGAGGAAGATGTGAACTCTAGAACAGCTTTGGAAGTATTAGGTTCCAAACCGGAGTTATTTCCAAGCGGAAGCACACTTGGCCTTTGGAGCCGTCTTATTTATTTGTGTAAATCTCTCTTCCTCGTTTTTAAACTATAGAGAATTTGTATCATCAGTATCAACTCTTTAAGGTTTTGAGATCGGTACGGTACCTCATCCCTAGTTAAAAATAAAGATTTCGGATCTCTGTCTAATCCTCTTTTTTAAGATTCCGGGTCCATTCCTGTCCAATATTGGTGTTCAATTATTTATTTTCAATAAATACACTTTTCTTTATTAAATTAATGTTTGAAAAAGACTAATGATGGTCCATTTTTTATTAACTTGAAATCAGAAATATAGAAATTAGTCTTTATAATAAAATTGAAGGTAGAATAGACAACTAGCAAGTGATGGCCTTTAAAATTGGTGCTATTTTGTAGCAATAAAATGTTTTTTTCCTAAACTTGCTTTGTAATTATATTTTCTTAGTTTTTTTTTCTTTTTGATATGTGTTCCCTCAATTCCTCTGCTTAAAACCTTGACTCCATTTATTACATGTTGTTATAAGGTGCATATGATGACTATTAATGATAGAATGATTGATTCATTGTGTTTGCTTGATACAAGTTATACCTATCAACAAAAGGAGTCTAGAAGAAGCTCAACTCTACATTTTCACAAAGGTTTTCTACAAGGTATGATGCTCTTTTCATATTAGAGGCTTCAACCATGTATATACTACAAAACACCCCACTCATCTTTTCACTACTATACAAGTGTATAACTTCAATAGTATTTGCAAAATATAACACAAGTATATGAGTAGACATACAAAATCACTAAGGGCGCGTTCGCTTCACGGACTTTTTTTAAAGGATTTGGAATTGGAATAGGAATTGGAATTGGAATGGAATTGAATGTTTGAGAATCCATCATGTGTTTGGTTGGTTAATATGTATTGGAATTGGAATCTTCTTCATTCTTGGTTTTTTTTTTTAAGAACGAGGGAAAAGGCGGAAACGTTTTAGTTTTTTTACATTTTTCGTTTTTGATTTATATTTTGAGTTATGATTTTTTTATTAATTTTTTTGAATTTATTTTGGAGGGGTTTTTATTGTTAATAAGAAAATCCTTAACAATCCTTTCAAATAGGTGGGATTTTAAAATCCCATGAAATGTGGGATTTGATGGGATTTAGTTTCCATTCCCATTCTTTCATTTAATGAAACGAACATATCAATTTATGGAATTTAAAATCTCATTTCTTAGAATTCCTTATAAATCCTTGAAACGAACAGGCCTTAAAAGTAAAGTTAGCGGCTAAAAGAGCGGCACACAAAGAATGTAATACCCTTTACTCACTCTTTCAAAAAGCATGTAGAAATTAGACACTTAAGTACTGTTAATAAACATTGCCACTAAGTTAGATATAGTGACTCTTAACTATTGTCACTAATGTATAATGGAACACTTTATGTGTTAATCTTTTACAATGTCTAGCAACCAAACATGTCTAATCATAATTTTTGTTTTCTATCTAACCCATGAACAGTGCACTATTGGATTTTGGAGTATCTTTCACTACCTAGGTACGATTAATTCATTAATATTGTAGTTGCTTATGGTTACATATATCATCTCTAACTTCGTATCATTTAATTATATTGATTACTATAGCTCCATCAATCAAGAATATCCATGACACCAAACTAATACACTACCAAAGCAAGCTGCTCATAAAACATATATGCACAAATATCTTAAGAAAGCGCGACCATGATTTAACATGGAAGATATTAGGATCTGCTACATCTGTAGCGGTCGAGCATGGGACTCCTGAGGTCATCGAGGAGTGCATTTCAACTTATCCCGACATAATTTGGTACAATGAAAAAGGGTTTCACTTGTCTCTTGAAGCCATTACGCAACGTCAAGAACAAGTGTACAATATTTTATTTCAGTCAGCTGTTCACAAGGCGGCACAAGCATCTTTGATCGATAAAGAAGAGAACGAGAATTCATTACACAAGGCTGCAAAGTTAGCCCCGCCCCATCGAATTATTGTTATGACGGGTGCAGCTTTGCAAATGCAACGAGAGCTTCAATGGTACAAGGTGATCAACGATTACTAGAAAACTGTTTTTTAGTGACTGAAATGATTTAGTCACTATATCATATATTTTTCACCAAATTGTTTGTTTGGCAATTTATCTTATATAGTCACTGTTGGTCACAATATCATATTTCGTCACTAAATGTCAGTCACTATATCGTATTTCGTCACTAATCGGTCACTATTTCGTCACTAATCATATCGTCAGTAGTCATACTTGATCACTATTCATCTTTCATCACTAATCATATTTCGTCACTAATCATGTGTCGGTTTTCACTAGCATATTTCGTCGCTAATCATCATATTTGTCACTAGCCAATTTTCATCACTAATCATATCTCGTCACTAAGCATTTTTGTCACATATTTTGTCACTATATGTCGATCACTATACCTTATTTCATCATAATGTCGGTCACTATTGCATATTTCGTCACTTTATCAGTCACTATTTACATTTTGTCACTATATTATATTTGTCACTAGTCATATTCGTCACTAATCATATTTGTAACTAATCATATCTCGTCACTAAGCATTTTTGTCACTATATGTTTGTCACATATTTTGTCACTAAATGTCGATCATTATACCTTATTTCATCACTATGTCGGTCACTATAACATTTTCGTCACTGTATCAGGTTAATATCGTTCCAATTGCCATTACAAAAGAGAGCAATTTTGTGCATTAAAAGATATTTTTGGCTCGTAATTATTCCAAAAGACCTATTTACATTTTGTCACTATATCATATTTCGTCAATATGTCGTCACAATATCACATTTCTCCACTATAATATATTTGGTCACCATATCATATATGGGTTACATCGGTCACTATTTTGTATTTTGGTCACTACATTATCTGTAATCTATGTGTGCAGGAAGTCGAGAATTTAGTAGAGCCATCGTTTAAAAAAGCTCGAAACAAAAACAAGAAAACACCAAAAATGATATTCATGGAGGAACACAACGACTTACTTAACGAAGCACAATCATGGATGAAAGACGTATCCGCTTCATCTACAGTAGTAGCCGCCCTCATAATCACAATGGCATTCGCAGGGGCCTTCACGCTCCCGGGTGGAAACAAAGACAACGGCAGTCCTTTGTTCTTAAACAAAGGGACATTTATGCTTTTCATAATATCAGACGCCATCGCGTTATTCTCCTCAACCGCTTCAGTGGTTATGTTTCTAGGAATACTCACCGCGCGTTTTGCAGCCGATGATTTCCTATATGCGCTCCCAAAGAGGATGACTATAGGGCTTGTTTTATTGTTCATGTCGTTAGCGGCGACTATGATAGCATTCAGTGCGACTCTTGCACTAGTGTTGGAAGATAAAGTGGCATGGATTGCAGCTCCATTAGTTGTAGTAACGTGTGTTCCTGTGGGCTTGTTTGTGTGGTTGCAATTTCCGTTGCTAATAGAGTTAGTGTGGTCAACATATGGACCAAGCATATTTAGTAAGAAGAAAGATGGGTGATTGTTTGGATATAAGATTGCATTTGTTATTTGTGTATATGTGTGTATAAAAGGTGGAGGCACAAATTGGTTTGTTGAAATGTGTACAATTGCATGTGATTATTCTTTTTTGGTGTTTTGATTCATTTGTAATAAGTGTGTGAGTTGAAATATGGGGTATGTGTCCAACTATATATATATAAGAACTTTTATTTTATAATTATTGCATGTTTACCATTTCAATTATTAAAACTATCTTTAGATGCAACTTACTTTAACTATGAGATAGATATGTATTTACTCCTGTTAATTTACTTGATACAAATTTACCCATTCTCTCATAATAGATGTTTGATGTTCGTCGTTAAGTCATGTAGGTAACTCGGTTAGTATAGCTTCGTATCCACAAGTGGTATGTAGTTAATATTACTACTAAATGTTTTATTTGGTTATGAAAGAAAATGCAAAAATTTGAACTAGAGATTGTGGAATAAACTATGCTAAACGAAGTTGCAACGAAACAAAGAAGCAAGAAACACATAATCACAAGAGAGCTAAAATTGATTTTGAAGATAAGAAACAAGTAATCATTTCCGGCTTTGGTTAATTAGTTACTCAGTTGTAAGACTTAATCGGTGAGAAAAATGTTTAATTCATTACATAGACACAACTTATATTGATCCTAAAATTGACCTAAATTACATGTACCGGACACGATCGGGTGGCGTACTATAAAATCAATTAATTCAGTCAAGCTGTCATTTTATTTTTTTTATTATAAATTCTTTTATTAAACTCGTATTCTTCATAACGTACCAATGAAGCGTATCTAAAATAGATCGATCAATATGTGGGTCAGGACTTAATGAAGTCAATGAACCACATTTGTTTTTTTTTTTTTTTGGGGGGGGGGGGGGGGGGGAAGGTGCACTCTTACAATGGGTGGATGTTTTGAGAATTGTTTATTATATATTTGATTTTCCAGGCGTTGCAGGGTGATAAAGACTCTTGTCTTTGAGAGTGAAGACCGATTGTGATATAATTTTACTAATACTACAAGACAATTGTATGCATATATCAAGGTGTGTAGTAAAGTACTAGAAAGCTCACTGCACACCTTTTAGTATCACAACCGTTACACTGTAATAAGCTAAACTAAAAATACATATTAAAGAGTTGAAGCCTAATGCTACGTATCAAGGTGTGTAGTTAAGATGTTTCTCCCGTAGGTTGAGGTATCTACTCCAACGAAAACGCAGACTCGGTTTTTTCTATGACCGGCCTCTAATATTCAATCAAGTTCATGTCAGGCAAGGCCAATTATATATATAAAAATTTACGCTTTTTGATATTTAAGTATATAATGATATATTTTATCAAGATCCCAACTCTATTTCCACAACAAAAACCTTATTCTAACTATATACGTTTTCAAAAAGTAATGGACCATTATTTGAGCTTTGAAATAATTGTAACGCTAAAGGAGCCACAATTTAAGCTATGAAATAAGTGCAGCATTAATGGGCCATCTTCATCTTTTGTATGTTGGAGCATTCACAACCCATCCATCAATCAATATGTCATCTTTTGCTGGAGTTTGAAGTTTTGTCTAATTGTTTTGGTATACTTTAATTTTCATTTTTGGTGATATTAATAAAGTGTCAATAAACTGGTTTTTGATCAAATTGTTTTGTGCTTCTAGGCCATTAAAATGTCCCTTCATAAATAATAACCACAACAAATAATTAATACAAATTTACTTCTATACCATATGTATTTGTAACATTAAATTGATACAATTCGAAGATATACAAACTTGGTATGTAAATTACACAAGATATTGCAACATCGATCTATCTGTACTTGACAAGCATTTAGTTATAGGATGTGGATTCCCACCAGTGTCACGTTATTTGCGGTTTCATCCTCGCTAAATATATAGCAAGCCATTAATGAAGCCTTCGAGCATTCTGCTGGTAAAAAATGTTTCGTCCGTATGTGGAGTTAACTAGCTCTACAAGTTAAGGAAACTGCAACAAGACAAATAAACACACTGGTATACCGATTGCAATAATAAGTGGAGCTGCAATTTATGTAACTTTATCTCTAAGCACCAGTACGAGAGTCGCACTGAATGTAATCATAGTTGCTGCTATAGACATGAATAATGAAAGAAGTCCAATCATCAATCTTTTTGGTAAGTAGTAAAGGAAGTCTTGTTCTGCAAATCGCGAAGTCAGAATCCCTAGAAACATCAACGTCGAAGTTGATGAAGAGAATAGTGCAGTTGCATCTGATATGATAAAGAGCATAAATGTGTTGTAGTTTAGGAACAACGGTTTGCCATCGACTTGAGTTCCGCCTGGGACAGTGAACATAGCTGCAAATGCCATCGTTATTGTGAGGGCTGCTACCACGGTACATGAAGATGCTGTGTCCTTCATCCACTGTTGCCCTTCTTTAAGTAACTCCTTGTGTTCATCAATGAAAACCATTCTTGGTGTCTTCCCCATTTTGTTTAAAGCTTCTCTATAGGAAGGTCTTACAAATTTGTTAACTTCCTGCACAGTTGAATGTTTAGGTTTTGGTTAACAGTTTGGTATATATAAATTGTAATATTCCTATTAGACTACGGTTAATCTTTAGCTAATTTAAATAGTCGGTCCATGTGATCATTATTGTAATGCTGATGCAGAATACAATAAAAACTCAAGTTTTGTGATTTGGAAATCATAGCCTTCTTGCCTTCAGCTTTGTCAATAAAGAGAATTATTTCAGTTCAAGGCTAGAAATTAAACGGCAGGGTGTTTCTCAAATATTTGTTTTCTTATAATAGTGATCATTCGGGGGAGGCTTGGAGGGTGTGCGAGCCGCACCATCGGCCGGGGCATATAAGGTTTGGAGCACAAACTTTTTTATAGATATTAGTATATTACATATATATGTTTTTTGCTGTTAAAAATAAGGTTATTTGCAATGGTTTATGAGTGAAGTACATACTCAGAATGCTTTCTGCTTATAATAAACCGGTCGATAAAAGTTTTATCCATGTACCCTAGCGAATAAAAAATTTTCGTTAAGGCATACGGGCCTTTTTATTTTTGCTCGGCCGAGGTATTTAAATTCTTGCAGACGGCCCTGATTAATATAAATAATGAATAGGTCATGATTGTTGCTCCTAGGTTATATGTTTAGGAGAGGATAACGAATACCTCAAACCATTGAAGCTCGCGCTGCATTTGCAAAGCTGCACCCGTCACGACAGTAAGCCGATGAGGTGGAGATAACTTTGCAGCCAAATGTAACGCATTATCGTTTCCTTTTTCATGAAGTTGTGCTGCTACAAACACTTTGTGGCCAGACATTTGGTGCACAAGATTGTACACTTGCTCTTGACGTTGTATGATGGCTTCAAGGATCAGATAATACCCATCCACATGGTACCAGATTATGTATGGGTAGATTGTCATGCATTCTTCTATAAGCTCACGAGTCCCATATTTGACAGCAGTCGCTACTGCAGATCCTAAAATATTCCAAGCTAAGTCATGATCAACCTTATCTATCACGATTTTGATAATACGCTTTACGAGTAAGATGCTCAGTTTATTATTTGCTTTAATTTCATGGATATTCTTGATTACTGGAGCTACAATGACAAGAAAGTATGTCATAATTTGAGATGAAACTGTTACATGTAACCATAAATAGTTATACGATTGAATTATAATCGCATCACGTACCAATGTAATGCAGGGCTCTCCAAAATCCAGCAGTGAACTGTATAAGAGAAAAATGTCCAAATTGGCTTTAAGTTATAACTAGACAGCTAGATGTAATCGATGTACTGGAATGTAACAAGTCGGAATTTTGTTTTTGTATAATGAGTTAATGACTAATGAGTGTCGTTTTGTAACATGATGATAGCTTGTGTTTAGGAATACTAGAGATTTATACCTTGTTAAGATTCCTTGGAAAGATTTTGACTTAAGTAGTTCCTTTAATCATCACTTGTGCCAAATATACAAAAACAAAAAGGACAAGTTATTTATAAATTAGAATAAATTTCTCTAGCCAAATATTTGCTGTCGTCTAAGTAGGTTTACAAATTATAGTTACTGCAATTAATAAAGTTATAAATGCATGCAACATACATATATACATACATACATATATATGATACAATACAATAATCTCTTGTATGGTTATCATACAATGTGTAAAAGAAATCCGGACCATTTATTTCATGTCAATGGCATAATTCTAATTACGGAACATAGTTGTCAACATTGTTTTCAGTTTTTCTACTTTTAAAAAGTATCAGGTAGGGTATTAAGATTTTCAAGTAACAGATATGATACTATGTTTTATTTAAAGTAACGCGCTTATGTAGTTAAATTAATGAGCGTTAACACTTAATTGAAAACCCCCCTCACATGACTAACATCTGAGAGCATTTTTGTCATTATTTAGATAAAAATCCCTTAATAACGTAGTTGGTGATGACCGTGGGCGTGATTATAGTGGTTGGAATGTTCTAAGACGAATGGTATTGGATTATTCATGTAATTACATGAATATGAACAAGGTTATCTAAAAGTGTCTTTTATCTAAAATTGTGTGAATGCAATGACGTGATTAAATTATTTTTTAGTTTGAAAAATTCTTAACATGTGAGGGTCTTTTTAGTTAAGTTTTAACGCTCGTTAGGATTAGTACCTATGTATATTACAAAAAAATAAAATATATATAGCACGTACCAAAACCTGTTATATATTTGAAAACCTTAATACACGGATCTATTACTTTTGAAGACCACTTGAACTAACAGCATAATGAACTCAATTTTAAGGATGGTGATGAGGATACGAACTATTACCAAGCCAAGTTATAATGCATTATAAAGATTCCAATAGAATGAAAGTATAAATTTTAAAAATGAAGATAGACACGAAAATTATAGTACAGGTGCCGTTATAAAGTAAACCATTGTGTTCCATAAAAAAAGAGGATAAAGTTGAATACTTTAAATTTTACACATCATGTTACCTTTATATAAAGTTTGTACACAGTAAAATATAGAGATATTTAAGGAGAAAAACTTACAATAATATATAAAACCTCCCCAAAATCCAAGCCTACTTCCACTTGAAAAAGCATCGGGTTTTTTAGCTAACATTTGCAAAGCTGTGTCACCATTCCTGTCGTGTTCCAATACGATGTTCGGGTACTTATTGATTATTTCCAACGCCACATCTGCATCATCAAATTCAACCCTGGATCTGAATAAAGAGAATTGATGATAATAAAAGATATATTTTGATTTCACATGTAATGGTTTAGCATGGATAACCGAGAAATGCAAGTGTGAATTGAATAAAGAGGTTGAAGGTATATTATAGGCATATACGAGCGTCAAGCCGTATAGGCTACGCATTACTGACATGGGAAAAAAACAGTTTTTTTAGCCAAATATGTTATGTAAATTTTAATAGACAATTTATTTTATTCTAAAATATCATATCACTCAACTTTTCAATACAAAATATAATTCTATATAAGTGAAACAAAACATGAAAGGGTTAAAAAGGAGAGCGACTAGAATTGATAAAAAAATATGATGCAAGTCAGATAATATATTTGGATGATACTACATAGGATATTAAAGTCATAAATCACATAAATATATGGTTATCAAAAATTTGTGTTCAAAAAGTTGTCTATACGGACCATATAGGCCTATACGGCCCGTACAGCCTATACAAGGCACTACAAACGATAACTGACAAACATCCGATCCAAACTGACACGGTTCAGGTGCTATACGAGCGCATAGCCCTATACGAGCAGTTCATGGGAAAAGGTGTGGAAAGATCTCTAGTGGTGTAGGAGGATCTTAAGCCATATTAAATTACATGGTTAACTTCTTGTTAGGAGATAATTGTTAGAGTAGACGATTAGTATTATTAGAAAAAGACACTAAGAAACAAGTTAAGATTAGTATAAATATAGATACATGGTCATTGTATCATGTGTGGTTTTCGTGCAAGGTGCTAGTTAATTTGTGACCCTTATGATTTCAGTGGCATATTTTTCCACCATTTTTTTAGTCAGTTTTCTAGCAGTGATAGGACATACCATAGAATCCAGCCATGATAGTGAGGGTAATGAGATCTCCGCCAGCAACTCCGGTGTATGGACTAATCCCTTCCTCTCCCGGAGGTAAATCGTGAGTCACCGTCAACAAGTATCTTAGCGTCTCCTTATTTCCATTCCATGCGGCCAGCTTCAATGGCGTATTATGGCAGAAACTCAGAACTCGCGTCATACCAGGGTCGTGCTGCACCAAAAGCTTTGCATCAATCGTGTTTCCGACCTTAGCAGCATAGTGGAGGGGGGTGTATCCTTCATCATTCGCTGCAGACATCTTGTCTGTTGCACCAATAGCAACAATACTTTCCACCAGTTTCTGGACGAAATGGTGGGAGCAATTCGTCCCGACAGCGATGATTAAGGGCGTCTCCAATGTAAATGTTATCTGTTTCGTCATTAGGTCTGGTTCTCTTTTGAAATATGGACTGGCGGAATTCCAATCGTCAAGCAGTGCAGCTCTGCAAATTGACAGCTCACTGATTACATGATCGTAATTAGTCATTTTGATCAAAGTTGTATAGTCATGATCAGCTGAATGTGAGTCCTGGTTTTATTGAATGAAGTTTAGTGGTTGTAGAGCAATCAAAAGAATCATATCTAAAGAAAAAGCAAAAGTATATCTTAAATATCTATATAAACGAAACATCTAAAAGCTTTCTGGTCGCTCCCTATTCATTTGCATGTGGAGGTGTCTCTGCGTTTGACCTGAATTCATGAGTATGAGTCTTACCGAATCCAGATAACCCTTCAACGGGTTATAACATCTCATTAAATCAAAAATTAATATCACCAAACATTTTATACATAATTCCTATATTATTATTATTCTTATTATCCCTTGCAAGTATATAACTACAATAATATTTAAAAAAATATAACATAAGTAAATGAGTAAGCATACAAAAGATACGATGTGCACAAAAGTGTCACTAAAAGTACATTAAAGATTGTAATAAAATCAGGTTTGAACCTTTGTTTAACACAGTTTCTTTTACAAACACCAACTCCTTAAATTTAATACCTTTTACTCTCTCTTTAAAAATGTATGTAGAAATTAGGCGCTTTAGTACTGTTAACATTGTCATTAAAAGTTAGATATAGTGACCCTAAACTATTTGTCCTAATGTACGTATGTGTCAAAACCAAATGGAACGCTTTAAGTGTCACTATCTTGACAATGTCTCCTAACCATTGATGTCTAATTGTAAATTTGTTTCATCTTTTTGCACTTTCTAACCCACAATGTACTATTGGATTTTGAAATATCTTTCACTACTAGCTTAGGTTGCGCGAAAGAATCAAAGCGTTGTCATCTACTACAAGCCACCTCAAATATGGAGTGAGTCACTCCC
Organism: Bidens hawaiensis; assembly: GCF_021521415.1. Taxonomy (NCBI): domain Eukaryota; kingdom Viridiplantae; phylum Streptophyta; class Magnoliopsida; order Asterales; family Asteraceae; genus Bidens; species Bidens hawaiensis. The sequence goes on along the minus strand of NW_027492108.1, from coordinate 176,879 downwards.
CGACTTAGGTCTGGGCATTTGACTATCGATTGATACATATTTTGTAAATATTTCAGAGTTGCATTTGTTTAACGGAAGACTTTTTACTCTAAAACATTTATTTATATCAAAATTTTCAAGAGTTAAAATTAACGTTATTACAAGGCGTATGTTTAATTATCAAATACAAAGATTATATTTAAACAAAATCTGAGACATACAAATTAGCATTTGTCTATCCTTAGCTTGCAGGACTCCTAATCCTCGTAATACCTTCCATGCTTGATCATTTGAAGATACTTTTTTTTCCAGTAGGTTCTCCATTCGGGTAGGTTTGACGATTAAAGTCAGTTCGACTGTTTTGGTTTTTTTGATAGTTTAGATCGGTTATAAATGATCAACATTCACCATTTGTTTTTACAAATCCAGTCAAATTAATGTGCTGCATTTTTATATGTTCAAATAGTGTGGAATTTTAAGTCTCTTTTCAATTGTTACTAATGTTAAACTAATATTACATGCTACCGTATAATTAATCCTATGATATTATTACTAAACGTTTAAATATTTGTGTTGGTAACATTGTTCTAAAGAATTCAGTAGACGAAAAAGAAATATATCTTACAGATTCATACCTGCACCCGTTCAATATAAATTAGATACAAAGCAAACGGCCACAAACAGCTAGAAAAAAAAAAGAAACGGGCTAACATAACGAATTCTAACAGATTAGCTATATTTGGCTCTAACTACATATCATAGATTTATAGATTAAAATGAATTGTTACTTTGTATGAGGTTTGTGTTAGACAGGTCGTTTGAATGTTAGATGATCCGTCTAACCTTCTCCACACAATTGATTACGCTAAAAACCATTTTAAACATCAAAACAATATCGGTTTATGTGTTCTAAGCCCTTGTATTTTCTTAAAAACACTTGTCTAGTTTTCCTAACATGATTTAACCAAGGTTTGGTAGATAATATCTCGAATCTTTTCATAAACTTAAGTAAACGAACTTAAACGAGTAATATACATTTTACCTTACTTCCAAGCAATAACACGACCTAATAACAACTTGGCAATACACCTATAGCCTCAGGACACTTGATCAGAGAGCTTCTGTATGAACAGATTAGTTCACACCAAGAACTTCAAGAATTCTTCCTTTTTTGATCTAGTGTGATAACCAGATGTAGAGGACAAGGATGAGTCAACAATCACATTTGGACACGTTGTGGTTGAGTTGCAAGATTTTGTTGACACGTGCGGTTAGACGAACCATATGAAGACGGTTTGTCTTATTTCATACTTGGCGGCTGAGATTTTCTTTATACATACCGTATGAAACTTAAGGGAGGATAATACGGTTCGTCTCATAATATATCTTCATATTAAAGTTGGCCTTCATACGAAACGTCTGAACATTAAACGGTTCGTTTAATCTGAAATTTGTTTAATTACATATTAGAACCTGAGCATATAACTTTGTCTTAGTTACAATTTAGTCCTTCAAGCTTCAAAGTTGGTATACTTGGCACAAAAATTTACATAATGTTACAAAGTGACTCCTCCGAGCTTGTGCGTTATACTTGAAATCTTAAGGTAATAAGAAGGGTTTCATTAATTTGCGTCAACCGTGGTAATAATAAAACTCCTCCGGGATTAAGTTAAATGAGGATTATGACCAAATCGAGTGTCAAGAAATTATTTCAAAAATGATTGTTATGCATGGGTTATCCTTTTCTTTTGTAGAATATCATTGCTTTAATCAAATATTACTAAAGTATATTAATTTTCTATTTTCAAGAGATAGGAGGCCAACAATATCACAAGAGATTGTATAAAAGTAGTGGAAAAAGAAAAAGACGTGATAAAAAAGATGTTGTAAAAGGTGAATATGATATCACTTACAAGTGATTGTTAGACATCAAACCAAACAATTGGTTACATGTGTTAACGACACTTTCTTGATTATGATTGAAAATTGAATGAGTGCATTTGGTTTCAATGAACTTGCACCACACCATAGTGGTGAGGTTATATTCGATACTATCTTAAAATGTCTTTTGAAGTGGGGTATTCAAGACAAGAGAGGTACAGTTACTTTAGGTAATGCATCTACAATGATAAGGCAACAATTATTTTGATGTGCAAATTTCAAGTGAAAGGAAAATTACATTTTGAAGAATTGTTTTTTCATGTTAGGTGTTGTGCACAGGGCACACATTTTAAATGTAGTAGTACAAGATGGTTTGGGTACTAATAACTCATGTATTTCATATATTAGAGATGGTGTGAAGTACTTAGAAAAAGTCTCATGGCCATTTATTGAAGCTTGGTGAAATATCTATATCTCTTGGTATTGATACATGGCGTTCTCTAACACTGATGTAAAAACTATGTTGAAATCAACGCATCAGATGCTCAATTCAGTTGTTCACGACAAAAGAGCTTCTGAAGGTTATATATGCATTGAGAGATTCCAACTTTATATGGTGTCCCACAAATGATGAATGGACTCGGGCCGAAAATGTTTGCAAGAGCAGCTTTTATAAAAGCTGCTAACTTATTTTCAAGTACATTATATCCAACTTTAAACTTGTTTCTTGTAGAAAATTTAATATTACAAGATGTTTGTATAAAAACTACCAATTTGTTTTTCGGATTCAATGTATCCAACTTCAAACATGTTTCTTACATGGATTTATAAAGTGAAAAAAGAGATATGTAATGCTTTTGTTATTTATATCAAATGATACTTTCTTGAGAAAATGAGTATTCCCATTTATGAAAAGTTTGAGAAGTATTGGGGATAAATTGGGATGCTTATGTTCATGCTTCCATTTTGATCCATGTTATAAGATGCTGTTAGTCAATTGAATTTTTAAAATGTTGTATCTAGAATATGAATGTAAGAGTCAGATTGAAGATGTGATGGCTAAGTTAAAATATCTTTTTGAAAACTATTTCGCATTTATGACATCCAGGGGCTGCCATGGGTTGCTCAAAGATCTCAACACCTAACGAACCTACTCTAGATAAAGATGATTTTCTTCTTTCCTCAAACTATGACACGTTAAATCCGAACAAAAATTTGAACTTAAAGGGTATTTGGAAGAGCAAAAAAAATGTGGAGTCACGTTTTTTATGTGCTGAAATGGAGGAGTCAACATTGTAGCAATGTTTCCCGTTTTAAGCAAGACGTATAAAGAGATTTTTTGCATTCCAATCACGACTATTGCTTTGGAATCAGCTTTTAGTGTAGGGGGGACGCATATTGGATGACTATCAGAGCTCTCTCTAATGATATGGTGGAACTTTTTTTGTGTAAGTTATTAAAGGTTGTCTCAAAAGCAACTATAAAAACATTGGAAGTAAGCTTTTATTACATTATTTGTCTATTTTTATTCTTATACACTGTACATTAATAATTTTAATTACTTTTAATGTTTAGCAATATGCAAAGGAAGAAGAAGACGAAGAAAAATTGGACATTGATATGTCGATTCTAGATGGGTGTGGTACAAACAATCGCACAGAAAGTTCTTTTGCCATGTTTTTTATTTGATTTGATTATTGTGATACAAGCCTTTATTATAACATATATCGTTCATTTTCATTATTTGACTCGTTAACATATGTAATTAGTTATGTTTAATTAAGGTTATATATGTCGATCTGAAGAGGGATATTGTTGATGAAGACGCCGATAAGCCTCTTGAACTTTAAGATTTTTTTTTAACGAAACAATTTTACATTTATATTTGATGAACTTGTTAAGTATGTTGACTGAATGACAATTAACAATGGTAACATTTAAATTTGAAATTAAGCTAAACGAGCAAAACCGAGCCGCTTGGTTGTAAAGAGCAAGGTTTTTCCACTCGTTTCCTTATATTCAAAACAAACCTACCTGCTCAGTTTCAAATCGAGTCGAGTTTGAGCATACACTTGCTCGGTTCGACTTGATTCGTGAACATCTCTACGGACTATATGTGTAAATTTTAAACCGCAAATACGAAATCCAAATTTTGGGCCGAAACACAGGGACCATTCCTTCCGTGTAACTTATTCTATGTTGAAACTGTTTTTCACATTTAAGTAATTTTGTAAAGTATTTCAAAGTAAACAAAAGATAAAGCTAAACTATTCTAATTTGAGAAAAAAAGTATTATGTTCATTGTGTATTATATTTAGGTAATTGTGTAATATGTATTTACTATTGTGTTTTACATTTCAGATTATTGTGTAATATGTATTCATTATTGTATTTTATGTATCAGATACTTTGTTTTATTATTATATTTACATATTATGATTGCACAACAGTGTTATTAGTATGAAAAAAAGACAATGATGAAGGTAAAGATACAATGATAAGTAGAAAGACACAATGACAAACAAAAGACGCAATGACAAGCCATAAGACACAAGGACGTAAATTTTGTTTCAATTTTTATATAACAAAGTTATACTCATATTAATGATAAAAAAAACATTTGTTATTATGGTGAATTTAAAAGAAAATGTCGCATGAAGTTATAAACGTTTTAAAATAATTGAGGAATTGAAATGTATCTTGTATGTGAAGAAAAATTGACATGAAGATATATTCTAAATACCGGTTGTCTTACCGAAATCCGGTATAACCGGTTTCAACCGGTCGGTATGTACAGGTTTTTAAAACAATGGAAAAACTACATGTATATTCCCGGTCTGTTTAATTAATAATCCCTACCACACCGCCTAACTAGCTCCTAACGAGTTCTACAACATCATATGTAGGGTTGTTTAAACCGCTCGCCACTCGAACTCGCTCGGAAATTTCTCGAAAGATGCTCGCTCGTTTTTTCGCTCGATTGTAAACGAGCTGCTCTTCTCAGTCTGGCTTTGTAAACGAACCAAGAAATGAGCAAAGGTCTACTCGGTTCGATTCGGCTCAAATATATTTAATTTATTTTATATATAACTAGACGTATTTAGTTGTACTAAACTTTGATAATTAGCTTTAACTAGAATTTTACCCGGCGCGTTGCGCTGGGACAGGTTGGTAAAACCCAAATAATGGCAAAACTAAAATGTTGTCAATCCTAAGCATGGATATGGTAAGTCGATGCGAATTCGGTCAGTTTCGGTTACATGCATTATTGTACCGGACTAAAACAAAAATATTACAAAAATTGAGGTGGACCAATGAAGTGGCGTCCGTCGGTAAAACTCGAGTGTTGGTAAAACTCAATTGTTGTCAATACCAGGAGTTGAGGAGGTGAGTCCGTAAAACCCTAGCGTTTTCAGTGTTGGGCGCTGCGACAGTGAGTCAACACAAATTCGGTTGATTTCATTTACGTTTGTTATGGTACTAGAACTAAAACACAAAAGGTCGGTAAAACCCAGGTGAGTTAGCAAACCCCGAGCGTTTTTTATTCCGGGTATTGCAGTGGCGAGTTTACACGAATAACCATTTCTTTATCAAATACACAACAAAAAAAAGTACTCGGCCAATCTCACTACGCCATGTGGACCAATAATATGCTTACGTCGCCAAACTTCTCATTTATTCTATATAATAATAATTATATATGAACAAATATATAAATATATAGACTTATAGACTACACACATAAAATATATATGTATACAATTTTTTAAACTCCTTTAAAATTTTCCTATTCCATCAATTTAAAGTTTCATTAGTTCCATTCAAGGTTTCAAAAATTATAAGTTTGTTTACATGTTCATTATATCTCACTTTAAACTTCTTTCTCTTAAAAATTTACAACCTATTAAACGCTTGTCTAAAAACTATAAATTTGTTTACAAAATATATGATTTACAACATTCGAACGTGTTTCTTATTAAATTTTTAGAGTGAAAAGGAAATAAATAATGCTCGATATCGCTTGATGTTCGATCAAAAAATGTTCCATTCGATTTTGGCCCGTTTCGATTTTCGCTCAGTTTGAATTTCAACTATTCAATTTGGTTCGGTTCGGTTGTAAATAAGCCAAGCAATAAACAACTCTTCACTTGATTCGACTCAGCTCGTGAACATCACTAAATTCATGTGATAGTAATGGATCATTATTTGAGCTTGGAAACAAGTCAAAGTGTAACATTAATGGGCCATTACTTGAGCTATGAAAGAAGTATACCACTAATGGGCCATTTATTTAGTTATTTATTTAACATGACCTAACACGTAATTGGATCAAAAGTCAAATCCATATATTATCATATCATATAAATAAAATATAATTTATTTTGATTGGCTACAAGTTGTAGTTTCAACCCTATTTCAACTTCATCAAAATCACGCAAATACAGATTCTCGGATTTCTTCTTCTTCGTCGACACGATGACTCATATCCTTTTGTGGGTTTTGATTATTATTATTATTATGATTATTATTTGTAGTTGATATTACTCTGCTTGATACTTTTTGTCAACAATTGGATCTGGGTTTGTGTTCTTTAACAATAGATCGAACGCGGTAATCAAAGGGAGAAAGATCGTGAAAGAGCTCAAGCTCGTAACGGTGGTAAAGCCAAGGGTAAAGACGATGGCTTGACTCCTGAACAACGCCGTGAAAGGTTTAATTTTTAATTGAATTTTGATCTGTTTTATTAATTCTTGATTAGGGTTTTGATTTAACTTAGCTTTGGTACTGTTTTATGTTATAGATCTGCTAATTCATTGTGGTTAATTGCATAAACAGTGATTATCTTAGGAAACAAGAATTAAGTATGATATAGTTTTTAGACGAATTGGATTTTAATAATCTTAACTTAATGCAGTTGGCCAATAATAATCCCACACAATTTGTTTTCATTGGACCTCTGTTAAAAAAACTTAACGATTGGTGTAAAACATACCTCGAAACGGTGTTCCAAACAGCTTGATTTTTGTTAATTAAAAGTTTACACACCGGAATTGAAGCATCTTTAGTCGTTTGGACCACCGTATTGAGGCAAGTTTTCCGTCAATCGACTCGTATCTTCATTCTGAACTAAAGCCCTAAAACATCAATTTGAAATTTGGAAAAAAAAAACTTAACACCGTTAAGTTTTTTTTAACGGGGGTCCAATGAAAACAAACAGAGTGAAAGTTGGGACCAGTGACAGCTAATTTCTAAGTTGGGATTATTATCGGCCAACTGCATTAAGTTGAGATTATTGAAATCCAATTTGCCTAGTTTTTATTATAAAGTTGTGAAATTTAACCCAACACAGCGTTGTGAAAATGCTTATTAACCCCTTGTAATCTGATTCAAGTTTCAATTAATCGGTTGCTGATAAATTTTTTAACTTTTTAGTGTTTGATCGATTTGTACTTTGTGAAACCGCTTTAACTATTTCTCTTACCCTTCTTGAAGTGGTGAGAGTACTAAAGAAAAAAAAAACAATTACAACTCAGATTTATTCAAATTCTTGCTCTTTATGTGAACATTTGACCAAATTCTTGAGCTTTATCATGAGACTTGCCCAAAGTCTCATACTTTATTAAAAGATTTGGTTTCTTTTCAAGTTCTTGCTTATCATGATTTCATCACAAGATTTTGACAAATTCTCAAGCTTTTTTTTTTAGTTATTTTAATTATCTGTTTACATTTTTGGTTTTAATTGTTTAATGGGCTTTTACTTCGGGTTTAAGTTGAGGTTTGAAAAGGACCTTAATCTGAATTAGAACTGATTACCCGAATATAAATTAGGTTCAACCAAAACTTGGATTATTTTAAACAAGGGACTCAGTTTTTACTAAGTTACTTGTACTTTGCTCGATTGTTAGTGGGGCCAAATTACACGCACTCATACGCGTAGATGGCTGCACGATTATACCTGTTAGAAACAAAATAAAGAAATCAAATAGAACCTAAATGTGAGTTTCATGTAAATATTCATTGTGAAATTTTCAGGTTTTGTATGTTATCTAACAGCCTCATACGTAGTTGGATCGAAAGTCAATACCGTATATGAATTTAAAATTATGTATATAATATATTTCTTTTGATTGGCTGAAAGCGGTTGTCTCAATAGGAGTATTTACTTGGGATTGCATAGCTCCCGATCTAACCCTATTTTGTCAGCTCATTTTCAAAATTGCGGAACCAGATTCTTGGAGTTTTTTTTTCGACGATTATTCAAATGTTTTTGTGCTTTTCGATTATTAAAATAATTTGTAGTTGATATTACATGGTTTGATGCTATATAATCATAATCACTATTTTTTTTGGTAATTTTGATGAAAAGTATTGAGAAATAGTGGTTAGATATAATCAAATCGAGTAATGTCAATTGCAGGTTATGGTAATACTCGAAAATTACATAAGGATATGACTATATGAGTATCATCCAAAAAAAAAAGAAATTAAGAATTTGTTTAAGTGATCTTGAAGTTAGCTTACGGAAGAGGGTTGAATCAGGAATTGTATGATCCAATCAAATTAAAAATATTTTATGATTTATCTCATGATTTGACCAAATTTTGTCACGCTTCATTTCAACATTTGACCAAAGAACTTAATTTATTTTATAATAGTATAGTTTTTGTTCAGGGTATTTGAGAGTTTAAATGTGTTGTCTAAATGTAAATTCACTATTGATATGAAGGGATGGAAAAGCCCTCCAAGAAAAAGCGGCCAAGAAAGCAGCACAGGCTGCAGCAGGGAGTGGCGGCGATGCTGGAGGTAAAAAAAGCACCAAGTAACATAAGTTCGTGATGGTTTTGTCTTTCAGTGATTGAATCTTATGCGTAAGTTGGAGTTTCACATTACTTAAGATTATTAAGATTGTCAAAAGATTTACAAAGATATTATAAGTGTGGTCTGTATTTTATTGTACTCTATTTAATCAAGAAACTCTTTTGGTTCACGTGCCATGCGGTCTGCTTTCGCATAAACGTTATGTTATTGTTTTTATGCAACGTAGTAAGCCATACAATCATGGATAGTATGACTTATTTGCTCCTTCTTTGTAGTAGACTAAGCATTTAAGTATTTGATTGATTTGCATGGCAAGATACACTTTCTGTTGCTGTGAATCTTTTTAATAAATATAAAATGATTTAGATGGTCAAGGACCTGGGCAGTTCATATGGTTTACAACCCAGTGATCATAGGTTTAAACCTTGGCAGTGACATTTTTCTGTTCAAAAAAATGATTTTGAACATATTAAGTTCAAAACAATTTTAAAAAGCTTTGCAACAATGGAACATATTAAGTTCAATTAAGTGATTCATCTTAAAAAAGTTTTGTTGACAGGATTTCAATATTAGCAACATTGAAAATTGATTATTTAGTTCATGTTTTTACCCTTTTAACCTATTTTATAATTAATGACTAAAGTCCCATGTCACGATAGCTTTAGGACAGATAGGGTTGTTCATCGTTTAACAACCAAACCGACATATAAATTCTGTAACAAGTCATACCGGAGACTGAAGCTCTTCGGTTTTTGGTTGGTATTAACCGTGGAGGGGAGATACATGCAAGTATATAACATAGGTTACGTGCAGACAAGCATATAATATAAGTTCAAGCTTGGGCTCCCGTCCTTTTTAACTACATTCAGTTACGGTTCTCTCCGATTAGAACTCTCTCAGCTCTTACTTTCTCGAATTTTCTATTGTAATTCTTAATTATTTGTATTTTTTATGCATTTTTAGATGTGAATAGGTGGGTTGGGAATAGACGTGCACAAAATCAGGTATTATTTAAACCCGGAACCGGGTAGGGTATGGTCAACAAAAGTCAAACCGGGTTCGGGTAGGAACCGGTTATGGGTATAGTCGGGAATTTGACCGGTTCTTCCGGGTTTTGTTCGGGTTTTGACCGGGTATTTCTGGTTCCGGTTCCGGGTATGGTTTCGGGGAGAAATCCTATACCTGGTCCTATCCGCGGGTCGAGTCCGGGTAGGAACCAGTCCCGGGTCGGGTCCGGACCCGGTTTTTTTGTGCACCTCTAGTTGGGAACTTGGGATTAACTTCATTTAAATTTTAGGTGTTCACAAGGAGATCAAAGACTCACTATACTTAGAATGTGTGGTTGCATTTTTTGAAGGCATACAAGAAAAGAACCAAAGGGTAAAGGGTATTTGGGCAATTATATTTGGTGGCTAGTAGGTGTTATCTTTCTTTTGAGGTCGATAGTTTAAATTTCGCGGTAGCCAGTTAAATGGATTTATGGGTAGAATATAAGTTGTTAAAAGAAAAAAGAAATTATAAATACGATCACAATATATGTCAAGTTTGATTTATTTTAATACTTTATAGGTTAGAAACATGTCTATTACACATGTTGAATAAAGAGCATATTAAATTAAATAACAAGTAACAAAAAATTACAAATTAAAAAAAAAGGAAAGCAAATTTATTGGGTGAAGAAAGAGAAGCCGAAAAATAGTGATATTAATACAAATTTAGGAATTAATAAAAGACATGAAAAAAGAAACTTATTTGTTAAGTTAAGAGCGAGAAAAGTAAGCGAATGCTCAAAGAATTGTCAAAAGGGAGACTCTCATTTACTTATTTATTATATATAGATTATTGGCCGTTCTCTCAAAGGTCTCGTCTCACCCTCTGTCTTTTGAGGACCAATCATCATGTTATATCTACATTGATTATTATCTTTTAAACATTATTACACGAAAAATTAGATTAAGTTCATATTATCCACCATGTGTAGTACACATAGTAAAACATGAAAAAGATACATTTTATAAGTCGTGAAACGTGAAAATTTTATAATTCATAAACCATTTACTTTGTCTAATACATTAATTTACAAGGTAAATGAGACCTTAAAATGTGTTTACAAAATTGAAAATACTTCTTTGTATACAAAATTTGTATCACATGTTGCGCCTAATGTGAAGACACCTTTTGGACATGCAATCCTATTACCAAATTGTGTTTGTCGCATTTCGGACTACAATTATATCACATGTTTCACTCTGTTTTGACATGAGGCAATCATCGAATACGTATGGATCATTTTAAAAAATGATGACTTTGGTTCATTTCAAACAACTTCAATAAAAACTAATATAGCCTCAAAGGCTTGTGTAGGCACTTGCATTTATAGCAACTCGGTTTATCATCATCAATGAATCTTTTAGATTTATTATATGGTATGTTAAGCTACACGCAATTTTAATCATGAAAAGTATTTTAAGAATCACAATTAAAATATCATACCTGATTTTTTAAATTTATTTTTACCTTTCATTTTGTTTATTTTTTTAAAATAACAGAAATTATTTATTTTTATCATTTTACAAATCCCATATAATACACGGGTTCAAAAGCTAGTTTATTATATATAGATTATTGGCCGTTCTCTCAAAGGTCTCGTCTCACCCTCTGTCTTTTGAGGACCAATCATCATGTTATATGTACATTGATTATTATCTTTTAAACATTATTACACGAAAAATTAGATTAAGTTCATATTATCCACCATGTGTAGTACACATAGTAAAACATGAAGAAGATACATTTTATAAGTCGTGAAACGTGAAAATTTTATAATTCATAAACCATTTACTTTGTCTGATACATTAATTTACAAGGTAAATGAGACCTTAAAATGTGTTTACAAAATTGAAAATACTTCTTTGTATACAAAATTTGTATCACATGTTGCGCCTAATGTGAAGACACCTTTTGGACATGCAATCCTATTACCAAATTGTGTTTGTCGCATTTCGGACTACAATTATATCACATGTTTCACTCTGTTTTGACATGAGGCAATCATCGAATACGTATGGATCATTTTAAAAAATGATGACTTTGGTTCATTTCAAACAACTTCCATAAAAACTAATATAGCCTCAAAGGCTTGTGTAGGCACTTGCATTTATAGCAACTCGGTTTATCATCATCAATGAATCTTTTAGATTTATTATATGGTATGTTAAGCTACACGCAATTTCAATCATGAAAAGTATTTTAAGAATCACAATTAAAATATCATACCTGATTTTTTAAATTTATTTTTACCTTTCATTTTGTTTATTTTTTTAAAATAACAGAAATTATTTATTTTTATCATTTTACAAATCCCATATAATACACGGGTTCAAAAGCTAATTTATTATATATAGATTATTGGCCGTTCTCTCAAAGGTCTCGTCTCACCCTCTGTCTTTTGAGGACCAATCATCATGTTCTATTTATTGATATCAGTCACTAGTTTTGTCCTTTCATAGACTCAATATAGGAGTAGCAACGATTTTTTTACCAAAATGGGTGGAGAGAAAAAAGTATTTACCAATATAGGTAATTTGAAAAGTAATTACCAAAATAGGTGAAGTCACTTTTTTCTCACTCCTAATCTCATTAAATAAAAACAATTCTTATTAAATATCAAATATATTACATTTATAAAATTAAGTGGCTTGTTTATAAACAAATTATTTTTTTTGTCATATCATAACAATAAAGAAAAATAGCAGTAAGGATTTAAAATATTTTTTCAAACTTGGAATTTTCAAATAACTTATTTAAAAAACATTTTTCAGATAAGTATGTACAATCTTTTTTATATATATAACGTAGATTTTAATATGTTTATTTTTTATATGTAGCTGCCATACTACTTTTTAATATATAGATATGAAATTATTGTTATTATATGTATAAAAGGAAAATGTATGTATACAGAGGATTTTTGTTTTTCTTGTTATTCTTGTAAAACATATATTTTAAAAATATAGTATTTTTTTTTGGAACATAAGCTATACGAGTTGCAGTACTGCATCGGTACCTTCACAAATCTAACCGATTCTGTCCGAACAATATTGGTACCTGTATCAATATTATTCAAACCGATATCGGTACTCGTCGATGATGTATCGACGTCTTTTTGGACATATCACAATTTCATTATTGTGATTTTTCCTAAATTCTTTGTTTTAGGTATTTAGAAAAATAAACTTTAAAAAAATATTCTCCAACTGTTTGTTCTAAAATAAAAAACTACATTTTAAATTGTTTAAATGTTTTTTTAATTCTCAGTTAAAGATGTTTTTTAATGTTTCCATATATGAGTAGACTAAAGAAAACATTTAAAACAAAAGGCTACTTAAAAATGATCTAAAACAATTATGTTTAGTCATAAACAACAATTATTAATATTTATATATAAGAAAAATAATATATGACTAAAAAGACGAAAAAGAGAAAAATAATTGATTTAGTTTCTAACATTTTTCAAAAGACGGTTCTAATTTTTTTTAACTTCCGCATATAATTGTTTTTAGTCATATATATCGTAACACTAAATAACATTATTAACTAAGAATTAAAATAAATTATTTAAACAAAAAAGTTAAGATATAGGTTTATTTTTGAAAAAAAAAAAAAAAAAACTGGAGAATATTTTTTTGAAAACCATGTTTATTTTTTTTCTCATAATAAAAATTGTTTTTATTCAATGGAATTAAGAGTGAGAAAAAAGAAATTTCACCTATTTTGGTAATTACTTTTCAAATCACCTATATTGGTAAATACTTTTTCCTCTCCACCCATTTTGGTAAAAAACTCGAGTAGCAACTCCCGACTATACAAAACTATACAGGTATCTGATGAACCCAATATGTTTTGACAAATTGAGTTGATTTAATCTTTAAAACATATGAACCGTTGCAATACAATATATAACATAAGAAGTGTGTTTTTCTTAATACATTTTTAATAAATCGTGTTCTATATATCAAATAACAAGGTATTTGTCTACAATGTATGAGACGTCTTGACGATTAAGTGTATTTATCCTGTGAAATTTTGAAATTGTATAAAAATAACATAACAAGGTATTTAATCAGTTAAAACTCGGGCAACGAAAGCTATTTGTAATATGAGGTGTCAAATGACCATGCAGAGGACACGTAGGCAATAAGGGATTTCACATTTTGCAACAAGTCGGATGTGTTACAGTGCATTAAAATGTGAAATGTGTTGTGGCATGCGGGGTGAGGTTGAGATACGTAACTTAGTTTAATAATTAAAATAAAACAAAGCTTGCAATCAACCCTGTATCCGTGAAGCTACTAACGCATGAAGGGACAACGCCCTTACACATCCGAGGTGTGTTGGTGGTAGGCGTCTAGGCCTATCCCACATGACCTCTTAGTGCTCCTGAGTTTGGCCCTATAAGATTGTGCATAGGGGGGGGGGGGGGGGGGGGGCTTTGGAGGGGGAGAAGAGGTGGAAGGTGATTGGTGGTTTCTTTATTTGTTTTTTTTATTTAATAATGAGATAATGATTGGAAGTTGCTCCGTCCACTACGCCCATTTTAGCCAAAAAAAACTCCTATGGTAACGGGGTGCCAAACATCTCCATAAAGACTCCTTTCATTACACACGGTCTAACATAGAGCCTCAACTTTAGTTGTTCGTTATCTATTAAGTATTTGATTATTTTCTTATATCTTTATGTTACATATAAATAGTTATATTAAAATATAACACAATAAGTATTTCTTTAGTATTTCTATCATAAAATTACAAGTATTATATACATAGTAAAACGTGTTCAATCTTACTTTGATGGAGTGATAAGTTCCATCAATGATAAGGTGATTAAAACATAAAATAGAAATTTCAAAAAAAAAACTTAGTAAAAAGTGTGGTCGATGACCTCATGACCACTCTTTACCCTATAAAATCAAAAGTTATAAGTTTAAGCTACTATTGTGCAAGCCTTATAGATTATGAAACTTACAATTTGATCCTCTCAAAAGTTATCGTTTACACTGTGGTTTTGCATTTCTTTTTCTTTATTAAACCAACCATGTCGAGTAACTCGCGAGTGACCGATTTCACTCGTCTCAAACCGATCTCGAGTAACTTACAAACGACTTCACTCGTTTACACCTCTAAATATATATAGGCAACATAAAAACTAAATTAAATATGATCATTTAAGTAAGAAAAGGTAAATTAGCAACGACAATGTGCTAAAAATAATGGAGTATATTTAATAGCAAAATTGTTGAAATGCATTTTCTTAATCTTATAGTCAACTAAACAAGATTATCTCTACAACTCATTTATATATAATATATTAGTATTCAAACATCAACCAAAAAGACAATATTTAAGAAAACAATCCAACTTATTAAGTAAGTTATCTTCACATAATTAATTAGAAAAATCTAAGTCCACTACACAAAGGCTTCAACTACCATTTTTGTTCTCTTTATAATTTTAGAAAGAAATAATGAAACATTTTCAAATTTTGGTTTAGTAATTCAGTATCATAACAAAATAGAAATAAGTAGATAACAACAAGAAGCATAACTATATGTTTATACTTGTTATCAAGTTCCGGAGCGATAATCAACACACAAATTAAACGAATAACTCTTGTTTATATTAATATATAAATCTAACTCTTAAAACTGATTACAACTCTATCAAGCCCTAACTCGGTTTGACTCTTGATGAACCCTAACTCGGTTACATCTAGATGAACCCTAACTCGGTTACATCTTGTGTGTGTCTCTTAGATGAACCTTAACTCGGTTACATCTCACACCACAATCTATAATGTCTAACCATGACATGTTTATATAGGACTAACCTAAATTGCTATCAAAGACATTACCTATTATAATTACAATACAATTAGAAAACATAACGTAATTAGGAAACACAACCAATTATGACCAGCTTGTCAATATTAGTCTCTCAAGTTCACCGACTTATGACTTAGAGTCTGAAATTACTTCCAACATGTTAAACTTTAAAAAAAAAGGTTATCTAACTTTGTTATTGGCTCACTTCTTTTATTTATCTTTAAGCGAATGTTCAAATATTTTTTTTTACGATTCTTTACTTGATTCCATAATGATCATGGTCACGTTATTTATACAACTTCTAATCTTCTTCTCACATATATTCATTGCTATATTTCGATTTTTCAATTTAAGTAATTGCAATAAAATATTCTCATACTCCAAAAGCTATGGGCTGCCTTAAAACTTATGAGCCGCAAACGATTTGACACGTGGCAATAGAGCATTTATCGGGAGTTCTAATATTTTAGGGTCACTTTTGCTTTTGTATACCTAATCCTCGTGGTTTTGGGCCACAAAATTTAACTTATGAATTAAAAATAATAATAATTTAATTTTTTTAATAATATTTAATTAGAGGATAATGCGCTTAAATAATCAAAAAAGCGCACTTACTACTATTTTAAGTCATGTTTAGTGGACACAACATGATGTCAATGATGGTTAGGTATAATGTTGTATTCATGTAAGTCATGTTAGCTTAAAATTATGTCGTAATTCACATATATATAAGTATTTTAAAAAAATCATGACATATGTATTTAAAAAAAATCATGTCTATATATGTACATAACATATGTAAGCGAGGAATGATATATGTTATTTAGTTGACCGCTTTATCGGATCACGAATTAGATCAATTCTAAAAATTGGATATACTCATGATCAGTTTTTAAAAGTTTATAATATATACAAAAAAAACTAAGTAATAGAAGAATTTCAAACATTGATCGTCAAAACATAACTAAATATAAATGTTAATCATTCTAAATCTAAAACGAGTTTAGATTGAAATGATCAGCGATAATGATATAACCAAAAAAACAGATGATGTTTCAGGTTCTTGATGCACGTGGCATGCGAATAATTTCAGTTTCGGTTTGGTTTTAGAAATGTTACCCCTACGGCCCTGCTAGTTCACATTTTGTACATGTGTAATATTTTGACACATGGGGGGCCATGTTGAAGAATATGGGCATGTTCGAGTTAGCTTCAAAAGGAAAAACAAAGAAGATTCATTACAAGGAAAATTACTACCCTGTATGCAATTATATGTTGTGATAGTTGGTAGAACTAGACATAAAGTTGGTCTGCATAAGTTTGTGAAACGTACAAGTGCAATTTCCTTTTTCCATGTTTTAGCGTGTTGGTAATTTGCACAACTATTGGTGGTGTAGAGATTGTTTTATAAAGTAGAATGGTTGTTGAATTGACACTAAAATGACTTGTCGATTTGAACCATGTATGATGTATACTAAAAGACCAATTCATTATCAAAAGATGAGTAATGTATTGATGTTTTTCGTCAGTTTAGCTTTGGTTTTCAACGATTTTTCTAGCTTGTTTAAAACCGACTGATTCATTAGCTTGCAATTAAATAGACAACATTGATATTTTGCAGTCTATTTTGGTTTTCAAAGCGTCGGTTTACAAAAGAAATCTACATACAAAGCTTGATTATGCAAAACTTAGGCAATAAATTAGGGAAAAACAACTTGCATGTTTCCATTGCTTGAAATGATACTATTTGTTTAAATTTATCAATTAACAATACTTTTTGGTTTAAGATTTTTATATTAATAGAGGTTTTCTTACTCATGATATATTGGTCTAGTGGTATAATGTCTCATGTTACATATGTAAAATAATAGGTTCGAATCATTGCATATGCAATGTTTGGGTGATTTTAAGTGGAAAATATTTGTTCAAGAAAAATAGAGGCCTACAATTTTTGTAATTATTAATTTTAATGGTTGATTAGAAACTCATTATATCACCATGTTGCTTGTATAGCAAGAATAGTTATTTTTTAATATTATTTCTTTGTTAATTTTAATTTTAATGGTTAATGTCCCGTTTGTTTATATTATTTCTTTGTTATTTTTTTAATATTTTTGTTCCTTTTTATTATTATATTATAAAAGAAAGTGTGACATCCGTCAAATTTGAGTCTCGCGTCGTTTTCGTTTTGTAAACTTTTATTACGTGAACCCGACTCAACATTTTTTTTAGAACTTTATTTATTTATTATACAATATTATATTATATATTTTAATAACCAATAAATCGATGTTTGTCATATTATAGAGTCGTCAAATATACGTAAGTGTTTCAAACTAATTTTCGTTAAGTTGTTATAAGCTTTTAGAACTTTTAAACTCGTTTTAAACATTGATTTAAACTTAAGGGGGTGTTTCTGTAAATATGTATATATTTATATAAAACTTAAAATACCTAAACCTAATTCACAACACACAGCCGACCTCTCTTTCTTTCTCACATGTCCGGCGTCGTTTTCCGGCGACCGGCGAGCTCCAGCGACCCCGATTCCAACCATCATCTCCCCCGTAACCCGACACCACCACCTCCACCACAACCAAACCTCCTTTCTTCTTCTCTGGATTTCCGACCACCGCCCCCTGACGGCTCGTTTTTCCGGCGATGCCGATTCCGGCCACAACCACCACCTCTCACCGCACACCACCACTCTCCGCCTCCCTGTAACCCAACCGACGCCGGCCACCCCGTTTTTCCCCTTCTCTGTCGTTTTTACGGCGACCGAAGATCCGGCCGCCGTGTACCGTCGGTGCTCCACCACTCTCTTCTCTTTCTCTCTATCTCGCTATCTCTCTCGTCTCTCTCACTCTCTATGTTCGTCTCTCTCTCTCTCTCAGCCGTCTCTCTCTCTCTCTCTGGCAGTTTCGACTCGCGAACCTCTAAAGGTATATAATTTGGGGCTTTGGTATTATGAGTTTTTCATAAATTGATCTCCAGATTTAAATAGTTAATAGCGGGTTGTGTATCGGTTATAGTTCTTGCTTCGGGTCGGATGGATATGGAGTTATTTTTTTTATTTGGGGAAATGGATATTGTATTTTTTATTATGGGTTTAAATTAACGATTACTATTTTGGTTCGGCCGGTTTATACGTTAGTTAATAAACTAGAGGTCTCGGTTTCGAAACTCATCCTAGACCGGTTTTGATATAATTTTTATACTTAACAAATTTATTGTTAATAATAGTATTATATCAATATATAAGGGTTATTAATAGTATTATTACATGTAACTTACTATTATATTTATTAATTGATAATATTATTACTATTATCATTATTATAAATATATAATTTGTTATTAATATTATTAAAAATCATATTATCATTATCTATTAAAATCATATTATTATCATTAATTATTAGCATAATATTATTATATCTATTTTATGAACTCGTTTAGAAATCGAACCCATTTCGAGTATGATATCATTATTACTAAATATTATTTACTATTATTACCATTTTTTTTATCAACAACATTATATTTAATACCAAGATTTCTATTCTATAACTATTATTATTAGTATTATTAATAATAATTATTGTTATAATTATTATACTATATTAGTATTATTAAAAATAATTATTGTTATTATTATTAACATCTTTATCTTATATATATATACATATATATATATATCTATCATATCTTTTAAAATTATTATTATCATTAATAATATCATTATAAACTTTATTATCAATTCATTATTATAAAACCGAACCCTTGATTTAAAACCCGTCTTGTCTCTTTTAATATTGGTTTAGCTATTTAAAAGCCCAATAAAATAATATTATTTTTATTCTAATTATTGATTATTGTACGAGTCCCTAATCATTAACAAACTAACCGATAACCCGTTTAACAACCGAACCGTCTCGTCCAATGTTTCAAATGTAGTTTCAATTAAAGTTCAAGTTCATTAATATATTTTATTTATTCATTTTCAATTAGCTTTCAAGTCGGATTCGTTCGTTTCGTTTACAAGCTTTCTATTTGTCGATCATTTATTATTTCCCGATTCGTCAATCGAGGTGAGTACTTTCATAGCCCTTTTTCCATCTTTCGTTTTGGGGTGACATTTCATACTTATCAAACTAAATGCTTTAATTATTTGCATCTTAAACCCACAAACGTGATTGTATACCTTACTTGAATAATTGCTCGATTTGGTGTTGTATGCTTATTTGACTATGTGTTTACAGCTTTTGGATGATGAAACTATAAATCCTATACCATTTGGCAATGGCAAGGTGTCGTTAACGTATGCTATTAACGATAACTATAAATCCTAGACTACTCGGCATCCCCTTGTAGCTAGGTGGTGCTAATGTAAGCTTATTAGCAACTGTCATAAAATCCTAGACTAATTGTCAATAGCTAGGTGTCGCTAACTTGTTTAGCGATAACTATTTATTCTAGTTTATAGCTCTTATTTATTGTTTTGTATACAAGTTTTGTGGATTTTCATACTATACACTTATATGCTCAAACTTATGAATTGCTCACCAACCTTTGTGTTGACAAACTTTATTTTATGAAATGTTACAGGTTTGACTTTTGTTGACTAGAGTGCTTGACGGAAAACGTTACCAAGACCTTTAGGATATTAGCAAAACGAACAAAATAATTATTACTTGTATTCAGTTTATTTGTGTAGACGAGAAGTGTTGTTTATCGATTTGTTGAAATAAAATGAGTTAAATGAATATTGTCACTTTAAATAGTGTCTTGTGTATTTGTCCAATCACGTTGTACCCCGGCATGTTCCGCCTCTGGTCGGGGTGTGACAGAAAGAAACGTTTATTTTTATCTAATAATATAAATAATTGATAAATATATATAACTTTATTATTTTAAATTGAAAAGGGTGAAAGCAGTGGCGTTTGTGGATGTCAACTACCTTCCCAAAATTGGCAATCAACATATGAATGCCCCAAACACATCTCAAAAGCCATCTAACCAATAAGCTTAAAGATAATTAAGGATAATGACACCCAATAATCACTATTTAATTGTAATATTATAATAGGAATAGAGAGCATTATTAGCACGAAAATGTACAATAATAATAACCTTGAACAAACCTTTACTCGACACAGAGTTAAATGGTTCAGGTCATAGCGTTGACAAATTTTTTGACACGGTTAGAAAACACAAATTTATGACACGGTTAGAAAACGTATCTTAACAAGTTAAACCCGTTTAACTCATTTATAACAAGCGTAACATGTTTTACTCAGCGTATTAAATAGTTTATTACGCCAACATGTTACTTTATAATCTTTTTATCAAAATACTTAGTTTTATAAATAACTAAATATGAATTGTAATTTTTTGTTAGTTTTGTTTTGTCACGTTAGTTAGTTATATCTTTTTGTTATTCTTCATGTTAGTGAGTTATGCCAATATTCGTGCTAAATATATCACGCCATTCGTGTTATTAAAATGGTTATATTTAATCGTGTTAAACATTATTTGTCATGCTATTTGTGTTATTATTAACTACATTAACCGTGGTAAATGTTTAATTTCGTGTAACACGTTTATTAAACATGGCTATGTTAGTGTTTAAGAAAATATTGAATTTGTAAAGTTGCAATCTTGTTTAAGGATCCAAATTAGATTTCATATCATTCAACTCATTATTGATGTAGGGGTTTTGTTTTCCCTTAGTCGTGATGCTTATTTCTTATATTCAATTGATATAAAATCGAAACAAACCTATATTTATATGTTTTTTGGAACGGCGACTTTCTTGTGTATTAGGCTACCAAGTTCACCATTTTGGGGAGTCTTGTTGCTTCACTCTGGCCATACTATGTTGTCTTAACCGGGCCAATGATGACTTCAAAGTTTGGTTTGGGCGTTCCCCAGGAAACCATATCGTCGATTGCCACTTGACAGTCGTGTCAACACAAGAGTAAAACTCTCTGGCAGTCTGGCGTAACAAACTTACAAACAGTGGTATGAAAACTCGGGTGAGCTTGGGATTCGAACTTACAACCTCGCAAGACCTAGCTCAAATCCCTCATTGTCGATATTCACCAAAAGTGACACAAGTGAAGTTCGAACTTAAGTCTCCACTGGAGTACGCAAGCCTTCTACCACTAGGTCAAAAGTTGGGTATCGAAACATAAACATAAACATAAACATAATAATAATAATAATAATAATAATAATAATTAGGTTTTCATCATTAAAAAAGGTTAATTAAAGTAACCAGAAATTACATATGAAAACAAATATGTAAACATCATGACATGTCACATAAACAAATGATACCTAGACGTTACACAACGAAATTAACATTAATATAATCAGATGATTAGCGTACTCGCGGCCTCATTAATATTTAGTTTTCCTCGAACTTTATATAAACCTTAAAGTCCTCATCATCATTTCACACCATTTGATAATCCACACATTAATTTCTTCCATATTATTCCAATGGAGGAATATCACCTACACCAAATATGTTCTTATAATAATTTTTGTACGTCACAAACTTTACCCAATGTTTCTAATACTAATTTAGTGTTACCGGTGTTACCAAGCCCGAGTCCAGTACAGCCAGTGGCGGATTGGCTAATGTTTAGCCGAAAACTGACTAGTCGCTACGCGGGTGATCATTTTCGGTCGAGTATATGTACCCAAACCCGACCTATGAAGTACACGGGACGAAAGTTGTTTAGAGGAGTAAGACAAAGGCATTGGGGGAAATGGGTGGCGGAAATCCGGTTACCGCGTAACCGGACCCGCGTATGGCTCGGGACATTTAACACGGCCGAAGAGGCCGCGTTTGCGTATGACACAGCCGCGTATATTACTGCGCGCATTTAAATTTCCCGAATTTGAAAAGTCAGTTGAAGGTGAATTCGGGGAATGGGAATACCGCGGCTTTGTTGGAAGCGAAATTGAATGCGGTGTCGAAGCGGGTGGTGGATGTGAAGGTGGATGATTGGGTGGTGGATGTGAAGGTGGATGATTTGGGAGTACCGGTGGTACCGGAGGTGGGTTTGTTGGAAAAGGCGATAGGGGGTGGACCGGAGGCGGAAATGGTGGTGCCGCCGACGGTGGTCGGGGACGGGTTGCCGCTTAGTAGAATGCCGTCTTTGGATATGGATATGATTTGGGATGCTCTTCTTGTTTCTGATCCATAAGTATATGATGTTAAAACGTTATTTGTATGAATGAATGAATATATTCGACAAATACCAAAGTGACGAATGTTCAAATCTCATGAGTGACAAAAAAAGTCGTTAAAAAAATATATTCGATAAATAAAGAGAGATATTTGATTTAAAAATGTGACATTGTTACACTACTAAATGGTCTAAGGCAATAAATGTTGATCGGAAGGACTATTGCGCGGCATAATGGTGCCCCCCCCTTTTGTTCTCTGCAACGTAGTTTTATGCGCTTTCATCTGAAATTTTTTATACGTATTGAGTCCTCCCACGAATTTTCGTCCAAGCTTCACCACTTACAACTAATATTTGATTAGTTAGTTGATACGAATGGTTTAAGGAACAAACAAGGCAGTTTAGATTTGGATTAACTTCTTCTCTAGGTTAACCGGGGATTACTTAATCTTTGCAACCATGGATCGAGAGAATCTAGAATCCACCTCGTGCAATCTTCGATCCAGAGAATCTAGACTTCAACCTTGGATCTAGAAAATCTAGTAAAATGTTTGGTTCCCACAAATTATATTTTGTGATATTGTTGATGTGAATCTTTTGCTGTGAATTGTTGTTGTGAATCTGCATGATGTTGTTTTTAATTTGTCATATTTGTTGTGAATGTAGGATATTCTTAAAAGGCTTATTGTTTAATTGATATATTGTTGAAGTAAATCTGCATATACTTGTGGATGTGTAATATTATTTAACCTCTCCTTGCTGCTATTTGTGGCCAAAAGAGCATATATTTTCAATGTATACTTCAATTTTAATAGAAGCAATTATTTAAATGTTTTAGTTTAATCTAAAATTTATATAACCCAAGAGTTGGGGTTAGAAATTTGAATATTAATGTTCTATAAATAACAATTAGTTAGTTATTGACTAGATTATTTAATATAAATAGTTTTTTTTAAATCAGTTAGTTATGTTATTCTTATTTGCTATTTTCTTTAACTCAATTCAGTTTTAGACCTGACTAAAAGTTTTCACTCTATTTGACGTGGTCCAATTTTCTTACACGGCTAAACTTTGTTCATATAACAAAATTTTCTGGATCCATCCCTTTACGCAATGTGTTACTTCATAGTTGATTCGTATAGAAATAGTTGGGGTAGTAGATGGCATGATTCTAGACAAAGAACTATCCATACTTTCTTGGTTCGTTAACCAAAAGAGAGATCATTAATTAAATATGCTAATGCACATATAGTGAGCATGACCGGCCCAAAGGGAAGGCAAGAAGGCGACCAACCCGGGTCTAGTTTTTCGAGAGACTTATGAGTAATAACTGCTAAAAATATTATATATAATTTTGCTTTAAACAAAAGCTTACAAAATGACTTTTTTGGTGTGATAGAAAGAGTGTTAGTCCATGGAATCAAAGGTCATGGGTTTCAATTCCGAAGAATGTGTCTTGTTTGTTTTTTTTTGCTTTGATCCACGTTGGGTTTTGGAAATGCGAAAGTGATAAAATTGTCAAATTTTATCTCTAAGGCAGATCTCACAGAGTATAAATGGGCGGAAGCAGTTTCACGTATATGTCGGATGTGGGTTTTAAATTCAGCAAAATTGATCGGGTTTTAGTATGCCATGAGTTCTTAAGCAAATGGTCAACAGCTTCTCTTTTAGCACTTCCTAAGTTATCTTCGGACCACAGGCCTCTGCTTCTATCATGCACAGATCTCAAGTTTGGTCCACGCCCGTTTAGATTTTTTAATTCATGGCTCAGAAACAATGATCTAATTGAGGTGATTACAAATGCCCTAGCGCAATACACACCACATGGTCCACCAGACTTTCGTTTAGCTACCAAATTGAAAAGGTGTAAAATAGCTATTAAAACATGGAGACAAAATGAACAGCAATTAGAACTGGGCAGAGCACGAGACCTGGGTAGATTATTGGAAGAACTTGACCTTAAAGCTGAAAAGTCAGCCCTAACCGAGGAAGAGATCAACACCAGACAAAAGAGTAAAATGGAATTAGCAGAACTTCATAAATGTAGATTATTGGATCTTAAACAAAGGGCTAGAATCAGATGGGCTATTGAGGGTGACGAGAACTCGTCTTTCTTCCATGGTATTATTAATTGCCACAAAAAAATTAATCGTTTGAACGGATTATTTTTTTAATGGTGAATGGGTGACAGCGCCTGATGATTTAAAAGAAAATATAAAAAGTTTAAGGAGTCGTCTCGGGATAGACCAATATATTTCAACAACAGATTCTCAAGCTGACGCGGAGTCGTTGATTGAACCTTTTAGTAAAGCGGAGATAAAGCGAGCAGTATGGGATTGTGGTGGGGAGGACCAGATGGCTTCTCATTTGCTTTTATAAAGAAATTCTGGTCTACTTTTGAAAAAGATTTTCATACCAATGGCAGAATCAGTTATGGGTGCAACTCAAGTTTCATTACTCTTGTACCAAAAATGGGGGACCCACAAGAGATAGAGAAATTCAGGCCCATTAGCTTAATTGGTTGCATACCAAAGGTGATATCCAAAGTGCTTGCTAATCGTTTACGATTGGTTATTGGGTTGGTTATTGACGAAGTTCAATCAGCGTACATCTCGGGTAGGAATATCACGGAAGGGGTCCTTATCTTGAATGAACTCCTATCATGGTTGAAAAAATCGAACAAACAGGCTATGGCTTTCAAGATTGACATCGATAAAGTCTTTGACTCGGTAAACTGGCGCTTTCTTGACTCAGTTATGTCACAAATGCGTTTCCCAAACAAATGGAGGTCCTGGATAATTGGTACATTAGCCACAGCAAGATCTTCAATCTTGGTAAATGGTGCCCCGACTTCCGAGTTTGACATTCAAAAGGGGGTTCGCCAAGGAGATTCGTTATCTCCATTCCTATTTCTAATCGCCATGGAAGCTTTAAATGTGGCTATGAAATCAGCATGCTCAGAAGGTCTTTACCATGGTATTCAAACTCCAAGGAATGGTCCGCTAATCTCTCATCTTTTCTATACCGATGACGCTGTTTTTGTGGGAGATTGGAGCGATACGAATTTCGACAACCTTAAACGCATCTTAAGATGCTTTTACCTTGTCTCTGGTTTAAAAGTAAATCTTCATAAAAGCATGTTGTATGCTGTTAAAGTGAATGATGAAGAGCTGAAACTTAAAGCTCAAGTGCTTAATTGCAAAGGAGGTAAAATACCATTCTTATACCTTGGCTTACCAATTGGAGCGAACATGCGCCATAAAAAACATTGGCAACCGGTTTTAGATAAGTTTGACTCCAAACTCTCTAAGTGGAAAGCGAAATCATTATCCTTTGGTGGTAGACTAACACTTATCAAATCGGTGTTAGGTAGTTTGGGCACATATTACTTCTCACTTTTCAAAGCACCGATTAAAGTTTTAAAAATGTTGGAATGTAAACGACGAAAGTTTTTATGGGGAGGAAATAATGAGAGACAAAAAATAAGTTGGGTTGCCTGGAAAAAACTTATATGTGCAAAAGATCGGGGTGGCCTCGGTGTTGGTAGTCTTCATGCTGCTAACACAGCCTTACTATCTAAATGGTGGACCTTATTTAAAGGTAACAGATCTTCCCTTCGGGTAAAGACGATATCAGCTTTGCATAATGGGCCTCGAAAATGGGGTTGGGTACCTTTTAAATCGACCCTTGGTGGTACTTGGAAATCGGAACCTGACCTTAATTTAAACTTCAAGAACCGATTAACAGTCCGTGTGGGTAAGGGAGATAAGACGTCGTTTTGGTTGGACCAGTGGGTTGGAGCGAACTCGTTTCAGGAAACCTTTCCAAACCTGTTTGCTTTAGAGTCCAATAAAGAGGTGCTCATAAAGGACCGACTCCTAAAGATAAATGGAAAGACAGAACCAATTTGGGGCTGGAAAAGGCAGCCTACCACAACCTTGGAGAAACAACAGCTTGAAGGGGTATATACTGTATTTTCAAATGTTCTTTTATCAGATGATATGGATAGTTGGTGTTGGAATAATAGTGAGAACAAGGCTGGTCATTTCACGGTCAAAAGTCTTAGATGGGAAATCGATAATGTTGGAATTCCAGAGATCGCTTTCAAAAGTTGGAATAACTGGATTCCTAGCAAAGTTAATTGTTTCATTTGGAGGGTCCTTCTAGATCGCATTCCTACTAGAATAGCTTTGAGTAGCCGAGGCTTAACAATGGAAGAGGTGAATTGCGGACTTTGTGGTTCCTTTCCAGAAACCGTAGAACACCTCTTGGTAAACTGCTGCTACGCTAGAAACATTCTTTCGGTTATTATGTCATGGGTGAAGTTATCGTACGCAGGAAATTTGGGCTCGATTCAACAAGTTCTAGAACTTCCAAAACAGCTTAAAGTCCCTAAGGAGTTAGATCAGATAATACGGGCCATTCTCGTGGTCACGTTTTGGCTCATCTGGAAAGCAAGGAATGAGAAGATTCATAACTTTAAAGAGTGTACGGTTAATAAACTGATAAGTGACATAAAGTTGGTTTTCTATCTTTGGGTGAAAAATAGGAGCAATCAGGCCAGCTTAGAGTGGGACAAATGGTGTCAATTCAACTTTGAAAATTTCCCGTTGTAGTTTTTTGTTTCAAGTTTTATTTTTCCTTTTCTGTTTTGGTTCCGGTTGTATTTTCTTTCTTCTTGTTTGTTCGGGCTTCTAGCTTCTAGCTAGAAGGTTCCCTTTGTTTTCTTTATATACGAGCCTTTCAAAAAAAAATAAAAAAAAAAGTGATTTTTGGGTCCTTTATTTCACTCGTCTCAAACCCTGAAATTTTAAATGATTCTTAAAGTCGGCGTGATTGAGAGTAAAGCTGAAAATTTGTGTAATTTGTTTAGGATTGAAATATTGGTTCTAATGTTCATATCAACAAATTACAAGGCTGAAGGAATATTACAATGTGAGTGATATTCATTGATTTGTTGGTCTCCATGTGCACCTCAAATTATTAACTTAAATGATACTAAAAGCTATTGGAAATTATTTCATGTGGCTGAATTGCTGACACTTGATGAGTGTTTGTATCTTACTACAAATAGCATTTAAATTGGTTGATAGAAAGACATGGTTGGACACAAATCATGGTTACTCATTTCGGTGCATTATTCATTGTATTGAAAAAGCTTAGGGCATCTCGAATGGTGAGTTTTTGTTAGGTTTTTGTTTGTTTTGAATCCTAGGTGGCTCCTAGGTGGAAGAGAGAGAGATGAGAGAGAGTGAAAGAGGTTTGAAATTTCAATACACTTGTTAGAGTATATGTGAGAGGGTGAAAGAGAGAGAATGGGAGGAGAGAGAATGGGAGTGGGTGATTTTATGTGGCTTGTACAAAGGTCTCCAAACATTGGAGATGCTCATAAGGTGATTTGTAATTGTGGCTTATATGATCATGATCTTATTTGCTACTAGTCACCTCTAATACTAATAAGGTGATTTGTAATTGTTAAAAGCTTAGAAAATATGAAACATTTTGGTAAAACTGTTTTATAACAGTAAAGTTAGTATATCGAGTTTTATGACTTTTAGTTTTAAATAGAGACAATTAAAAAGACAGTTAAAAAGCATGCGTAAGGTTATAAATAGAGACAGTGAAATAAAGTAAGAGTTTTAGGCCGTTATTTTTCTAAGGCCTCTAAATAATAATAAAAAAAGAAAATACTCTATGTAGGTAATTTGGGCTTTGGGCTCATTAGCGGACTAGGAATGGAATTGTGGTCTATAATTATGCATACCGCATAAATTAGAGGTGTCCAAAACCGGTTTCTGGGCCAGACCGGTTCGATTTATCAACCGGTTTAGGAGTAAACTTGTTCGAAACCGATTAGATCGGTTCGGTTTGTAAGCCGGTTAACTATTAAAAAAACCGGGTTGAAGTAAAAAAACCGGTTTTTTATTCAAAATCGGGTCAGTTTAAAGCCGGTTTGGTTATTCAATGTCCGAACCGCTATAAGAACTGTCGGTTTGGAAACCAGATTATTCCAAACCGGTTTTAGTTGATACCAGGTTGGGTTCTAAACCGATAAACGGGCTTGAACCGGTTTTCTTGTTCATCTCTTTCTTAGATGATATAAGAATCATATGGTCGAAAGCAAAATATTTTTCTTCTTTTTTTTTTTATTTTAACTAAAGGGCCACAATCTTAGTACCTGCTTTGGGCCTCCGACCCTGGACTTGTGCATGTGAACTAGAGGCGCACAAATCGGGTATTTTTAGGAACCGGAACCGGGTAGGAACCGGTTCCGGGTATGGTCAACAAAAGTCAAAACCGGGTCGAGTAAGAACAAGTTCTGGGTATAGTCGGGTATTTGAACGGGTTTATTCGTGTTTTGGGTAGGGTCGAGTTTTGACAGGGTATTTCCGGTTCCGGTTTCCGGCAGGTCCAGGTCGGTTCCGGTTTCGGGTACGGCTCCTGAGAGAAATCCTATACCAGGTCGTACTCGCGGGTCAGGTACAGGTAGAAACCGGTTCCGGATCAGGTAATCCGGGTATTTTGTGCACCTCTAATGTGAACTATGAAGAAATGTATAATGGAAGGAAAAACATTAATGAAAATATGTAAAAATTTCCATGTAAACACATCCACATATACACTGAAAACCATTACTTGATTCATGAAAATATATAAACAAATCTTTCTTACATAACTAACAAACTTCACAAAGATACCAACTTTAAAACAAATGATTTCACAAAGCTAAACATTGCATATATTACATACTGACAATAACCTCACTCATTATCACCACTGCTTATATATCATGATCAATTCCAACCCAATCAATCAAAGAGAACAAGAACTCTCTAAAGCTCACCTTACCATCCTTATTCCAATCCATTTCTTCTGCATTTACAAAACAAAAACACCAAAAGCTTGTAACTTTTCGGTTCTTTTCATTCAAGAAAATATTTAATATCAAAATCAAGAAAATTACTGAATCTGGTCATGGTGATACGTGTAGGTGATTTCTCCGTTGGGAAGTCCTCGTTCATAGCCTTCATCATGTCCGTCTTGTTTAGCTTTCCATCACCATTTTTATCAAGAAATAAGAAAGCTTCAATTATGGTATCAAATGTTTGCTTTGAGCTCTGGAGATCCCACAGTTGGTGTCTGTAACAAGATTTCGTTTACGTTGGATTTTGTTTACAAATTTTATTAACTGAGTTGAAAAAATGGTCAAAAGGTGGTTTGTGTTAAAACGGGTCATTTTGTTATGAGTTGGGTTGACCCATAGCGCGTCCGTTAATGTTTTAATATACAATTAGCGTGTCTAATATGATTAGAAAAACTATATTATTTCAATAATAATTTGTTTGATATGTTTTCCTTTTAGTTAAATCTTTTTCTTTACCCGTTACAGATAACCATTCAAAAGCAAGGATGCCAAACGGGTCGTGATCGTGACTTGGCGGGTTCCCAACATGAAACTGAAAATCATGTCAGACAATAGACATATGAACCCATACACGACACTAGTATTCGCGGGTTGAAAAGAACATGATCCGTTAAACTCTTTTCTATTATTTTTTGCATATTAGTACTTTTAAAATGCAATTTTATAAAAAAAAATGCAAATGTGTATAAAACAATGATACTTTAAATATAAAGCATTGTGTCAATTTCTATTATTTTGCCATAGAAAACTAATCATTCTTTTGCACGAAACACTTTTTTTATAGATAAACGGGTTAAACAGGCCCAAGAACCCGACCTGTTTAGCTATGTATACCGGTGGTTCAACCCAAAACTTTCGTGTATGCAAAGCCGCGAATCTGTGTTAGGTACGTGCCATGACTCATGTAAAAAATTTACAACCTTATAATCACAGGTAAATGGGAATAGGGTAAGTTTTTATATGGGTTAGGTTGACCCAAAACATTTTTTGTCAGTTATAATTTTTTGTTTAATAAACGACTAGTATCGCTTATAACTTAGAGATTTATGTAATTTCAATAGAAATATAGTATCTTATATAGATTGATTTAGACAGTTATATGCATTCAAACTTGACCTGTTATTCTTTACCCACAGGTACCAACCAACCCGAACCAACCTATTCATATATAAATAAGTCAAAATGAGAATTTACCGCATGAGATGAGGAAGGACCGGCTAAAAGATAAATAAGGCACAACAGAACAATGAACTCGTTAAATTGTATCCCGTTGCTACCATCTATGTCACAAGACACAAAAAGATCTCTAACTTCCTCCGTGGTACAATCAAACTGCAATTTTTGTAAGCATTTCTTTAACTCCTCATTATCAATGGTTCCATTTGAATCTTCATCTACAAAGGTGTCAACTTTTAGCAGTCAAGAAACTTTATAACACATGAAAGAAAGTAGCAAAGTAATAAATTAACAATCTTGTTAAGCGTACCGTATAATTCAAACACACTTTGAATTTCCTTTAATCCTTCTTTAAACCGAGGAAACCTCAATATTATGCTGTTCATGGACCGGAAAGTTTTGTGTGTTTGTTTGCTGTTGTTCTTGGCCTCCAGCATTTTTCTTTGAAGCCTGTTTTCTAGCCGTTCGTACCGGTTTGGTGAATTGCAACAACATAATATTCCTCCAACTTTGTTGGACAGTGACTTGAGTGAAGAGCATGTGTGTGGTGTACCTTTAAAAGACAAAATTCATAAATCATCATATGGAAAATATTGAGAATAAAAAAACAAACTTGAATAGTAGAACATATTCATTTGACTGATAGCTAAGAAACCAACATATGAGTCAATGATTTTAAGCAGAGATCTTTGAACCACAAATGATCAAATTTGTTGATTTTAACATATGCAGAGTTTCAGTAGGTTCATGAAACTATAAGATCAAACAATTAATTTTGAAATAAAAAAACTTACCCATTGAAGCTTTGATGATTTCAGTAGAGGATGTATTAGTTTTGGGCCAAGAACTGCATACTTATCAGTTAAAAACTAAAAAGAAGAAAAAGAGACAAAGCTGAGTGGAATCTGGTTCTAGAAATGTGAAATGACTAGAGACTTGAGAATTAAAGATTGTTCCTTTTAATAATCTTGAAGGTGGATGGCTAAATGATAGGTAGATATAAAAAGGACCCACCAATAAAATTTCATCATTCTTCCAAGGAAAAAAGTTTGCATTTTTAGGTTGAAATTAAACAAATTTTACACCTATTTAGCTTTACATTGAGATTTAGATCTTACAAAGTGCAAAAAAAAATGTTAAATAAGTAAACAACAGCCCAAATTGATAAAAGATAATCAGTTGTTTTGCAATTTATATTTCACAAAACTAAAAGGCTACAACAGTTGGTTGAGAATGATCAATGATCACAAATTAACAATAAATTTTTAAAAAAAAATGACATCTTTACGACACGATTTCGCATCAAGATATCCAAACATCATCCATTCGGCTAGCCTGGCCCGTTGGGCTACTGAACACGGCTCGTTGCCTCTTTTTAAGACCAACTGCTTGTGGGCTCATGCCCGCAGGTGAATTCACAGGGCTATTATTTGATGTTAACCAACTGTCAACGCTGGGTGCGAACACGTTTTCAAAATAAGATGCAACTTCAGGAAGTGAAGGGATGGGAATGCCAGATGGCGGACAGTCGTTGGCTACCTTGATTGCAAGCTCTGAAAGCTCTTCCCTAGCTGCCTCTAACCCTGCGGTTGCAACTGCTTGATCATTTAGAGCTTTACATGCTTTTTCCAAGATTGACTGAAGATATTTGCCTTGTGCTTCTATTCGAAGCTGGAGACGACGTTGAACCTGAAAACCGATTGGTTGTTAATAAACAATAACTTTCTTTATGAAAATGTGAAATCTTGAACCAAATATGTCATATTTTAACAAATAATTAGAGTCTATGATTATACAAATATATTTTTTAATAATAATTATTATTTTGTAAAAGCTGTTGATAAAAAGGTAACATTTTTTTTTGGAAATCTAAGATCTTGAACCCAAGAATGTCAGCATTTTGCAAATAATGAGAATCAAATTTGATTATACATAGTATTTTATATATAATAATAGTTTTGTAAAAATCATTAATGAAAGATAACACTTTATGAAAATGTAAAACCTTGAACCAAAAAATGTCAATATTTTGCTATAATTAGAGTCAAGTTTTTTTTAAGTAAAAACAAAATACATATAGAGTCAAGTATGATTATACAAATATATTTTCTCAATAAAAATTAATATTTTTTAAATATTTTACAAATTATTAGTCAACAGTTGATCCGTTTGCCTGATTTCTAATGTGCGAGTTTGAAGGAAATTTAAAGGTGGCAAATGCGTGTACAGGTAGAGGTGCACAAATCGGGTTTTCTAAATACCCGGGTTTGGGTATGACCGGGTATTGGTAATAATCGGGTAGGGTTCGGGTCGGGTATTGTCTCTAAAAATCATACCCTATGCATCGGGTTCGGGTCGGGTATAGAACCGGGTATTTGAATACCCTATTATCGGGTATTGAAAAAACTCTATTTACGGGTTTTTTCGTGTTTTTTTCCGGTATTTTTTTTATATAGATTGGATTTTTTTAAAAGTTTACACTTTTTAGGGGTATTATTCAGGTATTTTTCGGGTATACATCGGGTATTTGAAATACCCGGTTTCGGGTATTGGACAACCTTGGTTCCGGGTTCAGGTATTACCGGGTACAAATCGGGTTT
Source organism: Bidens hawaiensis (assembly GCF_021521415.1). Lineage (NCBI taxonomy): Eukaryota > Viridiplantae > Streptophyta > Magnoliopsida > Asterales > Asteraceae > Bidens > Bidens hawaiensis. The sequence goes on along the minus strand of NW_027492108.1, from coordinate 143,417 downwards.
TCGGGTATCACCGGGTACAAATCGGGTCCGGTTCGGGTTCGGGTTTTAGTGCCAAAATGCATACCCTATCCGTACCCTACGGGTAGGGTCGGGTTCGGGTATTAGAAAAACCGGTTCCGGGTATTTATTTCGGGTCCGGTTCCGGGTTCGGGTTTTTTGTGCACCTCTATGTACAGGTGGTCAAAACAAGTACTTTGTAGGGAAACGGTTGTGTTGACCCAAAATACTTATCATCCCGTCTTTCTTATTCTTTATGAATAATTATGGTCAAATGCGATAAAGAAAATATATTGTTACAATAACAATATACTTATTTCAATAACACGATTTAGCATGTCCTATGTCATCAAAAATACATTCTTGGTGACTTTCAACTTGTTTAAGCCGTTCAAACATCCAACTCGCTTGACCTTTTTTCCTTTTTAGCCTAACTGGCTAACCCTTCGAATTTTGTCCGTTTGACCCATTAGAAACTAAACATAACCCGTATCAAAGAATTCTATGGGTCAAGAAATGCCATCTTTCATGAAAATCTTGTAATTTTTAAAACCATTGGGAGACACGAGAAGCGGGCCACATTAATGTTAAACGTTATAAAGAAAATATAGTATTACCATAATAATATACTTCCTTTTAATAACACGATTTAGCACTCGGTGTGCATTAAATGTTCATTTTAGATGACTTTCAACTTGTTTAACCCGTTCAAACGTCCAGCCCGTTTGGCATGTTTCCTTTTTAACCTAAACCTTTTGATTTAGCCCGTTTGAGCCATTAGAAACTAAACATGACCCGAATCAAACTACTCATAAAATGGGGCAAAGTTGCCACCTTTGATGAAAACTTTTGGCAGACACAAGAAGCGGGTCGGTTAATACACTAACCTCTAACTGCTCATGCAATCTTCTTTGGACTTCCATTTGCACCCTCAAAGCTTCTGTAACTTGGAACCCACTGTTGGAAGTAACAATTAAAACAAGGTTATTAAACATAATCTCATATGACACGTTTATAAAAAAATTATTTTTAACTTTTTAAAAATTCATAAATTGAACATACTCATTTGAATCTTGTGGCAACATTCTCGTTGATGATGTTGTGGATGAACCCATGTCTTGACTTTCAGCAATACATGATGCTAAAATTGGAACAAGAATTAGTAATAAAATTAACAAAATTTGTAATAAAAATAGTAATTGTCAAATTTATGCATCATTCTCGTATGTTGTAAGATGATTACCATCTTTGGAATTCTCGGTTAACTCTTTGCAAGATTGTTTCCCCAACCGATATTTCTGCAAGAATATATACACAATATAAATTAAAAATTACAGACAAGAATTGTCAAACGGTGTTATAATTACTTATATGCCCTTATTTATAAAAATGACTAACCTGAAGATGTGACTTCAAATGATAAAGTGTGAGCCCTTTTACTCCCATAGTCCTCATAATTGTCTTTGGAGTTGCTTCTGAAATACCGTAAAAATAAATTTATTATCAAATAATAATCAACAACTATCACAAAATATCATCACTTGACAATCAAACATAAGATATTAAACGTCACGAATCATTTAAATAACCGTAGTGATGTAAGAATTTAATAGAGTAACCCTTATAAGTTATAATCACATGTAAGGGATGTTTGGATACGCGTTGAAATTAGTGGTTATCATCTATCTGACTATCTTATTATTAATAGCCAAAATAATATGATTTCATGAGTGTTAAATTACCTTACCTAACTTTAAGCACCCAACTATCTGATTAATAATTACAATTTATCTATTTTGGGACTCTTCTTCTTTTTCTAGTCACAATAATCACTTTAAAAACTAGCATCCATAGTCCAAACACAAAATGACTACTTCTCTGACATTTGATTCGAGGCGGCAACTTCCGACACCACAGGAACACGACATGGACATAATCATGTTTTTGGTTGGAATATCCAACACACATAAAATAGCAAGTTGTGTTCGGGTTGACCTAATTAATTTAACATGTCATGTTCAGGTTGACACAACCTATTTAGTAAACAAGTCAACCCACTAGCCCATCCATTTATGACCCGTTTAACCCATTTTTTACAACCCACTCAAAAAGTTTACAACTTGGTTGTAACCGCCCAACCCGCAAACTCGTTTGACGCATTTAGATAAATTGGTTGAACGGGCCCTGTTCGGGTTACATCATTTTTAAGTGTTTGTGGGTTAGAATTAAAGATCAATGTTTTTGACCCGTATACAAATACAGGTCGTGTCCGGGTTGAAAAATTCAACCCGCCAACCCAACACGATTAATATTAGAGGTGAGCATAAAACCGTTAAAACCAAGATGGAACCGAAAAAACCAAAAAAACCGAACCGAAAAAACCAAACCAAATTAGAAACAGGTAGTTCGGTTTTGAACTTTAGCAAAAACCGAAATACTGGTTTTGGTTCGGTTTTGTATTTTGTTGAGAACCGAAAAAACAGAACCGAAATAACCAAAAACCGAAAACTGAAAAAACCGAAACCGAACGGTTTTAAAAAAATTATAAAACCGAAAGTTTGGTTTTCGGTTCGGTTTTAGTAAAAACCTCACCGAACCGCACCACGCACATCCCTAATTAATATCCCCATTCTGATGCCACTCCTAACCCCTACTGCTTTAATTGCTTTCCAAAATAAAAAAATTGAATAATAAAGATCAATTTACCATACATGTATCAAACATAATAACTAAATATTTAAACCCACAATCAGTTTCCCAAAAAGGTACCATCTTGATCCCAAATTAACTAATTTAAAGATAATTAAAGAAACTAACTGTCAGGTCCACCGAGCTGAGTAACCGCATCGACAAATCTCTCATGGAGCTCCGAAGTCCACCGGAGTCGGGGCTTCGGATCCGTGGTCAACACGAGACATGGATCCCCAACGAAAGTGGTAGCATCTAACTGACCCGAAAAGTCGCCGTGGGCTAAATTATTTATGGAGTGGATCCCAGAATACATTTCGAAGTTCAGATGAAGAAGAAGAGTTGAAGTTAATTAGGGTTTGATTTTGAATGGTTTAGTGTTTAATGAAAGAGAAATAGAGAGAGAGATGTCGTGTTGTTGAGTTGTCAAAATCAGGCTGTCGCTTTTGTTGTAATATTATTTTAGTTAATATATGTATATTGAAGAAAGAAAGACACAACATGCTATGAGGAGTCCTGTTACTTTCTATACCTAGTAGTAAAACAATATGATTATTATTTTTTATAGACTTTTTCTACCTTTTAAATACATTTTAATTTAATTCTTACAATGATAATAACAAGAACATGAATATTTGTTTTTTTATTTATATAGAAGTATAGGTGACATAAAAGACGAGGGTAGGACGGGTTAGCGTGTCAGAACATATTCAAATCAGGATGGTTGTTTTGGTTCGGGGTAGAACGGGTTTTGACAATAATGGATAAGGGTCAAATTCGTGATCTATAAACAATATATTGAGAAATGTTAAGGCAGACAAATAGCAATTCTGGTATGATCTTACCCATATAAAAGGTGATGATAGTACTCTATACTACAAGATGAATGGTATGATCTGGATAAGACATCTAAGAAAAAATAATGTGAAAGCCTACTAAATTAAGAGCGATGCAAACACTTAATATGATGAAAGAATAAACATCATCAAAGCATGAATAGGTTTGTTAGCTTGTGAAACGCTAAAGTCGAAATTGAGAAAAGAACGCAACATATTGATCGAGAAGCAATAAGCTAGAAGATGGTGAGACGTATATATGTGGCGCTTGAGTAGGTCCGGTCATAAATTGCAAAATCAAATATTTGATTACTTATCTAGTTTTAGTGTTCACACGATTTATGTAAAACCACATCAATTTTCTCATGTTTAACTATGGTACGATAAATTCATTCAAACAATCATACAAGAATAAATATGATTAGTGTGATGCAACACAATAACATTCAATTGTACAAATAAAAAAATCAATTGCAAAACTTGAATAATCAAAATTTAACTTAAATGTTTAAAAAACCTCTTACTTAGCATAAAAAGAGAATAAACATGAGAATGTGTGTCTTGACAATCAACATGTATTTATACATTTTGATCTTGACACTTTTAATTTCATCATATCTTAAGTTGTGAAGTTACTTAGCCAAGTTTAACAGGATATGCATATGTTATGATTTCAAGATCTATCAATGTGATTTAAAAAAAATGATTTTATAATTCAAAAGGGGATAGTAACACCAACACAATTTGTTACCCATTTGCTTCTGTTTCGAATTTCGATTTAATCACTATGTTTAGTTAATAAATCGAATGAACAATATTTGTCGTTGTTTAAATCTTCATAATAATCTTTAATAATATATATAAATGAAAACCCAAAAATCCTACGTGTCGCGATGTTGTCGCTCCCCCCTTTTTTGGAGTCACCAGATTTGCTTGATTTATAAATGGTGGCTTCTCATGCATTTGACCCGAATTCATGGGTATGGGTCTTACCAAACCCAGATATTCCTTAAACGGATTATAACATCTCCATCAATAAAAAATTATTCTCACCAAATTATTGATGTAAAAATACTATAAAATATGATATACTAAAAATTAATATCTTATTTATTTTAAAAAAAGTATATATATTATTTAAATTTAAAAAAAACAATTTTATAGTAAAAAAATAAACGGGTCTTGGGTCTCATCAAACCATAAGTATATTATTAACTTTCATAAATATTATTTATAACTAATAAACCAATTTTATAGTAAAAGAAATAAACGGGTCTTGGGTCTCATTAAAACCATATAGCTTTTAAATCGGGTTATAACATCTCATTTATTTGTGAAACAATTTATCACCAAATCATAAGTATATTATTAACTTTCATACAATAAAAAAAATATAAATTCAAAAAATAAATAAATATTAGAATAAATAATATAAAACAACCCCGTAATACGGGGGATAAAAACTAGTTAAATATAAAATAAATCCTCTTTTTCATTTTTTCTTTCTTTAACGTAGTTCTCTTTTGAGTACAATTGTTTGTCTTTTTTTAGTCCCGAGCCAACCTCTATATTCCTTTTTTTTTTCTCCTAGAAAACTGTTGGCCAAAACAATCATTAATAGTGATGCTAGTTATTTACTATTAATTTTTTTATACAAACAACTAACACTTCTAATTTTGTAACAACATCGGTAAAATTTGTTCTTTCAAGACGTTACCCATGATCTTCTTATGAAGAAAAATCTTTGAGAAAATCTCCATGACCACCCCCTAAAATGGTGATGGCTATTTATAATTAATTTTTTTACATATTAACGTGATACTCTATTAGTAAGAACAGAAGAAGAAAAAAGATGATACATAATATAAATTTTATCAACGATTTATAATAAAATGTGATACAAAATTTTAACTGAATTTTAAATGATAGGCTGTTATATTTATATGCATTTTTAATGGTGTTATATTTAATCATGTGATAATGACATAAGGATATTATCAACTACACATATTTTTTTTTATAAACAAACTGATAATGATGTAACGAAACATACCTCTTAAGAAGCATTAGCCATTATGTATTACCTTATAAATATAAAAGTGGTGGACAAATAAAATTGTTGGGTAGCGAGAAGGCGTGTTCATTCACAAAAAATGCTTATTTTTGATGGCTTCATTTTGATTAATCAAAATTTACTTAATATCAAAGTATAAACATGAATAAACATTAATACGAGTTAGAATGTTTGAACTACACACTCATTCAATACTGCATTGATTTAATTACTATTATGTAACATTTTACTTATGATACTAGTGATAACTTGGATCAATGGCAGTCATGCCTAATTGTGATAGTTATGAACATAAGTTATTGTCGATGGAGTTCGTGTTGACTGATCTTTCTATTGATGTAATTGCAAAAATGTCGATAGTTATAAATTTTAACCATCGGCTGAAAGTTTTCAATTTAAAAGTTATCTTAATATGACTGAAGAGATAATTAAAATATTTATGAATTATTGAACCTACATTGAACATAAGTTTTCGTATTGGCATAGGTTATTCACACACCTTTTTTGATATTCATACACCCTTTTAACACACATTTTATCTTTTATGTACATCCTCTCTAAAAAAACAAAGAGTGTATAAATAACAGTTCCCTTTCGTATTTTAGATCTAATGACATAATAACACTATGACAGGGTACGTCATGTCCTTGATATAAAGGCATATGTCATGTAGACTTGCAAAGTATTTCGTGTCACCCCTTTTATCTTTTTGTATATGTCACCTTAGTTTATATTAAGTTGAATCTCTTTATGTGCTCAACATGTGAAGCTAAAGAACACGATATGACTCTTCCTTTATGAATACCAGAATTCTTTTTAAAATACAGCACCTTTTACACATAATCATCATGTTCGTATATGTCCCATACTTATAACACCTCTTACCAAAATTTTAAATTAGTTTCATTATGCTTTTGTACAATGATATAATCATAGTGTCTATGCATCCGGCTTATAACTTGATTGCTTGAGTATTTTGTACGTCTTTAATTAGTGCAATGAAACAACTCAAACTCAAACACCACAAACAGACTGAAACAAAATATTACTGCATCTAACACAATCGCCTCCATTTCTAAGACGATAACTACCATGTGCTAGGATTTTCTAGAAACTTTAGAAGAACTTTAGGTATTATTAACGTTGTCTAGTCCTGTTGGCTTTGATTCAACGATTACAATGAATGACGTATGACCCACCAAACGTGCCTTGGTTAGACGATGTGTTGATGATGAAAACAATATACACAATTAGATGATTGGATTATAAGTACAACCATTGTTTTGTGTAAATCAAGTTACATAAGTAAAATATGGATTTAAAATACATGCACTTAAGTTTTATGGATTATTATATTAAGAATCAAGTTATTCTACAAAGTGAAATAAAAATGAGAAAGATGAGAAGCCATAATTAATTAACATGTGTCAAGTAGGGACCAAATGAAAAAGGTATAAAAGTAATATTACACATTTTCTTTCTCCACATGCAAGTCACATGTTAATTCCCCCATCATTTTTAAACGTCTATAACTTTTTCATATGATATTTAAAAAATAAATAAAATTCACCATAATAACAAACGTTTTTTTTACCTTTAATATGAGTATAATTTTGTCATATAAGAATAAAAAATAATTTACGTAAATGTGACTTTTTGCTTACCATTATGTCTTTTTTCGTCATTGTGTCTTTCTGTTTATTATTGTGTTTTTTCGCCATTGTGACTTTTAACTGATCATTGTGTTTTTTTAAATACTAATAGCACCGCTATGTAATAATATATATATATAATGAAAAATACCAAAAAATTATCTAATACATAAAACGCATTGATGAATGCATATTCCACAATAACATGAAACGTAAAACACAATAATGAATACATATATTATAACAACACAATGGCCTGAAACGTAAGACACAATGGTAAATACATATAACACAATGACCTTAAACGTAAGACACAATGGTAAATACATATAACACAATGACCTTAAACGTAAGACACAATGGTAAATACATATAACACAATGGCCTGAAACGTAAGACACAATGGTAAATACATATAACACAATGACCTTAAACGTAAGACACAATGGTAAATATATATAACACAATGGCCTTAAACGTAAGACACAATGGTAAATACATATAACACAACGACCTTAAACGTAAGACACAATGGTAAATACATTTAACACAATGACCTTAAACGTAAGACACAATAGTAAATACATATAACACAATGACCTTAAACGTAAGACACAATGATAAATACATATAACACAATGACCTTAAACGTAAGACATAATGATAAATACATATAACACAATGACCTTAAACGTAAGACACAATGGTAAATACATATAACACAATGACCTTACACGTAAATGGTAAATGCAATTTTTTCCATACCTCTGTGTAAATAACCCAATATTGGTTCACAGTCAATAACATCTTCACCATCTAGAGTAACAATGAGTCGAAGAACACCATGCATTGATGGGTGGTGAGGTCCCATATTTACTATCATGAGGTCTTTTCTTGTAGATGGTACAGTCATGGGTTTTTCCTGATTCATTCTTCCATGAATTGCTGAAAGCGAAAAGAAGTTCATCAAACTTTAAGCGAAGAATTCAAATTAACGAGTTTTTCTCTCTCGAATATCCAACCGCCCTATTAATTCTTTACAACGCGCTCTATTTTGTTTTGACTTATAAGCCAGCAACCGTTGACGTTTTCCCAAAATTTTCCGCAGGCCTCTCTGAGATAAATAGTCTTTTTGTGCAATTCCAAATGTGAAGTAAGTCTCCGTATCTTATTGGTGAAACTTACTACTTGAAATTCAACAGATCCTCTGTTTCCTTTGTTTTCTTTTTGTTCTTTCAAAAGAATTGAAATAAACGAATTTTTTACCATAAAATAATTTGATACTCCCCTTTTTGCAGATATAGATTTTATTGATCGGTAATAATAATGTCATAAATTTTAATGTAGTATACACAACAATCATAATTTCTTTATATTCATTTTATCAATTAACATTAACCTATTTTTGAGTTCATATGCCTAGTGATACAAAAAGATGATACCAAAGAGTTTATCTTTTTATTTATTTATAGCTTTAATTGATACGCCACTTCCTTATTATTTATCCTAAACTGGGATGTAGGACAGTACATGTGTGCATCGGGTTACTTGCATATAACATGGATATTTACAGATCACGGACAACAGAAAAAATGAAAAATATGATTGATAGAACAACAGAATATATAGGAAACTCAAAATTTTCAATTATGGATACATATATATCCTTAACATACTAAAGCGGCTCCCATTATTGGTGTCAAACCAATAGCGATTCATACAAGCTAAATCCTCTAATCGATAATTAGGCCAAAAAAGAACTTTAATTTAATTAAAAATTTTTTTATGTCAAAATTTCACTTTCATCCAAAAATTGACTCCAGTTTTTTATCCTGTTCTCCTTGCAAAATAATTGATTTCTATGCACATTATTTTGATTCTTTAAATTGAAAGAAATTAGAATTCTCAATTCTCTACGACGTCTAGACGATAGAATTTTTTCAGGAACAAGCAAATTAGAATTATTTTTGTCGCTATTTAGAGTTTTTCTTTTATGTCTTGGAATGGATTCATCAAAATGATTCTTAGCAACATTTTGGGGGTTTCAGTATCTTTGATTACTTTGGTGCTTACTTTTATGAACCAATGAAATACCTATGATTTGATACATAAAAAACTGTCCATCATTTTTTATAGATAGACGAGCAGGTTCCATAATCAAAATTCCCTTTTTAGTTAATTGTGTATGATTTAAACGTCTCCTCATTATATCCATATTCATTTCTTTCCTTTGAATATAGGATACAGTAATATTTCTTACATTTATGAGGCTAACCAGTAGACCATATATCTGGATATTATTCATCATTTTTTGATTCAATTGATTCAAACGTCCAGTCCATCTTAATTGCAAAGGAAAATCTCCTTTAAATAATATGTTTAGTTTTTCAATTGATTCTAAAAAAGATTCTTAAATATTGTTTTGATTATTTAATTCAAAATATTGTTTTGAATTGGATGGGCTAAAATTTAAAAAATCATCACCCTCCTCTTGCCTTCCCTTTATATTTTGATTTTCACTAAAATTTGGATTTATATTCAAATTAAAAAGAAGTAAGTTGCTTGGGATAAACCAAGGTTTCTCTTTATATTTATGATAAAGTATCACAAGCTCTGGAAAGAAAAAAAAATTTGGATTTGATATGAGGCGATTTAAGATTAATAATTTTTCATTCATTCCCATCCAATCAAAAAATACCTTTTTGGAATTGATTTCGGAATTTGAATCAATCGGAAGATAAAAAAGACCATTATTATGAATTTATCCCCTATTTTGGTTTGGTCCTTATTAGGTTCAACCTGAATATTTTTATTCAATTTCCAACCCAAATATTTTCTATCTGTATTTTTTTTCATATATATATAATTGCTTTTTACTAGATAATTCTTGATAGGAATATTTTTGAGTATGTTAAAAAAATTTTCTTTCTTTCTGGTGGAATTTTCTTGCTTCTTATTTGTTTCTAATGATGATCTATAAATATAGGCCTTCTTAGTTTCAGAATGAATATAGTTATATGATAAACGATCATATCTAGAGTTTTTTTGAAAATTTTCTTTTTTATTTGGTAATAAATAGACTTTCGAGTTTTGTTTTTTTTGTAATAAAATAATTGGTCTTTTTCATAGGAATACCATTTCTTTAGATCCTTATTTTGAGACGTCTGGCATTTCTTTTTTCTATTTCGCCCTTTTTGTGGGACTATTCTAGACCATGTAATCTGAGATAAATCGTATTGATAATGACCTCTTACCAGTTTTTCCAGGGATTCATTCCATAATTTGGAAGTTTATTATGTGTTACTTCGGAATCAAATATCCCTTGTCTTCCAAAAAAATCCTTTATTTCATTCTTAAGAAAAAAAGACTATCCAATATACTGAAGAATAGATCTTAACTTATTGAAGTGAATAACCTGGGTTTGTGATAATTTTAAAAATACATATTTTTGTGACAAGTAAGATAAATCAAAAAAAAAATATGTGACTTCCCCTTACTATTTCTAAGATTATCAAAAGCCTTTTTTATATTGATAGTCAAAATAAAGTCCATTTTATTTATTTTATTTTTCTTTTCTTGATTTGTTTCGTTATTGTCAATGTATTTCTTAATAATTTTTTTTGTTGATTCCATAAAAAGTTGTAGAGCGATTCTGCGCATATTAATGATACATAGAAAGATATTTATGTATATCTTTTCAAAGAAAAATTGAACTATTAATTCAATATTTTTTATTTTGAATATTTTCCAAATTTTTGGCGGTGATTTTCCATTATTCTTTTTATTTATTTTTTTTATTTCTATTTGATTTATGATTGTGTTTCTTTTATCAATTATATGTTTCATTTCTTCTTCTGCCTGTGAATAATTCGTGAAACCTGTAGATCGATTTTGACTAAGTAATTCATGAATTCTCGGATTGCTTATTATAGAATCCTTTTTTAGTTTAGTTTCATTTGATTTATATATTTCTCGCGGTATAAATAATGGAATTTTCTTTCCTTTTAAAAGTTCTTTTAGTATTTGTTTTAAAAATAAAAATGCTTTTTCTTCTTTTTTTTTTTATTTTTTTTAAAGCTCTTCGAACTCTAAAATTAAATTTTCTTATTTTGACTTTATAGTCTATATCTTTCAAAATTGGTTCAAAAAAGGAAGGTGTTTTTCGCGGAGCACCTAAAGGATATTCCGTTTCCATTCCAAAAACTGTTAAAAAACAAGAATCAAAATCATCTTGTTTCTTTTTATCTCTATCAGAGAGTCGTAGCTTAGATTTGTGCCAAGGTTTCAAACGAAAAGGATATAGGATTTTGATCTGAAAACCTTCGCTGAACCAATTTTTAGGAAATTCTGTTTTGGAAAATTGAAGACCATCATAGCTACACTTTAAATAAATTTCTCTATTCCAATCTTGGAAATCCTCGTACCATTCCGGAGATTGTCGCAATAAAGTACGGCCAATATTCTTAGCTATTATCAATAACGGTAATTTAATATATCTTCTAAAAATTGATTGAGCTACTAACAGAACACTTCTTGTTTTTTGTGCATATGGAATGTTCTCCCAGAATTCTATTGCGTCTTCCTGGTCGTTTTTTTTATTTGGAGTTGTTTATTTAAAATCTCGAATTCTGACTTTTTGCCCGACCAATCTTTAATATAAAAAAAAAGTTTCAGTAGGTCAGATATAGGAAAAGGAAAATCTTCCGTTTTTTCCAAAAAAAGGGGGGGGAATGGGGATTTCCTTGAGACGGTCCCTAAATAATCATTTTACGTCTTTGAATACGGCTAGAGCTTTTAATTAAGGCTCGACAAAAATCTGGTTCTTCCAAATAACTTATAAAACCCGAATCTCTATTAAATTTTTTATAAAGATTAAAATTCTTGAAATTAGACTTCTTAAAACTTCGTGTGGAACGAGTTAAAAATGCTATATGTTTATATTTTCTTGTTCGAAGCTGGTGATCCAGCCCTTGCATTATGCCTTGTTCTTTTCATCGTTTAATCAGTTGGACTGGTCCACACATAGTTGAATCACTTTTTGACTACGGGACAGTTGAGATTTCAAATTCTGACGGCCACAAGTTCAAAGTTAATGGACATCGATTAAAACCATACATCGATGGACCATTCGAGACCGTCTCAGAGGTACCAATCCTCCACCAAAACCGATAAACATATTGGGAGTAGGGTCTGGCCAAGACCCTGATTAAACTAGGCATTGTATATAAATAAATAAATAAATAATAATAAAAATAAATATATAATAATTGTGATTTGGATGTTTGTTAGTTGTTTGCAGTTTTACTACGTAGGTACACTACAGGAAAACAGACGAAACCCAGGGGACGCTCTGTCGAAATTTCGTTAGCTCGTAGGGAAGTTCCTTTCCATTTTACCCTCCATATTTCATATGAATCTTATTATTAATCTTTTTATGAATCTTTTCACATTGAGGACAATGTGAGATTCAAGTGTGAAGAGGGGAATTACTTGACCAATTGCTTGCTCAACTAATTATACGATTTTCTAATAACAAAATTTTTGTAGCAAACAAAGATTAGCTTTATAACAAAACCAAAAGAAAAATCCAATAAAAGTTTTTGCAAATAACCAACTACTAATCTACTATCACCAAAGAAAAGTGAAAAGGTAAAAAGAAGTTTTGTAATACCGAGAAGAAATTTATGCAAAATATGGCGTTTATACCCAATTCCTCCGTTACTGTGAGATAAACCTCATGCCATATAAATATTTTTTCGGAATCTTTGAGTGAGTCACATGTTTCGTGTGATTTAAAACTTGTCGCAATTATTCATTTCAAGACCGCACGAAGCGTTGTATAAGGAAGAAGGTAATATTGTCACAATCCCATCAAACCTTTCTTCAAATCATAAAACCAAAAACCTTACCATACCACTTTATCCCTCTCACCGGTAAATACAACACTGGTCTTTTACCGATAGGCCCTAAAGAACTAGAAATGCATTCTTTCGATTTCAATTTCCTTTATTGCATACACTTCGCAAAAACCTAGGTTGCCTCCAGAACTTAGGGAAAGAATCTTTCTCATTAGCAATGAGGTGAGGAAAAAGTGGCGCCAAGATGAACAAAGGCCACCATTCTGTGGAATTTCCAAACACGTAATGAAGAGAAGAACAAAAAGATATGAACGATGCTTAGGATACGGAAACTGATCCCACGAAGGAAGATGTAGAAAAAGTCAAACTCAGTCTCACATGAATATACCGAACTAATGAGGGTGGGGGCTATTAGGCTCAAAACCGAACGATCCATTAAAGTTGGGAGTTATGTTCAAAGCAGGATTGAGGAAGAACTGATCCACATCCTCGACAAAACTGGTCTTGACGATCTGACCTTAAAAGAGTCACTAGTTTAATAAAAAAAGCAATCGGGAGAAATGAGCTAACCGTTGAAGACATCTTAAGACTCCCCCGACATGCAGCAGAAGTTGCATTAACATCCTCATTAACCTAAACCCTTGAACCACCACAAAATACCAAATCCCTACTCACACAAAACCAACCAATATTACCTTCTAATCTATGCAACCCTTCACAAAGGTGGAGATTTGAAATTGCTACAAGCTTATTTTTCACAGGTTGCATTTTGACTAAGAGTGTTCACATACATACATCACAGGTATGATCAGATATAAAACCGAGTGTGAGTGAACATTGTGAGAACGTGACGTTTTGCATAAACGGAAACTCATAAAAACAAAATCACCTTTTTATATATCACTACATATATTCCTATGATTTAAGGTTGGTTATTTTGTTCCCATTTTCTTGGAACTCTATTGGGGATGTTTAAGCTATGGTCCTAACTTGCTATTTTTAAAGAATATTTATAAATAGCTTGCTTGAGTACAAGCAAGGTTCAAGTGTGGGTATGTTTGATGTATATAAAAATATACATCTTTTTAGCATCAAATAATCTCTAAAAACTGCAACTTCTATCGTATAATATAGTTAAAATAGCTACTTATCATATTAAAATGTATTTTCAGGTGAATCCAAACCTCAAACGAAGAAACGAATGAAAAACGAAGAAATAACAGAAGAAAACACAAGAAAACGAAGAAACACGCCCCCATGCCTCAAGAAACAAGCCCCCATGCTTCTAACAAAAGAAAAGACAAAATCTGGAAGCAAAAGCACGGTTCCGTGCTTATCACGCACGGGGCCGTGGACGAGGATACAGAAAAGACAAAAAGAATTGAGCACATGTCACTAAAAAAGCACGGGGCCGTGCTTATCACGCACGGGGCCATGGACGAGAATACAGAAAAGACAAAAAGAATTGAGCACATGTCACTAAAAAACACGAGGCCGTGCCTACCAACCACGGGGCCGTTGCCACCTCACACAAAAGACAAAACAAATATGGCACATGTCATAAAAATACACGGGGCCGTGATCTTCATGCACGGGGCCGTGCCTCACCATCCAGATTGCCTATAAATAGTGGCTCATGTTGCATTCATTAAGTGTTCCTTGAAAAGAATTATATCCGGTTTTCTCTTATAAAAACACACACTAACACTCACATAGAAGATTTAGTGAAGAGTTTGAAGGCTTGGAGGTCATCACCATCATGTCACACCCGGTCCATAGGCGGAAACAACCGGTGTGCGACTCATGAAAGGTTTTTCGAGAGCGCGGTTAAGCAAACAACTATATGATAAAAATACATGAGGATTTCATTCATGATATAAGTTTTACAAAATACCAATAATAAAGTTTACATGTAACATATTGAGATTTCACAGTTATGTCCCGCCGAAGGGGGAATAAAACCATGAAAACTCCAAAATATAAAATCCTCATACATGAAATTTTCATAGTTAAACATAAAATCGTAGTGAGACACCGTGACCTCTCCACGTGGCTAAATACCTGAAAGACACGTAAAATAATTTAATCAGTATAAACTGAGTGAGTTCACAAGTTTTGTGACTCGATAAAATGCTTTCTAATATAATTCTCATAACGTCATGAATGCAATATCCATGACTTGCAGTGTAACGTGAATACATGAGTTCGTAACCATTCCTTGACTATATATATACACCATAAAGCCCCACATAACAACCCACGAGTCCACGAGGGAATAAATAAATTGGAAAACTAAGCACCCGTCTTATAAAGTGGCGCGACCACTTACGAGTGGGTTGGTCAGACCAGTAGTACTACCCGTAGAGTTCCTCGGCTATAGTTGCCTATAGTTTATGGTTACAATATATACCGGGGACTTTATGTACCATGAGCGCGCCAAATATCTCATGTACACGCACATTGTAAATCAAGATATACACCATGATAAAACATATTTAAACACGTGTCCCTCGCCCCGAAAACAGTTTAAAACATAGTGAAAATAATGAAAATAGGGGCTGTGAGACTCACCTTAAATCGAGGAATAATGTTCCGTTATACTTGGTGAGTTTCCTGTATTATATCGTATACGTACATTCTTCAGTACATAATACTTATACTAATATTAATACTTAGCCCGATACATACTTATGAGGTGGCGGTATATATGTATTTTTATACCTTAGCGATATGGACGTTAGACAACGTCTTATACTTGTTATATATATGCCCGTTATATTCTCTTTATATATATATCCTTCGAGCATTAGGGAATGCTCGATACAAATTATTAGTCGGTAATCATGACGTTCGTGACATGCTTTGGCCTAATAGGTTTTGGAGCTCTCATCGTTAGTCCCCAGGTAGGTAACGGGCCCATCTATGATATATTCAGTTACCAGCCTAGACAGGACGTCCCGACTACCGGCACCTCCACCCTTCCGGTTACTCGCAATGTCCATCACAAAAACCCGTATTTTATATTTATTGCACATATATAGGAATATATGTGTATGACTTGTATACTTATTTTGTTATGTATATATTATAAGTATTATTAATATCCTTTTTAAATCTTATAAGCATATATTATATATATCTTACTAGTACTCATATTTTATCATTATTATTATTATTATTATTACTATTATTATTACTATTATTATTTTTACTTTTATGACGAACCCGATACGGTTTTTAATACGTTAGTTATATCCTTTGTAAAGTTTAACATAACCAAAATTCCATTTTTACATTTAGATCATCTTGTTTATTTATAAATGGGTTTTACTACTGAAGATCATTTTTACCTTAACCTTCCTTAAACACCCCTTTAAATCCTTTATATCTTTTACTTAACATGATTTATCCTTACTTATATGTCACACTTCAAGTTTATATTCATGATTTATCACCTCATTAAATATATGTATCTTAGGCTTAATCCATGTTTTTCTATTAAACATAATATGATTTTATTACTTTGGAAATGTCGGTTTTTCGAGACGTTCTTGAGCGTGTTTAGGCTCTTGGATGATGGTCTTGTAGTGTAGGCTCTAGAATATGTTTATTAAACATGAACACAAGTGTTAAAATCAAAGGAAACGAGTGTGTGTTTGCTGGACAGAAAAGAACCATTTTCCAGCAAGTATTTTATGAAGAACAATTAGACTTTTAGGCTTACCAAGTGCTGAAATTAAGCCGGAAATGGATATTCGAAAGATGGTTCGTGATCCTTACGAGTTTCCTTGGATTTCTAAACAAGAATCACCGAAAAATACCAAGTAGTTTGTGAGATATGAACAAAAGAAGAGAGGTGGGTACTGCTGGAAAATGCAGTTTCCCAGCAGTGACCTTCGAAGGTTCAAAGCTTCTTACCGAGTTTTCCGGGCAGAGATCCGTTCAAGGCTTTCCACTACGGTTTAAGGATTTCTTCTAGCTTTCCAACGATATATAGGGTTCAGAGGGTTCAGGGCAGAATTATAGAGAAATTGGGTTGCAAAGAGGCGGTTGCTTGGTGTTGCGCTGCTGCTGTTCTTCAGCCATGAAAAGAGAGAAATTTGGAGTGTGTTTAAGGGTTTGTATGAGTTTGTGTGTGGTGTTTTTCATCAAAATAATTGGTCTTATTTATAGGCAAACCCAAGGGAACACATCCCTTGATTTGGGGGATCCAAAAGATTACAATCCCTTGATTTAAGGGTGTCAAATCTTACACCATAAAGTGAAATAGTTGGTCAAAGCATGGTTTTTATTGTTGTTTATTTGATGGAATGGGGGTAGGCGGCCATAGGGAATGGTTAGGAAGATTTTGCTTGATCTTGTAGTACTTTCAATATTGTGCCCATACCTTGGTAGGTAAAAGATAAGATCTTCCAGAAGCATAGACTGGCTCATTTTGGGCGGAAGTATTCCCTTCCCGCAGGGTCTTCCCGCAGGTCTTCCCGCAGGGTCTTCCCGCAGGGTCTTCCCGCAGGTCTTCCCGCAGGGTCTTTGAGCACAGGGTCTTTGAGCACTTTGAGCACAGGGTCTTTGAGCACTTTGAGCACAGGATCTTTGAAAAGGATTTTTGGTTTTTAGGGTTTTTCGCAAGGATTCTTCCCACGGGTTTCCCAATGTCACGCAGAGTTTTTCCACTCTTCTGTTTGAACTTTGGGTATATTATAGATGATATGGAACCCGTATTTATTTTGGTTCCCGGTATGATGTATATTTAAATTTAGCCCGGAGTTATATTTGGTTAAATAGTGCTTCATATTGTAATCCTTTATGGATTGTTTAAATTATTAACTTCATATTATTTTTGACTAGTATACCTTTAATTCCTTCATAGTTTCATATCTTGGTCGTCTCACTGTATAATGTATCATTGATTTGGCTGGTTCGGCGACTATATTCCATTATTTAAACGTTTATGGCGTTTTGGTCCTAATTAGAGTATTAGAACATTACTGGGCATGGTCTTACCATTACCCCTTATATTGGATCATAGGTATATATTTAGCTTGATATGTTTGTCACCTCTGACTATTACTGGGCTGTCTTTATCATATAGTCGTTCTCATCGGCACTTTATACAATCTTATAGGCATTACGACTGTTCTCGTTCACATTTCAAGTATACTATGGTTTATACGTCATATAACTTATATAATCAACACATAATTTAAATCAAGTATATAGATTAGAGTGTGAAATAATTACCGGGTGTCACATTCTCCCCCTGTTGGAAGAATTTCGTCCCGAAATTTGTTGTTAGTTATCCGTTATAGTTGGGTCCGGGAAAAGGTGTGGGTACTTCTTTCGAATTTGATCTTCTCTTTCCCAGGTAAACTCGGGTCCTCTTTTAGATTTCCACTGTACCTTCACTAACTTAATCCGACTTCTTCGTAGTTTTTGTTCTTTCCAGTCGGTAACGGCTATTGGTTCTTCAACAAAATGTAACCGATCGTCAATATGTACTTCATCTAAAGGTATAATTAAAGATTCATCGGATAGACACTTTTTAAGGTTCGACACATGGAATGTGTCATGTACCCCGTTAAGTTCTTCTGGTAGCTTCAACTTATAGGCCACTGGACCTATCCTTTCCAGGATCTCGAACGGTCCGGTATATCTTGGGCTGAGCTTGCCCCGCTTTCCAAACCTTGGAACTCCTTTCCATGGCGAGACTTTTAAAAGAACTTTATCTCCCACTTGGAATTCCAAAGGCTTGCGTCTCACATCCGCATAACTTTTCTGTCGATCGCGGGCCGTTTTCAGTCGTTCTTTTATTTGAAATATCTTGTCAGTTGTTTCTTGAATTAGTTCGGGACCCGTCATTTGTCTGTCGCCAATTTCCGCCCAGCACAAGGGCGACCTACACTTACGACCATACAAAGCTTCGAACGGTGCAGCCTTTATGCTCGTGTGGTAGCTATTATTATATGAAAATTCCACCAAAGGAAGGTGAACATCCCAGCTACCACCAAAATCAATTGCACACGCTCTTAGCATATCCTCCAATGTTTGTATAGTTCGTTCGCTTTGGCCGTCAGTCTGGGGATGGTAGGCGGTACTCATATCTAATCGCGTGCCCAAAGCTTTTTGTAACGACTTCCAAAAATGAGACGTAAATCGACTGTCGCGGTCAGAAATAATCGAGACTGGGACTCCATGTCTTGACACGATCTCTTTTATATATAGTCTAGCTAACCGCTCCATCTTATCCGTTTCTTTGATAGCTAAGAAATGCGCGGATTTGGTTAGCCGGTCGACTATCACCCATATGGTGTCATAACCTCCTGGAGTCCTAGGTAACTTCGTAATGAAATCCATCGAGATTTGTTCCCATTTCCACATGGGAATCTCGGGCTGTTGTAATAATCCGGATGGTTTCTGATATTCCGCCTTGACTTTTGCGCAAGTTAAACATTTTCCCACATAATTTGCTATATCACCCTTAAGATTAGGCCACCAATAGTATCCCTTTACATCTTTATACATTTTATCTGCACCGGGGTGCACGGAATACTTCGTCTTGTGGGCTTCATCAAGTATTCTTTCACGTAATCCTCCCTCGAGAGGAACCCATATTCGGTTGACAAAGTACAGGGTACCGTCTTCTTTGGATTCTAAGTTGTCAACCATACCACGGAGACCCTCGTCTTTGATATTATCAGGTTTCAAAGCTTCTCGTTGGGCTTCGTGGATAAGGGTGGTGAGGTTCGTACTTATAGTTAGCCCTAAGACTTTAACACGTGATGTCTTCACCCTTTCTTTCCTGCTTAAAGCGTCTGCTACAACGTTCGCCTTTCCAGGGTGGTACTTGATCACACAATCATAATCATTCAATAATTCAACCCACCGTCGTTGCCTCATGTTTAATTCTTTTTGATCAAATATATGTTGTAGGCTTTTATGATCGGTGTAGATTGTGCAATGGGTGCCGTATAAGTAATGACGCCATATCTTAAGTGCAAACACCACTGCGCCCAATTCTAAATCGTGAGTGGTGTAATTTTTCTCGTGCACTTTGAGTTGTCGTGACGCGTACGCGATGACTTGATTTCTTTGCATAAGGACACAACCAAGTCCTTGATGCGAAGCATCGCAATAAACTACGAAGTCATCCGTCCCTTCAGGTAGAGCTAGGATAGGCGCACTACAAAGCTTCTGTTTTAGCAACTGGAACGCCTTTTCTTGTTTATCTCCCCAATTAAAAGGTTTATCCTTCTGTGTGAGCGCAGTAAGGGGTTGTGCTATCTTCGAGAAATTTTCAATAAATCGCCGATAGTAGCCTGCTAGCCCTAGAAATTGTCGTATTTCCGTCGGTGTCTTCGGCACTTCCCAGTTTTTAATGGCCTCTACTTTTGAAGGGTCAACATGAATTCCCTTTTCGTTGACGACATGGCCTAAAAAGTGTACTTCTCTTAACCAAAAATCACACTTTGAAAACTTTGCATACAACTTCTCCTTTCTCAACAATTCTAAAATCAATCGAAGGTGTTGCTCGTGCTCCTCTTCCGTTCGGGAATAAATTAATATGTCATTTATAAACACTATCACGAACTTGTCTAGGTAAGGTTTGCACACTCGGTTCATTAAGTCCATGAACACGGCAGGTGCGTTCGTTAGCCCAAAAGGCATGACTAGAAATTCATAATGACCATACCTCGTTCGAAACGCAGTCTTTGGTACATCATCCTCGTGTATCTTCAGCTGATGGTACCCGGATCGTAGATCTATCTTGGAATAGAAACTAGATCCCTGTAATTGGTCAAACAAATCATCAATCCTCGGTAAAGGGTACCGATTTTTGATGGTCAGTTTGTTAAGTTCCCTGTAATCAATACACATACGGAACGAACCGTCTTTCTTCTTGACAAATAGTACCGGGGCTCCCCAAGGTGAGTAGCTCGGGCGTATGAAACCCTTGTCTAGTAGCTCCTGTAATTGATTCGATAGTTCTCGCATTTCCGAGGGAGCTAATCGATAAGGTGCTCGCGCTACTGGTGCAGCTCCTGGTACTAGATCGATTCGAAACTCCACTTGTCTTTGAGGTGGTAACCTTGGTAGATCTTCGGAAAGACTTCGGGGAAATCTCTCACTATAGTTATACTTCCTATCTTCCTTTCTTCATCCTTCTTCTCCACCACGTGGGCTAAGAAAGCTTGACACTTCTTTCGCAAGCACTTTCGTGCTTTCATACACGAAATTAACTTCATCACAGTGCCACGTCTTTCCCCTTGAATAGTCAGCGTTTCACCACTTGCCAAGGGTACGCGGATTTGCTTGTCATAACAAATAATTTCAGCATGGTTCTTTGCTAACCAATCCATGCCTATAACGACATCAAAACTTCCTAAATCTATCGGCAACAGATCTACGTTAAATTCATGTTCTCCCATCACTAGTACGCAACTTTCCACTATATCGTCTGATCGTAACTGTTTGCCATTAGCTAATTCTATAGCATAGGGCGTTGCTAATTTACTAGGTGCTAAACCAAGTAGGTCCTTAAATTCAGTGGATATAAAACTTAAATCCGCACCAGTATTAAATAACACAGACGCATAGTGGTTGTTAAGTAGGAACGTACCAGTGACGACATTTGGGTCTTCCTTAGCTTCACCCGCCCCGATAACAAAAGCCCTAGCTTGAGCTGTATTCTTCATCTGCGGACAGTCCTTGATAAAATGACCCGTATTTCCGCACCCATAACAAGCTCGTGGTGTCGTTTTCCCCGGTTCTTGCTTCACAACTACTGCACCATTCTTAATTCTACACTTAGCTTCCACATGCCCTCTCTTGTGACAATGCTTACACACAATACTTGAGCAGTCACCAACATGATAATACTTGCATTTGTCACACCACGGGTTTGACCTGCTATACGTCTTCCGTGGTTGATCCGTGGTTTGGGCGGCATACACTTTCACAGTTTCTTGTTTCTTGACAGGGGGTTCCTTGGAACTTGATCCTTGATTACGAGAGGCCCAGCTCCTCTTGTGATTGTTATGGCGGCTGTTGCTGCGTTGGGAGAATGGTTGGCTTGCTTCCTTCTGAGTTGGCTTTCCTAGGGTGCCAGCTCGTACTGCATCTTCTGTCAGACTCAGACCTAGTTCAACAGCCTCGGCCATGGTCGCAGGCCTAGTGGCCGTGATTGGTCCCCTGATAACTGTTGCTAATCCCCAGATGTACCTTTCAACTCTCTTTTCTTCAGTGGTGGCCAT
This sequence comes from Bidens hawaiensis, assembly GCF_021521415.1. NCBI lineage: Eukaryota > Viridiplantae > Streptophyta > Magnoliopsida > Asterales > Asteraceae > Bidens > Bidens hawaiensis. The sequence continues at coordinate 121,061 of NW_027492108.1, read as the reverse complement.
ATGAGGAACTATTCGGCATAGCTCGTGAAATCGCGTGTTATATGCTGTGATGTCGGCTCCCTTCATGGTGAGCGTCCAGAACTCATTTTCCAACTTCTGCATCTCAGTCCTTGGGCAATATTTCTTTTCCATCATCTCCTTTAACTCTTTCCAGGTCTTACCATAGGCCACGTCTCGGCCTAGGGTTTGTACTTGTAAATTCCACCACGATAGGGCTTCATCTTGAAACATACATGTCACGTACAACACTTTCTGTTTTTCTGTGCATCCACTGATTGCTATCACAGATTCTGTCTTCTCGATCCAACGGATAACTCCTATGGCTCCTTCCGTTCCCTTAAAGGACCACGGTTTGCATGTCATGAAAGTTTTGTAGGAACATCCTCGTTCCTCACCGCCAGTCTCTGGAACTACATTTTCAGTGTTTGCGGAATTCCTTCGTTCTTGACTTGAGTCGCCCCTACTGGCTTCGTAGGCGGCTATCGCTTGCGCTATGACTTCTTGTAATTGCGCAGGTGTATTAGGTAAATTGTCGTTCCTTCTCCTTGGCATTTTCCTTCAAGTTGAGAATAAGAAGGATCGGTTAGTATTGGCATCACGCTTGTATGTAAGTAGTTGTAGGGTTCGATACTTATTACATTCACACCCATATATTTGCTTATAGTCATACTTATTAATCATATACTCGCATACATAGATTTTATTATTACATCTCATTATACCACATCGTATACTCATACTCATATATCATAAACATAACTTCATTACATCAAAAGATTTGATTACATAAGTTTATGTTTAAGTCTACTACAAACTCCTACAACATACAAGCGTTTTGCCAAAAGATCGGGTCGTAGTCCGTAATATATTACTTCCCATACATATGATTACTACCCGCTAATACTAGTCTATAGTCGCTTCATGGCATCGGTGGTGGCGGTGGTGGAAACACGTCTCCCAAAACGGCTTGAATTGTCTTAACCTCATTCTCCAATTTCATCACCCTTCGTTCGGCGGCAGCGGCCCGACTCGTTCCCACATCAGCTAAGTGCAATGCATCTCTTACCATATGCTCCAACTTTAGCACTCTCATCCTTGCGTCCGAGATCAAGTCATAGTGATTTTCAAGGCGGAGACTGGTCTCACAGGCCTTGCCTTTCACGCTCTCCATAAACACCTCGACCCTCTGCTCCCAATCCATGAGCCATTCCTCAAGGGCCTTTCTCTCAGCCTCGGCGGCTGCTGTGGTCGGTGGTACGGGGACCTCTGTATCATCGGAGGTAGCGCGCCCTTGGGGGCGTGAGGACTCGCCTACCTCATGTATAGTCCGGGGCACCTCATCGTCGGAGTCCGTGGCATACCTTTTCAGCCCGGCGGCTCGTATCTCCTCGGAGGGCACTGCAGCCAGCTCCTCCATCTCCTCAAGGTCGTCGTTGTCATAGGTTACCTTGTCGTCCTCATCGAGCCTGATTACCTCGGTAGGCTCGTCATCGGAGATCTCTATAGGATCATCAGGAATTGGAACAACGTCGCTCATATGGACACTGCTGCTATCAGTGTTAGAGTCAGAGCCGGAGTCGGAGTCAGTGATGGCTAGGCCATGATATGGATCATTGTTCGGGAAGGCCATCGCTGAAAGGATTAAGGTTTAATTAGTGATAATATCGCTTTATGTTTTTCCTATCCCTTATTTTGGTCATTCCCATACTAGACCATTAATTGCGATAAAGGTGTCGTGAAGACACGTGCACTCTCGTGTAATGCAAGTTTTGAAAACATGTCATGCATGAAAAACGTTTTCACGAGGGAATCTAAGGGGTTATAGTCTAGACTCATGGTTGAATCCTAGTTCGCTATAACCTTGGCTCTGATACCAGTCTGTCACACCCGGTCCATAGGCGGAAACAACCGGTGTGCGACTCATGAAAGGTTTTTCGAGAGCGCGGTTAAGCAAACAACTATATGATAAAAATACATGAGGATTTCATTCATGATATAAGTTTTACAAAATACCAATAATAAAGTTTACATGTAACATATTGAGATTTCACAGTTATGTCCCGCCGAAGGGGGAATAAAACCATGAAAACTCCAAAATATAAAATCCTCATACATGAAATTTTCATAGTTAAACATAAAATCGTAGTGAGACACCGTGACCTCTCCACGTGGCTAAATACCTGAAAGACACGTAAAATAATTTAATCAGTATAAACTGAGTGAGTTCACAAGTTTTGTGACTCGATAAAATGCTTTCTAATATAATTCTCATAACGTCATGAATGCAATATCCATGACTTGCAGTGTAACGTGAATACATGAGTTCGTAACCATTCCTTGACTATATATATACACCATAAAGCCCCACATAACAACCCACGAGTCCACGAGGGAATAAATAAATTGGAAAACTAAGCACCCGTCTTATAAAGTGGCGCGACCACTTACGAGTGGGTTGGTCAGACCAGTAGTACTACCCGTAGAGTTCCTCGGCTATAGTTGCCTATAGTTTATGGTTACAATATATACCGGGGACTTTATGTACCATGAGCGCGCCAAATATCTCATGTACACGCACATTGTAAATCAAGATATACACCATGATAAAACATATTTAAACACGTGTCCCTCGCCCCGAAAACAGTTTAAAACATAGTGAAAATAATGAAAATAGGGGCTGTGAGACTCACCTTAAATCGAGGAATAATGTTCCGTTATACTTGGTGAGTTTCCTGTATTATATCGTATACGTACATTCTTCAGTACATAATACTTATACTAATATTAATACTTAGCCCGATACATACTTATGAGGTGGCGGTATATATGTATTTTTATACCTTAGCGATATGGACGTTAGACAACGTCTTATACTTGTTATATATATGCCCGTTATATTCTCTTTATATATATATCCTTCGAGCATTAGGGAATGCTCGATACAAATTATTAGTCGGTAATCATGACGTTCGTGACATGCTTTGGCCTAATAGGTTTTGGAGCTCTCATCGTTAGTCCCCAGGTAGGTAACGGGCCCATCTATGATATATTCAGTTACCAGCCTAGACAGGACGTCCCGACTACCGGCACCTCCACCCTTCCGGTTACTCGCAATGTCCATCACAAAAACCCGTATTTTATATTTATTGCACATATATAGGAATATATGTGTATGACTTGTATACTTATTTTGTTATGTATATATTATAAGTATTATTAATATCCTTTTTAAATCTTATAAGCATATATTATATATATCTTACTAGTACTCATATTTTATCATTATTATTATTATTATTACTATTATTATTACTATTATTATTTTTACTTTTATGACGAACCCGATACGGTTTTTAATACGTTAGTTATATCCTTTGTAAAGTTTAACATAACCAAAATTCCATTTTTACATTTAGATCATCTTGTTTATTTATAAATGGGTTTTACTACTGAAGATCATTTTTACCTTAACCTTCCTTAAACACCCCTTTAAATCCTTTATATCTTTTACTTAACATGATTTATCCTTACTTATATGTCACACTTCAAGTTTATATTCATGATTTATCACCTCATTAAATATATGTATCTTAGGCTTAATCCATGTTTTTCTATTAAACATAATATGATTTTATTACTTTGGAAATGTCGGTTTTTCGAGACGTTCTTGAGCGTGTTTAGGCTCTTGGATGATGGTCTTGTAGTGTAGGCTCTAGAATATGTTTATTAAACATGAACACAAGTGTTAAAATCAAAGGAAACGAGTGTGTGTTGGCTGGACAGAAAAGAACCATTTTCCAGCAAGTATTTTATGAAGAACAATTAGACTTTTAGGCTTACCAAGTGCTGAAATTAAGCCGGAAATGGATATTCGAAAGATGGTTCGTGATCCTTACGAGTTTCCTTGGATTTCTAAACAAGAATCACCGAAAAATACCAAGTAGTTTGTGAGATATGAACAAAAGAAGAGAGGTGGGTACTGCTGGAAAATGCAGTTTCCCAGCAGTGACCTTCGAAGGTTCAAAGCTTCTTACCGAGTTTTCCGGGCAGAGATCCGTTCAAGGCTTTCCACTACGGTTTAAGGATTTCTTCTAGCTTTCCAACGATATATAGGGTTCAGAGGGTTCAGGGCAGAATTATAGAGAAATTGGGTTGCAAAGAGGCGGTTTCTTGGTGTTGCGCTGCTGCTGTTCTTCAGCCATGAAAAGAGAGAAATTTGGAGTGTGTTTAAGGGTTTGTATGAGTTTGTGTGTGGTGTTTTTCATCAAAATAATTGGTCTAATTTATAGGCAAACCCAAGGGAACACATCCCTTGATTTGGGGGATCCAAAAGATTACAATCCCTTGATTTAAGGGTGTCAAATCTTACACCATAAAGTGAAATAGTTGGTCAAAGCATGGTTTTTATTGTTGTTTATTTGATGGAATGGGGGTAGGCGGCCATAGGGAATGGTTAGGAAGATTTTGCTTGATCTTGTAGTACTTTCAATATTGTGCCCATACCTTGGTAGGTAAAAGATAAGATCTTCCAGAAGCATAGACTGGCTCATTTTGGGCGGAAGTATTCCCTTCCCGCAGGGTCTTCCCGCAGGTCTTCCCGCAGGGTCTTCCCGCAGGTCTTCCCGCAGGGTCTTCCCGCAGGTCTTCCCGCAGGTCTTCCCGCAGGGTCTTCCCGCAGGTCTTCCCGCAGGGTCTTTGAGCACTTTGAGCACAGGGTCTTTGAGCACTTTGAGCACAGGGTCTTTGAAAAGGATTTTTGGTTTTTAGGGTTTTTCGCAAGGATTCTTCCCACGGGTTTCCCAATGTCACGCAGAGTTTTTCCACTCTTCTGTTTGAACTTTGGGTATATTATAGATGATATGGAACCCGTATTTATTTTGGTTCCCGGTATGATGTATATTTAAATTTAGCCCGGAGTTATATTTGGTTAAATAGTGCTCCATATTGTAATCCTTTATGGATTGTTTAAATTATTAACTTCATATTATTTTTGACTAGTATACCTTTAATTCCTTCATAGTTTCATATCTTGGTCGTCTCACTGTATAATGTATCATTGATTTGGCCGGTTCGGCGACTATATTCCATTATTTAAACGTTTATGGCGTTTTGGTCCTAATTAGAGTATTAGAACATTACTGGGCATGGTCTTACCATTACCCCTTATATTGGATCATAGGTATATATTTAGCTTGATATGTTTGTCACCTCTGACTATTACTGGGCTGTCTTTATCATATAGTCGTTCTCATCGGCACTTTATACAATCCTATAGGCATTACGACTGTTCTCGTTCACATTTCAAGTATACTATGGTTTATACGTCATATAACTTATATAATCAACACATAATTTAAATCAAGTATATAGATTAGAGTGTGAAATAATTACCGGGTGTCACAACCATCATCACCATCCATCATCATCATCATTAAGAAGGAAGCTTCATCTACGTTTGGTTAGATTGTTCTAAGTTTAATCATGTATTTGTTATTATCATCCATCTTAATGTTTATCATCATGCTCATTATGAGCTAAACTCCATTTACCATCTAAAATCTATGAAGAAGCTTTGTTTTACTTGATGATTATATAAAACATGTGGTTTAGTTTGGTAAAGTACATGGTTATCTTACAATTATCTTTTGATGAGAAATGTTTCACCATCTTAAAATACTAATTCAAAGTTGGTGATTGTCAATTATATTGGCAATCGTTCATGATCGATTCATGTTCTTGAAAGATAGAAATACTTTGATACATTATCGAAACATGGATCCTTATATTGTACTTAGAAATGATGAGATATAATTTATGATGTATTTCTCTAAGTCTTGGTAATCCGAAAATGGCTTTGCTTAGGATATCATGCTAGTTAAAGAAATCATATGTTAACGGAATGTGTAATTATAACCTACATAAATCAACCAAGGGGATGTTGTGTGAGTTAACTACAACCACTCAAAGTTGTTAGGATTGGTATTTGAGAAATCGAAGTCAATTCTAATCATTCTACTTTACCAACTGCTTATTTACTTAAATTGACATTCTCGGGGTAGCATGCTATTAAGCATAGGATGGACTTGAAAATATGCATGCTATTATTCATTATGTCATAGAATGTGTTCACTCCAAAATGAGGATCATAATTCTATCATATATTATTAGGACAAGTCTATCACATGTTTAACTATTAATCATCAAGGAACAATGGAGTGGATTCTAGATATTAGATGGTAACCTTCACATAATTGAATTACTCGTTTAGAATCTCTTATCTTGGTCATCTATATATTATATATAAGTATTTACATTTTATAAAAAGTTCAAAAATTAACCCCAAAATGATTAAAACCTCCGATTAAAGCAAAACAACGATTCATTATTAGAAACCTTTGTGCCCACGGATCGATACTTGGTTCTTACCAATACTATTCTATATATACGATAGGTACACTTGCCTATTTTGTGTGTGTTTAGTCTTTGTAGAAATCACTTTTATAAAATTAAAACACGATCTTGTGCAAAAGCAAATCATTCCATCCATCATATTTTATACTACCACATGCGCACACGCACGCATCATTTATTATTATGTCTTTTAACTGATCATTGTGTTTTTTTTAAATACTAATAACACCGTTGTGTAATAATATATATAATGAAAAATACCAACAAATTATCTAATACATAAAACACAATGATAAATGCATATTCCACAATAACATGAAACGTAAAACACAATAATGAATACATATAATATAACAACACAATGGCTTGAAACGTTAGACACAATGGTAAATACATATAACACAATGACCTTAAACGTAAGACACAATGGTAAATACATATAACACAATAGCCTGAAACGTAAGACACAATGGTAAATACATATAACACAACGACCTTAAACGTAAGACAAAATGGTAAATACATATAACACAATAGCCTGAAACGTAAGACACAATGGTAAATACATATAACACAACGACCTTAAACGTAAGACACAATGGTAAATACATTTAACACAATGACCATAAACGTAAGACATAATGGTAAATACATATAAAACAATGACCATAAACGTAAGACATAATGGTAAATACATATAACACAATGACCTTAAACATAAGACACAATGGTAAATACATATAACACAATGACCTCACACGTAAGACACAATGGTAAATACATATAACACAATGATCTTAAACGTAAGACATAATGGTAAATACATATAACACAATGACCTTAAACGTAAGACACAATGGTAAATACATAATTACATATAACATACTGACCTTAAACGTAAAACACAATGGAATCTACATATTACACAATGACTTGAACGTAATACATAATCAACATAAAGCAAATGTTGAGCACAAAGACACAGTGACAAACGAAAGGCACAATGACGTAATCTTTGTTTTAATTTTTATATTTAATATGAGTATCAATTGAAAAACACAATGACCAAAATATATAACACAATGTATAGAAAAACTCAATTAAAAAACACAATGGACAACCAAATAACACAATACAAAAAAACCCACCAATTTTTTTTTATTTTTATATAACAATATGATATTCATATTAAAGATAAAAAACGCTTGTTATTATGGTAAAAAAAAATTCTAAAAAAAAACGTCGTATGAAAAGTTATAGACGTTTTAAAATGATGAAGGAATTGTCATGTGCCTTGCGTGTAGAGAGAGAGAGTCATCATAAATGGGTTATTGCATTCATGTCCTTTTCATTAATTTTTATTTTCAAATTAATCTTCACCATACAAATCTAAAATCAATATATTAGATTACTTTTCACCCTTCTTATTTTTGTTGTCATTTGTATTTTAACTTTACCCTATTATGTTAATACCAAATTAATATTATATTGGAATAATGTGTGGCGGCTATTAATCTATTATCTTAACTTTTTATTTATCAAAGAAAGATTTTAAATTATAAAACGAAATATCTTTTGCGATAATTCATGAATAAAATATATTTGGTTGGTTTAATAAGTTTAGGAAAATATCAACATGTCAACAACCCCATGTGATTTCTCGAGTGTCTAGAGTATCTTTTGTGATATATTTTTCTTAAATCTAAAATCTATGAATAAAAACTCCCAAAGGATATTTGGATCCTTTATTTATATTCTTCACCTATCATTTTAATTCCAAAGATGATAATTTATATAGACAAAAATGAAATACATAGTTTCAATTGACGATATAGATATCTCACGTAATCATTATTCAATTAACAATCTTGTTCAAATATATGTGCAAAATAACTGAAGTAATCGAGATCACAACTTATATCAATATGCCGGGTATTTAAATACACGTTTTTTTTAAAACAGAAGTCTTTATTTGATTAGTTAGAGAGAACAATGCACTTATGCACATGTTGTCAAATGACGATTTAAATATCACACTTAATCATTATTCAATTAACCATCTTGTTATTATCCATATCCATGTTTTTCAAAACGAGTAAGTTGACATACAGCCTATGGAAACTAATTGATTATTTACCACATTACCATTTAAATGGACACAACCAATGAACCAATTAATTATTTTGACCTAAAAAGCCATTAAGAGACACATAATTAACCTAGAAAACATTTCTTTTGGAGAAAGAGAACAGAATTCCAACAAAATGTATTAATAAAGATTAAAGAATGAAAGAATTCAAAACTGAGTTTAAAGATCCACATCGGATACACACCCCAGTCCGAGACAAATAAAAATAAAACAATAAATAAATAAATCTAAATTGGGCCTTGCAATATGGATCTTAAGCCCAAACTATCCAATACCACTTTTTCAAACCTAGCCCATGAATGGCCCAACATTAACTTGTCACAAAAGGTCATCCAAATAAGGTTAGTTCTTAAAAAGGACGGCGTATCAGGTCAATAAAGGTCATTTTAAAACGAGCTAGGCATTTAATGCGTTAATTATGGATAAAAATAATATTACTAAATACTCTTTTGACAACAACAGATTTAGAATATTGCATTCATCAAAAGAGATTCTCGGTAACTTTCAACCCTTTTAGCTACATTTTTATTCGACTACGTGAGTAAATTACAATCGTTCTTTGCTTTGTCAATAACAGATATAATAATAGAGTTCAATAAGTATAATTCAAACAATTTTTTCATATCACAAGTTGGTGTATCTCTAAAGAGAGAAACAAGACATTACTACTTTTCCAGACAAAATCGTGAAACATATAAAACTACGTGAGTTCCTACGGATAAAGACAAGATTGAAGAAAATCACTTTAGAATGAATCGATTGGTGTAATTTTAATATCTTTTCACTTGTAGGCTGTTGAAGATTTTTTTCTTTTTGTAAAAATTGCACCTTAATAATATTACTAATTTGTATGAAATTTGTCATCAAAAAATAGTAAAATAAACGGGTAATAGTTTATATGCATGAAGCATGATACATAGAAGTCACGGGCGTACCTTACCCAGTAGAACAGGGGTCGGTGGACCTCCTGTGAAACAATATTTTTAATAAAGTTATAATGTAAAATTTCTAACCGACCCTTGATAATATTTGGAAATAGCCAACTGAAAAACAAATCCGACTTTTAAAAAAAAGTTAAAAAGTCTAAAGCCTACATAAAGTTGAATAGATTGCAGTTGAACATACTCCTCTTTTAGGTGACAACTTTCAACTAGAAATTCATCAAATCATAGCATTCATAGCATTTCAGTTCAAAGTTCGAATACCATTTACAACCGAAATCATCGTGTTAACAAACCGATGACCGAAGACAAGGATCGATACCATCTAACAATCCTTTTAAAGTTACAATCACACTAAAATCTAACAATTTTCAAAAAGACATTTCAAAGTAAAAGAAAAACCAATTAAAACAGTTAAAAAAGAGTTCAAGGTAACATATTGAAAGCTTGCTTTTTCATCCAACCTTCGTCATCGATGTACGACATGCTCGTTAACCGCCGTATCTCCTCCTTGCTTAGCTTGCTTTCCCAATATACTCTTTGTGATGTCCCCGATCCTTCGCCCCTACATTCATCCTCAGCAAACACCAAATCTTTCCTGTTTCAACCAACCCAAAAATCGTTTTAAAAAAAAAACATATACATGTGATTATATGGCTAGACTAGTTTTGTGATGGGTCAAAACATGTCATTTTATTATACAAGACACGTCATGTGGGGCTCACTGCGTCCACAATAACTCAAATGAAATCTTTATACTAAAATTAAAGAAAAATATATGGTTTCGGATTAAACCGGATAAATAAGAGAGAATGAGATCATACATTGAGGTGCCAATGAAGTCACCATCAAGCCATCCTTGAGGAACCACAACGTCCGATAAACTCGAGTTATAGAATAGAACCTTGGCATACCCACGCCACGGTCTACCCAAATAGGTTGTGCCGTTTCCAACCACATTGCAATCTTTAAACACGAAACCGTTGTTGTCACTAGCGCCCTCCCTCGATTGGGCAGTGATAAAACCTGGTTGGGGACTCAAGAATCCCGCGATCACAGAAATAGTACACCTCTAAAAAATATAAAATAAATTAAAAACAGCTACACAATTAAAATTACATATTTCAAAACAAAACACTTTAAAATGTATTTTGACACAAACAATGATGTGTTTGTGACAGTTGTATATAAAAAAAGGTTAAGCTAAACATCACATGTAATAATAATAATAATAATAATAATAATAATAATAATAATAATAATAATAATAATAATGTTGGTACACTATTCAATAATAATCACCTCATATATAGATCGACCGGAACCCATAATGAAATCAACCGCACCTCGTATCGAACACAACTTAAAGTAATGTCTACCCGAGTCATCCCACACCGTATCTTGAACACCCATGAAGCCACATCGATAAAATGCCGATTTGTCACCGGAGATCTTGGCCGCCACCGCGGGCATGATGGGATTGCCGTTATGTCCCAAAGGGTAGTTGTAATTATTCTAATTAAACAACATTAATTAGTTAATTAATGAAATTAATTATAAAGTAACAATATTAAAAGAGTGATGTGTACGTACAACAAAAGTGATACTCTTGACGACCACCTCGTCAGCTTCAGAAATAAATGTAGCATCGGTTTCAACGGATTTATGAGAACCCCAAACAACATATGTATTTCTTTTACCACCTCCTTTTAGATATATCATAGGCTTATTATGTGGGATTTTAACTTGTTCACTGCACAAATAATTAGTTAAATCATAAACAATATATATAAAAAACAAAATATTTAAGGGAAATACATAAATATAACATATTGAAAAATGAATCTAAAGTTTTATAAAAAAAATCAAACATGAATCTAAATTGTCAGAACTTTATACATGAATAATAATGAACGGTCAAACATTATGATAATATCATTAATCAAAAGGTACACACAAGAATAATTTTGTAAAATCTATAAATTTAATATTGTAATGAAATAATTATATTTTAACATGAGAGAATTTTTTGAAATGATTTTGAAATACTATTGATAATCCATTAAAAATAATAAACAAATCAATAAAATTAAGATGAACCCATAAAAAATAGCATTTAACATGAAGAACAAAAGATGTATCTTGTCAAACATAACATCATAAATCAAGGTTACACACAAGAAATAGTTTTGTAAAACCTTTTAAACTTTAATTTAATCCATACAAAAATAAAATTATATATACATAAATAAATAGATTTTAAATGAATCCATAAAAATAATATTAAAGATGAAGAATAAAAGAAGTATACTTGTAAACGCCAGTTTTGACATAAACACATATCCATTGCATATTATCAAAAGGTATAGCATCAATAGCTGACTGAATGGTAGTAAAGTTTCCTTGGCCAGATTGATCAACAACAATTGTTTGATACTTTGCCGCCGTCGTTGCCGTCGCTGCTTCGACACTAACCCAAGACGGCTGTCTTCTTCCACCACCTTCTGATCTTCTCAAACAGATCAACAAAACAATAACTAGAAATCTTTCAAGAAATCCCATTTTTTTGGAGTGTAAAATTTTGATAAAAAAAAACTCCAAGGAGATTTGTTTGGAGAAGAATAATAGGATTGGTGGTGTGGGAATGTATGAATGTTAAGAAACTTGAAAGGTTTTTATAAATGTTAAGTGAATAAAAACGATTACTTGTTTTAAAATGATTTAATGAAGATTTTTTCACGCCGGGACATTTTATATTCCTGTAAATAATGTTTTTCTTAAAATGGAGAATTTTTATTTTTATTACCATTCATAGCTTTAATTAACTCTGAATATCTATATTTTGCATCACTAATTAATACCTCTAGTATTTATTTATTGCTATTATAAAAAACTGTTTGATGTTTCAATTTATGTTAGATGAGTTTCACTAACCAATGAATTCATCGGTTATTCACTTATCCCTCGGTGATGGTATGGTTCGTCGGTAATCTTTTGATAAAGGTTCGTAAAGAAATCATGTGTGGATTAATTTCTACCTATAAATCACCAACAATTGTTAGATGATTAGTTCTTTTGCTAGTGACAGTTTCGCTGGTAAAGTTTTCCTGAAAACGTTTATTTTAGCATATAAGTTAAATAATTTGTGCACAACAAAAGACACATTGCACAAAGTTACAGTTAAATTTACGTCAATTTAACTTCATTATTTTTTTTTTTTTTACTTCAAAAGTATAATTCGAACATAAAATTATTATTTTCATTGGATACTTCTACAAATATGGTAAATGTAAATTTCAGAGGAGTTATCATTTTCAGTTACCTTACAAAAAAAGAAAAAGAATAATTTCTAAATATAGAAGGGTCTTTTGGTTTTGACTGTCAGTGCGTGTTTCTAGTTTTAGGTAAATAAGGAAAAAACGAGATTACAATAATCACCAAGAATAACTATTTTTGCATATTTGTATTTTAGTTTGCCTATCTAATTAGAAATTTTCCTCTATAATCATCAAAACTAATATATCTTACGTATTTGTTTTATTTACGTTGTTTAAAAAATTACTTTATATTAATATATAAATGTCTTGCAATATGCAAATTTGAATCGTTCTTTTTTTATTTACGTGTGATAGTTTTACGAGTAATGAGTTACTATTTGTTTCATGTATCCACTTTATGTTGGTGAAAAATGATATACATTCAAAAACATTTCCAATGACAAATAAAAAAAGGTGGAGTGCATGAGGTGATATCTCATATGACATGAATATGACGAATAAATATATATATATATATATATTTTAAAGAAGAAATAAAGAAAGAAAAGAAATGATTTTATAATAACTTTCATATGTTTCAGAAAAGAAACTTTAAAATATAGCTTATTTTAGAGTTTAGACCATAAAAGAAGCATTTAATCATAGCTTATTTTACACCATAAAAGAAGCTGTAATCGTATGTAATCGTAAATCGTGTGATTTAGGAATAAGTTGATGGAGATATACATGAAAGGAAATCAAATATGTTACTGGAAAAACCAGTTTACTCGATATTGATTTATGATTTACGTTTCAGTTTAAACACAAAATCTACGACAAGAGTAAAATGAGATTTGTTTTAAAACACCAATATTTTAAATCAAAATAAATACCGACATAAATTTTAATACCTAAAATTTTAAAAACATCAATATTTCACAACCTTTTCATTTTTTAACATCAAACTCTATCGTTTTCAGTTCACTGGTTGTCGCAAACTTTATAAATAATATGATCAGTTCACTGGTCGTCACATAACATGATATAACAAATAATTTGATACAACGATACATTTGATTTGAGTTTTAAAGTCGTTTCAATCTAACGTTGATTTCAAAAACACGAATCTTAAATACGAAACATGCATAATAAGAAACACACACAGACATGATAGCCAAAAAAGTGATTATAGTTAAGGCTTAACATGAAATGTAAAGAGTTAAAAAAAGTAACTAAACAAACACATATATGATCAGTCATGAAAAAACAACCAATGCGAAAATAACTACACTTGATTCAGTTCTAATGTTTCCAACTCACCAGATGCAACAGAGTCGACTCGGATCATATCAAACTGACTAAAACAGTGATCATGAGGTGTATTCAAAGGGCTGGGGCGGTTGAGGCTCATCATCCACAGCCATGGCTGCAGTAGACCCTGTTTGTGCAGGAGCGGCTGCACCTGTGGTGGTTGACGTGGGTGCATCGGTTAGAGCCAACACTTCTGGTTCGGTTGGGCGAAGGTCTTTCAAGAGAACAAAACCAGATGCAGCTGGTTTTACTGGTGCGTATCTGCTGTCTTCTAGAAACTTGATGAACTTCTCTTGTGCGAGAACCACTCTTGCGGGGTTGGTTAGAATCTCGAATGTTGGTTCGGGTTCAGCCTTTTTCTCCTTCTCGGTCACAGCGCCATCCACCTGTCAGATGCATCGTAAAAGATTTTACATTTTGTTCAGGAACAGAATTTTGACCACGGTTTACTTGAAATCGGTTGACTGGTCAAATGGAATGAGCAAGATTTTGACCAAGTCTAATGCATCAAGCTAATCAACCTCCTAGACCGATTTAATCATATGAATGAGATATTACTTCTATAATATAGTTTTTGTAGAAATTTTAAAAATAACAATTAATTGCAAAGTTCATAAAAAACTATTTGGCCCATTCAACCTAATATTTTTACTCTCCTAGACTGATAATAAAGTTCTTGTATTATTTATGAGTGTGCATGAAACCGTATTGTATCATCACTTCCCAACCTCCTAGACGAATTTAATTAAACAAATTAGATAATATTTTAATAATACAGTTTTGTAATTGCATTAAAAATTCTATATTTCTATATGAAAAATACCTTTTAATCTAACCAGTTACCCTTTTGACCCTTGCTAAACGCTAAAAGAAAATTTAATTTTTTTGACCCAGCCCATTTTGACCCTTGGGCCCGAAAATCCATACCTGCATTGAGTCAGCATCCTTTTCTTTCCCTTTGGCGGAACTTGATGAGTCAGCAGCAGCAGACAACTTTTCAGCATTGGCTTTTTCAGCTTCCTTCTTGGTAGCCCTAGCTTTGGCTCTTGCTGACGTGGACAAAACAGCTGTGGGGAGTTTCACAGCTGATGCAGCAGTGGGGACGGTTGTTGGTCGAGGGTACTCAAACAAAGACGGTTTTGCATGTGATAAAAATTCAAATTTTGGTACTTTCAAGTCATAGTTGAGTCCGATTAAAGCTGTGGGAGAGAAAGCTAAACTAATAAAGTATATGAGTGGGTACCAGTACCAAAACTGACTGAAAACCGCAAGTCCGATAACTGCAGTCATTTTGTCATGTTTGGTTTTTGAAAGTAATTTTATTGAAACATTCCTTCCCCCAGCATCGAGAATTCCAGACGCCAAAATAGCTCCCATCTTGCTCATAGTGTCTTCATGTTTATCAAGAATAATCTTTTCCAGCTGTCGTCTGTTGAAAATTTAGAGCATGTGACAAAAAGAAACAAGAAGAAGGTTGCTCAAAGTGTATAAATTATGCATAAAACCTCAAACCATTTTTATTATATCATTTAGATTATTACTAAACAACTATCTTTTCTGGCAACTATCTTTTCTGCAATCATACTTTGCAAAGACTTTATAAGATTGAAAAGATAATTGGTTACCAAAAAGAATTTCATTATGCATAAAACCTACTATATTATTTCAAATCGAACACTGTATTATTAAACTGATGATTTCTGTAATCATATTGAATTAAAACGTTAACTCAGGTCTAATTATGTAACATCCTTATGCATTCCAAAATGTTTCAACTAAGTTTCATTTTCATCCACAAAAATTAACTAGAAAATATACTTTTGTACTGGTCTTAGTTAAGATTTTAAAAAACTTTGTTTCGTTTAATTTTATTATTATTAGCTTTTGATCAAAATAATGTTTAAAGTAGCGACTACATTATTCATTTTCTTCATGTGTAATCCAAAAGATTTATAATACAAAAGAATTATATGAAATAAGTTTTTTAGGCAAACCCCACCTGCTTTGAAAGCCCATTTGACACCTTTAATAAATAACAATGCAGACATATATGTTGAGAAAAGAATACCTGAAGGTGCCAACACGAGAGTCACTAGCTTCACTGGTTTGGATCATGACCATGGCCATTGCAATTAAGGCACCTTGACGAACAAAATCAGTTACATCGGACGTCAAAGGTTCTAACAAAGATATGGCTTCACTTAGCCCAGTACCAGCACATGAAATGCCTACAGCCATGGCGGCACCATACCGCACATGCGGGTTGTATGACTCAGACAATAGTGCCACTGTTTTTGGTGTCTGCAGTAAACATGAAATAATTATCATATTTAGTCAACCCAACCCATAATTAAAATTTACCCATTTTGCCACCTCTACTACAGATGCTTGAACCACTATTAACAAAAGGAAATAACAATAAAAATAACTAGAAACTAAAGAAAACAGTTCAAACCTGTTCTGGGTCATTGTAGAGAACAAATCCAAGGGCCAAAACAGCAGTCCGTCTGACATCATCGCTGACATCAGACACAGCAAAGTGAAGTAATTGGCGAATAGCCTTGTTATTTCCAGTTCCTCTGTATGCCATTGCTAATGCATACATCCCCCCATAACGTAGTATGGCATCTTGATCCAGAGTCATCTGTTCAATTAGAGTGTCTGCTTCTTCTTCTCTTCCATAAACCGTGAGTGCAATACCTAATGCTAACCCCCTACAAAACAAAAGTTTGCATCATTAACAATTAAGAAAACCATAATAACAAAAGGTTTAAGGATGTTTATTTAACTTACCTTATAATTTTTTCATGTTGTGTTTCATGAGCATACTGCAGCATATCTCCGGCATTCTGACTTCCGGTCCCCACCATTAATAAGCCGATGCTAATGCCTGCAGCTTCACCTGCAACAGCACTGTCAGTGAAGAGGACACTTTTCAACTCTTCATAGATATCATTATCAGCAGTCCCTAAAGCTGCCAAGCCAAGACCTAAGCAAGCACCGTGTTGAACCACCTGAACCAGCCAATGTAGAGAATAAACATAAAAGATGTAAATACGGGATCAGTTGATAATCTGAATGTAAATAAGAAACATGAAAATCAAACAGATCCATTATCTTTTTAACACTGATTCACAATGTCATGTTATGAATGAAATCAAACACGCAAAACTTTGAATCGAAGTTACAAAATTAGTAAAATAGTTAGTTTCTCACACACATACATATTACACACACACACATAGTCGTTCAGTACAGAATCAATTTTAGGTAGAGAACTGGATGAACCACATACTCCACTCTCTCACTCATATTATATCAGGCCATCCGTATGTACAAGTGTTAATTCAGTTCGCATAGTACTCTACTTAAAAACTGGTTTATCTACAAACATATACCTACATGCATGTAGATATATACATATGTATTATATATACACACATATACAAACATGGATATATAATACATGTGTGCATGTGCGTGTATGTATTGTGTCTTATGAGAAGCTAAATATTCACGAGATGATGAGAAGCAAATTGATACATATTGAAGCGCGTAACAAAATTATGAACAAAGTTGAAAATTTATGGATTGCTTAATCCTATTTATACATATATACTCATACACACATATAGATGATATCTGGTAAACATAAACAGATTCTAATCCAAGAAAGTAGATTTTGTGCCTGAATATACATGTGTGTGTGTGTGAAGAAGTTTATGATTTTAAAAGGTTATTAAACAATTACCTCCACATTGGTATTGCGTAAGCTCTCACGTAAGAACTGTTTGATGCCTTCTCCATGGTTTGCATGAATTAAACCCAAGGCATAGAGGGCCCCGCCTTCAGAATAAGGACTACCACCACCGGACCCACTTTGAGGAAGGTAAGGAGCCATGAGTGATCTTCCTTGCTGAAGATGGCCTCCATGAATAACACCTAGCCCAGCTGTTGCACTAAATTTAGCCCAGTTTGTGGCTCTGCTCAGCCAATCCTAAAAGCATATGTAAAGTACAAGATGATGATAAGATTTAGAGTTGGTAAAAATAACTTGATAATAAGCGAGAACAATATAACAAAAAACATTATATACCAGATTTTCCCTTAAAAATGTGTCCACAGTTGTTCCAGCGTGCATAAGGGCGTTGGCATATATTGTTGCACTGTGGCAAACACTGTTTCTCATCTCGATTGATTGCTTTATTGTCTTGAGAATAAGTAGATCCGACCTATATAAGACAGAATATTATAAGAATCTTACAGAAACTAGCAATAAAGACCAAACAAAAGAAACAAAAAAACAGTTCAAAACTTGAAAATTCAAACAGTTCCAAAGTCCATTATTATGACTGTAAATTTTGAAATAACCTGATCTTTGTGATCATATACACTAGTATTTTATTAAAAGAAGGAACTGGACAAAAAAGTATTTCAGGGTCAACTGGTCAATAAAACCCATACTGAAAAATAATCCCATATGCCATGTTGTTCGGCCCGCCCATTTTGCCAACTCTAGAAAAAAAATGTCTAGATAAACACAAGGAAAAGTTTGCTCACTTGTTATGGCTGTATAAAAACTGGAGCTTCAACTGAATAGGAGTTTCACCCGACAAAATTCCCTTCATTTTAGTCAACCTTTCAGCATAGGTCACTTCAGCCGGGTCAGATTCAGGCCCTGTAGCAATAAGTGGTTGGGTTTCATCAGCCATTTGAGTGTCCTCTGACGCAGAAGGATTTGGCTCCGTGACAGCTGGCACTTCAGGTTTCAACTTGGGACTTGACAACTGATCTCTGACTTTCAATAGAAAAGCTTGGTGCTCGTTTTCAATCAAGTCAAAAGCAATTTGAAATGCCATCAATGCATCATCTTTGTTTTCAGATCTTAAAAGTTTCTCTAATATGCTTGCAACACCGTCAGGTTGATCAAGAAACATAAGACATTGGCAAATGTTTAAGTAATCTGGGGATGCCAAATCTTGATATACCTTGACAAGAAGAATAAGTACCTACCCATTTTGATATTATACATGAATAATAATGAACGGTCAAACATTATGATAATATCATTAATCAAAAGGTACACACAAGAATAATTTTGTAAAATCTATAAATTTAATATTGTAATGAAATAATTATATTTTAACATGAGAGAATTTTTTGAAATGATTTTGAAATACTATTGATAATCCATTAAAAATAATAAACAAATCAATAAAATTAAGATGAACCCATAAAAAATAGCATTTAACATGAAGAACAAAAGATGTATCTTGTCAAACATAACATCATAAATCAAGGTTACACACAAGAAATAGTTTTGTAAAACCTTTTAAACTTTAATTTAATCCATACAAAAATAAAATTATATATACATAAATAAATAGATTTTAAATGAATCCATAAAAATAATATTAAAGATGAAGAATAAAAGAAGTATACTTGTAAACGCCAGTTTTGACATAAACACATATCCATTGCATATTATCAAAAGGTATAGCATCAATAGCTGACTGAATGGTAGTAAAGTTTCCTTGGCCAGATTGATCAACAACAATTGTTTGATACTTTGCCGCCGTCGTTGCCGTCGCTGCTTCGACACTAACCCAAGACGGCTGTCTTCTTCCACCACCTTCTGATCTTCTCAAACAGATCAACAAAACAATAACTAGAAATCTTTCAAGAAATCCCATTTTTTTGGAGTGTAAAATTTTGATAAAAAAAAACTCCAAGGAGATTTGTTTGGAGAAGAATAATAGGATTGGTGGTGTGGGAATGTATGAATGTTAAGAAACTTGAAAGGTTTTTATAAATGTTAAGTGAATAAAAACGATTACTTGTTTTAAAATGATTTAATGAAGATTTTTTCACGCCGGGACATTTTATATTCCTGTAAATAATGTTTTTCTTAAAATGGAGAATTTTTATTTTTATTACCATTCATAGCTTTAATTAACTCTGAATATCTATATTTTGCATCACTAATTAATACCTCTAGTATTTATTTATTGCTATTATAAAAAACTGTTTGATGTTTCAATTTATGTTAGATGAGTTTCACTAACCAATGAATTCATCGGTTATTCACTTATCCCTCGGTGATGGTATGGTTCGTCGGTAATCTTTTGATAAAGGTTCGTAAAGAAATCATGTGTGGATTAATTTCTACCTATAAATCACCAACAATTGTTAGATGATTAGTTCTTTTGCTAGTGACAGTTTCGCTGGTAAAGTTTTCCTGAAAACGTTTATTTTAGCATATAAGTTAAATAATTTGTGCACAACAAAAGACACATTGCACAAAGTTACAGTTAAATTTACGTCAATTTAACTTCATTATTTTTTTTTTTTTACTTCAAAAGTATAATTCGAACATAAAATTATTATTTTCATTGGATACTTCTACAAATATGGTAAATGTAAATTTCAGAGGAGTTATCATTTTCAGTTACCTTACAAAAAAAGAAAAAGAATAATTTCTAAATATAGAAGGGTCTTTTGGTTTTGACTGTCAGTGCGTGTTTCTAGTTTTAGGTAAATAAGGAAAAAACGAGATTACAATAATCACCAAGAATAACTATTTTTGCATATTTGTATTTTAGTTTGCCTATCTAATTAGAAATTTTCCTCTATAATCATCAAAACTAATATATCTTACGTATTTGTTTTATTTACGTTGTTTAAAAAATTACTTTATATTAATATATAAATGTCTTGCAATATGCAAATTTGAATCGTTCTTTTTTTATTTACGTGTGATAGTTTTACGAGTAATGAGTTACTATTTGTTTCATGTATCCACTTTATGTTGGTGAAAAATGATATACATTCAAAAACATTTCCAATGACAAATAAAAAAAGGTGGAGTGCATGAGGTGATATCTCATATGACATGAATATGACGAATAAATATATATATATATATATATTTTAAAGAAGAAATAAAGAAAGAAAAGAAATGATTTTATAATAACTTTCATATGTTTCAGAAAAGAAACTTTAAAATATAGCTTATTTTAGAGTTTAGACCATAAAAGAAGCATTTAATCATAGCTTATTTTACACCATAAAAGAAGCTGTAATCGTATGTAATCGTAAATCGTGTGATTTAGGAATAAGTTGATGGAGATATACATGAAAGGAAATCAAATATGTTACTGGAAAAACCAGTTTACTCGATATTGATTTATGATTTACGTTTCAGTTTAAACACAAAATCTACGACAAGAGTAAAATGAGATTTGTTTTAAAACACCAATATTTTAAATCAAAATAAATACCGACATAAATTTTAATACCTAAAATTTTAAAAACATCAATATTTCACAACCTTTTCATTTTTTAACATCAAACTCTATCGTTTTCAGTTCACTGGTTGTCGCAAACTTTATAAATAATATGATCAGTTCACTGGTCGTCACATAACATGATATAACAAATAATTTGATACAACGATACATTTGATTTGAGTTTTAAAGTCGTTTCAATCTAACGTTGATTTCAAAAACACGAATCTTAAATACGAAACATGCATAATAAGAAACACACACAGACATGATAGCCAAAAAAGTGATTATAGTTAAGGCTTAACATGAAATGTAAAGAGTTAAAAAAAGTAACTAAACAAACACATATATGATCAGTCATGAAAAAACAACCAATGCGAAAATAACTACACTTGATTCAGTTCTAATGTTTCCAACTCACCAGATGCAACAGAGTCGACTCGGATCATATCAAACTGACTAAAACAGTGATCATGAGGTGTATTCAAAGGGCTGGGGCGGTTGAGGCTCATCATCCACAGCCATGGCTGCAGTAGACCCTGTTTGTGCAGGAGCGGCTGCACCTGTGGTGGTTGACGTGGGTGCATCGGTTAGAGCCAACACTTCTGGTTCGGTTGGGCGAAGGTCTTTCAAGAGAACAAAACCAGATGCAGCTGGTTTTACTGGTGCGTATCTGCTGTCTTCTAGAAACTTGATGAACTTCTCTTGTGCGAGAACCACTCTTGCGGGGTTGGTTAGAATCTCGAATGTTGGTTCGGGTTCAGCCTTTTTCTCCTTCTCGGTCACAGCGCCATCCACCTGTCAGATGCATCGTAAAAGATTTTACATTTTGTTCAGGAACAGAATTTTGACCACGGTTTACTTGAAATCGGTTGACTGGTCAAATGGAATGAGCAAGATTTTGACCAAGTCTAATGCATCAAGCTAATCAACCTCCTAGACCGATTTAATCATATGAATGAGATATTACTTCTATAATATAGTTTTTGTAGAAATTTTAAAAATAACAATTAATTGCAAAGTTCATAAAAAACTATTTGGCCCATTCAACCTAATATTTTTACTCTCCTAGACTGATAATAAAGTTCTTGTATTATTTATGAGTGTGCATGAAACCGTATTGTATCATCACTTCCCAACCTCCTAGACGAATTTAATTAAACAAATTAGATAATATTTTAATAATACAGTTTTGTAATTGCATTAAAAATTCTATATTTCTATATGAAAAATACCTTTTAATCTAACCAGTTACCCTTTTGACCCTTGCTAAACGCTAAAAGAAAATTTAATTTTTTTGACCCAGCCCATTTTGACCCTTGGGCCCGAAAATCCATACCTGCATTGAGTCAGCATCCTTTTCTTTCCCTTTGGCGGAACTTGATGAGTCAGCAGCAGCAGACAACTTTTCAGCATTGGCTTTTTCAGCTTCCTTCTTGGTAGCCCTAGCTTTGGCTCTTGCTGACGTGGACAAAACAGCTGTGGGGAGTTTCACAGCTGATGCAGCAGTGGGGACGGTTGTTGGTCGAGGGTACTCAAACAAAGACGGTTTTGCATGTGATAAAAATTCAAATTTTGGTACTTTCAAGTCATAGTTGAGTCCGATTAAAGCTGTGGGAGAGAAAGCTAAACTAATAAAGTATATGAGTGGGTACCAGTACCAAAACTGACTGAAAACCGCAAGTCCGATAACTGCAGTCATTTTGTCATGTTTGGTTTTTGAAAGTAATTTTATTGAAACATTCCTTCCCCCAGCATCGAGAATTCCAGACGCCAAAATAGCTCCCATCTTGCTCATAGTGTCTTCATGTTTATCAAGAATAATCTTTTCCAGCTGTCGTCTGTTGAAAATTTAGAGCATGTGACAAAAAGAAACAAGAAGAAGGTTGCTCAAAGTGTATAAATTATGCATAAAACCTCAAACCATTTTTATTATATCATTTAGATTATTACTAAACAACTATCTTTTCTGGCAACTATCTTTTCTGCAATCATACTTTGCAAAGACTTTATAAGATTGAAAAGATAATTGGTTACCAAAAAGAATTTCATTATGCATAAAACCTACTATATTATTTCAAATCGAACACTGTATTATTAAACTGATGATTTCTGTAATCATATTGAATTAAAACGTTAACTCAGGTCTAATTATGTAACATCCTTATGCATTCCAAAATGTTTCAACTAAGTTTCATTTTCATCCACAAAAATTAACTAGAAAATATACTTTTGTACTGGTCTTAGTTAAGATTTTAAAAAACTTTGTTTCGTTTAATTTTATTATTATTAGCTTTTGATCAAAATAATGTTTAAAGTAGCGACTACATTATTCATTTTCTTCATGTGTAATCCAAAAGATTTATAATACAAAAGAATTATATGAAATAAGTTTTTTAGGCAAACCCCACCTGCTTTGAAAGCCCATTTGACACCTTTAATAAATAACAATGCAGACATATATGTTGAGAAAAGAATACCTGAAGGTGCCAACACGAGAGTCACTAGCTTCACTGGTTTGGATCATGACCATGGCCATTGCAATTAAGGCACCTTGACGAACAAAATCAGTTACATCGGACGTCAAAGGTTCTAACAAAGATATGGCTTCACTTAGCCCAGTACCAGCACATGAAATGCCTACAGCCATGGCGGCACCATACCGCACATGCGGGTTGTATGACTCAGACAATAGTGCCACTGTTTTTGGTGTCTGCAGTAAACATGAAATAATTATCATATTTAGTCAACCCAACCCATAATTAAAATTTACCCATTTTGCCACCTCTACTACAGATGCTTGAACCACTATTAACAAAAGGAAATAACAATAAAAATAACTAGAAACTAAAGAAAACAGTTCAAACCTGTTCTGGGTCATTGTAGAGAACAAATCCAAGGGCCAAAACAGCAGTCCGTCTGACATCATCGCTGACATCAGACACAGCAAAGTGAAGTAATTGGCGAATAGCCTTGTTATTTCCAGTTCCTCTGTATGCCATTGCTAATGCATACATCCCCCCATAACGTAGTATGGCATCTTGATCCAGAGTCATCTGTTCAATTAGAGTGTCTGCTTCTTCTTCTCTTCCATAAACCGTGAGTGCAATACCTAATGCTAACCCCCTACAAAACAAAAGTTTGCATCATTAACAATTAAGAAAACCATAATAACAAAAGGTTTAAGGATGTTTATTTAACTTACCTTATAATTTTTTCATGTTGTGTTTCATGAGCATACTGCAGCATATCTCCGGCATTCTGACTTCCGGTCCCCACCATTAATAAGCCGATGCTAATGCCTGCAGCTTCACCTGCAACAGCACTGTCAGTGAAGAGGACACTTTTCAACTCTTCATAGATATCATTATCAGCAGTCCCTAAAGCTGCCAAGCCAAGACCTAAGCAAGCACCGTGTTGAACCACCTGAACCAGCCAATGTAGAGAATAAACATAAAAGATGTAAATACGGGATCAGTTGATAATCTGAATGTAAATAAGAAACATGAAAATCAAACAGATCCATTATCTTTTTAACACTGATTCACAATGTCATGTTATGAATGAAATCAAACACGCAAAACTTTGAATCGAAGTTACAAAATTAGTAAAATAGTTAGTTTCTCACACACATACATATTACACACACACACATAGTCGTTCAGTACAGAATCAATTTTAGGTAGAGAACTGGATGAACCACATACTCCACTCTCTCACTCATATTATATCAGGCCATCCGTATGTACAAGTGTTAATTCAGTTCGCATAGTACTCTACTTAAAAACTGGTTTATCTACAAACATATACCTACATGCATGTAGATATATACATATGTATTATATATACACACATATACAAACATGGATATATAATACATGTGTGCATGTGCGTGTATGTATTGTGTCTTATGAGAAGCTAAATATTCACGAGATGATGAGAAGCAAATTGATACATATTGAAGCGCGTAACAAAATTATGAACAAAGTTGAAAATTTATGGATTGCTTAATCCTATTTATACATATATACTCATACACACATATAGATGATATCTGGTAAACATAAACAGATTCTAATCCAAGAAAGTAGATTTTGTGCCTGAATATACATGTGTGTGTGTGTGAAGAAGTTTATGATTTTAAAAGGTTATTAAACAATTACCTCCACATTGGTATTGCGTAAGCTCTCACGTAAGAACTGTTTGATGCCTTCTCCATGGTTTGCATGAATTAAACCCAAAGCATAGAGGGCCCCGCCTTCAGAATAAGGACTACCACCACCGGACCCACTTTGAGGAAGGTAAGGAGCCATGAGTGATCTTCCTTGCTGAAGATGGCCTCCATGAATAACACCTAGCCCAGCTGTTGCACTAAATTTAGCCCAGTTTGTGGCTCTGCTCAGCCAATCCTAAAAGCATATGTAAAGTACAAGATGATGATAAGATTTAGAGTTGGTAAAAATAACTTGATAATAAGCGAGAACAATATAACAAAAAACATTATATACCAGATTTTCCCTTAAAAATGTGTCCACAGTTGTTCCAGCGTGCATAAGGGCGTTGGCATATATTGTTGCACTGTGGCAAACACTGTTTCTCATCTCGATTGATTGCTTTATTGTCTTGAGAATAAGTAGATCCGACCTATATAAGACAGAATATTATAAGAATCTTACAGAAACTAGCAATAAAGACCAAACAAAAGAAACAAAAAAACAGTTCAAAACTTGAAAATTCAAACAGTTCCAAAGTCCATTATTATGACTGTAAATTTTGAAATAACCTGATCTTTGTGATCATATACACTAGTATTTTATTAAAAGAAGGAACTGGACAAAAAAGTATTTCAGGGTCAACTGGTCAATAAAACCCATACTGAAAAATAATCCCATATGCCATGTTGTTCGGCCCGCCCATTTTGCCAACTCTAGAAAAAAAATGTCTAGATAAACACAAGGAAAAGTTTGCTCACTTGTTATGGCTGTATAAAAACTGGAGCTTCAACTGAATAGGAGTTTCACCCGACAAAATTCCCTTCATTTTAGTCAACCTTTCAGCATAGGTCACTTCAGCCGGGTCAGATTCAGGCCCTGTAGCAATAAGTGGTTGGGTTTCATCAGCCATTTGAGTGTCCTCTGACGCAGAAGGATTTGGCTCCGTGACAGCTGGCACTTCAGGTTTCAACTTGGGACTTGACAACTGATCTCTGACTTTCAATAGAAAAGCTTGGTGCTCGTTTTCAATCAAGTCAAAAGCAATTTGAAATGCCATCAATGCATCATCTTTGTTTTCAGATCTTAAAAGTTTCTCTAATATGCTTGCAACACCGTCAGGTTGATCAAGAAACATAAGACATTGGCAAATGTTTAAGTAATCTGGGGATGCCAAATCTTGATATACCTTGACAAGAAGAATAAGTACCTACCCATTTTCCACACGAGTCAGTAAAGCAGAATCTTGAACTTATTCATCAAATGTAAAAGAAATTATGCAATAGGCGTTAGGCACGTATGGTAAGTATAAGATCATAATCATATTACCTCGCGGCGATATTCTCTCCTATTGACAAAAGCATTGGATACGTTCATGCAATACGCCAGAGTTGCATGAACATTATCACTGTTTATAATTGCTTCTCTGAGTTTATCCAACCTTCGGCATTCAATTGATGTTCCAATTGCTTGTTGATACTTTCCATCGGTTATACACCTTCAAGAATTATAAAGAAAAGAGAAAAAAACAAGAGTATGTTAAACACATGTGTAGATTCAGCCCATTTCCCTAATTAGGGTATATAGTTTGAAATTTCATTTAACATCCCTCCAAATTTCAAGTATCATAATTGCCCTTTAAAACACTAAAACTCTCGGGGTCACAACAAGAAAGACAAGTGGGGACTCAACTCATATATGGGAAGCTATGGAGACAAAGATCATCCAAGTATCATACTGCATACGCGGGCTCGACTAAATGGGGACTCAACTCATATATGGGAAGCTATGGAGACAAAGATCATCCAAGTAGCAAAGGAGACTCTCGGGGTCACAACAGGAAAGACAAGTGGGCATAAGGAGTCTTGGTGGTGGAATGACGCAGTGCAAGACAAGATAAGGGACAAACAAGGATGTTTTAGGGAGCTAATGAGGTGCACGAATGAGGAGGAGCGAGTGGAATTGAGGGACAACTACAAAACGGCCAAGATAGAGGCGAAGAAGGCAGTGGCGAAAGCAAAGAAGGCGGCCTTTAAACGGATGTATGAAAGTCTAGAAACAAAAGAGGGGGAACATGCTATGTTTAAGATTGCCAAAGCCAGGGAGCGTAGAAGGCAAGATCTAGGACCGGTGAAGTTCATAAAGGATACAGATGGGCATGTACTGGTCAAGGAGCAGGACATCAAGCTAAGATGGCAAACCTACTTCCACAATCTTTTTAACAATGGGAGAGCTTACCAAGAAGAACATGACAACACAAACTTTCAACGACAACAATCGAATAACTGCTACTGCCGACGGATCACACGAGAAGAGGTGAAGGACGCACTTAGGAGGATGGGAAGGTCTAAGGCGGTTGGCCCAGACAACATACCCATCGAGGTGTGGAAGTGTCTGGGGGAGGAAGGAGTCATGTGGTTAACTACTCTGTTCAATAGTATTCTCAAATCAGGTAAGATGCCAGACCAGTGGAGGAGCAGCGTTGTAGTTCCTATCTATAAGAACAAAGGAGACGCCCAATGTTGTGGTAACTACCGAGGAATCAAACTACTAAGTCATACTATGAAGCTATGGGAAAGAGTGATTGAGGTTAGACTTAGACGAGAAACTCAGGTTACGGTCAACCAATTTGGCTTCATGCCGGGGCGTTCCACCACAGAGGCAATACACCTTATAAGAAGATTAATGGAAAAGTATAGGGAGAAGAAGCGTGATCTACATATGGTGTTTATTGACCTAGAAAAGGCCTACGACAGTGTGCCACGACAGGTGCTCTGGGAGTGCTTGGAGGGTAGAAGAGTGCCCAGGAAATACATAGAGATAATTATGGATATGTATACCAGGAGTGAAACAAGTGTCCGTGCGCCAGTGGGGGATACTGATTTCTTTCCTGTAGAGGTAGGTCTTCACCAGGGGTCAGCGTTGAGCCCGTTTCTTTTTGCAGTAGTCTTGGATGAGTTGTCAAAGTCGATTCAGGGGACTCTCCCGTGGTGCATGATGTTCGCAGACGATATTGTGTTACTTGCTGAGAAAAAACAAGATCTAAACATGAGGCTTGAGGAGTGGCGAACAACCTTAGAGACAAAAGGTTTAAAGATTAGCCGATCTAAGACGGAGTACCTACACTGTGATTTTGGTGGGATAAACGACAGTGAAGACGCACACATCACAATTGAAGGGCAGGTGGTCCCGCAGGTAACGAAGTTCAAGTATTTAGGATCATTTGTATAGAGCGATGGGGAATTAGACAGTGATGTGACCCACCGAGTTCAGGTAGGATGGTGTAGATGGAAAGCAGCCACAGGTATATTGTGCGACAAGAGTTTCCCGACTAATCTAAAGGGAAAATTCTATAGGGTGGCAGTTAGACCTGCAATGCTATATGGAACAGATTGTTGGGCCATCAAGAAGGCACAAGTGCGGAAGATGGAGGTAGCAGAAATGAGAATGCTACGTTGGATGTGTGGGCACACAAGGCTAGACCGAATAAGAAACGTTGTGTTTCGCAAGAGATTAGGGGTGGCGAACATAGCAGACAAGATAAGAGAGTGGAGATTGAGATGGTTTGGACATGTAAAGAGAAGACAGACGACGAATCCTGTTAGATCCGTAGAAAACATTACTATAGAGGGGAGGAGGGGTAGAGGACGACCGAAATTGACTTGGGATGAGAGGATTAGGCATGATTTGATAGACCTAAACCTCTCCGAGGACATGGTTGAGGATAGGAATTCGTGGAGAAGTAGAATTAAAGTTAAGGATTTTTAGAGAGAATTGAATACCTTAGGGCTTAGACTTAACTTATTTAGGTCACATACCATAATGGTATTTCCCTTACATATATTATTATTATTATTATTATTATTATTATTAGCTTTTATATTGCTGTTAAACTGTGACCTTATTATTAATATTATTATAATTAGTAGTAGTTTTTATATAACTGTTAAACTTTGATTTCCTTTATTTTGCTTCATACACATGTACTTAGAGCCGAGGGTCTCTCTGGAAGCCACCTCTTTATTCCTTTGGATAGAGGTACGGTGTGCCTACATCCCACCCTCCCCAGACCCTACCTATAGCTTTGCTGTCGGTGGGATTTTACTGGGTATGATTGATTGATTGATTGATTGAAAACACTAAAACTCTCGCTTTCTAGAATTCCAGAGTAAAACAAAATCAGTTACTTATAACAGTGTCTAATTAAATAAACAAAGAGAGCATTATGCGTTGAGTTGATTCATAGCTGGTTGGTTCTATTTTATTTATTTTGAAATGACCCAAAAGAGTGAAAATAATATTACAAAAGTTCAAAAAGGATAAACAAAAACTCAAAACTTTTAGAAGGGTATATATGAAATGAATCCTTAGTACTAAGAAGTAATTTATTCCCTACACATAAAAGGAGATATTTTTTGGTTAGATTGTTACTGATATCTAGGGTTTTTAAGAAAGACGATTGACCAAATGAAAATTGGTCAACCACTTTCTTTGGTTATTAATTATTTTGGTTCAACAAACTTGCTTTGTTGTATCGGAGACTATGCAATCCTCTGAATAAAACAAAAGGTGAAAGCATACGTACTTATCAAGCAATCTCTCCACGATTGCTTCCAACCTAGGGTCCACATTATCAAGCGCTTCCTTTAATGCTTCCTTTAATTCTGCTTTCTTTGATCTCAGAGCTGCATACTCATCAATAGCTTTGCCTGACAAAAAACACAACATATGAAAAGATCATGGGTGAGGGACGCCACAATCAGAAAATATATGTTTGGTAACTAACACCAATATAAAGTAGCAAGCAAATATGAATATATAATGATGTAAATGCAATCAAGAGCATATAACACAAAATTTCATTTGAGAAGAAGGACTAACCAAGAAGAGTATGAACATAATCAGAATCCTCAGAAACATCAAATAAATTGCCAGCTCCAAGGGCATAAGATAATGAGTCGTTAAGCTCACTCAAGTAATAGAAAACCTGCAAAGAAGAGAGAATGAGCCATTTTCACATGTTATAAACATAAGTAAAACACATGATCAATTCTGTTAATTGGTCTAGAGTTTCCAATAACCTTTTAAGCACAATCACCAAAAACCAATGTATCAAACTTGTTTAGAAACATATACCTTTGAAACAAGTAAAGCAGCCAACTGTCTTTGATCAAACTCTTCGTCTTCATATAAACTCTCGCTGGATTGAAAAAAGAAAAAGCCAAGATATATCAGTAAATAGACTGGAGAATACTTCATTGACGCAAAAGCTTAACAAAACTATATAAAAACATAAAACAGTAATAAAGAGAAGGCTAAAAAAGATGAGTTGAACATGAAAAGTACATCATATGAACAAAAGACCAATCAAGTTTTGAGTTTCGGGTTCTTTTGATGCACTTGTTTTAATTCTAACTAGTTTTAAAAAGAAAAAAGTGTTTTTCGACTCCTTGATTCTTAACATAACAGTAATTATAACCAGGGAGGGTTCATGTACAATATAACCTTAACATAAGATAGAAAACACTAGCAGCAACAATACCAATATACATAAGCAATGTCTTAAAATAACAAAGAAAAAACCTAATAATAACAAGAGAATCAGAATCATCAACAAAATAATAAAAGCAATAACAACAACAAAGTATAAATCAACAAATACTTATAATGTCTCACAATCAACAATCAGCAAACACGAGCAAAAAATAACAGCAAACACTTATAAAAACAAACCAAATAAAACAGCAAATTAGCTCTCGCTATTTTCATGTTAACAAGTATTTGTATTCAATCCTAAAACAAAAAATAACAATAACTTTCTACTTAAGCCACAACGATTATACCAATAATGTAAAAATAACCGGGGAGGGTTCATGTACAAAATAATCTTAACATGAGAACGTAGGAAACAATACCAATAACGTAGAAAACAATACCAATATAAATTAAACAATGTCTTATAATAACAAAGAAAACAACCTAATAATAATAATAACAATAACAAAAGAATCAGAATCACCAACAAAATAATAACAGCAAAAGAAAAAAATCCTAATAATAACAACAATCAACAAATACTTATAGTGTCCCATAATCAGAAATCAGCAAAAAAATAACAGCAAACACTTATATAAACAAACCAAACAACAACAGCAAGTTAGCTCTCACTAATTTCATGTTAAGAAGTATTTGTATTCGATATTTCGATCCTGAAACAAAAAATAACAATAACTTTCTATTTAAGCCATACCGATTACACTACTAACACGTTTTCAAACAAAAGTACTTGCAGAATTAAGCTCATGTAGTACAATACATAATAAACCTAACTACGGGATCTAATAATAACCTAACCTAACATCTAGGGCTAAAATAATAATAAGATAATGAAAAGTATTATTAATTACATAGTAGTGACACTGGTAGAGATCTCAGGCCAGAAGTAGTCGACGTAGGCGTTGAGATTGCAGAGAGCGTGAAGCTTCAGCAATGGATTCGACTCGTGAAGCATCGCCAATAGACCGGCCGCCGAGCTCACCATATTCGCTGCTACTGATGCTGCTGCCATGCTTCAATGCCGATTCGATTCAATTTCAATTCGATTCGATATACACAGAGGATCAAATCACGGTTAGGGTTTGGATTGAATTTGAGTTTTTTGAGTTTTGAAGGCGTGATGTGATATTTATTTTTTATTAATATTCGTTAGCTTTCTTTGGGGAGGGGTAAGCTGTATGTATATTTATTATTATTCCCCTTCTACTTTTGTTTTTGACAACTTTTGCCCATTACGAATAGAGGTGCACAAATCGGTTTAAAACTCAAAACACATTTGAATTGAAACCGGTTCGGTTTGGTCAACAAAATTCAAAACCGGTGTATGATCGGTTTCGGTTCAAGTTGAAACCGGTTTATTGACTATGTACAATCGGGTTCAGTTCGGGTTTTGATCGGTTTTGGTTCGGGTTTTGATTGGTTTTTGCTTAGTTTTAGCCGTTTTCGGTTCGGTTAACCGGGTTGGAACCGGTTTTGATGGAGAAAATTAAAAACCAGTTCCGAACCTACGGTTTCAATCGGTCCCAAACCGGAATCTGCATAATTGGTTTCAAACCGGTTCGGTTTCGGTTCGATCGGGTCGGTTCTGTTAACCGGTTTATTTGCCCACCTCTAATTACGAATACGATATAAATGAGTCGAGACGAGCTCATCTGTACAACTAAAAATCTTATCTATTCTTGTGTTGTATTGGTGAATATCAAATATACACTAGTCACTAGTGTGATCTTGTGACTAGATGTCGTCTCGTTTGGTGATTTGAGAGAAGAGTGATACATCTTGAGATTAGTGAAATAAAGAAGGTGATTATTACCTTGGATTAGTGAAACGTTTGTACGAGATGATCATTGTATTTGAACTAGTTAAACGCTTGATGTGTCAGTTTAAGAAAACATATTCACACTCTTGTCCTCCCTTTATAGTTTTCTACGGTTCTCATCCCATCGCTTGTGGGTTATAAACGTTGTGTAGTTCTCGATGCTCGATTAATGTCGAGTAGTTACGATACTACCACGTATCAACATGACAGTTTCGGTTGTTCATTTAAATCCAAATTTTAACGCGGTTAAATTTTTTTCAGTACAAGAATAATGTACATTTTTTTTCTTTCAGTTTGTGCAAGACGGTGAGAAAAAGGACAACACGTGTAACTTGAATCTTTTAGTAGAAGATTGAGGCGCATTTTCGGTCTCACTTTGAAATGATGGGAAAAGGATAACACGCATACTTTTGTGTTTGTCAATTTTTACCCATTAGGTTTTTTATTTGTCGTTTTAAACTTTTATATCATATACCAAAGTAGAGACGGGCAAGTTTGTACAACCAGAAATCTTATTTGTTCTTGTGTTGTATTTGTGAAATATTCACTAGTGTGATCGGGTGACTAGATTGTGAGGGGTACGTCATTTGTGTTTGGTGATATAAAGAGGGGGTAATCACTATCTTTTATATTAGTGAAACGAAGAAGGTGGTCATTGTATAATGTGACATTGACATATCTAGAATAAAATGTTGTGGGTAATGTTTAAAATTTTTTTTACTGTGTTTCATACAATATAAACTAAACATAAAATAGAAACAAAATAATAAATACATTTAAACACATGGGTTGCGGATTTCTCATCTTCGGTTTTTCGAAAGCTTGAAATCAAGTCATTAAATCTTCTTATGTTACTTTATCAAGTGTTTCTCTTTCAACAGCACAAATAAAAGTATTGTTTAAGTACTCATCACCCATTCGATTGCGCAAATATGTCTTAACAAGCTTCATTTTAGAAAAACAGCTTTCAACGGTTACGGTTGCAATCGATAGAACCGACGCTAGCTTCAATATTTGATAAACCAAATGAAAAGTAACGTGTTTTCCGGTTCCACCATTACACGAGCAAGGTCACACATTCCACCAGTTTTGCAAATTTACTCTCTCCCTTTAAAGTATGATAAAAGGTCGTAAGATCACCCGAAATACACCATTTTTCTTCATTACTAAAGTCATTTGGATACATCTCAGAAAATGTCATTATCTTAGATATGTCAAACCTAGGAAACTAGTCACGAGGATGTAAATCGGACATATTTTCTATCAATCTAGTTGAGACCTCACTAAATATGTTTCCAAATTATTAAATTTGCATGTCTAAAATCGTATTAAAAACTTCAACCTCAAAATGATGTCGTTTAGTAATGACATTCTTTTGGTTTATTCTATTACCATAACATTCTATCATATCTAACATTTTAATGTTGTTTTTTTTCACAAAAAGATGTCACCCTATCCAACATCTTTTTTATACCCGTTTTGTCTTAAATTATTCAATGCTCGGTTTGTCCCGCTTATCAACTTAGATGCTTATAATAATTCTTGACTCTTTTTTTGAAGATGTTTTGATAGAGCATTTATGAGGCCTAAAAGAATCTTCAGATTCATTATCACCACGAAATGATAAACTCTTTTCTTACAAGAATCTCGAACTATGAGCATAACCCAACAATCAATACCAATTTGCAATCGTTTCTTCATTACTACACTTACATTCGCCTCATGCTCATAAAATCGCTTTTGGTTCAAGAGATTGTCATATTTTTGCACCGACTTATTATGAACACTATTAACTTCCC
Source organism: Bidens hawaiensis (assembly GCF_021521415.1). Classification (NCBI taxonomy): domain Eukaryota; kingdom Viridiplantae; phylum Streptophyta; class Magnoliopsida; order Asterales; family Asteraceae; genus Bidens; species Bidens hawaiensis. The sequence continues at coordinate 86,321 of NW_027492108.1, read as the reverse complement.
CAACATGGTCCTTTAAGACACTCAGTTTACTCCAATTACATAAGCTTCCACTTACAAAAGCCTCTCTTCCACCTTGATTACCAATACTTTCATTAAACAAGTAACAACATAAGCAATATGTTTTTTCTTGTTTAGTGCTATACTCCAACCAATCATATTTATTAAACCATTTTACATTAAAACATCTCTGGCTACTAGAATAGATTGTCCATTTAAAGGCATGGCCTCGTTGTTTAAAAGCTTTTTTTAAGAAGATACACTCTTCTTATGTCATCTATTTGATTAGGATGATAACTAGCAATATGTGGTCTATCAAAAGGATCTGAAGGAAGATCATTCAAAACGATTGTTGAACGTATTGAAGGTCTTAAAACTGACAAAATGTTTGGACCAATATTATTATTTTCTTGCATATCATTAGTTGAACTTGGACCAATATCTTCATTTTCTAACCTTTTATTAATTGTATCATATGCAATTGGTTTTGCATAAGGTTTTGTACTACAAATTTTTCCTAACACATTTTAACGTGTGGATTGATCATGATTCATGCATGATGATAAAAATTGGAGACGAGAACAAGAAAGTGAGAGCCAAGACCATGTTTATAAACAGAGATGACAATGGACTTTGAAAGCCCATGTTTACCACCAATATGGGTCCTATTTGCCAAGCTCGTAAAGTTGAAAAACATGGGAATTATTTAATTTCAGGAGCATTATATAGCATTACAGTTATAGTGATAATTATCATAAAAAGCGCCACATAAATAAATAAATAAATAAAAGTTTTTAAATTAAAAAAAATGTTATAAATTAAAATAAATAAACACTACAAAACATATTCGGTACAATACTTAAAGATTAAATAAACAAAAATTATGAGATATGAAATGTTAACTTTGGAAAATATAAAAAAATAAAATAACAAAAAAACGTTTTAGATTCTCAAGGATAAAAATAGTTTTTTTTTATTATATATTGCTAAAATGTTGCAATTTTTAAATAATGGTTTGAAAGAATTACATAGTATAGTCTATCTGATTTACACGCATTGTGGATTTGATACATTTTTTACTTTAAATTTTCACCTTTAATCAAATGGTTTTCAAAAATAAAGTAACACCTTTAGACCTAGACCACAACGTATGAGGTTGTACCTTTTTGTAAATGTGTTACTTATTAGAAAATCACTAAACAAAAGGTCTAATCCCCAAGGAAAAAAAGAAATAAATAGGTATGAAATATGTGATACATGTAAACCAAATAAACCAACTGTATATTTCATAATAAAAATTGTAACAGATCAATATAAGACAAAACAAAAAAACACTAAAATAAATAAATAAATAAAAGGTGATTTGATGTTTTGAGAGGGTATAACAAGTATAAAAGTATGCATTTAGCCCAAACCAATATCAAACTAGAGTGACAACCACGGAGATAATCTAGACATCATGAATGGGTAATGGTTAGTTGGTTACAAATGTCGTAACTCATAGGGACAACGTAACAGGTGAGTTTGACCATGGGGTGTATTCATGTGGAAATGGTGTACGGAAACTATCACATAAATGACATTTCCACATGGTTTTCACTAAAACCACAAAAGGAAGACGTGATTTCACTTTTCACACCATGTGGAAATTGACACGCCATTAAAAATACATTTATTTTTCAAACATTATCATTTAAAACATTATATAATCTGAAAGTTAAAAACATTATATAATCTGAAAATGAAAACATTACATAATTTGAAACCTTACTTAGATAAGTAAACGAACTACAGTCGTGTCATTTGAGAATCTTCGCCTTTGATAACTTTTTGACATTTTCAAGTTTCGACCCTTAGGTGCTCCGTGTTCAAAACTAACACTTTAAAATACCTTCAAATTATGCCCCTTTTAACTCATTTTGGATGTCGCTTAGTAAACATGCTGTGGTAAATACAGGAGTAAAATTAAATGGTTTATGTTGCACCATTAAGAAAACCAATCAACAAATTTTGATAGTGTCCACGCTACCAAAAGTTTGTGATGAGATCAAATGTTCAACAAGTTACAATATATTTTATATGAGTTTAAGCTCGAGCATGAGCTAAGAATAACTTAATAAAGTTCGAACCTGAACATCATATATTGAAGTTGACTAGATTCGTTAGGCAACTTCAATGACTATTGTTAAAAAATAGAAGGGACTATTGTTTAAAAGATAGAGGTGGAACTATATATGATCTATATGATATATACCTAATAAACTGCATATATAAAAGTGGAACTATATATGATCTATACGTCTATACCTAATAAATAAATAGCCGGTTGTGCCACACTGCCACATGTTACAATTTGTGAGCCCGAAGTTTTTTTTCCGTTTCTCTTATTTGAATCCTTAAACATAGCAACTTAGGGGGTGTTTGGGATTGCTTCTTGAAATTGCTTATGGCTTTTTGGAGAGGCAAAATGTCCAAAATGCCCCTCCAAAAGCACCTAAAAGCTCCAATTACTTATGGCTTTTTGGAGAGGCAAAATGTCCAAAATGCCCCTCCAAAAGCACCTAAAGGCTCCAATTTGGAGCCTTTAGGTGCTTTTGGAGGGGCATTTTGGACATTTTGCCTCTTCAAAAAGCCATAAGCAATTTCAAGAAGCAATCCCAAACATGCTCTTAAATTACTTGTATGTAAGTTCAAACATTTTTTTTTATCTCAAACTCAAAATGTTGTTTTCAATTCCTAAATCTTAATTACTTAGTATTTAACATTTTTTATTTAAGTCGTGTAATATGCAAGTTTCTAACCAGGGGCGGATTTAGGTATGTGGGTGCGGGTTCACGGGAACCCACTGAGTTTCGGATTTTATAGAGAAAGCCTATGTGATATATGAAAGTGAACCCATATATAAATTATGAGTGAACTCATAGGTAAATTGGAACCATGGTGTAGTGGTAAACACACTGCAGTTCTATTGTCAGAATCCAGGTTCAAATCCCTCTTTCATTGGTATTTTCTTAATTTTTTAACTGCTTACCTAATTACTTCTATTACCCAGCTCTCTCGTTACACCTCTTTCTGCACATCATTTACAATTGTTATAATTTAGGTTTTGTAGCCTTGGTGTTAGAATATTAAATGTTCATTGCTTGACCGTAAGACATGAAATTTTATTAACCAACTATATGTAACTTGATGAAAAATTGAATATTTAGTCTTGAGGCATCCAAGTCCATATAATGAATCGGGCCAACAGTCAAGGTTGAGGAGTTGTTTGCGTAACCCCACCGATTTAGGCAAAAGTCCACTATCATGCGTCATAAATTGACATTGGTAACTGTTTTTGTCACGTTTGTTAGTGTCCATTTAGTTTGTAAGTTTATTTGGGTGTGCGTGTTTGTTAGTTTTGCCTATTATTAATTTCAGAAACCCGTACTGGGAAGGGTATAAAACTAGTTTCTAATGAAACAATTTTCTTTTTGTATCGTATGTATTTAATGATAAACCTTAACCAACCCGAACCGTGAAATCGGCCAGAACCATCGAAATGATCCGAACATCGAACCCGATCCGAATCCTCAAGCGGACCCGAATTGTGAACCCACTAAAAAAATATTCTGGATCCGCCACTGTTTCTAACCTAGTAGTAGTTATATACTTCTATTATCATAACGAATCAACAAATAAGAGTTAAGACATATACCTCGAAGCGAGTAAACCTCGAACTCAAGCTTCCTTAATGAACTAAAGTCAAGTTCAGACTAGCCTGGGATCAACCCAACTCACACCCCTAAACTTTACCAAATATTCTATAATAAACACTGCTATTAATACTATTATGTATTCATGCCTCACAAGTATTTTTGTTTTAGGTTAAGAACACAGGTGAAGAATTTTAAGATTAATGTTAAGATGAATATTATGCTGGAGTGGTTGGTCTTGCAACACCATCATACAATATCTCACATGTATGTTTGTGAAGATATCATATCTTATGTCTTCTGGCCATAGTATAATAATCTTGCACACCATATTATACAATAAAACTTTACAATAATTGGAACACAAGCCAAGCTCATGTTTGTGCTATAAGCCTATGACTACTATAACATGAAGAAAATGACAACAGAACCACAACAAAATTGACCATCATACCCTTTAGTATGATAAGATCAGTTGAAGAGAGAGGCATCTTGGAATGGGGAGAATAATGTCAAAATCATACACCACTAGTGGGAGGCAATAGATCATGGTTACACGTCCACTAGCATCTTAAAATGAGTGACAAATTCAAAAAAACCCTAATGTCAAAAAGTATTTCAAATTCAAAGAAGATGACAAATAAACAAGACAACAATTCATCCCCAACCCTAACAAAATAAAGGACCCCTACACATTACACATACTTATTATTTGTACATATTATCTCACCATTCTACTTTTGAATCCATATTATTGCTCAAAAGAAGATAAAAATTGGAATATAGGAAGTTGAAGAGGTAGGTCCCAGCAGAGTCCAGTTGGACCCACAGGACTCACCTTAAAGAGAGACGTCTGCGCAGAAACCAACTGGATCCGCAGGACCCACCATGCTCAGAGACGTGACGTCCTTACGCGCAGTACGCAAGCTGTTCCCGCAGGAAATGCCTCCCAATGGTGAAGTACTCTGCCTGTTCCCGCAGCTGCGGATACAAGCCATCAGGGAAGGCCACCCGCGCAGCAAGGCTACACGCACAAGGCACTTAGCTCTCAATAATTCAGTAGTCACCTGAAGGAATGAGCAAAGCTGGGAACAATCCCGCACAAAGGCGGGAGGGGGAATACTCCCGCCCAAATGAGCCAGTCCGTACGATACTGGAAGATCTTTTGTACTGTACCTGACGAGGTATGGGCAAAAGATCTTACCAGAGATACGACAGCCCATTGACAACAGTATGGCGAGCAGCATGCTCTTGTACTGTATGTCACTATTAGCCGCTACCTACTCAACAAACTCCTGTCATACCACGTGCATAGCCTGCAGTTGGTGGAAAAGGAATAGTACACAGCAGGCCTGGTCACTGTCAGCCGCTGCCTACCCACCAACTACCAGCATGGCACGTGCGTAGGCCACATTTGGTAGAACAGGAATACTATTCAACCGGCTATACCCTCTTGGAAACCTACCTTCGGCTATAAATACCCCAAATGGTATGATCATCTCATCTTATCTTGTATCTTACATCTTATACCTGATATCTGCTCTAGCAATCTCTTAATATACACTTATATTCAAGAGCAATCTAGTCTGATTCTCACGCAGGAGGGTGGTCACAAGGAGGTACCCCCCCTTCTCAGTGACGAGCTCACGGTGTCTGTTTTGCAGGTTATCAGAAGAACCATCTTTGCCGGGTCTAACCCCTCGTGGGAAACATCTATTTAACCCCCAGATTATCCGTAATCTGTCCGGGGTCGATTGGTGTTTCTTCATTGGCGCCATCCGTGCATAAAAGCTAGAACTTCATTTCTTTTCAGTTTTTTCAAACTTCTGGAAAGATGGTTAAAGAAACTCCGGTAACCACAACCCCAGCTACTGGGGGGGATACCGGCGACTACACAGTTTTTACGAACACTACCCCGGTTACCCAAGCCGGGGCAAGTGCAGTAAATTTTACGAACACTACCCCAGTTACCCAAGCTGGGGCAAGTGCAGTAAACAATCGCTCACTGGGATTCACCGATACCCAGTTAGAGAGACAACGAACGAGGCTCCCCCGCCAAACACTCGATGAAGTTAAAGCGTGGGCGGAAGCACGTCAAAAAGAATTCCAAGCTGAGTTGGATGAATGCTTACGTTTACCCCAACAGGCTGATGAATTCGTAGAGTACTTTGACGATGATTCGGAGGAATCCGATAGTGACGCAAACCCTCGTCATAGGGCGAAAGGGAAGCGTAAGGAAACGGACTCCCAACCGAGAAGGCATTTTGGAGAAACCTTCAAACCAAAAAACGCATGTGGAAATCCACGTGACTTCTCCAAAACATTTACACCAACTGCTGCAAAGGCGGGAACGTCCAAATTTGCAAGGGACATTGCGGAAGCAATCGCCCCGAAAAGTGCCAAACAGATGTCCAACATCGGCACTTACGATGGTATATCTGATCCAGACGATCATTTAAACAGATTCATAGCGGGGGCAACCGTCAGTAATTGGACGGAACCTACGTGGTGTTACATGTTCCAAATGACGCTTGTTGGGCCAGCTAGAGCGTGGTTCGATCGTCTACCGGTCAACCACATCTACGACTGGGCAGACTTCCAACAGAAGTTTAGCCAACACTTCAGCCAACAAAGAAAGTATACCGAAGAGCAATGGACAATCCTCAAATGCATTCGAGAGGAAGATGAATCTTTGCCAGACTTCATCACTCGCTTCAACTCAAAGAAGCTAAGTCTGGGTAATATTAGCGAAGATCTTGTTCGCGCTGCTTTCATCCAGGGCGCGAACGACCCAGAGCTCATCCGCACCTTAACGGGTAAAGATGGCATGCCATCCACATGGGATGCCATCATGACAGCAGCTAAACGCTTTGCAGAAACGGAGAAGCAACTGGGTAGAGATCTCCCCCAGAGCACAAACCTCTACACCCAGAAAACAAGAGAAGACAACGTCCTTACCGCCCGACTAAACAAAAAGCGGAAGCTAGGCATTTGGCAGTCAAGGGTAAACTTTGACACCTCATCCGGCTTGCAACATCGGTTAGGCGGAAGGGATAACATACAGTCGAACCAGAACTCCAGATGGACGCCACTCACCAAAGGCGACACCGAGATATTCGCCACTGAGGAGCTCCCATGGCCAAAGGCTCCAATAATCCGACATCGTCACAATGCTGATCGGAGCAAATACTGTGACTTTCACAGGACAAAAGGCCACAACACTGAAGAATGCACAGACGTAAAGGACATCGTCGAAGCATTTGTCAGAGATGGGACGCTCGCACACCTCGTGGCGTAACGAACGCTGAGCAGGCTGATGCGTGTAGAACCCCAGATGGGGAAAACACGAATAAAATTGCAGCTTCAATGCCGGAGACTACATACTGCGTAAACAACGAGATCCCGAACCAGGTGCATATCGGCTCGATGGCACTCCCATCCCAACAACATGGAAGGGAGCTCAATTACACAGTTTGCATGTAGATCAATTCCAAATTTGTAAAGAAAAGGCCCAGAGCCACTTCTAATGGAAATGATTCTCCTTAGAACATCGACGCTGATGATTTTACATTTATACTTATGAACTTTCCACACGGATATGCCGGTCTTCACCGCATACATAAGTGTGAAAGAAGTCGTTGCGTGGGGAAGGCGGAAAAACCCGCATAAACCCAAAAAACGGCAAACCTTCACGCAGGTCAGTTAAAGGTAAAGTTCAGTCATCCCACTAAATGAAAGTGCCGGTCTATCCGCACGAATCATGAGAGGAAACTGAACACTAACCTATTAACAACCGCGCGTCGAACGGTTAATTTATTCAACACTGATATGCCGGTTTTCACCGCATAATTACGTGGAAAGTCGTTGCGTGGGGAAGGCGGCAAAACCCGCATAAACCCAAAAAACGGCAAACCTTCACGCAGGTCAGTCATAGGTAAACTTTGGTCATCCAACTAAATGAAAGTGCCGGTCCTAACCGCACAAATCATGAGAGGAAACCGAACCTATTGACAACCGCGCGTCGAACGGTTAACTTATTCAAAATACTTTAGAAAATTTCTAACAGAAGGATGAGGAAAACATCCACGCAGGTTAGATGTAGGTAAAGTTTAGCCATCCTACAAAGTGCAAGTGACGGTCCTACCCTCACAATCACGAAAGAGGAAGCAAAACTTCAACCTATTATCTACCACGTTCAAAGGTTAACTTATTCTAAACACTTAGAAAATTTCTAAAAAGATGAGGAAAACCTCCACGCAGGTCAGATATAGGTAAAGTTTAGCCATCCTACTAAGTGCAAGTGACGGTCCTACCCGCACAATCACGAAGGAGGAAGCAAAACTTCAACCTATTATCTACCACGTTCAAAGGTTAACTTATTCTAAACACTTGGAAAATTGCTAATTTAAACTAAAGTATGCATGAGCAAGTCATATAACGTTTATAAAGCAAGTCATCCAGTGAAAGTAGCGGTCTTACCCGCACAAAGATTTATATTTCATAATATTCATTACAAGAAGGGCCGGGTAACTACCCGCCTACAAGAATATAAATCTATACAAGCTAAACCTATCCTAACAGTGGGAAGGGATCTTCAGGATCAAGCTTCAGGACCACTTCCACTTGGACCAGCACCATCAGTAGAGCGTGGCGGTTCAAGGAAAGCTTTAAGGATAGCTAGCCCATCATCAGCAGCAGCAACTTCGTTCACATTCTCCACCACCGGATGCGGGAAGGCGGCATACTGATTCACTGCTTGGTCATAAACAGCTTCAGTATCCACATCATACAAAGGGAAGTTGGAAGGCGGGATGCCTTTCTCAACGAACCCTAGACCAAGCAGGAAGCCGGCCTTTTCCCCATCCTCATGAGAAGCGTTGAGGGCTGCGCTCATGGCATCGTCGTATGATGTGTCCGTGAAGACTCGATGCACAACCTACAAAAAAAATATATATACAAGTATCAAAACCTTTTCTATTTACAAAGAAAAGCGTGAAGACATTATGAAGCTAAGCTTACCTGAGACAACGCTTCTCGAAGAAGCCATTCCTTGGTAACCAGAGCTTCCTAGAGGGCAGCTTGAGCTTGGTTACGGGCGCGTTCGGCTTCACTTTTGTTAAGGTTGGCAAGCAACACTTCTTTAGCCGCAGCCTCTTCAACGCCCTTTAGCTTCCGCTCAGTATGATCAAGCACCCCCCTCTGGTCCAAGATCTCTTGGAGCTTCTTGGCGTCTTCCATCGCCAAGGCATCATGAGCCTGTTGGAGCGCCTCTAGTTTGGCTTTAAGTTCCTCATTCTCGAGGCGTAAAGGCTCAGCAACAGCTTCAGCCTTGGTGGCCCTCTCGGTTGCGTTCCATGCAGTTTCCTTAGCCAGCCGAAGCTGTTCGTTAACAGCTTGGGCAGCCTTGGAACGGGCCTCGAGACGGGCCTGAACTTCCACCTCGAGGGCCTTGAAGGCCTTCTCCTTTTCCGCAGCCACTGCGGTAAGCCTCTTGTTCTCCTCCCGGACAGCCCGCGCCTGAGCTACTTCTTGGATGCGAGCTGCTTTTAACTTGTCGTTTTCACGACAAAGCAGCTAGACGCGCGGCTGCATCCGGGCCAGGAGAATCCGCAGCTCATTGGTTAGCCTACCCTCCTGGTAGCTAGCCATTGCTTCCCCCAACGCACCACTGGGAGCTGCGTGACGAGCCCACTCCACGCACTCCACAGGCGTGCGAAGGGTTGTTCCTCGGCGGATGTTCCAGCGTGGAACATACACTTCATTGGAATCCGACACTGCAAAAAACAAAAAGCAGTTAGGAAATGATAAAAAAAAGGGCCAAAAGAACCCTACACACCTGTAGGGTCGACAACAGGCCGATATCCGCCAAACCCATCACCTGAACCCAAGGGAAATCCGTCCAAGAGGTCAGGCAGATGGGAAGGTGGTAGAGGTTGGCGAGAAGCCCCAAGCATACCTGAAGGATCGACCGTCGTTGCCGATGACGGAGGAGGCATGGTGAAGGCCGCCGCGTTAGTAGAAACCAACGGAGGTGAACTCACCGTAGGTGAACTCACAACTGTGGTCGCCGCTGCGGAGTCCGCAGAAAAAGTAACCGCCTGCTCAGTGAAAGATTCAGTAAATATGGCACTGACAGCCGGCGGTGATGTCATCACAGTTGGAACAGTTGGCTCAACTGGTGTGAGCAACTGAACCAACTGAAGCAGGCGCAGCCGCCTGGGTCGTCGCCTCAGGTAGGCTGACCAAGCCTACCGTCATGGGTCCGGAGGTACTCCTCCCCGCTCCACCCTGGAATGCGGTAGCATCCACGCCTGCATAAGGAAGATAAGTATTAATGATGGAAAGCTATGAAGTCAAAAATAAAGGAAGTTTGTACTTACGGGTTTTCTTGAGCCTAAAAGTGTGGACAGGCGGGGACGAACCCGATGGAGCCGGCCTCTTTACGCCGCTCACCGTCGTCATCCTGGGCTCTCCGGAGGTGTCATCCTGGGCTCTCCGGAGGTGACAGTCGTCGCAGCCTCCGGAGCAGTGGTCTTATCACCACCAGGGTTCCCCGCCACCTCCTCACTCTCGGTCTCTGAATCAGACCGAGGCACCGGATCGGCAGTGGAGGCCACCTTCGCCTTCCCCTTCCCGCCGGCAGCCTTCTTCTTCCGCACCAACGGAGGACCATCTGCGGATTCCTCATCAGAACACAAGATTAGAGGAATTCCAGCAGATGTTTCAGCATTGAGGGGTCGAGAGTTGAATAACGCCTTACCTGGCCGCCTGGCGCTCAGGATCTCGTGGCCTGGCGGGTAGACCTCCACGAACCGATCCGCCGTCTGTTCAAGGATGGGCAACTCGTTCTCATCTAGAGCACGAGTACCCATCCGAGCGGGACTATTAGCCTCTCGCGGATGCAGGAGCGACTGCAAGTCGTTCCCCTCTGAAATAAAAGAAAAACAGTTAGAAGACAAACCTATATAAACAAAAAAGACAGAGCATACCGTAAGGGACAGAGTTCAAACCGTATTCAAGGACGATCGGGATCTTTTACGCCTCCGCATCCTTCCACACCCGGCTCATCCCGAGCATCACCATCCCGGACTCCGCAAAGCGGTAAACCGGAGATTGGACTCGGGAAATCTTTGAGAACCATTCCGCCTCCTGGTAGTTGGAGGCGTGAAGGCAAGGGAGTGCTTGCCCATTCTTAAACTTCATGGCAAGGGGGATGGCGCGAGCGGAGATATAAAAGAACTCCCGCTTCCATGAACGAAGACTGCGCTCGGTTGCGCAAATCTTCAAACCCTTGATCCGAGTTATCAGAGTATACCACCCCTGGATGCACCTCCAAGAGTAGAAGGTCATCAGGCGGTCGACGAAGGGCTCAACGCCCAGAATCCGGCACACCCACTCGAAGTGGCGAATCTTTGCGATCGCCATCGGGTGTACCTCTGTCAGGTGTACACCGTGCCTCTCCAGAACATGGTACACAAACTTCGTCAAGGGGAACCTAAGATTCCCATAGACAAAGAATGCGGCATATACCCCGATCTTGCCTCTGGGGGCATCATACACCGTCTGATGAGGTTCAGGAAACTCAGGCTCGAAAGACTCGAGCATGAACTTCCTGACGATGTACTGATATAGATCGACAGGCAGAGCACACTGGCACTCGCCAGCAGTACTCTTGTCATCCTTGTCGGACGTGGATGACGGGTTCTCGGCGTACACCCCAGCCTCCTGGGCTGTAGCCTCAAGATCGTGAGCAGAAGACATCTTGCAGGTATGAAAGAAGAGAACGATTTCAAGAGAATGCTCGACTGAAAAGGCGAGTATTCGCCGGAAATCGTTTTGAAGATGAAGAGAAAAGTGAAAGAGTGGATTACAAAGGACCCTCTCCCCCTTTATATACTAATCGCAATCAATGCGATGAATTTAATGCGGAAGAGAGAGAAATCGCAGGTGCAATGAAACTATGACACGTGGCAAAGTGCAAGCTGGCAACAGCTGTTGAAAGGACGCGTGCCATTAATTTCGCAGCCACGCGCCCGAAAAATCGCGCCCACGCGTCTGAAAAAGCGTCTGGAATGACCATGTACTGTCACGTCACCATAACTTCCTGCACGTCCTGACACAGTCAGAAGAAACCGTCGGACGACGTTTCAACAGTTTGGACTGTTCTTATCCTTTCACCAACTCTTCGAATTTCAAAATTTCAAAAAGATTCAAAAGTAAGCGGGAAAATACCCCTTACCTTGGCAACCAAGTAACTGTAAGACAGGTGCGAGTACAGTGTTAAGGCAAAATCCTTCACATACTTAGCACCTGTAGGGAATTGAAGCCAAGAATACCTCGGCGACCAAGTAACTATAAGACGGGTGCGGGTACAGTGTCAAGGCAAAACCCTTCACATACTTAGCACCCGCAGGGAATTGACGCCAGGAATACCTTGGAAGTAACCGTAAGACGAGTGTGGGTACAGTGTCAAGGCAAAACCCTTCACATACCTAGCGCTACGCAGGGAATTGAAACCAAGAAGGATCTTCTGGGCAATGCTTGCGGAAACGGGAATAACATCCCCGCATAGCGGGAACGTCGAGAACTACATTGTTTGAAGCTCCAAGATGGAATTGGTGGTTTTAACATAATTGATCACTATGTTCAAAACTACCAAAACCTCATGGAGAATCCACACAAGTGGGACTCAACGCTCCTGACTTGCGAGGAGGTTACAGACCTACCCGCATCATACCCAAAGATCAAGCAGGAAAGTCGGGAATTTCTGCAAGTGACATAAGGACTTCCGCGGGAAGAATCCCCATGGAAAACCTTAAAACTAAACCCTTTTCAAAAACCCTTTGCTTAAGTCCAAAAGTTCGCCTCACTTAAACACTCATGAGAAGAACATTGGACTGGGGGGACTTGAAGAGGTAGGTCCCAGCAGAGTCCAGTTGGACCCACAGGACTCACCTTGAAGAGAGACGTCTGCGCAGAAACCAACTGGATCCGCAGGACCCACCATGCTCAGAGACGTGACGTCCTTACGCGCAGTACGCAAGCTGTTCCCGCAGGAAATGCCTCCCAATGGTGAAGTACTCCGCCTGTTCCCGCAGCTGCGGATACAAGCCATCAGGGAAGGCCACCCGCGCAGCAAGGCTACACGCACAAGGCACTTAGCTCTCAATAATTCAGTAGTCACCTGAAGGAATGAGCAAAGCCGGGAACAATCCCGCACAAAGGCGGGAGGGGGAATACTCCCGCCCAAATGAGCCAGTCCGTACGATACTGGAAGATCTTTTGTACTGTACCTGACGAGGTATGGGCAAAAGATCTGACCAGAGATACGACAGCCCATTGACAACAGTATGGCGAGCAGCATGCTCTTATACTGTATGTCACTATTAGCCGCTACCTACTCACCAACTCCTGTCATACCACGTGCATAGCCTGCAGTTGGTGGAAAAGGAATAGTACACAGCAGGCCTGGTCACTGTCAGCCGCTGCCTACCCACAAACTACCAGCATGGCACGTGCGTAGGCCACAGTTGGTAGAACATGAATACTATTCAACCGGCTATACCCTCTTGGAAACCTACCTTCGGCTATAAATACCCCAAATGGTATGATCATCTCATCTTATCTTGTATCTTACATCTTATACCTGATATCTGCTCTAGGAATCTCTTAATATACACTTATATTCAAGAGCAATCTAGTCTGATTCTCACGCCGGAGGGTGGTCACAAGGAGGTACCCCCCCTTCTCAGTGACGAGCTCACGGTGTCTGTTTTGCAGGTTATCAGAAGAACCATCTTTGCCGGGTCTAACCCCTCGTGGGAAACATCTATTTAACCCCCAGATTATCCGTAATCTACCTGGGGTCGATTAGTGTTTCTTCATAAGTTATGTGCAAGCAAACATGCATATGGTGGATAAGCTTCAGAAGATAAAATGAAAAATACAAAGATAATAATTATAATAAAAAGTACAGTCTGACACAATAATTGAGAAAACAAGATTCTTCCCAGTCATCCCACCACCCCCACAATTACCAACCATTTCTCACAAGCTGATAAAAAGGCCTGGTAGGTCACATATAAACACAAACAGTGCTTCAAGATGCATTGTGTTCTGTGTTTTTTGTATGCACATGAATTTAATGATATAAATCCATAATAACAAGATAGAAAAGGTTGGGAAAAAAGGTCAATTTTTATCAGGAAAAAAGGGATCTTTCAAAGTTTTCAACAGTACAAGATATAAATTATCACAAAGACAAAATAATATTCTAAAGTCATTGGATCCCTCCTTTGAACAAGATGATAACAATCATCATCATTAACATCAACATCATCATTATTGTTATTATTATTATTATCATAATTATTAGTAGATGATCTGTTACTGTTAGAAGCTCTTTTTTCTTATGTTACAGATCTTCTAATCTACATTTTGCACTCGGGTTCGGTGGGTCCCGCTTCTTTCTTTACAAAGAAAACAAGAATAAAGGGAGTTTAAGAATGACTCTACTATCCTCACATTAAGATTAAAATCTAAACAAATCTAACCCTAATCATATCTTCAATTGTGCTAAACCGGAATGAAACCTGATTAGCTGTTAATTAACTACTCTTCTTGGCATCATCAAGTTTCACCCATTCGTAACGTCCAGGAAGCGGTTTGTCATTCACGGGATCAAAGTTGTACCTAGAAAAATACAAAAATAAATAAACTTGGAAAAATATAGAGAACAATTTCGACCCATTTACTTACGAACGGGTCAATTCGAGTCAAATAGGCATTTAATGATAACTGAAACGCGACAAAAAGTTTTACAGTTCATAATGACCCAAACGATACAAAAAGTCCACATGATGTCTCAAACATGACAAGAACCCATCTTTAATGCTTTAGATGTACACAAGAATTGACCAAGTGGGGAAGTAGTGATATTTATGAAAAAATTCCAAATTTACAGAATTAGCTAAAGAAAGAAATGGGTCAGAATTCGCACAAAGTGTGTTTCATAACAAATAAAAAATATAGTTTTTGTATTCATATAAATCATGGCTTATTTATAAAAAAATAAATTTTTGTACAAAAAGTGTTTCTGGCCGTCAAATCAAACCGACAAGCTAAAAAATTACACGTTTTGACCTGAACTCATTTTGACCCGTTGAATAATCCACCAGACCAGCCCACTTTGCGAACTTTAAGATTAAGAAGTAAACATACTTTTCAATAAAGAGCTGTTGCTGCAGCTTTTCGGGGCCGATAAAGAACTCGTCCATTTCACTGCCTGATGGGATTTGCATGTATGTTGTATTTTGCACTCGTTGTTTGGTTTCGACAGGCTTCTTTGACTTGGTGGACGAACTGGGAATCTTGATGGCATCAGGGTCTCTAATCAAACTGCACGGTGTGGTCTCTCGAGTAGTCCTATAATCACAATGCAGCCAATATTATAAAGTTTAATCATTATAAAACACTTATTCATTAAGAACGACATTTAAGAAAACAGAAATAGTTAAACAAGATCCTCAGAACATTTAAAGACAAAGTTAAATTAATATGTAATGACACAACAAGAATATCACATGCAGGCAATAGCACAATAGAAGGTTAAATAGTTGGTAGAATGTTTTTTTCCTTTAGAGACAAACAAGCATCACAAGAAAGGAATAATATTCTGAGAATAACAAGTTCCAAAGAGGTTTTTTTGTAAACATTACAGACAACACAGGAAATTTTTTCACAAGTATGAGTTAAGCAAATTCAACTAGGGGTGTTCAAAATTTGATTCGAATTCGAAACATTCGAAATTCGACTCGATTCGAATTCGAATATGAAGATTCGAATTCGATTTCAAAATATTCGAATTCGATTCGATTCGTATTCGAGTATAGTAATCGACTACGAATCGAATACGAATTCATGATTTTTTATTCGATTCGATTCGAAATTCGAATTCAAATTATATAATATGTTAATATATATTTAATTTATTAATTTGGGTCAAATCTTACATAATAAATGTCAAAACATAATAATATATCCCAACAACCCATACTGATATTTCTTAATTTTGCTAATACTTAATTTTGAACTTATTTTCATGTGGTATTGTAGCTATTTTAAACTTATATTTATGTGTTTTACATTGATGATTATAATTTTTGAAGTTTTTGACATATGTGAATTTGTATCAATTCAAATTTATTCGAATTCGAGTTTCAAATACGAATATAATTGAATTTCGAATATGGGATGTAATACGAATACGAATCGAATAATCCAACTTTTAAACGAATACGAATCGAATACGAATACTAGCAAAAAAATAAATTATTCGAATTATTCGATTCGATTAACTTGAAAATTCGTTATTCGATTCGATGAACACCCCTAAATTCAACTATAACCATATATACAATTCAAAATATGACAATAAAGAACCAAAATTTATACTATACAAAAAGAAACCAATGAAACATGCCTTTATAGATGAAAACTAATAATCTAATGTTGTTAGATCATTCACATAAGTTCTTAAAGTAAGCCAAATTGCAAGTTTCACAACACAATTAAACAAAGCAAACAGACAAATTAGAAGGTTCAATGGTAATATAGTAACATAAATCAAGACTAATAATGTTATGCAACCAATCTTAACAACATTTTTCCTATTAAGTAATCAAAAGCATGATTACTTAACACTAATTCAAGATCAATAAAGATTGCAGCATGAGAAGAAACAATCAAATATCTGAAAATTCAGAAACTTGTACCTACATGAACCCTAAATTCATGCTGAATATGATTTTTATTCTTAATCATGGAGCAATGATTGAAGCACTAAATGAACACAGAAAACAGAGTTGATGTACTAAGAAAACAGATGTCATTTCTTCCATGAAAATCCAGAACTTTTTAAACACACGGGGAGAAATAATAATGAAAAAAAGATAACTTTAATTACTTCACTTTCTTTTCCTTTAAGCAGACTCTGGAAACAAACAGAGGATGACAGAGAACAGAAAAGCCCTTTTACAAATAGCCTTTTAGGCATGTTTATCAATTCTTATGTAAAAGCTATACACATTTTTTTTTTCCATAAATTTTATGAAATATTGATGTTTTATGGCTTTTTAACCAAAGATAGCATGATTAATAAAAAAAAACTTATCTTTTAATCAAGAAACAGTAACTTTTGTATTCCATTGAGCAAAAAGGTAAAAATTAAAATTCACGACACGCATTTAATAGAAAATTCTTCTATTATGATTTAAGAATCAAAATCTGGCAGAAGACTTGGTAAAATAAAAAAATAATAATAAAAAAAGGTAAACAGCGCCTACCTCTAATAATGAAATTTCATATCAGGAAGGTGGAAAAATCCTAATTTGCTAGTTTGTATAAAAAAATAGCAAATTGTTAATTACAAACTAACCAAAATGTATTTATGAGAGCAAAAAAAAATTATAAAAAAGCATGACTTTTTAGGCATGTTTATCAATTCATAACTCAAAACTTCACACATTCAATTTTCCCATAAATTTGATGAAATGTTGATGTTACATGGCTTCTTAACCAAAAATAAGCATGATTATTAAAAAAAAAACTGATCTTTTAATCAAGAAACCCTAATTAATGTAATTCATTAAACAAAAATAACAATAACAATAACAATAACAACAACAACAACAATAATAATAATAATAATGAATTCAGGACAGTCAATTAATTAAAAAATTGTTAAAAAAACCCTAATTTGTATAAAAAATTAACAAATTATAAATTTCAAATTAATCAAAAATGAAATTAATGACAAAAAATAAAAATTTACCTTCCTCTAGCTTCAATCTCCAATACATTTTCCCCAATTGAACCTTCATCATCACTCAATTTCTCAACAGGCTTCAAATTATCCAAATTAGCCACTCGCACCTTATTATTATTAGGGTTTGTCGGACCACAACTCTCCTTCTGCTGCTTCTTGGGCGAATTCGGCTTCAGGAGCCGCCGACTGCGCAGCTGAATGTACGAACCCACGGCAGCTTTCTGCAGAGCTAGGGTTTTAGCACGAGTAAGCACGCCACCGAGTGATGGAAGTTGCATTAAAGATGCTTCCTTTGAAGAAGACTTGGACTTCCTACTCTTTATGTACTTGCCCATGGTAGTTTCCGGTGGGTTGTTATTGTTGTAACGACGGTGAGTAGTTGGTTGTAATATGGTCGGAATGGTGTTGGTATGTGAGAGGTGTGTGTGTGAAAGAGATGGTTTAAAGTGATTGATTTCTGGTTTGGGTTTGGGTTTGGGTTTTAACGTTTTATAATGTATGTTTTTTTATAATTTAATTTGATTATTTTATAATATTGTTTTGTTATTAAATGCTTTGAAAGATTTATTATCTATTTATTTATTAATATTGTTATTAATTAATATTATTAAAAGAATAATTAATTATTTGTAATTTTAAACATTATTAATTTATTTTTTCGGTTTGGTTTATTAATATCAAATCAGGTCGTTCTCCCTTTGATGGG
Organism: Bidens hawaiensis; assembly: GCF_021521415.1. Classification (NCBI taxonomy): domain Eukaryota; kingdom Viridiplantae; phylum Streptophyta; class Magnoliopsida; order Asterales; family Asteraceae; genus Bidens; species Bidens hawaiensis. The sequence continues at coordinate 68,098 of NW_027492108.1, read as the reverse complement.
TTCAATACTTCAATTCTCGTAAATTCACGTAAGTAACATTAAGTTGTTTAAAATAATATATCGAACTAGACTCGTTATTAAAATATGAAAAAACACCTTTATAAAAATTATATTTTTTGGTTTTTTCTATAAAAGGTTTTCTTTTTACATTAGCTTTTTATCTAAAGTCAGCATTTCATTTTTATATTTTTTTCTTCTAGTAATGTATTCTCAGAAAATGTTTTTATTTATCTTTCGTTTCGATCTTACATAAATTTACTAAAACGAATTTTTTAAGTAAATGTGTTATTTTTTTTTTTAATTTTTTTTCCTTTATTTTTCATTTTTATCCTTCGGTGTCAAATCAATCTTTCAATAAAACATCATTTTCGAACTTTATTTTGTATAGAAAAATGTTAAAATATTAACACAAGCGATAAAAGTTGAATAACATAACATAAAATATAAAATTAGCATGTGGTGATTTGTAATTATTCGGCATAACATTAATAAAATAGATAAATTATGGTATAGTGGTAGCGGTAGTAATAGTAGTGATATCAGTTTTTTCTTAATTATTTTTTAAAAAAACTTTTAAATTGTAATAATAGTACCATTAATGATAATTAAAGCAAAAGTGTTTGTATTTATTTAGTTTTTCTTAATATTACTTTATTTTTGGATGTATTTTTTATTTAAATTTCAAAAAATTTGTAACTATCATAAATATAGCAAAATATAAAGACAAAAGGTTAGTAAAATTAATTGAATTAAACTAATATTTTAAGAGATTTAATGTTTGATATTAATGTTTATACGAAAATTTATTAAAAAGGTGCATTCAACAGTTTTAAAAGGTGCATTCAACAGTTTTTTTTTAATGGCAAATGTCGAATAGTGTGACGATATTTGCAAAAGTTGGAACTTAAGTGAGTTATTAAATAATAATATAAAATCTTATTCAACTTCTTGTCACACACACACCTAGACCAAAGTTAGGATTTAAAGTTAGAAAGAGTTAAATTTTTTGATGTATTTTTTAACGTCAAATATGCACAAACGTTAAAATTTACTCATAAAGTCCACGTAAAGCTTTTTTTTACAATTAAATATAAACTCAAAATTTGTTATTTACGTCTACTTAAAATTTTTTAATGTGTCGATAGTGGAAACAAAGAAATATAACGTACAAGAATTAGTAGATTTAGAATAACAAAACAATAATCAGACAAACATGTATTTATCATTTGATATTGAATTAGTAAGTTGTAAATTATTTATAAAGGGAGAAAAGTGAATTGAATTAATTAAAGTAAACCAATAGTTTTTTTTTACCCCGCACTTTCCGGCCCACGGGTTTATTTATTTATTTTGGACAAATGTCGGGTTTCTTTTTTCACTATTTTAGTTAATAACAAAACTTTACTAACTGACAATACAAGTTAGCTGACATGTCAAATACGAAAAACGTGTTGCCTAGTTACAAAAGATGCATGAGGCAACCACCTTAAGTTTTAATGCTACTGTTGAAGAATACTACATTTACGTGAGACATACATATTCATCTTTAGTAAGTTTTAATGATTAACGCAAATTTTATTGTATGAACATTCTTATAACTCTTACAACAAAACTGAGAATATAAATTGTATCGGACACTGCTTATAATAATAATAATAATAATAATAATAATAATAATCTTGGAAATTACACACAAAATTAATTAAACTGAATGATCTTTTCATAAAGATTTATTTAAAAAAAACTTATTAAATACTATTAGAAGTATTTGAAGTTTATTTAAAATACCTTTTAGTTCAAATACTAATTTTAGCTTGAGAACTTAATTGGGAAATACAATGATCTAACAAGCTTCATTACTCACTAGTTTAAAACATTATAAGAAACCTGCATAAAAACAATTTATTTCTCTTTAATTGAATAGTAGTTATTTAATTATTAAATGTTAATATAGAAAAAGGATTTAACTTGGTTAAATGATTTAAAGTTATTTTACTGCATGTATTTATAAATTTGTTAAATAAATGAGTGATATATAAAAGTAAGCATAAATGAGAGTGAGGGAGGGGTCTTGACCGGAGACCCTCCACCTAACAACGGCCCCTCGGCTATCAGTCACCCCACCACCGTCAACCCAATCATGCCTTCGATCTTACTCTCACTTGTCTTTCTGTGACTTCAATTTCAAAACATATATATATATATATATATATATATATATATATATAATAACGAACAACCATTAGTCCATAATCATTTTTACACGATTAATGTAAAGTAATTATTATAAAAACATAAATAAAAGATATATGACTCAAACCGTCAAACCGAACTGTGAAACCAATAAAAATCGGCTAATCATACGACACATATATATATATATATATAATAACGAACAACCATTAGTCCATAATCATTTTTACACGATTAATGTAAAGTAATTATTATAAAAACATAAATAAAAGATATATGACTCAAACCGTCAAACCGAACTGTGAAACCAATAAAAATCGGCTAATCATACGACACATCCAACTTGGTTGATTTTTTTCTTTACTGTTTATTAAAATTTTAGTTAAAAGTTTTGTCTAAAGTTTATATCGAATTTGACAAACCAGACCATAGTCATCTAAATTATGGTGTTTTACAGGTTTATAGACCTTTGGCTAATATTCTGATCCGTCTAGGCCCTTCTCACTAATCCATACACATTTTTTTACATGTTACTTGGACCCAAGCATATTACGTACGCTCTAAATAGAGACAGAGACTAAGTAATATTCTGATTACTAATAATTTGAAATAAGATTATAGTATTTAATATATAGAAAATAAAATGAAGCATGTGTATGTCGACAAACTCGTCTATAACATTATCCTATCCGAAACATATGATGATCTTGATGAGACTTGTGAATGAACAAACAAATATTAACATGTGATAACCTGGATGAACACACTAACTTTAGGATAAACATTTTTTAACTTCCTCAGTACATACACATGTTTTGTTTTTAACCTCTCCCGATATCATGGTAAAAAAATATGTTCACTACAAACACATACACATGTGTTGAGTACTTGAGTTCACACAAACAAGCATGTCGTGCGACTAAAACATTTAGTTCAAATTTGCATTTTAAGCACAAAAACCATGATCATAAACACACATATTGAATGTTTAAATTTGTTTATCTTAGTCACGCCCCAGCATGTTCTGCCGTATGTTGAGGTGTGACAAAGTATATCTAGTCACCCTCATTTCAAGTATAGTTTGGGTGCTAAGTTATTCCCGGAAACACACACTGCTTCGGCTGTTGTACACTGGGAGACAGACGAGCTCACATGAGTGTCCCAAAATCTGTTTTAAGGAACCTCTACTTAACAGAAATACTCAGACACCTGCTCTATTTTTCTTTTGTTTATTTCAGTATTCATGTTTTCTTATTTCATTTCACATGATTTACTTTTATGCAAAGCAATTTTCTTTCCTCCGCATTTGTATTGTAACCGGTCTTAATGAAAATTTAAAGTTTGTTTAATTTGAACAATAGCTCTACAGTAAGTACTCTTTCAAATCAAACAATGAAACATCATTAGTTATTTCTAAATTGCCATTATCGCTTGAAAGCCGACGGCGATTGGTTTATCTTTGAACGCCGATCAGGAGAAAATCATCCTCCTTGTTATTCTAAAATGCCAACCGGTTTCTACCCTCGTGAATGGAAACACAATTTCTTTTTCGTGTTTTTATCTTTCACCCCTGGACTTACTCGTCATCGCCTTCTTTCATCTAAAATTAATGATCCCGCCCCCGGTCTACTCACTAGCCAAGTCAAGTTATACAAATTGTTGTTTGAGAACCCAACGGAGGCCACAACTTACCCTAAGCCTTTGTTGTTCTTAGCCGGGTTCAGCCGAATATGGTCAGATCCGTTGACCCATCCGGCCATGCTTGTGGGCGATCGAGGTCGGTGGTTGTTTTAGTCTCTTTTACTTGACTATGCATACCTCAAATGTATAATATTTTGTGTTATTCTTTTCTGCAGAGATGAGTTTGAAAGAGATTCTTCAAGAAGGGTCTTTGAAAACTGCTGAATTTGTCAAGCGCTTGGTTGCTTTGGAAACGAGTTCTGAACCTTCTAGCCCTTCGGCTTTGCCACAACGGTTGATACCAAAGGTCCTTCCAAACGTAAGGACCTTACAACATCTTTGGATTTTGATGAAGCTACCCGTTGATAGATTGATCATGCCACTGTCTGCAATTTATGGTATGCGTCCACATTTGACCCTTTTTTCATTAGAACTCATCTCAGTGTGTCTACCAACAATGAACATCGCAATCAACTAGTTTCCCGGACTTCACTTAACCGACATGACTTATTTCCGTCTTTCGGGCCAAAATCAAATCGTACCTTTTGTAACGTTGCTGACGTCCTTTGTAACAACGTTACACGTCTTCTTTACCCTTCGAATGACATGAAGGACTTCGTTAAAATAGTTGGTTCATGCAACAGGATGATTTGTCTAGCCAATGAATCTGATATAGATCTGATTATTTGGAACCCGGTCGTTAGAAAGGCTAAGTCGGTACCCTTTTGTGGTCTAAAGATACGGGGTGGTGGATGTTACGTTAAATACGGGTTTGGATATGTAAAAGCAGCTGATGACTACAACATAGCCGGCTGCACTTTTGAGGTTAAGGATGAAAAACCAACTAATTTGGTAACGGCATACGCACTAAGAAAAGGAAGGTGGAGTAATGCTAGTGTATGTCCTATAGGTTTTCGGTTCCATTATACTTTAATGGGGCCCTTTATTGGGCCTTAGCCAAAACCTCTTGATCAAAATTATCATGAGGAATCATTGAGTTTGACCTGGAAAAGGAGGCATTTGCAGATATTTCACAACCGTTTGATGCTAACGGTGAAAATGTAACATCCTAAAATTTTTATATGATAAATAAAAGAAAGTTATGTTTAGTAATTTCACGTTTTAGTTATTTAATGTCGAGAAAGGAACGGGTCATGGGCTTAGATTACGTAAGATGGGTTAAATGAGAATGGGCCTTGGGTCCGTGGGCTCGAGAGATATAAATACCCATCCCGAGCCCAAAATACCATTTCACTAACTCCCTTTCACTCCCGCACCCAAACACTCTCAATTCTAGAGAGAGAAGCTAGAGAGAGAAAGTTCTCAAATCACAAATCCGAGTCCACAATCTTGTTCCTAATCGTTTTTGGTAAGTCCCTCTCGAAAATCATCCGTTTTCATAACCATTTTCGGCCTCAAATCGAGCAAAAACTCCCATTTTCGTAACTTGAGTTTTCGGGTCAAAAACCGTCTTGTTTTGGTGTCAAAATGCAGGTCTTTGTGTTTAAAATCACTAGGAATTGATAGCCCTTTCAATCCCGAACATTTCCATGTCAAAAACTTCGATTTTGGGTCAAAAATCTGGAAAATCTGGAAAACCCGTAGGTTTCTCCGTCGCCCAGCTTGAAGGCGTCGAATCAGACTTATTCGATCGAATGAGTCAACCGAATCAGTCCATTCGATCGAATAGGGAAGCAACCGAACGGTCTCCATCTTATTCGACCGAATGAGCTTCATATCCGACCGAACGAGTTCCTATTCGATGGAACAAGTGCCATGTCCGACCGAACGAGTTTTCCCAACTGGTTCGATTGAGTGTGTGTCTAGTTCGATCGAGTGTGCCTCAGATTCGATCGAATATGTCCCTATTCGACCGAATCAAGCCAGAACCAAGCCGAACGAGTTTTCCCAACTGGTTCGATCGAGTGTGTGTCTAGTTCGATCGAGTGTGTCTCAGATTCGATCGAATATGTCCCTATTCGATCGAATCAAGCCAGAACCAAGTTGTTTCCAAGATTCGCCTGAAGTGAAGTTCGTTTATGAAATAAATTAAAAACCTAATGGAAAATGTGTTAAGGCGGTTATCGAAAATGAGTAGTGGTAATAGTAGTAGTAGTAATTGATATGTGTAAATATTATACAGTTAGCCGAGCCCAGTTAAAGAAAGGAATTACAATCAACGGCGAGCGTAACAGGATCCAGGTGAGTTTCTAGCCCCATTCCTTGTTATGTTTTCGGGGCTGTGTGCATACTTGATGTGTTGTTAATACATTTATCCAAAGTGATAAGTGTATGCCATAGGTGATATATGTGATATGTATGAATGATTGCTTGATGGTTCGTGAACGATCTTCGGATATTGCACGTACTGTCAGGTTGTAACGTTATAAATATGGCAAGTATGATATGTATGTTTATGTGTATGAACGTAAGAAAGTTAATAAAAGAAGGAAATGACGGTTGTATGGTTGTATGGTTACGAAAGGGGTACCGAGCCCTAATAATACTCGAGGTATGATGTATGGTTGTATGGTAACGAAGAGGGAATCGAACCCTACTAATATTCGAAAACATGGGACCAGACCCTAATAATATCTGTGATGTTAGGGACCAGACCCTAATAATATCTGTGATGTTAGGGACCAGACCCTCATAATATCTGTGATGATAGGGACCAGACCCTTATAATATCTGTGATGTTAGGGACCAGACCCTTATAATATCTGTGATGTTAGGGACCAGACCCTTATAATATCTGTGATGTTAGGGACCAGACCCTTATAATATCTGTGAGGTTATAGGGCGAAAGGCTCTTTAAAACGTATGATTATGAATGTAAAGAAAGTATGTAAGTAAGAAAGAAAGTATGTAAGTAAGAAAGAAAGTATGTAAGTAAGAATGAAGGTATGAGTACTTATGTGTGTATGAAAGAAAGTTATGAGGTTAAGTACGTATGTATGTAACAAGGTATTGTATGGTAGTGTATGATTAACTAGAACTCACTCAGCGTAGCTGACTTTTAGTATGCACGCAGGTGAGTAGGATGAGACAGCTGGCTTGAGTGGAGGACACATGGCAGAAGACTAAAGCCTGGCATCCGAAGATCCGATATGTTTTATAAGTTACGTTTTGATTTTGAAAGACAAGAGGAATGTTTAAAGACATGATTATGAATTGATATGTAATGTTTTATGAAAGTTTTATATTCCGCGTAAAGTTTTTAATTAACTCTGATATTTAGAACTGTGTTTATGAGTAAATCCAACACGAAAGTAGGGTTACCGGTAACGGGGCCTTACAAGTTGGTATCAGAGCAAAGTTCGAGAGATTTAAGCATCCTACATGCTTAGACTCGAACAGAGAATGGGATTTAAGTAAGAAAGGAAAGAAGATGCCAGTTCAAGAATGCCATGTGTCGCTCAAGCAAGATCAGTAAAGGTAAAGTGCATGATTAAATGATGTATGTTAATAAGAAAGAAAGGATATGTGAACGATAGGGATAGGAATAATTGACTGTTTAAATTGACAAACTGCTTAAGTAGAACCAGCACAAATAGACTCATAAAGGGAAGTGTATATGACACGGAAAGTAACGTGATCAGCTAATCACAACTGGCCACTGTTATTACCTGTTAGCCTTACTATCCTTGTACTAGATAGTTCCTTGAGTGATGATGTTTGTGTTTTTCCCTTTAGAATACTGATGGCTGGAGCTGGAGAATTTGTTGAAGCTGGGGGTCGCACTGGACGTCGTGGCAGGCCTCGTCTTGTCCGGCAACCCTCGGTAGAAGAAGCTTCCCACACCGAAGATGAAGGAAGCGCAGCTGGAGGAGACCAGAACAACAACGAGGAAGTTCAACTTAGCCCTGCAGTTCAAGCAGCCATTGTTCAGGCTGTAGTTGCTGCTGTGAAGAACCTGAATCCCGAAGGATCTGCTGGAAGCCGTGAACGAACTGCTGAAGGAGCGGGTGGTGATGGTAGAAGGGATGGGGAAGGTGATAGAGGGGCCTCGAGTGGGGATAAGTCTGTGAAAGTCGATGATAGGAGAGGAGGACAAGGTGGGTGCAGCTATAAGTCCTTCAAAGGTTGTGACCCGCCTAAGCTGACTGGTTTAGGAGACGCAATCGCTACTCTCCAGTGGATAACCGCTATGGACAAGGTTATCCGCATTAGCGAATGCCGTCCCGACCAAGCTGTGGGCTATGCTACTCACTCATTCATAGATGAGGCTATGTTTTGGTGGGAGAGTGTGGAGCAGAGGAAGACCCGTGAAGAGATCAAAGGGATGAAGTGGGAAGATTTGAAAGAGTTAGTAATGAAGAAGTTCTGTGCAGATGCCGAGGTTGAAAGAACGGAGATGAAGTTCCAGAATTTAAAAGCCGGTATGATGACGCATCGTGAGTATACCACGGAGTTCAACCGACTATCTAGGTTGGTGCCTGACATGGTTGACACTGAGGTCAAGAGAATCAAGTGTTATGTGAGGGGGTTGCCACAAAAGGTCCGCATGTTAGTCAGGGCGATTCAACCTGCTACTTTTGATTCGGCTGTTGGACTCGCGGAAATGGTCTATGCTGACGTGGCCGCGGATGATAGGGTGGAAAGGGACGAAGAGAAAGAGAAGAAAGGGGTCACTCCTGCTAAACGACCCGGTACTCAGTTATGGAACTCCAGGGATAAGAAACAGAAAGTGTGGGAGAAGAGATCGTGTAAGACCTGCGGAAAGAGGCATGGTGGTGAGTGCAAGTGGGGTAAAAGTTCTAATGTTTGTCTCAAATGTGGAAAGGCTCATGGTGGAGAATGCAGAATGGGGTCGAATGCCTGTTATAAGTGTGGGAAGGTAGGGCATTATGCCAATGAGTGCAGTGCGAAGCCAGCATGTTACAAATGTGGCAAGACAGGCCATATGTCAAGGGAGTGCACTGAAGGTGTAGCTGGAGGTAGTGGAAAGAAGGATGCCGATCAAGCTAGGCCCAGAACTAGAGCCTACATGCTGACCCAGGAACAAGCCAGGCAGATTCCGGATGTCGTCACAGGTACGTTTCTAGTGAACGATGTTTCCGCTTCTGTATTATTTGATTCTGGTGCGAATAGAAGTTTTGTAGCTACGACGTTTAGTAAACTAGCTAAAATGAAAGGCTGCCGAGTGTCTGAAACTTTGGTAGTAGAAACCGCAAGTGACACTTCGGTGAAAATAACAAAAATGGTGAAGAATTGTAAGATAGAGTTAGAGGGACATGAGTTCCCTGTTACTTTGTATGTTATGGCCTTAGGAGGGTTCGATGTAGTCTTGGGTATGGATTGGTTGTCTGAGTTTGAGGCTCAGATAGTATGTAAAAGTAAGATGATAAGGTTAAAGTCATTGGATGGTAGTGCGGTGACGGTTTATGGTGATAAGGAGAGTTATGGACTTAATGTCATTTCGATGATAAAAGCCGAGGGTTTGTTAAGGCGAGGGTGCGGTGCCTACCTGGCGTATGTTGTCAACGCTACGGCCGAGACGAAAGAAATGAAGGATGTTCCTATTGTGCGCGACTACCCAGAAGTATTCCCTGAGGATCTTCCGGGGCTGCCACCGGAGCGGGAAATAGAATTTCAGATAGATTTAATACCAGGAGCCCAGCCCGTCGCGAAAGCGCCTTACCGTCTAGCACCGTCCGAGATGAAGGAATTAATGTCCCAACTGCAAGAACTCCTCGACAAGGGTTTTATCAGACCGAGTGTTTCTCCATGGGGCGCACCGGTTTTGTTTGTGAAGAAAAAGGATGGAAGTATGAGAATGTGCATAGACTATCGTGAGTTGAATAAGCTTACGGTAAAGAATAGATACCCCTTGCCTAGGATTGACGATCTGTTTGACCAACTGCAAGGTTCGAGTTGGTTCTCACGAATAGATCTCAGATCAGGCTACCATCAGCTGAAGGTGAAAGAGGTAGACATCCCTAAAACAGCGTTCCGAACGCGGTATGGACACTACGAGTTCCTTGTAATGTCATTCGGTCTAACAAATGCTCCTGCAGCATTTATGGACATGATGAATAGGGTGTGTCGACCGATGTTGGATAAGTCGGTTATCGTCTTCATCGATGACATATTGATTTATTCAAAGAGTGAGTCTGACCATGCCGAGCATCTGAGAGAGGTATTGGAAGTTCTGAAGAAAGAAAGGTTGTACGCCAAGTTTTCGAAGTGCGCGTTCTGGTTAAGAGAAGTGCAATTTTTAGGTCATGTGGTTAATCCGGAGGGGATTACCGTGGACCCAGCTAAGATTGAAGCGATAACGAATTGGAAGACTCCGCAGAATCCGACTGATATACGAAGCTTCCTAGGGTTAGCTGGCTACTATAGGAGATTCATCGAAGGTTTCTCCAAGATAGCCGCACCGCTGACCGGTATGACCCGAAAGTCGATAGTATTCAGTTGGGGAAAATTTCAAGAAGAAGCCTTTGAAGAGTTAAAGAGAAGACTCACGCAAGCTCCAATCCTTACTTTACCCGATGGTGATGAGGATTTTGTTGTTTGTGCTGATGCCTCGCATCAGGGGTTAGGTTGCGTGTTGATGCAACGAGGGAAGGTGATAGCCTACGCGTCTAGACAGTTGAAGGTCCATGAGAGTACTTATCCGACGCATGATTTGGAGTTAGCAGCTGTAGTGCATGCTCTTAAGATATGGAGGCATTATCTGTACGGCACTAAGTGTACTATCTATACCGATCATAAGAGTTTAAAGTACTTCTTCGAGCAGAAAGAACTGAACATGAGGCAGAGAAGATGGTTAGAATTGATAAAGGATTACGACTGTGAGATTAAGTATTACCCCGGTAAAGCTAACGTGGTCGCTGATGCGTTAAGTCGGAAGAATGAGGAAGTCCTTGCAACAGTGAAGTCATACAAGTTGATCATGAACCCGAGTCTTTTTGAAGAAATCATCAAGGTGCAGTCAGAAGTGTTAATAGATGAAGGGTTAGTAAAGAAGGAAAGGATTTATGGCCAGCAAGATGAGTTGATGGAAAACACTCATGGAGTTAAGACTAGGTTCGACCGTATGTGGATCCCACGCCATGGTGATCTTAGAAGTCGAATCTTAGATGAAGCTCATAAGTCAAGGTACTCAATCCATCCAGGAGCTACAAAGATGTACCAAGACTTGAAAAGAGATTACTGGTGGCCAGGATTGAAGAGCGATGTAGTGGATTATGTTGGTAAGTGCTTAACTTGCTTACAAGTCAAAGCCGAACACCAAAAGCCTTGTGGGAAGATGCAACCGCTAGAGATACCTGAGTGGAAATGGGAACACATCACCATGGATTTCATAACTAAGCTACCTCGTACAGCTAAGCAACATGATACCATCTGGGTGATTGTGGACCGTTTGACCAAGAGTGCTCACTTTCTGCCCATACGAGAGGCCATCTCGTCAGAAACGTTAGCAAGCTTGTTCATTAAAGAAATTGTAACCAAGCATGGAGTACCGTTATCGATCGTGTCTGATAGGGATACACGGTTTACTTCGAGGTTCTGGAAGAAATTTCATGAAGCTATGGGGACGAGGTTGAACATCAGTACGGCGTATCATCCTCAAACCGATGGACAGTCTGAAAGGACGATCCAAACCCTTGAGGATATGCTACGTGCTTGCGTTTTAGATTTTGGTGGAAGTTGGGATGATCATCTGCATCTGGCAGAGTTCTCCTATAACAACAGTTACCATTCGAGTATTGGTATGCCACCGTTTGAGATGCTGTACGGTAGACGATGTAGAACCCCGGTGTGTTGGGGTGAGATTGGTCAGAAGGAAATGGGAAGTATAGAAGTGGTTCAAGAAACGTCTTCAAAGTTCGATCAGATCAAAGCAAGAATGAAAGCCGCTCAAGACAGACAAAAGTCTTATGCGGATAAGCGGCGACGACCAATTGAGTTTAACGTTGGCGACTATGTGATGCTTAAGGTCTCGCCTTGGAAGGGGATTATCCGTTTTAGGAAAAGAGGAAAGTTGAGTCCGAGGTACATTGGACCGTTCAAGATTGTAAAACGTGTGGGTGAAGTAGCTTACAAACTGGATTTACCCGATGAGTTAGAAGGAATTCATTCAACCTTCCATGTTTCTCATCTGAGGAAGTGTCTAGCTGATGACACGTCTCACGTGCCCTTAATGGACATCGAGGTTGATGAACAATTGAACTACATCGAGCAACCGATAAAGATCGTTGATCGCAAGGAGAAGCAGCTTCGTCACAAGATTATACCCTTGGTCAAAGTGATATGGAAACACCGCAAGGGATCAGATGCTACTTGGGAAGTCGAGGATGAGATGCGCAAGTTTTACCCTAGTTTGTTTATGTAATGGTTAGGTTTCGGGGACGAAACCTCTTTAAGGGAGGAAGACTTGTAACATCCTAAAATTTTTATATGATAAATAAAAGAAAGTTATGTTTAGTAATTTCACGTTTTAGTTATTTAATGTCGAGAAAGGAACGGGTCATGGGCTTAGATTACGTAAGATGGGTTAAATGAGAATGGGCCTTGGGTCCGTGGGCTCGAGAGATATAAATACCCATCCCGAGCCCAAAATACCATTTCACTAACTCCCTTTCACTCCCGCACCCAAACACTCTCAATTCTAGAGAGAGAAGCTAGAGAGAGAAAGTTCTCAAATCACAAATCCGAGTCCACAATCTTGTTCCTAATCGTTTTTGGTAAGTCCCTCTCGAAAATCATCCGTTTTCATAACCATTTTCGGCCTCAAATCGAGCAAAAACTCCCATTTTCGTAACTTGAGTTTTCGGGTCAAAAACCGTCTTGTTTTGGTGTCAAAATGCAGGTCTTTGTGTTTAAAATCACTAGGAATTGATAGCCCTTTCAATCCCGAACATTTCCATGTCAAAAACTTCGATTTTGGGTCAAAAATCTGGAAAATCTGGAAAACCCGTAGGTTTCTCCGTCGCCCAGCTTGAAGGCGTCGAATCAGACTTATTCGATCGAATGAGTCAACCGAATCAGTCCATTCGATCGAATAGGGAAGCAACCGAACGGTCTCCATCTTATTCGACCGAATGAGCTTCATATCCGACCGAACGAGTTCCTATTCGATCGAACAAGTGCCATGTCCGACCGAACGAGTTTTCCCAACTGGTTCGATCGAGTGTGTGTCTAGTTCGATCGAGTGTGCCTCAGATTCGATCGAATATGTCCCTATTCGACCGAATCAAGCCAGAACCAAGCCGAACGAGTTTTCCCAACTGGTTCGATCGAGTGTGTGTCTAGTTCGATCGAGTGTGTCTCAGATTCGATCGAATATGTCCCTATTCGATCGAATCAAGCCAGAACCAAGTTGTTTCCAAGATTCGCCTGAAGTGAAGTTCGTTTATGAAATAAATTAAAAACCTAATGGAAAATGTGTTAAGGCGGTTATCGAAAATGAGTAGTGGTAATAGTAGTAGTAGTAATTGATATGTGTAAATATTATACAGTTAGCCGAGCCCAGTTAAAGAAAGGAATTACAATCAACGGCGAGCGTAACAGGATCCAGGTGAGTTTCTAGCCCCATTCCTTGTTATGTTTTCGGGGCTGTGTGCATACTTGATGTGTTGTTAATACATTTATCCAAAGTGATAAGTGTATGCCATAGGTGATATATGTGATATGTATGAATGATTGCTTGATGGTTCGTGAACGATCTTCGGATATTGCACGTACTGTCAGGTTGTAACGTTATAAATATGGCAAGTATGATATGTATGTTTATGTGTATGAACGTAAGAAAGTTAATAAAAGAAGGAAATGACGGTTGTATGGTTGTATGGTTACGAAAGGGGTACCGAGCCCTAATAATACTCGAGGTATGATGTATGGTTGTATGGTAACGAAGAGGGAATCGAACCCTACTAATATTCGAAAACATGGGACCAGACCCTAATAATATCTGTGATGTTAGGGACCAGACCCTAATAATATCTGTGATGTTAGGGACCAGACCCTCATAATATCTGTGATGATAGGGACCAGACCCTTATAATATCTGTGATGTTAGGGACCAGACCCTTATAATATCTGTGATGTTAGGGACCAGACCCTTATAATATCTGTGATGTTAGGGACCAGACCCTTATAATATCTGTGAGGTTATAGGGCGAAAGGCTCTTTAAAACGTATGATTATGAATGTAAAGAAAGTATGTAAGTAAGAAAGAAAGTATGTAAGTAAGAAAGAAAGTATGTAAGTAAGAATGAAGGTATGAGTACTTATGTGTGTATGAAAGAAAGTTATGAGGTTAAGTACGTATGTATGTAACAAGGTATTGTATGGTAGTGTATGATTAACTAGAACTCACTCAGCGTAGCTGACTTTTAGTATGCACGCAGGTGAGTAGGATGAGACAGCTGGCTTGAGTGGAGGACACATGGCAGAAGACTAAAGCCTGGCATCCGAAGATCCGATATGTTTTATAAGTTACGTTTTGATTTTGAAAGACAAGAGGAATGTTTAAAGACATGATTATGAATTGATATGTAATGTTTTATGAAAGTTTTATATTCCGCGTAAAGTTTTTAATTAACTCTTATATTTAGAACTGTGTTTATGAGTAAATCCAACACGAAAGTAGGGTTACCGGTAACGGGGCCTTACAGAAAAGGAATTAACGTTAGGAACGTTAAATGGTCAATTATGTATGGTTTTTGATCATTCTAGTATTGGTCATCATACATATGTCTGGCTATATAAGATATATGGGGTATGTGAATCGTGGACCAAGATAGCTTCGATCTATTATGTAGCTGATCCTGCAACGAATCTGGATGTATTTTCAGTTCGGGTTCCAGTTCCATTGTTTGTTTCAGACAACATAAAGTTTATGTTTCAGATGGGGTCGCATCTAGTTGTTTTCGATCTCAACATGAACTCGTGTACTATAGCTAAAGACTTGGCTCAATGTTGGGAAACATGCACTTTTGTTGAGACCTTAATCTCTCCTGTACCAGCAACATACATGTAAATTTTATACAACAATTTTCCTGCAATGAAGAAACACTAACCGGACCCCGGACAGATTACGGATAACCTGGGGGTTAGATAGATGTTTCCCACGAGGGGTTGGACCCGGCAAAGATGGTTCTTCTGATAACCTGCAAAACAGACCGTGAGCTCGTCACTGAGAAGGGGGGGTTCCTCCTTGTGACCACCCTCCGGCGTGAGAATCAGACTAGATTGCTCTTTAAATATAAATGTATATTAAGAGATTGCTAGAGCAGATATCAGGTATAATATGTAATACGAGATAGTATATGATGATAATATGATAAGATGAGATGATCATACCATTTGGGGTATTTATAGCTGAAGGTAGGTTTCCAAGGAGGTGTGGCCGGCTGAATAGTATTCCTGTTCTACCAACTGTGGCCTACGCACGTGCCCTGCTGGTAGTTGGTGGGTAGGCAGCGGCTGACAGTGACCAGGCCTGCTGTGTACTATTCCTTTTCCACCAACTGCCGGCTATGCACGTGGTATGACAGGAGTTGGTGAGTAGACAGCGGCTAATAGTGACATACAGTACAAGAGCATGCTGCTCGCCATACTGTTGTCAATAAGCTGTCGTATCTTTAGTCAGATATTTTGCCCATACCTCGTCAGGTACAGTACAAAAGATCTTCCCGTATCGTACGGACTGGCTTTTGGGCGGGAGTATTCCCCCTCCCGCCTTTGTGCGGGATTGTTCCCGGCTTTGCTCATTCCTTCAGGTGACACTGAATGACTGAGAGCTAAGTGCCTTGTGCGTGTAGCCTTGCTGCGCGGGTGGCCTTCCCTGATGGCTTGTATCCGCAGCTGCGGGAACAGGCAGAGTACTTCACCATTGGGAGGCATTTCCTGCGGGAACAGCTTGCGTACTGCGCGTAAGGACGTCACGTCTCTGAGCATGGTGGGTCCTGCGTATCCAGTTGGTTTCTGCGCAGACGTCTCTTTTCAAGGTGAGTCTTGCGGGTCCAACTGGGCTCTGCTGGGATCTACCTCTTCAAGTCCCCCCAGTCCAATGTTCTTCTCATGAATGTTTAATAAAGTGAGGTGAACTTTTGGACTTAAGCAAAGGGTTTTTGAAAAGGGGTTTTAGTTTTAAGGTTTTCCATGGGGATTCTTCCCGTGGAAGTCCTTATGTCACTTGCAGAAATTCCCGACTTTCCTGCTTGATCTTTGGGTATGATGCGGGTAGGTCTGCAACCTCCTCGCAAGTCAGGAGCGTTGAGTCCCACTTGTGTGGATTCTCCATGAGGTTTTGGTAGTTTTGAACATAGTGATCAATTATGTTAAAACCACCAATTCCATCCTGGAGCTTCAAACAATGTAGTTCTCGACGTTCCCGCTATGCGGGGATGTTATTTCCGTTTCCGCAAGCATTGCCCAGAAGATCCTTCTTGGTTTCAATTCCCTGCGGAGCGCTAGGTATGTGAAGGGTTTTGCCTTAACACTGTACCCGCGCTCGTCTTACGGTTACTTTACTTCCAAGGTATTCCTAGCGTCAATTCCCTGCGGGTGCTAGGTATGTGAAGGGTTTTGCCTTAACACTGTACCCGCACCCGTCTTATAGTTACTTGGTTGCCGAGGTATTCTTGGCTTCAATTCCCTGCAGGTGCTAAGTATGTGAAGGGTTTTGCCTTAACAATTTACCCGCACCCGTCTTATGGTTACTTGGTTGCCAAGGTAAGGGGTATTTTCCCGCTTACTTTTGAATCTTTTTGAATTTTTGAAATTCAAAGAGTTGGTGAAAGGATAAGAACAGTCCAAACCTCTGAAACGTCGTGCGACGGTTTCTTCTGACTGTGTCAGGACGTGCAGGAAGTTATGGTGACGTGACAGTACATGGTCATTCCAGACGCTTTTTCAGGCGCGTGGGCGCGATTTTTCGGGCGCGTGGCCGCGAAATTAATGGTACGCGTCCTTTCAACAGCTGTTGCCAGCTTGCTTTTTGCCACGTGTCATAGTTTCATTGCACCTTCGATTTCTCTCTCTTCCGCATTAAATTCATCGCATTAATTGCGATTAGTATATAAAGGGGGAGAGGGTTCTTTGTAATCCACACTTTCACTCTTCTCTTCATCTTCAAAACGATTTCCGGCGAATACTCACCTTTCAGTCGAGCATTCTCTTGAAATCGTTTTCTTTTTTCATCTGCAAGATGTCTTCTCGTGATCTCGAATCTACAGCCTAGGAGGCTGGGGTGTTCGCCGATGACAAGAGTACTGCTGGCGAGTGCCAGTGTGCTCTGCCTGTCGATCTGTATCAGTACGTCGTCAGGAAGTTCATGCTCGAGTCTCTCGAGCCTGAGTTTCCTGAACCCCATCAGACGGTGTATGATGCCCCCAGATGCAAGATCGGGGTATATGCTGCATTCTTTGTTTATGGGAATCTTAGGTTCCCATTGACAAAGTTTGTGTACCGTGTCCTGGAGAGGCACGGTGTGCACCTGACCGAGGTGCACCCGATGGCGATCGCGAAGATTCGCCACTTCGAGTGGGTGTGCCGGATTCTGGGCATTGAGCCCTATGTCGACCGCCTGATGACCTTCTACTCTTTGAGGTGCATCCAGGGGTGGTATACGCTGATAACCCGGATTAAGGGTTTGAAGATTTGCGCAACCGAGCGCAGTCTTCGCTCGTGGAAGCGGGAGTTCTTCTACATCTCCGCTCGCGCCATCCCCATTGCCATGAAATTCAAGAATGGGCAAGCACTTCCCAGCCTTCACGCCTCCAACTACCAGGAGGCGGAATGGTTCTCGAAGATATCCCGAGTCCAATCTCCGGTTTACCGGTTTGCGGAGTCCGGGATGGTGATGCTCGGGATGAGCCGGGTGTGGAAGGATGTAGATGCGCAAAAGATCCCAATCGTCCTTGATTACGGTTCGAACTCTGTTCCTTACGGTATGCTCTGTTTCTTTTTGTTGATTTAGAATCTCTTCTAACTTCTTTCCTGTTTATTTCAGAGGGGAACGACTTGCAGTCGCTCATGTACCCGCGGGAGGCTGACAGTCCCGCTCGGATGGGTACTCGCGCTCTAGACGAGAACGAGTTGCCCATCCTAGAACAAACGGCGGATCGGTTCGTGGAGGTCTACCCGCTAGGCCACGAGATCCTGAGCGCCAGGCGGCCAGGTAAGGAGCTATTCAACCCTCGACCCCTCAATGTTGAAACCTCTGCTGGAATTCCTCTAATCGTATGTTCTGATGAGGAATCCGCAGATGGTCCTCCGTTGGTGCGGAAGAAGAAGGCTGCCGGCGGGAAGGGGAAGGAGAAGGTGGCCTCCACTGCCGATCCGGTGCCTCGGTCTGACTCAGAGGCCGAGAGCGAGGAGGTGGCGGGGAACCCCGGTGGTGATAAGACCACCGCTCCGGAGGCTGCGACTGTCACATCCGGAGAGCCCCGGATGACGACGGTGAGCGGCGTGAAGAGGCCGGCTCCATCGGGTTCATCCCCGCCTGTCCGCACTTTTAAGCTCAAGAAAACCCGTAAGTACAAACTTTATTTTTAACTTCATAGCTTAATATCATTAACACTTATCTTCTTTGTGCAGGCGTGGATGTTGACGCATTCCAGGGTGGAGCGCAGAGGAGTACCCCTCCGCCCATGACGGTAGGCTTGGTCAGCCTACCTGAGGCGACGACCCAGGCGGCTGCGCCTGCGCCTGCTTCCGCTGGTTCAGCTGCTCACTCCGTTGAGCCGACTGTTCCAGCTGTGATGACATCACCGCAGGCTGTCAGTGCCATTTTTACCGCATCTTTCACTGAGCCAGCGGTTACTTTTGCTGCGGATTCCGCAGCGGCGACCGCAGTGGCTGTTACCATGCCTCCTCCGTCATCGGCAACGACGGCCGATCCTTCAGGTATGCATGGGGCTTATCGCCAACCTCTGCCTCCTTCCCATCTGCCTGACCTCTTGGATGGATTTCCCTTGGGTTCAAGTGATGGGTTCGGCGGCTATCGGCCTGTTGTTGACCCTACAGGTGCGTATGGTTCTTTTGGCCCTTTTCATATTTTTATCATCTTTTCCTAACTGCTTTATGTTTTTTGCAGTGTCGGATTCCAATGAAGTGTATGTTCCACGATGGAACATCCGCCGAGGAACAACCCTTCGCACACCTGTGGAGTGCGTGGAGTGGGCTCGTCACGCAGCTCCCAGTGGTGCGTTGGGGGAAGCCATGGCTAGCTACCAGGAGGGTAGGCTAACCAATGAGCTTCGGGTTCTCCTGGCCCGGATGCAGCCGCGCGTCGAGCTGCTTTGTCGTGAAAACGACAAGTTAAAAGCAGCTCGCCTTCAGGAAGTAGCTCGGGCGCGGGCTGTCCGGGAGGAGAACGTAAAGCTTACCGCAGTGGCTGCGGAAAAGGAGAAGGCCTTCAAGGCCCTCGAGGTTGAAGTTCAGGCCCGGCTCGAGGCCCGTTCCAAGGCTGCCCAAGCTGTTAACGAACAGCTTCGGCTGGCTAAGGAAACTGCAAGGAACGCAACCTAGAGGGCCACCAAGGCTGAAGCTGTTGCTGAGCCTCTACGCGTGGAGAATGAGGAACTTAAAGCCAAATTAGAGGCTCTCCAGCAGGCTCATGATGCCTTGGCGATGGAAGACGCCAAAAAGCTCCAGGAGATCTTGGACCAGAGGGGGGTGCTTGACCATACTGAGCGGAAGCTAAAGGGCGTCGAAGAGGCTGCGGCTAAAGAAGTGTTGCTTGCCAACCTCAATAAAAGTGAAGCCGAACGCGCCCGTAACGAAGCTCAAGCTGCCCTCCAGGAGGCTCTGGTTGCCAAGGAATGGCTTCTTCGAGAAGCGTTGTCTCAGGTATGCTTTTCATGTCTTTACGCTTTTCTTTGTAAATAGAAAAGGTTCTGATACTTATATATTTTCTTTTTTGTAGGTTGTGCATCGGGTCTTTGCTGATACGTCTTATGACGATGCTATGAGCGCAGCCCTCAACGCTTCTCACGAGGATGGGGAAAAGGCCGACTTCCTGCTTGGTCTAGGGTTCGTTGAGAAAGGCATCCCGCCTTCCAACTTCCCTTTGTATAATGTTGATACTGAAGCTGTTTATGACCAAGCAGTGAATCAGTATGCCGCCTTCCCGCATCCGGTGGTGGAGAAGGTGAACCAAGTTGCTACTGCTGATGATGGGCTAGCTATCCTTAAAGCTTTCCTTGAACCGTCACGTTCTACTGATGGTGCGGGTCCAAGTGGAAGTGGCCCTGAAGCTTGATCCTGAAGATCCCTTCCTACTGTTAGGATAGGTTTAGCTTGTATAGATTTATTTTCTTGTAGGCGGGTAGTTACCCGGCCATTCTTGTAATGAATATTATGAAATATAAATCTTTGTGCGGGTAAAACCGCTATTTTCACTGGATTCCTTGCTTTATAAACGTTATATGACTTGCATACTTTAGTTTAAATTTGCAATTTTCCAAGTGCTTAGAATAAGTTAACCTTTGAACGTGGTAGATAATAGGTTGAAGTTTTGCTTCCTCTTTCGTGATTGTGCGGGTAGGACCGTCACTTGCACTTAGTAGGATGGCTAAACTTTACCTACATCTAACCTGCGTGTAGGTTTTCCTCATCTTTTTAGAAATTTTCTAAGTGTTTAGGATAAGTTAACCTTTGAACGTGGTAGATAATAGGTTGAAGTTTTGCTTCCTCTTTCGTGATTGTGCGGGTAGGACCGTCACTTGCACTTAGTAGGATGGCTAAACTTTACCTACATCTAACCTGCGTGTAGGCTTTCCTCATCCTTTTGCTAGAAATTCTCTGTTTTGAATAAGTTAACCGTTCGACGCGCGGTTGTCAATAGGTTCGGTTTCCTCTCATGATTTGTGCGGTTAGGACCGGCACTTTCATTTAGTTGACCAAAGTTTACCTATGACTGACCTGCGTGAAGGTTTGCCGTTTTTTGGGTTTATGCGGGTTTTGCCGCCTTCCCCACGCAACGACTTTCCACGTAATTATGCGGTGAAAACCGGCATATCCGTGTTGAATAAATTAACCGTTCGACGCGCGGTTGTTAATAGGTTAGTGTTCAGCTTCCTCTCATGATTCATGCGGATAGACCGGCACTTTCATTTAGTGGGATGACTGAACTTTACCCTTCAACTGACCTGCGTGAAGGTTTGCCGTTTTTTGGGTTTATGCATGTTTTGCCGCCTTCCCCACGCAACGACTTTCCACGTAATTATGCGATGAAAACCGGTATATCCGTGTTGAATAAATTAACCGTTCGACGCGCGGTTGTTAATAGGTTAGTGTTCAGTTTCCTCTATCATGATTCATGCGGATAGACCGGCACTTTCATTTAGTGGGATGACTGAACTTTACCCTTCAACTGACCTGCGTGAAGGTTTGCCGTTTTTTGGGTTTATGCGGGTTTTGCCGCCTTCCCCACGCAACGACTTTCCACGTAATTATGCGGTGAAAACCGGCATATCCGTGTTGAATAAATTAACCGTTCGACGCGCGGTTGTTAATAGGTTAGTGTTCAGTTTCCTCTATCATGATTCATGCGGATAGACCGGCACTTTCATTTAGTGGGATGACTGAACTTTACCCTTCAACTGACCTGCGTGAAGGTTTGCCGTTTTTTGGGTTTATGCGGGTTTTGTCGCCTTTCCCACGCAACGACTTTCACACTTATGTATGCGGTGAAAACCGGCATCAGTGTTGAAAGTTCATAAAGTATAAATGTAAAATCATCAGCGTCGATGTTCTAAGGAGAATCATTTCCATTAGAAGTGGCTCTGGGCCTTTTCTTTACAAATTTGGAATTGATCTACATGCAAACTGTGTAATTGAGCTCCCTTCCTTGTTGTTGGGATGGGAGTGCCATCGAGCCGACATGCACCTGGTTCGGAATCTCGTTGTTTGCGCAGTATGTAGTCTCCAACATTGAAGCTGCAATTTTATTCGTGTTTTCCCCAGCTGGGGTTCTA
The DNA here is from genome assembly GCF_021521415.1 of Bidens hawaiensis. Classification (NCBI taxonomy): domain Eukaryota; kingdom Viridiplantae; phylum Streptophyta; class Magnoliopsida; order Asterales; family Asteraceae; genus Bidens; species Bidens hawaiensis. The sequence continues at coordinate 46,286 of NW_027492108.1, read as the reverse complement.
CACGCATCAGCCTGCTCAGCGTTCATTGCGCCACGAGGTGCGCGAGCGTCCCATCTCTGACAAATGCTTCGACCATGTCCTTTACGTCTGTGCATTCTTCAGTGTTGTGGCCTTTTGTCCTGTGAAAGTCACAATATTTCCTCCGATCAGCATTGGGACGATGTCGAATTATTGGAGCCTTTGGCCATGGGAGCTCCTCAGTGGCGAATATCTCGGTGACGCTTTTGGTGAGTGGCGTCCATCTGGAGTTCTGGTTCGACCGTATGTTATCCCTTCCGCCTAACCGATGTTGCAAGCCGGATGAGGTGTCAAAGTTTACCCTTGACTGCCAAATGCCTAGCTTCCGCTTTTTGTTTAATCGGGCGGTAAGGACGTTTTCTTCTCTTGTTTTCTGGGTGTAGAGGTTTGTGCTCTGGGGGAGATCTCTACCCAGGTGCTTCTCAGTTTCCGCAAAGCGTTTAGCTGCTGTCATGATGGCATCCCATGTGGATGGCATGCCATCTTTACCCGTTAAGGTGCGGATGAGCTCTGGGTCGTTCGCGCCCTGAATAAAAGCAGCGCGAACAAGATCTTCGCTAATGTTACCCAGACTTAGCTTTTTTGAGTTGAAGCGAGTGATGAAGTCTGGCAAAGATTCATCTTCCTCTCGAATGCATTTGAGGATTGTCCATTGCTCTTCGGTATACTTTCGTTGTTGGCTGAAGTGTTGGCTAAACTTCTGTTGGAAGTCTGCCCAGTCGTAGATGTGGTTGACCGGTAGACGATCGAACCACGCTCTAGCTGGCCCAACAAGCGTCATTTGGAACATGTAACACCACGTAGGTTCCGTCCAATTGCTGACGGTTGCCCCTGCTATGAATCTGTTCAAATGATCGTCTGGGTCAGATATACCATCATATGTGCCTATGTTGGACATTTGTTTGGCACTTTTTGGGGCAATTGCTTCCGCAATGTCCCTTGCAAATTTGGACGTTCCCGCATTTGCAACAGTTGGTCTAAATTTTTTGGAGAAGTCACGTGGGCTTCCACCTGTGTTTTTTGGTTTGAAGGCTTCTCCAAAACGCCTTCTCGGTTGGGAGTCCGTTTCCTTACGCTTCCCTTTTGCCATATGGCGAGGGTTCGCGTCGGTGTCGGATTCCTCCGAGTCATCGTCCAAGTATTCTTCGAATTCGTCAGCCTGTTGGACGGAACGCAAGCATTCGTCCAACTCAGCTTGGAATTCCTTCTGACGTGCCTCCGCCCATGCCTTAACTTCATCGAGTGTTTGGCGGGGGAGTCTTGTTCGTTTCTCTAACTGGGTATCGGTGAATCCCAGTGAGCGATTATTTACTGCACTTGCCCCAGCTTGGGTAACTGGGGTAGTGTTCGTAAAATTTACTTCACTTGCCCCGGCTTGGGTAACCGGGTAGTGTTTGTAAAGACTGTGTAGCCGGTGTTCCCCCCAGTAGCTGGGGTTGTGGTTACCGGAGTTTCTTTAACCATCTTTCCAGAAGTTTGAAAAAACTGAAAAGAAATGAAGTTCTAGCTTTTATGCACGGATGGCGCCAATGAAGAAACACTAACCGGACCCCCGGCAGATTACGGATAACCTGGGGGTTAGATAGATGTTTCCCACGAGGGGTTGGACCCGGCAAAGATGGTTCTTCTGATAACCTGCAAAACAGACCGTGAGCTCGTCACTGAGAAGGGGGGGGTTCCTCCTTGTGACCACCCTCCGGCGTGAGAATCAGACTAGATTGCTCTTTAAATATAAATGTATATTAAGAGATTGCTAGAGCAGATATCATGTATAATATGTAATACGAGATATTATATGATGATAATATGATAAGATGAGATGATCATACCATTTGGGGTATTTATAGCCGAAGGTAGGTTTCCAAGGAGGTGTGGCCGGCTGAATAGTATTCCTGTTCTACCAACTGTGGCCTACGCACGTGCCCTGCTGGTAGTTGGTGGGTAGGCAGCGGCTGACAGTGACCAGGCCTGCTGTGTACTATTCCTTTTCCACCAACTGCCGGCTATGCACGTGGTATGACAGGAGTTGGTGAGTAGGCAGCGGCTAATAGTGACATACAGTACAAGAGCATGCTGCTCGCCATACTGTTGTCAATAAGCTGTCGTATCTTTAGTCAGATATTTTGCCCATACCTCGTCAGGTACAGTACAAAAGATCTTCCCGTATCGTACGGACTGGCTTTTGGGCGGGAGTATTCCCCCTCCCGCCTTTGTGCGGGATTGTTCCCGGCTTTGCTCATTCCTTCAGGTGACACTGAATGACTGAGAGCTAAGTGCCTTGTGCGTGTAGCCTTGCTGCGCGGGTGGCCTTCCCTGATGGCTTGTATCCGCAGCTGCGGGAACAGGCAGAGTACTTCACCATTGGGAGGCATTTCCTGCGGGAACAGCTTGCGTACTGCGCGTAAGGACGTCACGTCTCTGAGCATGGTGGGTCCTGCGTATCCAGTTGGTTTCTGCGCAGACGTCTCTTTTCAAGGTGAGTCTTGCGGGTCCAACTGGGCTCTGCTGGGACCTACCTCTTCATGCAAGTTTATGAAAACTAAACATTGTGAACATGTGTTTGTATGTTTGGTGATTTTCACTTAGATCTGAAGAATTGAGAGGAGAGCTTTGCCATGTAGAGGCTAAAGTTTCTGATGAAGTTGACAAACTAATAAAGGCCTCCTTGAAAGGTGGGGGTAGCCAATGGTTTTTTTACGTTGTGATGCAATTTGGTTTCATAATGAATATATTTGCATAATGCATTTTGATTGCAGGTTTTATCTAAATTGTAGAGAAATGTTGAGTGGCTAAGTTCTCCAATTTCATTAAGTGAAAGGTAAGTTGATTTCCTTTCCCTTGTGTTTGTTTCTTTCTTGCAATTTTTCTTGTATTCATTCATAATAATAAAGGTTAGTAATGGCATGAATGTACCAAAATACAAATGGGTTATAAAGTTTTATTGACTTTGACTTATAAAAGTCAAATCGATAGACCTTTTAATCCATTCCAGCCTCCTAAATAGTTATCATATAAATATTTATATTAAAACTTTGATAATATTGTTATTGTAATGTATAACACAACTTTTAATTTACAAAGATATTTCATTGAAGTGCAGCCTCTTAGGTTGTTTAAATTAAAGAGACTATCAACCAAAACTGTTTGAAAACTGTAAATTGAAGCAAGTTTGTGACTTTGTGTTTTTTTTATAATTTTGTCCAGTTTAAAGCTTTTGGAAACAAGGTGTTTATCGGGATATGCCGATTGAGTTGACAAGGGGTGTTGAAGCCTTTATTTTCTTTTGTTTGTTTATCACTTTTTTTTTCATGTATTACGAATGAGGCCACTAGTAGATATGTGTGTTGAAAACTTTATATTGGCACTTTATTTCATGTATTGCGAAATTTGTAGTAGTGCTAGAACTCGTATTACGTAGCCCTCTTTAAGTACCATGAATATATTGAACTTCAGCATTCCCAATTAAACAATGTTGTTTTGAACAAGGCTAACAATGTTATTTAGCATTCTCAATTAGCATTGGACCCGTAATGTCATCTTGTTTTCATACAAACGGATAGAAAATTGCACCATTTGACACATAACTATATCTTAATAATATACAATTTTGATAAAGGTGTCTCGGTGCCAATCGATCCAACTCGTTTTGAACCGTACCAAATGTCGCGGTACTACTGTGTTCATCATCTACCTTCCGAAAGCAATTATTGAAGGCTTTCTTCCAACCGACCTGCAATTAGCGAGGGCTTTCTTCCAACCGACCTCTACACTGTCGTTGACAACCACTTTGACCAATTTTTTTCTTCATAATATGCAGTTCCTCTTATAAAGCAATATGGATATGATCTCGACAGTAATTAGCGTCCTAGACGGAGAAATAGTTGAAACCCATATATAAATATACTTGAATTAATGAAATCATAAACTTAAAAGGGCTTCAAGAAATACCTGAGATCCTCCACGCGGACCATGCCCGTCATAATATGATAAGTTAAATCACTCAAGTTTTGGTTCACCACACGATCTGCAACAAAAATTATAAGTGTTATTTTCATAAACTAGGGAACGACCATAAGCTTAACTGGTATGTCCATCGGATGATAAATAGCATGCATAAGCTTACAAGATGGATAACTAAAAGAAGTTTGCCATCGTAGTTAACAACATATAATCGATTCAGCTCAAATTTTATGTAATTTCTAAATAATCCATGTTTTCAAAATGTGTTTTTTCTACTTCTCAATGAACATGCCTATATCAACCCATGTAAAATTACCACTAGCTGTTATAACCCAATCCAGAACATACAAATTATTTGACTCGTTACCGCCAAACAGTTTAAAACGAACCGCAAATTAACACGAATAAAAGAAATGCACAAACCTTTAGAAGACATTTTGAAGATTTAGGAGAAAAGAAAATAGGAACAACATAGATATTCAATATCTTGTGACTGATGAAGTTGATGTTCTAAGAGAAATCGGATAGCCAAAAGATGCAGCTGAAGTTACTATCATTATCATTCAAACTGTTAACACAAAACAAAGATAAGTATAGAATTATTAGTGAAAACAAACTTACCATTTTGGTAGGCATCAGATCTACAACGACGCTCAAGTACCTTCAATAACATTTTCAGGTAACCAATATAAGGCCATGGGTATACTTTAACCCTTACATGGGTTAACATGACATGACACTTTAAAGATGGATTAAACCACTCCCCACTTATGTAAAGTGTGTTAAAATGGCCCATGGATTATGCTTTTAACGGGTTAAAAGGAATAATATGTATTAAATATGTATTAATTACTAATTGATTTGTTATTATTTATTTTTGTAATTAAACTAAATGTTTGATTTTAAATTAAATATTAACAGGAGAGAGATGGAGTTAAATGAGTTGAACCATTTCCTTTGTATGACATGGAGTGAAAGAGAAAAAATAAGTGATGTGAAGCTTATGTGGAATTAAGATGAGTTTGAGTATATCTCATGACCTAATTATAAAAAAATAGTAGTAATGAACTAACTTTTTTAATAACACGCCTATTTGACTTTTACTTGTATATTAATTTTTGATATGGTTAAAAACTGCTTATTCATTTAACTTCACTTTTCATTAGTTTAACTCTTTGAGGGTGTTTGGGGCTGGAATAATTTGTTGATTAAATGTTTACACTAAACAAATTCAAATTCACTTAGATGCAACCGAACACGTACCCTCTAAACAAAGCAACCTATCTTTAATTAAGTAAGTAGGGTTGAATCACTTTTACTTTTTTACTTTGTGCATTTTATATTACGTGGACACCAAACTTTTTTATAGCTATGATGGTCTTTCCTATATGTTACTTAAGTCATAACACATTTGTGAAATACGCACGCTTATTGTATGCACATTTATACATGCATCAATGTGCATGCATATATTATTACTCCAAGTAGCAATCATATTAACACCTAAGTTCTATGATTTTCCTCTAACATAGTTTATCATGAAATAGACACAATTGTATATTGTCAAGAAAGAAAAAAATTGCAACCTAATTAGTAATTACTATGGGCTATATATAGTATTATTTAGTATTACTTCTAACTTCATCACATCTTATAAGCAAATTCAAGAATGATAAACGATAATTAATGCACAACTTAAAAATAACCGACTTATATTATAACCAGAAAATATAACTCAAAAAACTGATTACAATATATTTGGTAGTGATGGTGGTGATTGTTTTGTTTGTTATTGTTGTATCTAACACTAACTTTGTACATGTATTTATACTAATAACCCAACTTGGTCACCAAGCATAATATGTGTCCACCACTCAACTTGGCCACCAAGTTGAACTTGGGCAACAAGATCAACTTGGCCAACAAGATGAACTTGGTCACTAAGCTAATGAAAGAATGTTTCATAATACCCCTTAGACTTTAACTGACTTGTTAAAGCCTCTTAGGCCCGGTTCACCGACTTGTGACCCGGAATAGAAATTAATCCAACACAAATGTGGTTTCTTTGATAATAAACAAACCAAATTGTTAGGATCAAACCAATAGGAATATCCGAATATACCTGAAGGTAATGCACTGTCTTAACATTCACTCGATGCATTATAAAAGCCTATGTACAACATCAGTAGCATACAGTATAAGACACACTGCATAAACCACTTATAAAGCATATTGTACAACCAACTATAGCAGAAACTCATTTAAAATAATATATATTTCTATTTAAAATTTGATTCAATGCATTAAAGAAACATAGATATTACATCAACATAGCAGGTAGGCGGGCAACAAGCTGCGCCGCCATCCCTTTCTGAATTGCAAACCCTAACCTGCTAAAGACATACCTCTGCCCCTTTTGGAGTCGACACATTGCTATGCACAACCCGTTGGACCCTGGTTAGGAAACGGATAGCTTCCGGTGCCAAGGAGCCAAAGGTATCAAAAGCCAGAGGGGACAAAAACATGTTGGTTCTCTTCGCAGGCTTTAACATGTTTCTCCACCATCTTCGTTTCAGCCATTTTCATTGCTTGCCCAGCTACAAACCCATTATCCCTCAAACCAGCTAAAGGAGATACCCCTGTGAGGTCAACACAAGCGTGTTTTCCCCCGGCCCAACCAAAGACGAGCAAATATGCCGGTCGTAGAGTGGATCTCCCTTCCGTGGGGACTGTAAGGAAGTTTACGGGGGTTTCCTTATTAGCTTATAAATTGTAAGCCCCCCCCCCGGGGCGTCGCTGATCGATACGAGATCCGCACGAGGTCTAGGAGTGCGGAATCCTCCTAGCTCGTTTAAGGTGTAGAAGACGAAGAACACGATTACACATAAACTAACACACGAACAAACACACGAATGGAATAAACGAATCTGCAGATCTTTTTTATAATGACCAAACCACGTTACAAACCGAACAAAAACAAAGACACGGTCGACCCGAGGTGAGCTCTACCTCGGGTCGTCCCACACGACTCTCCCTCTCTGTTTCTCTCTAGACAATTGAACTGATCACCAAAACACTCTAACTTTCTGGATACTAAACCCTAAACAAGACACACATATATATAGATAAACAACTTCGCGGGCTTAGGCTTGGGCCAGTAGGCGAAGTTGTTCTAACCTCGCCTATGGCGAAGTTGTTCTAACTTCGCCTATGGCGTCTCTGCTGGTCAGAATTTAATAGCGACGGTCACAAAATGCACCAACATAAATATTTCTATATTTATAAGACCGTGTATTGTCGTTTTCAACTCATATAATGTTCCCACTACATATGGACTTAGAGAGGTAAAAGTCTCTTTCAGGGCGGCCTAAGGGTGTGACAAGGTAGTCGACGGCCACAGGCTGACAACTTGCTAGACCCGAATTTTTTTTTTTAAATTATATGTATTTTTATGAAAAATTATGTATAATCAATGTTTTAACACAGTTACATAACCACTAGCTTGGTCTAGTGCCACATTATTGTAATCGGTCTTGAATTTAATTAAAAACTAAAAAAAAGTATGACATCTACCAATAGGTTGTGGGTTCTAGTCTTATTTGAGACATTTTTAAGTTTATTTTTATACAAAAGTCTTTTACACAATTCAAATTATAACCAAGTAAGCTCACTTAAAATTAAACTGTTTAAACCCAGCAAAATGTTCATTTTACTTAAGGCCCAAAAATTATTTCGCCTTTGGTAAAAAAAAATTTTCGTCCCCTCGAAGCCGACCATTGTTTCTTTCAAGTCTAGTAATCTTCCTAATGTAATAAAAGAACAATGACTCCCTCATGTGTCATTACCACAATCTTTTCTGAAAAATCTCACCCGACAGTACACGGGTCGGGTTATCAAAAGCTTTTCCGAATCAGTCTAAATTATGGATTTTATTTAATCTCTGTATTTAGGCCATGTGTACGGTGTACCAAGCGTTGCCCGTGCCAAACTTGATGGGTTGCACATTTTTCAAAAAAGAGCTATATTAATAAAAAAAAGTAAAATCATATATTATGTTAAAACCAAAATCTTTTTTAAACTCAGTCCATCTCAATTTTTTAAACACGACAACTATTTCTCATTCTCTACAAAACTTTTCACAATTTTTTTTAAAAAAAAACAAAAAAACAACCCAATATGAATCCATTCAACCACTCAAAGTTCGTTTGCTGCCAATTTGTATCGATGGCTCAACCGATCCTCGCCCGATCACCACCTAACTGACTCAACCGACCCCAACTACCCAAACGATGTTAATTTCAAACTAAGCAAGATGGCCTACATGCACATGTTAAGGATGCCCAACCACCAAGCCGATGATCCTAACCCGAGCATGATGCACGTTTTTTTAGCATATGGATGCATGAGTTGTCATTTGTCAACCATACGTTTATAATAAGACAAATAAGTAGAAAAGTGGAGGGGTATTTACAATTTCTCACTACATAAATACTATTAAGATTTTTATTTGGGTTTTTCTATTTATTCCTAAGCCTCACTGCACGAGGGGGTCTCATGTGATCAGCCACCAACGTGTGAGTAAGATACCGGATCAAGAGGTGATAAATATGAGACGTGTTTTAGAGTTAATAAAGCATAGAGAAAAAAAAGAGAGAAAATGGAATGAGTAATAACAATAACAAGTGCATGTGACTCCTTTTATAGACGAGGTAAGAGCTTCCCCTGGTTAGACTAACAACTTTATGTGGTAAAGAGCCATCTCTTAGCTTAACATGTGCAAGTAAATTATCCCTTTTTTGTGAAAGGTGTAATCTACTTTCAATCTGTATAGTTATTTTTTAATAGACTTTCGCCTTATGTCTTCATAGTTGACTTCTTAGGTTTATTGTAGCGCGACTATATCAATATGCCACTACGCTTGTAGATTCAGAAGCTGTTGTGATGAAGCTTCAAACTTATAAGTTTTTTTACTTGAGAGCTTATGCTTGTATCTTCTTAAATTCCGAGCTTTTATGATTATGAGTGGGTAAGAATACTCACGTTATCAACCTTAATGAAGCCAAAGCTCGGCTCAAGCTCGGTTGTGCAATATTAAATTAATACATAGAAGTCTAAAAGAGTTAAACTCTATAGTAAACACATAAGGCTCGAAGAGCATAAACGTCGATGACTAAACGAGCTTTATATATGGCTCAAGCTCGGCTTGGGATCCCTAAGACTCGTTTTTTTTCTAGATTTTTATTGATTCGATCTCGAGTAGCTCGACTCATCTGTAAACCAAAAACAAACCAGACTGAGACCGAATAACCCAAAGACACCCAATAGTTGAAGGACTGGTTTGGTAGTTATTTGGGTTTCTAGAATGCTGACCCGACTCGTATTTATCCGGTCAATCCTGAACCACCCTAACTATACTATACAAAATAAAATCCCCAATTTCATTTTCTCTTATTCGCATCCACACACTCGTCGGATTTGTTCGTCACAACAAACCCTAGTAAGTTTCTTTCTGCTTCGTTTTCTTCAGCAATAAGTTTAATTATCTCTGATAATAATAATTAGTATAATCGTTTCTGGTATTCATAATAATTTCTACGCGTGTTATTAGTCGATTACGTACGGTTTTACGCGATCTATATATCTTCGTTGCCAACGATTCATACTGTTATTTTGTAGTTTCTGTGCTTAGGCATTTAATCACGTCGGTTTATTCTTTCCAGAAAGATATTTAGGGTTTCGTTGCTGTTTTAGTGCTTTTGATTTTATTGGATGATTTAGGCTAGTCTGTGCTAGGTTTACGGTTTTGTTTCGTGTATGGATATGTGGATTATTTGTTGATTTTGAGGTATTCTGGATGATAATAGATCTGTAACTGATTCAGGCTAATTCATGCTAGGTTTACGGTTTAGTTTCGTGTATGTTTATATGGATTATTTGTTGATTTTGAGGTATATTGGATGATAATTGATCGGTGCAAATTTAGGCTACTTTGTGCTAGGTTTACGGTTTAATTTCGCTTAAGTTTATGTGAATTGTTTGTTGATTATGAGGTATTTTTGGATTTTAGTTTGTGCTTTGTTTACGGTTTATTTTCATATATGTTTATGTGGATTATTTGTTGATTTTTGAGGTATTTTTGGATTTTAGTCTGTGCTAGGTTTATGGCGTATTTCGTGTATGCTTATGTGGATTATCTTTTGATTTTGAGCTATTTTGGATTTTAATTGATATGTGCCGTACTAATGTTGTTTGTTGGTTCAATTTTTGTAGATTTGGAAATATGGGTTCAGTGGATTTGGAGATTGCAAAGACACAGGAAGAAAGGAAGAAAATGGAGGCAGCACTAGCTCCGAACGCTATCACTTTTGATACTGATCTTTATGATGGAAGCAATAGGTTTCAGGATTATAACAGGGAGATTCCTGCTAATGATGATGAAGATAAAGCTGATGCTATGGATAATGAGGTTGCTAGGAAGTTAGCTTCTTACACTGCTCCTAAATCTCTCTTGAATGATATGCCAATGGGCGCTGATGATGAGGCTCTTGGGTTTAAGAAGTCACAAAGGATTATTGATAGAGAAGATGATTACAGAAGGAGGAGGTTGAATCAGGTTATTTCTCCAGAAAGACATGATGCTTTTGCTGGTGGCGATAAAACTCCTAAACCTGAAACAAGAACTTATGCTGATGTTATGAGGGAAGCTGCATTGAAAAGAGAGAAAGAGGAGAATAAGGCAGCTGTGAAAGATAAGGAAGCAGTTGCTTCACAGCCTGCTCAGAAAAGAAGGAACCGATGGGATCAGTCTCAAGATGATTCAGGCTCAAAGAAGGCTAAAACTGGTTCTGATTGGGATATGCCTGATTCAGCTCCCGGGATTGGAAGATGGGATGCAACTCCAACACCTGGTAGAATTGGTGATGCAACTCCTTCAATGTCAAGGAAAAACAGGTGGGATGAAACGCCTACACCTGGTCGGTTAGCTGACTCAGACGCCACACCAGCTGGTGGAGTGACACCTGGCGCTACTCCAGCTGGCATGACATGGGATGCTACACCAAAGCTGTCTGGTCTTGCTACCCCGACACCAAAACGTCAAAGATCAAGGTGGGATGAAACACCGGCCACCATGGGAAGTGCCACACCTGGCGGTGCTACACCTGCAGCCGGTTATTGAGGATAGGAACCGTCCACTAACTGATGAAGAACTCGATTCAATGTTTCCACAAGAAGGGTACAAGATTTTGGAACCACCTGCTTCTTATATTCCCATTAGAACTCCTGCAAGAAAGCTTCTTGCTACACCGACTCCTTTGGGAACGCCTCTATACGCCATTCCTGAAGAAAACAGAGGTCAACAGTTTGATGTTCCCAAAGAAATGCCAGGTGGACTTCCATTCATGAAACCAGAAGATTACCAGTACTTTGGAGCCTTGTTAAATGAAGAAGATGAAGAAGAGTTATCACCAGATGAACAAAAAGAGAGAAAGATCATGAAACTGTTGCTCAAGGTCAAGAACGGGACCCCACCACAGAGGAAGACAGCTTTGAGACAGTTAACAGACAAAGCCCGTGAATTTGGTGCTGGTCCGTTATTCAACCGTATTCTTCCATTACTTATGCAGCCCACTTTAGAAGACCAAGAGAGACACCTGTTGGTTAAAGTCATTGACCGAGTTCTTTACAAGCTAGACGAGCTTGTTCGACCTTATGTTCATAAAATTCTTGTTGTGATAGAACCTTTATTGATTGATGAAGATTATTATGCTCGTGTGGAAGGCAGAGAAATCATATCCAATCTCAGCAAAGCAGCTGGATTAGCAACTATGATAGCTGCTATGCGACCTGATATTGATAACATTGATGAGTATGTAAGAAACACAACTGCAAGAGCTTTTAGTGTTGTTGCATCAGCACTTGGAATACCTGCTTTATTACCTTTTCTGAAAGCTGTTTGCCAAAGTAAGAAGTCATGGCAAGCTAGACACACGGGAATTAAAATTGTTCAACAAATCGCTATTTTAATAGGGTGTGCGGTTCTTCCTCATTTACGATCACTTGTTGAAATTATAGAACACGGGCTCAATGATGAGAATCAAAAGGTTAGAACCATCACCGCCTTGTCACTGGCGGCACTTGCTGAGGCAGCTGCTCCGTACGGTATTGAAAGCTTTGATTCGGTTCTTAAGCCTTTATGGAAAGGTATTCGGTCCCACCGTGGGAAGGTTTTGGCTGCTTTTTTGAAAGCAATCGGTTTTATTATTCCATTAATGGATGCCATTTATGCTAGTTACTACACAAAAGAAGTTATGGTTATTTTGATTCGTGAGTTTCAATCTCCTGATGAAGAAATGAAGAAGATTGTGTTGAAAGTGGTGAAACAGTGTGTGAGCACTGAAGGTGTTGAAGCTGATTACATTCGAAGTGATATTCTTCCAGAGTTTTTCAGAAACTTTTGGGTTAGAAGAATGGCGTTGGATCGAAGAAATTATAAGCAACTTGTTGAAACAACTGTTGAGATTGCAAACAAAGTTGGTGTTCCTGATATTATAGCAAGAATCGTTGAAGATTTGAAAGATGAAAGTGAACCGTATAGAAGAATGGTGATGGAAACAATTGAAAAGGTTGTAGCAAATTTAGGCGCATCAGATATCGATTCCCGTTTAGAAGAGCTTTTAATCGATGGTATTCTGTACGCCTTCCAAGAACAAACCAGCGACGATGCAAACGTTATGCTTAACGGGTTCGGTGCAGTGGTCAACTCTCTTGGTCAAAGGGTAAAACCGTACCTTCCACAAATATGTGGTACCATAAAATGGCGGTTAAACAACAAAAGTGCAAAAGTAAGACAACAAGCTGCAGATCTGATTTCAAGAATCGAAGTGGTTATGAAACAATGCCAAGAAGAACAACTCATGGGGCATCTCGGTGTCGTGTTATACGAATATTTAGGAGAAGAATATCCCGAGGTTCTTGGTTCAATTCTGGGTGCTTTGAAAGCAATCGTGAATGTTATCGGTATGACCAAAATGACCCCACCAATAAAAGACTTGCTTCCACGTTTGACGCCAATTTTGAAAAATCGACACGAAAAGGTTCAAGAAAACTGCATTGACTTGGTGGGCCGTATTGCTGATCGTGGTGCCGAGTTTGTCCCCGCTCGTGAATGGATGCGAATCTGTTTCGAGCTCCTTGAAATGCTCAAAGCCCACAAAAAAGGGATTCGGCGAGCCGCTGTTAACACGTTTGGTTACATAGCTAAAGCCATTGGGCCACAAGACGTCTTAGCCACCCTTTTAAACAACCTTAAAGTCCAAGAAAGACAAAACCGTGTTTGCACGACTGTGGCTATAGCCGTGGAAACATGCTCACCATTCACGGTTTTACCCGCGTTAATGAATGAATATCGTGTGCCGGAGTTAAACGTGCAAAATGGTGTGTTGAAATCTTTATCGTTTCTGTTTGAGTATATTGGTGAGATGGGTAAGGATTACATCTATGCGGTGACTCCATTACTTGAAGACGCACTTATGGACCGGGACCTGGTTCACAGACAGACCGCAGCCTCAGCGGTTAAGCACGTGGCTCTGGGTGTTGCTGGGCTTGGGTGCGAGGACGCGTTGGTCCACTTGTTGAACTATGTGTGGCCCAATATTTTTGAGACATCACCCCATGTTATTAATGCAGTTATGGAAGCGATCGAAGGGATGCGTGTGGCATTGGGTGCTGCTGTGGTGCTTAATTACTGTTTGCAGGGTTTGTTTCATCCGGCAAGGAAGGTTCGAGAAGTTTATTGGAAGATCTATAACTCGCTTTATATTGGTGCTCAAGATGCACTTGTGGCGGCGTATCCTGTGCTTGAGGACGAAGGCGATAATGTTTACAGTCGGCCCGAGTTGACTATGTTTATTTGAGGTTGACTTTGTTTGAATCTCTTTTGTTTCGTTGTGTTTTCTTTCTTGTTGTGTTTTGAACTACTTGACTTAGATGCTGCTGTTTCTGAATTGATATGTTGTCTGGAGTTAATGCAGTTGTTTTTCATTGTTGGGATCTATGTGAATTTCTTTTTGTATTTTTTATATATTGTAGGTATCTGGTGAACGCGGTTGAAGGGGTGTGGGTTAGTCAGCAGCCGCAACCTGTATGCGGTTATGGCCATCAAGCGGTAACTTGTGATATTGCTGTTCCGTGTTCATACAATGTTGAAACTGTCCAGACTGAAACATGGTGGCCGGTTTGAGCTTCAAATGGTTAGATTCGGTTTGAAACAACCCGCTTGTGTAAACCAACCCACAATTAATGGTCAGAAATCGGCAGTTAGCGGTCTGACCTAGAATTTCCCTGGTGACTGTGAAGAGTGTTGGAATCTAGAGATGGTTTTGGTTAAGTGGTGCCCCATGTTAACCATGAGAATTTAAACTAGGATTGAGAGGTTTATTGCATGGCTCATGTAAACGATTACACACTTAACAAGACTCTATGACTCTTGTGACTAAGGATTGGCTTTGAGCTTTCCTCGCATAAAAAGCGACAAAGGCTTGCTTGTGGTCGGTGATTGCAATCCGCATTTAAACTAAAAATACCATATTTTCTCTCGGCAGTGCCTGTCATATGAGATACAATATTGTTCCATTAGTTATGGCCATATTATAGTCATGGAGAGTTGTTCACTTACATAAAATAAGGACAAGTAATAATATATCTTTCTAAAAAAGACTTGCGTCCGTTTTTCTAACATAAAGACTTGCGTCCGGTTTTCTTCTCTTATATATATTAGATTAACATCAAGTGTTTATTAGAATAATTTTTGTGCATTTTAAGCTAGACGTGCACAAATCGGGTACTGTTGAAAAACCCGAGCCGATTCGGAACCGGGTTTTTTCACACCGGGTAGGAAATGGCACCGGTTCCAATCAGGAACCGGTTCGGTTCCCGACCCGAACCGATGCCCCGAAATGCCAACTTTTAGGAACCGGGTAGGGTAGGAACCGGGACCGGTTATTACGTAAAAACTGGTTCCGCCGGTTTTTTTTGAATTTCAAATAAACTAGCCGTTACAAACCGGTTCCAACGGCTATATAGCCGTTTTTGACCGTTGGAACCAGTTTTTTTTACTATAATTAGGTTATTTACATTCTATAAATAGCAAGGTATGGTGTGTACTTGTTATACCACTTCCAAAACTATAAAACACACTCCAAAACACAATTAAGCTTAAACCGACAACAAATGACAACTAATGACGACGTTGTTATGTTGATCGAAACAACACGATGCCCCGATGTCTGGGTTCATTACGATTTGTCTCATGACCGAATCACAAGTAGGGGTGAGCAAGATAAGGTCGGACCCTTGAAACCCGATTACCCGATTCATAAAACCCTTAATTAGACCCGAATATATAATATGGGTAGGGTAAAGGGTATTTAAATTTCACCTTAAAGGGTAAAAGGGTTTCAAGGGTCCGACCCTTTTTCAAACCCTTGACCCGTTTACTAGTTTCTAGATATATACGAGATTCGCGTTTAATCTGAAATTTATGAGAGATTTATATTTCATATAAGATTCATCCGAAATTTCCAAATTGCAAAGAAAAATAAAAATAAAGGGTCATACTACTGACTGGAAACATATATATGGAAATCATTGAATTGTTCTCTACATGTAATTTGTAAATGTGAATATTTTATGCATAAGTTCAAATGAATGATTAACTTTCAAAGTTAGACTTTACTATATTACTAAATGAAAGTATAATTGTACTAGGATTCATATATTAAAGTCATATATAAGATATGCAACTAGTAAATGCAGAAAAAGAGATGTGATTACTGCCTTAAAGGGTAAAGGGTTGGACCCTTAAAACCTTTATTTATACCCGACCCTTTTCTTGTTTAGAGGGTAGGGTCTCAGGTCCACGTTTCTTCCTAAAAGGGTAAAGGGTCCAGGTAGGGTATTAGGTAAAAGGGTAGGGTCTTACCCGTTGAACAGCCCTACTCACAAGAGATGGCTTGTTGCAAATATTGCTTGAAGTTTCTTAAAGCAGGGTCCAACTCGACATTACGAAAACATACGAATAAGTATTGTCGAGAGAAAAGAAGTTTGGATGCTAAAAAAGCGGAAGTGGGAGAGTCGTCCGACTCTACAACCAAAGCATCTACCGCCGGTGACAACGCTTAATCGTTGTAGAACGCCGGATTAAAACGCCGGACTTTGTTTTTTAGTTTTCGTTGTTATGTTTAGTATCATTTATGTTTTAATAATTTTTGTAATAGTTATTGTTTAAATAAATAAAATGCCCGTCGTTATTAAAAAAATAACAAAAAATTAATCATGACTAACAAAAGTAGTTATTATTAAACAAATCAAAACTAAATATTAGTTGAACTTGTTACAAATAAGTTTACTAAAACAAATAAAAAACACAAATTACAACTCTTCTTCGTTAAACCATCGTCTTCATTCTCGTCTTTACCCTCGTCTTCGTTATCGAAAGAAAGCCCGTCCTCCGCCTCCTCATCATGAATAGGACGCTCTATTGGTATTTCGTCTTCAAAGTTCACCTTGTGTTGTACATGATCCACCGCATCCAAATGGTTCTTTAGGCAAATGCAAACCTCTAGAGACTCGGGAGTTAATTTTGTTCTTCGCATAGATAGTACCCTCCCACTAAGAGAAAAAACCGATTCGGAAGCAACCGTTGAGGCTTGTACGGCACGCAAATCACGAGCCATGGCGGATAGAATGGGAAATTCGTTTTGTTTTCCTTTCCACCAAGCCAACAAATCAATATTGCGAATTTCGTCAACCGTTGCGCCCTCAACATAGTTTGCTCCACTATATCGACCAAGTTCGCTAGTTGGTGTGTTTTCTCTTTGCCTCTTAGATGCCGATTCACGAACCGCATTCATCAAGTTTATAAGTGGGTCATTGCACGGCCTACTAGTTGTTTTTTTCACAAAAGACGATCTCGTGCTTGGACCATACATTTGAAAATAATAGTCATAAAGGTCTTGAAGGTTTTCGTTGAACTTTTCCTTCGCTTCCGTCGACAACTTTGGGTCGATCTCGTGCATACCCATGTTGTCGAATATTTCCTCGATCGTTGTCTCAACCCCATGAACATTCCAATAGGGGTTTAATGCGGCGGCACAAGTAAAGACCGGCGGTATGTTTTCAAAATATTTTAAGAACTTTTCCTTCATCACCGCAACAATATTCTTGAAGAGTTTGTTTTTCTCCGCAAAGTTTTTAAAAGTGCAAGACATGTAGTACAATTCTTGCAAAACCCAACAGCTAGTAGGATAATAGACTCCCGATAACTTTGTTGTTGAGTTTTTGAACACGTCAAGATACTCCAACAAAATACCGACATTGACCCAAACACTTTCCGGAAGCATATCAGCCTCGCGTTCATCAACAAGATTTTTATGAAAAGATTGTAAAGTTTGGCGTTGGGCAAAAGCACACTTTAACATATGACAAGTTGAGTTCCAACGGATTGGAACGTCCCAATTCGGCCCCAAATACTTTCTTTCAACCGACTTGCAATAGTTCTTATATTCAAGATGTCTTCTTTTACCATTTTTTAAGACATCTTGTAACATAAGTCTAAATAATTTTAAATCGTCACAAATGTTTTCATTGTCGAGACCTTTTTGAACAACCAAGTTGATGATACGTGCAACACATCGAACATGAAAAAAAATCCCCAAAACAAGGTGGTGAATATTTAATGATAAATTTTTCGGCCGCCTTAGTATTGTTTGAAGCGTTGTCAAACGAAATCGAAAATATTTTATTTCTCAAGTTGTAAGTCGTTATAACTTCATCAAGTAATTCAAACAATTTTTCGGCGATATGTGGGAACGGGAAGTTTTCAAAAGCGATGGTGTGTTTCATCAATTGCCATGTCACCGGATCAACCCAATGAGCAGTGACACATATGTATGATTCGGGCAACCCGTGTGGTGCCGACCAAATATCGGTAGTTAAACTAACCATCGCTTGTAAAGAATGAAAAAAATCGATTAACTCTTTTTTAGCACACTCCCACAACTTGATACAATGACGTTTTAAGGTAGTACGACTTACATGTGTGTATCGCGGTTGTAGAGTTTCTCGAATCAACGGCGTCAAATCCGGGTCATCAAAGTGGTTAAACGACAAACCTCGTTAAATAACGAACTTCGCCATTCTATCTTGAACTTGAGTCGTGTTGTAACGAAATAGCGTACCATCTTTACCCAAGTCAACTTGATCGGTCGCGCCAATCCCTTTCAAGGCATTGCAATATGGCTTCTCGATGTGCTTTCTCAAAGTCGAGTTAGAATCGTGCTTTAATTGTGTTCCACATAGTTTACAACGAGCCTTTTGTTTACCTTCGGCATTCACAATCAAATCCCAATTCTTCCATATGTCTTGGTTGCGATTATGGGTGACGACCGCAAGAACATTTGGGTCCTCCATAGCACGAACGGGTTCAATAAAAACACTCTTTTTAGCCTTCTTGTTAGTTTTTTTGATGGGTGCCATAATAATATTTAGTTGGATGGTCGGGTTTGCTAAAGGAGAAATATTTTAGTTTGTTTTTGAGTTTGGTGGTGAAACAAGTAATGGAAAACAACTTATATATAGGTTTTGGGCTACAAGAACCGGTTCCAACGACTACATTACCGTTGGAACCGGTTACAACGGCTATATTACCGTTGGAACTGGTTACAACGGCTCTTTTGTTTCTTAAAAACCGGTTCCAACGGCTATATTACCGTTGGAACCGGTTACAACGGCTAGTTTGACCTGTGTTTGACCTTTTCAAAAAAAACCGCCGGAACCGGTTATTTCGGGTAGGAACCGGACCGGGTACAATCAGGAACCGGGTTGGAACCGATTGAGAAATACAAATAGAGGAACCGGGTATGATTTTCGGGTACAAAAATACCCAAACCGGGTATTTGGTCCATCGGGTAGGAACTGGAACCGGTTCCGGGTCGGTTCCACCAGTTCGGTTCCAGAACCGGTTTTTTTGTGCACTTCTATTTTAAACAAACCCAATCATAAATCAATTCTACGAGTAACAATGTACTTAAATACAATGTTTATAATAAAAGGAGTCAACAACGTATTAACCAAAGAAAATAACTAAATAACCAACAAGTCTACGTAATTAATAATCATATTAAAAGATGTGTATCTACATGGGTGTTCTCTTTTAAAAACTACTAACAACAAGCAGAGCCAGCTCCGAGAAAGAAAAAAAAATTTGGGTCGAATGCGAAATTTTTTTAGGCCTTAAATAAAAGGAGTATTTTGTTGGATTTAAACAATATAATTTTTAAATGGGTTTACTTGGTTATAATTGGGTTGTGTAAAAAACTTTTGTACAAAAATGTTTAAACATGCCTCAAATGAGAGTAGATACCAAAACCTTTGGGTTTAAACACTAAATATACATATTGTTTTAATAAAAATATATATAATTTACAAAAAATAAAAAATCGAGCCTACGTGGTGTCGGGCCTGTGACCGTCGACCACTTGACCACACCTTATGGCCGGCCCTGACTAGTGACTACAAGAGTCTCAAACTCTCAATAAGAAACTAGTTGATATAATAGAATTACGAGAGATCATAAGCTACTAAAGTTCATAATCGCATATGGACTAATATCACATAAACAACATATCATGTTCATTCGTAACTATCAAGAAAATAAAAATAATATAGATACACGAAAAGAACATATCAATGCATAAATAAAAGATATTAGCGTGTTACAAAACATCCATATTGGAAAACATTATGTAACATTTTAATTTTCTAAGAGTATTGAATATATACAATTGAAAAAAAAACTAATTATACCCAATTATACCAACCGGGGAAATCTCTTACGCCGTAAAGCAATTTATAAATGTCGGAAAACCATTTTTGGAAAACCATTTTATTGAGCGTTAAACTCAATTTGTGTATGTTATGATGAAAGACATGTAAAATAGTCGAAGCACCAATTTTTTGAACATTAAATTCAATTATGACAAATTATGAAGAAAGACATGTGCATATGTCTCGTGCACCAATTCTTTTGAGCATTAAATTCATTTTATGAGAAATTATGGAGAAAAACATTTGCATATGCCTCGTGTACCAATTCTTACCTTATGTAACATCTTAATTTTCTAAGAGTGTATTGAATATATACAACTGAAAAAAAGAACTAATTATACCCAATTATACATTATAAGGAGTATCAAGTATCAACCGTAGAGATGGAATCCTTCACTTATGCCTTAGTGGTAAGATGTTTGGGTTCTATAGTTCGATTTCCACTTATGATATTTTGGGTAGATATTGACATGAAATATTTGAGCTAAGCCTTGCGAGGTTGCCAGTTTGAATCCCGAGCTTGCCCGGGTTTTAGTTCCACTGTGCATATGTCTCGTGTACCAATTGTTACGCCCGAGAGTTCTGCTCTTATGGTGGCAGTCGGCGGTATGGTTTCCCGTGGGAACGCCCAAGCCCAACTCTGAAGCCGACGTGACCCCGGTTAAGACGACATAGTCTGGTCATAGTGGAGGCAACGTACCTTTCCAAATTGGAGAGTGCGGTGACCTAACACACAAGAAAGTCATCATTCTAAAAAAACTATAAAGGTGGAGAGTATGATCAAAACTAAACGGTTAACAGGTTTCTAAAATATGATGCAAAGTATAGTTTTTATTTATTAGCTTTCACATCTAATTCTTCATACTCTTACATATAAAAGTAAAGATTAATTATGAATCAAAATTTAGAGAAACAAATTATATAAATAGAGAGAAGAAAATAATATTATTGGAAAAGTAAAAGTAAGTATATAAACCAACGACAATGTAAATGTAGATAAATGCTAAAAGAAAAAAAGTCAAAACAAAAGACGTTTAGCTACAGATGGAAACTAAGAAAGTTCAAGCCAAAGCTCAAATGCCATGCCGAAGAACTAAGCAAATTCTGTCATGACATCATTACACGAGCGGTTATCTTCGACTCAAGTTTAAAGTGGTTAACAACTTTCTCATCTTCGAAGATGTAACTTTGCGAAGCTCTTCAGCATAATTGATATGTATGAATGTATGATAACTGAACGTGACAAAATTTTAGTTTTATAATAGACATACGTAGCAGATGGTACCAGGTACGGGTATTGAACCAAAAAAATCAGGATTGGTACCGGTTT
This sequence comes from Bidens hawaiensis, assembly GCF_021521415.1. Classification (NCBI taxonomy): domain Eukaryota; kingdom Viridiplantae; phylum Streptophyta; class Magnoliopsida; order Asterales; family Asteraceae; genus Bidens; species Bidens hawaiensis. Next base: position 25,093 of record NW_027492108.1, on the reverse strand, counting down.
TTTACCGAACTTTTGCTTGAAGTCCCATACCAGTACCAACTAGTATTTAAAAATTTTGGGATTGTTCGGGATCGGTACGTATCGAGCTCATCTCTAGATAATCCACTTCATATCAAAAGTTATTTAAGTGAAAAAAGCTTAACATAAGCTTTAGTACAAACGAGCCAAACTCACCAACTCAAACTTTGTCTAACTGAATTATATTAGTAAACTTAATTTAACCAGAGCAAATATTATAATAATAATTTTTACAATATTCATTTGTTGGTATGCAATAAAATAATTTGTTACACTAACAAAATTGGGTGATAAATAAAATGTCATATCTACCTACCATCTTCTTCCAAACTTCATAGACATTATTTTCCTCTTTTTGTTCATTTTATGTTTTTCAGCAATTCTAAGCTTTCTCTTTGCATTTCTCTCTGGATTCACAACCGCCATTATCTTTACCCCCTGTTTCCTTTTCTCCCTTTTCGCCTTCAGATTTTTACCAATCAAATGACAAACTTGAACATACTTCAGATCCCCGATTACGTCCTTTTTGATGCTATCGCGCACTATTTCTGCATGCTGTTTCGCTTTATCTGAACACAAACATATGCAACACTCGTAAGGGTAAAAGAAGAAAAAAAACTAAATTTAAAAGCAGAATCTGATTATATTAGATGCTGAGAACTTACCGGAGAGAACTTTCCCAGTAAATCCCTCACATATTTTGTATAAAGGAAGCAAAATATGATAAACAAGAGTTTGACCATCTTTCTGGTCATCCTTTTCCATAACTTCATTTTTATCAAGGATTTCTGGTGATATTTCTTTTAAAATATTAAAGACGACTTCCATCTGCAATAGTTTACAAACAACTGTCAGCAATATAAAACCCCCAGAGAAGACAAGGCTGATGGGTCAAACAATTCAAACGGGTCCTAAGAGGTCAATTTGGGTTGTATTAAAAGGTCAACTTGGGTTGTATAAAAAGGGATCTTAAGCACGAGCTTTACTCTCGAGCAATCTATAAAATATAAAAAAAGCGCAATGCAAATTATAAAAAGAGCATATACTATTACAAACCTGATCATCTTCCACATCAAGTGCAATCTTCCCCATTGTTTTAATCAAAGAAGAAATTAGCAAAGACCGATGCTTCTCACAACTTTCACTGTCAGTATGACCATTAAGCCCCGATGCAAGAGATGCAAACATACTTCTTCCTTTCCTTGAATCAAGAATCACAAAACCTCTCAAAAGAATCTCTTCATCTTTTTGTTCTAGGGTTGACCAGAAAACTTGAGATTCATTTTGTTGCCCTAACATTGAATGTAACCGAAGAATTGTAAATACAATATTTTCGATAAGACGCTTGCTTTCATCTCCAGTTAATGATGCTGTCAACTGAGAACAGAAAGAAGCTGCTACAAAAAACAGTCTGCTTGGTCTCATCAAGAAACTGCCCGCAGTTGTCTTTGAATTTTTGAAGTACAACTCTATAAGACGGTTTGAGATGTTTCGCAACCAAATATGTGGATGCAACAAGAATTCACAAATTATTTCCCACATGTCCTGTAAACAAAATGAAAATATAAAATAGAGAAAAATTCACAAATGGTCCCTGTGGTCAACTAAACACAAATCGAGTGCATCAGTAAATGTATAAAGTACCTCATAATGTTCTCCAAATAACAAATCAGGAAATTCAAGCAACATCTTCTCAAAAAGAACCAGTGAATAATAAGCTTCCTTCCATAAAGGAATTGTTGTTTCACCAGAAAGATCCGTTTGACCATTTTTGAAGATGTTGACCACAGATAAAAGTATGCGTCTCATTACAGGAAAAACAGCATCTATATGCTTTGCAAAACCTTTCTTCATTACTTCTGCTGACAGTGCTAATACCTGTATAAGATATTTTGTAACCATCAAATATATTAATCACAACAATTTAAATAATAATCAAATAAATTAATAACCATACATGTGCTGCAGCACTCCATAAACCCTGCTTCTCTCCAGAATACCAAGATATTGTGTACTCTAAAATAGAGTGGAGACTTTGTGACCCCACACGACCAATCAGAATCTTTAAAGCTTTCACAGTAGAAGTTTTGACTTTTTTCTCGGAATCATTTGCTAAACAAACAACCAGTTGGAGAAATATAGTTTGTGATTGCTCATCCACAACTTGGGGTGGAAATTTTTGAATAATAACACCGAGCATATCAACCGCTGCTACTCTTCCAGTAGGGTGCTCATATCTACAACAAACATAAATTTTATCTTTTTAGTATAGAAATCGAAGTAGTGTTGTCACAAAAACTATAATTTGGCTCAACGCCCTAATACTGTTAAACTTAAACAAAATTTACAGGTGCTGAATTTGCAAGTAACAAGCAATTACCAATAACTGACATGCTAATGTACTTAAACGTGTTAAAAGTCAGAAACAATGGTGAATGCAGTTGCTTGCGCCGTCAGAAAATAATATATGAACATTTCAGTTGAGGGACTTTTTTGCAAAATCAGAAACTAAGTTGATTTTGTAAGGTATTGCCCTAAATAATAAGCTTAACACAAAAAAATTAGCATTTACAGGACCAATAGTTACCTTAGATTGGCAAGCAAGAAATCAAGATGCTGTTGCAACCGTTTTTGTGAGATTGAATAATCGAGCAAAAACTGTAAAAATATCCTACTGCATTTATTGCGTACTCCTTCCACTTGACTTGTTACCATCAACTCCGCAACTATTTTAGCAAGATCATAAATCTCGGGAACCACAACTTTACGGCTCACGATTGCTTTCAACAAAGAAAGTGCAATAAAAGTCGGGTTTCTTTCAAGATCAACAAAAAGCGGGAACTGTAGAAGCATATGCATTTGATCAGATGAAAGTGTAATACTCGTGCTTTTTAAAAGAACCGTTAATAACCGAATAGAAGATTCAGCCAAGGGAGTGCTTGCATTAACTGAACCATGTAGAATAACAAAGAGTGCGGTTTTAATATTATCCGCTTGAGACTTCAGGGACGGTAATGGAATTTGCACAAGAAGTGAAAGACACGTAAGAGATGAAGATATGATATCTTCAAACTTGGAGCTCAAGCAACCACATAATAATCCAACAAAAGGGTCCAAGTATGACACTGCTTGCTCTTGGTTTTGTTTAATTTTCATTTTCTTTATGCGGCTATGCAAAACTCCAAGAGCAAATACTGTAATTAGATGTGAACAATGTGAGCGAGAATGACTTCCTGTAATGCTGGCATCACCATTTCCGTTCAAACCATCTTCAATGAGGCCATAGATGAAAATAAGAATATCTTGCTGGCTTGCGGTTGGGTTACGGTCAATACCCAAAGTTATATGATGTAACATAGTTTGTAACTTTGATTTCAACTTTGGGGTTAACTGTTTCTGCAGATGACATGTAACGAATGACATCAGCTTCGAGGCGTGGGTTTTAAACGTGACGTTTTCAGCAACTAACTGAAAGGTCTCGAATGATTTAGTTTTTCGGGTCTCCTTCATTTTTGAAGCAATTTTATCAACTTCTTTTTCTTCAGAAACATCACCAAGAACATCATTTTCCACTACAGAGAGAATATCTTCTAAACAATAATCCAACTTCCCAGAACCGGTACCGGACAAACACTTTGTTAGAATAAAATTGACTGTATATCCAAGCACGTGAAGCTCAAATCCTCTTTTTAAAGTCGATCTCACCACTTTGAGAATAAACTGGAAATATTCAAACCCTAATTCTTTCAAACAAGCAACAAGAGCAGACCGTGCTTCATCACGAACACTATCGAGACGATTTTTCAAAAAGTTTGAAACACGGTGGATTATAGTTGGAAGTTGAAGCTCTAGCACGTTTCCAGGAAGTAATTTTAGCAACTTGAGTGCAACAAGGCTCACGTTCACATTGACATTATCAGTATCCAGACTCAACAACTTTTGTACTTTTGGCAGGATGCTTTTGTGAAGAGAAGTTTGTATATCAGAATGTTTATCTGTTGTTGTACATTTGACCAAGACGGTTGGATTTTCAACTTTGACTTCTTTAAATTGGAAGTGGTCAAGTATCGTGGAAATGAGTCTCAAAAAGAACTTTTGTTTGTCGGGTCTAAGTTTGACTTCTCTGAAGCATTTGTTCAAGAGTGCATAATATTGTTTCCAACTCATAGAACCAGAAATAGACGCAATGGCTTCAATGCAAGCGTTTCTAAGATGCTCTCCTTTTCCATCTTTTACTTCAAGTAGCATATTGAAAAACAGCGGGAGAAACACTTTATTTGTAATAACCTGAACAGTCAATATAACGGTAAGGGTAAGTAGATGGTCAAAACGTCATTTGGTATGGGTCTATACAGTTTGGAACCCGAAAAACACCTTTTGTCCAGATCTCTTAAAATATTTCACCAAGAATTAGTAGATAGCGTTAATGATCACTATTTTTGTTTATCTTATTTAGTCAAATCACAAAAAATTCAGCAATGTTACTTGACCTTGCAAATTTTGCAAACTTTCTCCTAAAAAAACATATTTTTATTATTTTAGTTATTACAACATAAATATTTACTCTTAGTTCTATTTTGTGAAAAAAAAAGACATGCTCTTCAAATTTTATCTTTTTACATTTTGAAAGCTTACCTTTAAAGGTTTCAGTAAGATGGGAACATTATTTCGTACATGATTGAAAAAATATAGAGATTTGAAAATACGCCCACTTAACCATTTTGACTCATTTTCTTTCTAACGTGGCTCCATTGACCCCATTCATCATTGACCAAATAAAAAAATTACCTCTGATAATTGGTGATCACGGACAACACTGCAGAAGCGCATCAATGCCCTCGCTCTCCTATACTTCTGTACTCACGAAAGCCAAATATAAACAAAACGTAAAATTATTATATTTTCTATCAGCAACAAGATAAAGGAATAAACGGTAAGTATTGTAATTATGTGTCAACAAGTGAACCTGTAGGTGAACAATATTGGTAAAGAAATCCTGTTCTGCATCTACATGGCAGAGGGCACCATATGATTCAAGTTTACACACATTAAGAAGCCTCGCCACCATCTCCCGTAGTAAATCCAACCAAACCTACAAAATTAACTTAAGAAATTAAATAATATATCTTCCAGAAACAAGTATTAACGGCAAAATAAAAACAATAAACTGAGTTTTCACCTTAATAACAGAAGTTCCGCTGTTCATAGCACCCCCCATGTACTTCAAAAAGAAGTTGTTTATTGTATTCTGAATGGATGATTCAGTCCAACAACCGACACTAGGTTTCATATCACCAGAAATGATCTTTTGACAGAATTCAAGAAACAGAAGCATAAGTCTATATGCACTGTTCCTCAAAACTAAGTCATTGGATGACATGTCATGTACACAATGTGACAAGATGATTAATGTTTGCTCCTGTCCAACACTGCAGAAGAAATCCATATTTATTGCTTCATAAGCACCAATTATGACATCATAATCAAGAACGTCTATCTCCATGGTAGATGTAGCATTTAATTCTCGTAGAAGTTTTGCCTGCAAAAACACCATGATTGTGAATAAATATATAGGAGTCAAAATGTTCAGATTTTCTTAAAAAATTAGTAATATGATCAACGCTTAAAGATCAGTATTACCAAGTGGACTAAGGAAGGGTCACTTTCAGCAAGGAGATCAAAGATGCCACAAATCGCCAACCGGGCATCTAAGGTGGCATGAATAAGAAGTGGAGAGATAGCATTCAGCATTCTTAAACTGCCTTCACTTCCCGACTTTGGTACCATCTTCTGAATAACATGCAAAGTCTCGATACATGAATCTGTGTAACACATGATAGGTTTATACGCAAATCATATAGTTATAAAAAGGGCATATTACAGCAATGCCAATAGAAAAACAATATACTAACCCCAGTCGTGAGGTTTCTTGGTTAGATACGGAAGCAAAATGTCAACAAATTTGTTCCCGAGTGACGGGTCTTCAATATACTTAGGCAATAATTTAAAAATGTTAAGCTCTTTCCCTCCAGAAGGTTTGAGAGATTTCCTATATGAGCAATTCAAACAACAAATTTTAAACCTTGGAAAAGGGGTATATATGTCCAAAACTTTTACAAAAAAATAAATACCTGCTGGTATTTTTGCTTGCAAATAGGTGATGCAAGCAGCAGACAAGGGTATCTATATTGGGAAGTAGAATTCCTTTGACATTAGAATCATGATTTGACACCTCCATGTCAAGATTAAGAAGATTCTCGATAAATCTAAGAACACATGATATAATGGCTTCAGAAGCTGTTGCGACTGTTAATATCGAGAATATATCTGGGACAAGATTATTCGCCCTGTGAAATTGGGAGACAAGTTTGTGGCTTTTACTCATAGCAAGGAAACAAACAAACAATGAGCTTGGCTTCTCACTGCTGGCACCTTCTTGCTTGAAACCATCAATTAATGGTTTTAACGCTGAGAAAAAGATGTCCCAGAAATCCACACCGAAATCATGATCCTCGAATTTACTCAGAACCAAAGATATAATTTTTAGACATAAAGATCTCAAATCTTTTAGCTGTTTTGGAGGCAAGCTTGCCTGCAACTCAAAAACAAACAGCTATCAGGATATGTAACAAGTAACACTACAAGATATGTATACAAACTATGAAGTGCTTTACATATATATAGTTTTATAAGTAAAGAGGTCGAAACTGTATGATGGATAAAAAATCTACACACATAACAATATTACCATGGATTGTTTATCTGCCACATCATCTTCTTCATCATTACTTGATGCACAGCTAGCTAATATGCGAACAATACTTCCCATTAATGTATCAAGAACAGGTTTAATGCGTGACTCGTCAAAAACTCCAAGAATGTCTTCTGTCACATGTAGAAACCCATAGATTTTCTTTGAAGATAATGACTTGATGTTATCCATGGTAAAATGTCTCAAAACAGCTGAAGAATCAAAACTAGCAGGAGTTTTAGGTGAACTCCAAATCAACTCGCTCACATCATCAACACCCGTTGAACCAATTTGTAACGGCTTTATTAATAAAGCAAAAAACAGAGGGAGCTCATTGATATCAAGTTCAGCTAAGAATGCAATAATTGCTTTCCTGTGATGCACGCTTGCAGCCTGAAAAAAATAGTAACACTAGTTATGTGTGGTTCTAAAGAATAATAAGGAAATTATAAAATTGATGCAAAAGCCAACACTTTTACACAACTTTTTTCACTAAATCACTCATATGATGAAACTACTATAAAAGCCAATCAAGAACGTATCTCGTTTCATTTACACCAAAAATGAGCCAAAACTGGACGATTGACAAAACTCCCCTTAAAACTTTTGAGAACACAGAAATACATTTGATAAGGTGACAACGAGTTAAAAGGTTAAAATTAGTCTTTTTTATCATTTGGTAAGTTTTTGGCCACAGTTTGTTTAAACGAGACCAGATAGATACTTAGCTTGCATGTAAAGTAGTTTTCATACATGAGTGGAGTTATGAAAAAGGTTATTCTCTCGTTAAATGGTGGGCATAACAAACCTTTCGAGAAGCAAGTGTTTTCAAATTCCTAACTTTGGGGACAAGAAGCCGAATGACAAGTGGCACAAGGCTGTCTCGGTGTTGTTCACTAACTAAATGAGAATCCCTAGATAAACTCCATCTTGTAAGTTCGTCCCTTAGGGTCTTGGGGCTGACCAAATTTCTCAGATTCTGAGCATATGGGACTAGAAACTCATCTTTCCAATTCAACAGACAATCAAGAACCTTCAACTGCGCCTCAGAATCATTCTCATCAATCAGCCTAAAAACACATTTACACTTTAATCTAATAGCTTTAAACCATCATATTATAATAAAATACTACATATCCTTAGCTTCTATTACTACCTGTGTTGTAAAACCTCCTTCAGAAACTGACTCCGATAGAAGGCCTTTGAATTGCGCATCAGCTTCAGCAAGTTTAGCCAATCTCCAAGAACATCCTTCCATACTTTCCCTTTACAAGCTTTCAAATTAAATGATCTCACACTGTAACATCACAAACAAAAAACCGGTGTATTAATATATCATTAACGCTATCAGCACCAGAAAGCAAAATAATAAATCAAAAAGATTTACCTTGAAAGATCAGCAACCTCATAACCCAAAAACTTTAAAAACAAAGGTATAATTTGCCGAGACCGTGATTCCACAAAAGTTGATACTTTTTGTAATGACTTGATCAGCAGTGATAAAACAGTAGGGGTTGGAATGTCATCACATGAAGAGCCAACAAATTGGTTAAAACAACCAAGCAATTCTGAAAATAACATATAAGGTATCAAAAATCTTGTTTTGTTCCTGAATTAATACAACAAATAAAAGAGAAACTAAAAGCCATACCATTTTGACTGCCATGAAATTCACTGTTTCCTTGATCAGAATGTTCTCGATGTGATGCAAAGTCAGACACACACTTATCTAAAAACTTCATGCACGTTTCCCACACTAGTAAATGATAATCATTAACCATAACACCAAAGCATTCCATAGCGGGATTCCATAAATAACTAAATCGGTTATAAAATATGCCAATAACAGCATTAAAAACAAGGGGTATGTAAGCGTCACGGATTCTTTTAGCTGAGATATCCATTTGTATCTTTGATAACATTTGAACAACTTTCCTGCTGGTGGCTATAGAAAGAGACGCTCCTTCAATGGCAAGCAATGAATGGAGAACCTGAAATAGGAGGGTAATTAAAAAACAAAATTTTAACCAAACTGAAACTTCTTCATTGTAATATGGTTAAAGCAAGATAAGGGTACGCACATTATCACCGTGATCGTCGATTATCATATCGTTCTCAGAATATAAAGACTCATAGTGACATAAAATTCGTAGAGTGAGAAGACGAATCTGTTTGTCAGCATGGCATAAGTTTTCAGAAAAAATATTAAACGCATCAATGGTTTTTCCTGCCTCTAACTCTGTGGGGTACTTTTTATGTATGCCATCTTCTTGTGTGGTGGACCTGCATTGGCCAATAAAAAAATCAAAATAAGAGCACAGAAATTACAGCACGAACCCAGAATGGTAAAGAGTTGAAAACATACGAGTCTAAAGAATCCAAGAAATCAGCAACTGCAGATAATATATGAACTGAACACTTGTATCTTTTAGCAAAATACAAGAATTTATCCACTGGTAATTCATCATGCTTAGCTGTCTGACTGAAGCTCAATCTCTGATAAGAAGCCAAACCAGCTCCAATGAGGCTTTCCCAAACCCTTCTAGGCAACCCTGCAATTGTTGCTGAAAGTATCATACTGGAGTTGACCATCAAAAGGCGGTCAAGAGCTTCTACAAACTCCATAAGTACTTGAGGATTAGCTTCGAAGTCTGTCATGTATGAATAGCAGCTGATAGTTCCCCAAATATGAGCTAGATCTGTATCCTTAAACTCCACGCATGTTGGATGCTTATGTACAGCATCATTAATCTTCCCAATCCAGCTAGTAATGTTTTCTTGGAGAAAGTTGCAAACTTTTGACATCCCCTGTTTGGATTTCCCTTCCAATAGATAGAAACTTAAAGATTGTAGCTTCTCGAAGAACTTCACAAGAAGATACATAGCTTCATCCTCCAAAGTCATTGTCAAATCAGTCAACGCACTGAAAATTTGTAAATGTAGTTAATTCAAACAATCAATCAAGGTAAACTAATATCAAGAATCCGTTAAGACAGCAGAACCATGTCATTATTACCTTGTAATACTGGTTCTGAAAATCTGGACTATGGAAGTGTCCTTGGATAATAATTCCTTAATAAATTTCATAAAACTGCAACCAGTAAATTTCGAAGTTAAAACCATTCAAGTGGTAGAAATATATATAACAGATTCACATAACAAAGCCAAATACCTCTCATTCCTCATCTCAAATACAGGAACCCATTGCATCGACACTACAGCAAGAGCTCCAACATTCGTGCAACTATAAAGACCATCAAGAATGCAAAGCATCAATTGCAAAATTTTATCAATAACCTCAGATGATTGTTCCCCAGTGCTCTGCTTGCTAGAAGGTTTGATAAACGCCTCAATAAGCAACTTAACCAGCTCAAACACTTGTTCAAACTCTGCAGCAGTAAGATTCATATATGTGTTAATGGAATATAAAACCCTATATATGTAATTAATGATGATGTAATCCTTGAACTAGATCTGACACGTCAATCAACTAAGCATGGTCAAATCTATTATCCTATGAAATGAATTTTAAGTGAGATCGATAAATAAAATTGTAGATATACAAAATCGATGTAAGAATCGTACAACTGTGATTCACAGTATTTATACTAAACTTCTAAATCAAACAAGGAATCTCAATATTGTAAAAGTACTTGCATCCCTTCATTTGTAATTTAAAGATGATCACTTTGATTTATATGAATTAGTGGTTAGTTGTTTAAAATAAATTCACAAATGTGTTCAAATTAACACATACAGAGAATTTAAACGTGTAAAAATTGTTGAGGGACTTTTATGGGAAAAAAGAAAAAGTATGTTGGTTTTTTATGGTATTTTCCATTTAATACTTAACGTTTTATATATACACACACACATGTATATACAAAACAAAAAGAAATATTTCTTTAAACAAGTTGCATCATTTAAAAGTTATCTTCAATACCAATACCAATACCAATACCTTTAAACAAACTCAAAATTAGCTAACTATTAGCATTTAAATTTTTTTGATATCTAATCATAAATCATAAAAGAATAATAAAAAACAAAACTTTTAATACACTAACCTTATATTATCAACTAATGAAATTAGCACCTACACAAGTTTTATAACTTCTAAATATAATTTTAAGAAGAATTGTTATAAATCTTATCCATATTTTATTACTACACGATTATTTACCTTATGCTGCAAGTGACACACAGGTTATTAGGCTACAACAAAGATGATAATAACAAAAAGGAGATTTATGTTACCTATTATCCTGTGCATGTTATCAGTTTCCAGAGTGGAAATAAACAGGGACAGAAGATAAGTAAGATGGTGAGAATGTCCATTAGAAACAGCTTCAGATATTTCCTTTTGTTCACGTTGCAACAACAATTTCAACTCCGAGGACTGCAGCTCTTCACATAACCGTTGAAAAACTGTGGTCACAACTTCAACAACTGGATTCGAATCTGTAACAGACAGATAGATGGTTAAGAACGTTCTACAAGCTTCCAATATGATCACAAAATAAATAAGGTAAAAGAAGTTGCCTTCAGGGTCTTTGTCACCATTTGCAATAACTTCATTGTCAAGTAATAACTTAAGCACTTGCTCAGCTCTCGAGTGTAACTTCGATGAGAATCCTTTCATAACATAAAATAACAAAGCACTCACTCCAGATTTTCTGGTTACCGAAGGTTCCGTGACTATTTCAGACATTACTTTCTTGACACCTGTAAGTTTGGTGAAGTTCAAAATTATATAAGAACGTGTTGACAACAATTACCTAATAGCGTGTTCAAAATCATTGTGGTTTCATTGAAGAAATTGATTATGGAAGTCTAATAGATATAAAAGATAAAAACATTACAATAAAAATAAACTTTACAAACCAATTAAAGTTCCAATAAACCACACCCTAAAAAATCACAATAAACTAGGTATAATTAATATTTGAATATTTTAAATTTAAATTAAAAAATGTTAACAAGCATTTATAACTTACTTAAAAAAACACATTTGAATATTTTAAACTTAGATTAACTAATGTTAACAGCATTTATAACTTACAAAAAACACAAAAATGTTAAAAGTAAAAAAAACCATAAAAAGCAACATTCAATTAAAAGGTACAATTGATCAAACAATAAAGTAGACCAATTATGAAACATAAACTATTTTTTGAGTAAAGCAAACAAAAAAAGTGAAAAATGTCACCGCTTGAGTTACCATTCAGTATTCACACAAGAGTATCACAGTAAGATACACTTGATAAACATTAGTAATCAAAATTAACTTTGGCGTGTTCCATATTACATATCTATAATGTACCTTTATTAATCTGGTTCGTAGGTGCATTCCTCAACAAGAAGGAAACAGACTCGGCCATAAACTCCTGAATGTAATCTTTCGGGTAGAACCTTAACTTTATTGTAATTCTAAAAAATAAAAATAGAAATAAAAATGAGCAATAAAATGAAAAAACTTTCAACATGAAATGCTAATACACAGATTAGGTCAACATTAAAAATGAAACTGCACCAAAAAAAAGTCAGCCAAAATGCATGTTACTTACTTCAGGACATAGGCAACATCTCTCGTTAGATATTTCTGTAAATACATCATTATGCATGACCACGATGTAAAAATCTGCACATATAAAAACTTTTGAGTTTCTTGGTTATTAGGCATATGGGTATGAAATAGAAAAAACTTATACAACTACTGTTTATTAGACCTGCTCAATTATATCCGACTCCCTGTCAGCGCCACTACTGAGAAGCAAAACCATAGAATCTGCAACCTCCTGCAGAAAGCTGTAGAAATTCAAGATGAGAGAGTAAGTATAAGGGCAAAAAAAATGCCAATGTAGTTGGTTTCCCGATAAAAACAATAAAAGAAAGTTGGGTGTTAAAATGTTATAAACTCACGGTATAAAGTCCTCCAATATATCTCTAGATAGCGCTGCTATTAACCTGCACGTAAACAGTTATGATTATCAAATGATAGAAAAAAAGTATGTGTGTGATTTTTTTCAAAAAAGCCGAATGGAAGACCAAGAAACATAGGTTGGGCTGTTCGGTTACAGTAGTGTAGAGCTTTCATTGTTACTGAGACGTGGTGCAGTTGCATGTATATTTACACTTATTTGTATCAGCAATGCAATATAAGAACAGAGATGCAAACCAGATAAAAGTAATAATGATATAATACCTTAAAATAGGTTCAAGTGATAATCTCCCTTTCATATCCAACCTAGAAAGAAGATTTGAAAGTATAATCTTCTTTTGTAGGATAATCTGTGGTAATGTTTGTACCAACGGCAGCATTTCCTCATAAAACGATATAAAATCCTCAGCGGTGTTAAGTTCCTGGATGCATAGTAAAAGGTTAATATTCCCTTTTAGTATAAGATTCTAAAGCATAATACACAACTTGTAAGGTCAACATGTCGTGTACCCTCCAATGTAAGTGACTAAGTGTCAAATAATTTAAACATTAACTTATAGGCCAAATTCACTACCAAAAGTGATCTAAAAACTTGACTAAAAGACTAACATACCCTCCATTCAACAAGGCAGTCCCGAAAAAAAGATGAACCTTCAGAGGGTTCTTGCTTGAGGGGATCAAGACTTCTAAAAACATCAACATCAATTTCTTCAATTCTTTGAGAGAACGTCTTGAACTGTAAAGATAGATCAATGTAAACATGTCACATTGGTACTTTTAAGTTTGGCAACAATATGTTCCAATTGTAATATCCAATGACTAGAGTAACATTGTTATCAAACATTAGAGTTAAAACGTACCACAAAACGTCTTCTTCCAGCTCCACTGTTCAACGACTTAACCGCCTGAGCATGAGACTGTGTCGCCATTATATCTGTCACCAACAAGAGCACCAATTTTTATAAACTTTGCATATCATTAACAAAAAATAGATCCTAAACTCCGGCATTACACTTTTACAAACCAATCAGAACCAGACTACAAATTCACCTCCAATTTGCATCCTAATTCATCCACATACTCAAATATTACTTCAAAAACTCAAAACTAGGGTTATCCAAATCCAAATCCAAATTCATAACTACTCCATATTATTTTACAAATTCAAGCTAAATTAAGGCCAGTTCTTAACTAACTTCGATTGAAATTAATGTATAACTTAAAACAGTTTACTCAGCTTCTACTAAAAAAATAATTAACTCCAATTGACAACTAATAATAATAATAATAATAATAATAATAATAACAATATCGAAACCTACTGAGACAATCACGGAGAGTTTCCGGTTAACCCTAAGTCGACGGACGGCGGATGGCCGGCGAGAGAAGCAACGGAGAAGAAGAAGGAGGAATATACGATTATTAGGGTTTAAAGGGTTTTAATGTTTTATGCTTATGCTTATTGTATAGTCACGGTACAAAATAATAACCGCTTTTGATCAATATATGTTTTGTGGCGTTGTACGATTTAGTCCCTCTATGTATATTATCGTGAGTATTAGTCCCTTGCCTTTTTGTTTCTTAGGAAAATCACCCATACATTCACGTGTTAAATATTACTAGACGGGTGCCCGCGCGATGTGGCAGGAAACAAAAATCCTAGTAATCATGTAACAGTTCGGATGTTCAGGGTTCATTTGAAACCTTGAAAACGTTTAAACCAATCACTACTTTTTATTAGCTGATTTCTGAATGTTCAAACCATATCAAGCAGTTCGGTTTACGATATATACCAAAAATAGGCCATATAAAACTGGACCGGGTTGTAGACTTATTATTGAAGCTCAATGCATTAGTAACGATTCAATTTAAAATTTCGGCGGTTCAGTTTTGGATTTCAATGACAAAAAACCAAACCAACGGTTTGCCTCACGGTTTAACTTAGAAACCGTTAAAACCAAATTGTGAACGTCCATACGACATGTTGCTTTTTTTTTAATTAACAAAAACTACAGCAATACTATACCCAAATTAAAGACAATAAAATGTTAATTTTTATGGTGTAATTTAAAAAAAATATATTAACGTATGAAAAAGTTACGGCCGTTGGAAACTCATTGATGGGAAGTTGGTTACAATTAAAATCAAAATGAATACATGGGTAAAGATGAAGGTTCAAAATTGTATTAATTTTTTAAATTTACAAAAGTTGAGTAAAGTTGAAGGGGGAATGTTGTAACTCTTTCTATACATATTTTCTAATTGACAAGTTTGTCCATATCTTACATGCTATAAAATGTATACCTTATGCTTTACAAGTTGTAAATTACTTAAAAAGTAGGTGTCTTAATTTGCATATGTCTCATGTATTATATATAGTATACATTAGGGGCTATATGTTAGGGCGTAGTGTTATGTGTTAAACAATATAGGAAAAAAAGTTTTTCAAGATAGATCTATTATCCATTGAAGTTAAAGAGTTTTTTTTACAGAGTGGTTTGAATGGATTGGTTATCTAGAAATCATGTATAGTCAATATCATGAGAAGTTGGTTAGAATATTGCTTCCATCGGGAGAAATTCTAGTCATCCAAGGTGGAAGGAATGGAACAACTATGAGAATGGTCACTTGGCTTGAAGGTTCACAAATACTTGGGAAAAGGCTACCATGTGTCCATGCGCTCTTACCTTATGTCACCGAGAAAAAAGACAGAGGAGCGTTGACTCAAGGGCATGGCAATTGTGTTGGAATTCCTTGAACTCTTTCTATATGACTTACCTGGCTTGTTGCTACCTCAACAATATATAACTCCAAATTGATATATCATATGGCACAGTCCGCGATGCAAGAACTATCTAATCAATTGCAAGAGTTGTTAGACAGATGATTAATCGTACCAAGCTACTTGCCTTAGGGAGCTTCTGTCTCATTTGTCAAAAAGAAATATGGAACTTTTAAATTTTGCATTGATTTTCATGAGCTTAACAAACTCACATGATATCCGTTACCAAGGATAGACGATTCATTTGATCAACTTCAAGATTCAAACTTTTATTCGAAAATCGATTTACGCTCAAAGTATTAACGTTTGAGAATCCAAGCGAACTACATTCCTAAATCTGCATTCCAGACTCGTTTTATACCCACTATGATTTCTTGTTATGTTATTTGGTTTAATGAATGCACTAATTATTTTATGGATCTCATGAATAGAGTATGCAAATCATACTTTGACAAATTCACGATTATCATCCATTATTGGAGAAGATTTGATCTTACAATCACACCGCCAAATCGACAACCTAACTTACAGTCGCCACCACTCAATTACCATCCTCGCCCAAGAAGAACAAATCTTGAGATGTGATGGTGGTGTGTGATGTGTGTTTTGATCAAAAAAATCAAGTTGAAAGTGTGTGATGATGGTAAGGCAGTGGGGGAGGAGATGGCGGGGTGGGGGTGGTGCTGAACCGCTATGTGTGTTGTTGTTGGTGGTTGGTGTTATGTGATTAAGGGGGTGTTTGGGTGATATTCTAAAATTTGTTTATTTACTTATTTGTTTGTTAACAAACAAAAGATGTTTGACAAAGCTCCTCCAAAAGCTTCAAAATAAAAAAAAACAAATAAGCAAATATAAAAGCTCACCCAAATACCCCCCCCCCCCCAAGTTTTGGGTGGGTGGTATGGTGGTTCTTGATGGACGGAGAAAATAAATAGGAAGGCATGTGGAAGGTAACATCTAAGAATTACAATCGATTAAAGGGTTTGGGATACCAGAAATACAAAAGTTAATAAAATAACAAAGACTCTAAAATAAGACTAGTTTAACCCTGACTTAACGATGAAAAATAAACCGGATGAAAATGACAAAAATCATCGACCCCAATTGTAAAAGAAAAAAGAAAAAGGAACCTTGGATGAAACTCGCATAAGTGACCAAACTATATGGACGAAAATGATATTTGCTCTTTGGTTTATCATATAAACAAGTAGAGTGCCTGCCATAAACCCTAGCCGCCTAAACCCTTATTCCTCCTATCCTATCCAAGGTATGAAATTTCGGTGAAATCACGGTAGATCATGTACAAATTGTGTCTTTATTTGATTGCAACTTACTTCCGGTTAACTGTTATAAAAAGCTTAACCAAACGGTCCAAACCGGACCGAAAAAACTCAAGTCATGTTTGTGTTGAGATGAATATATGTATATGTATATATGTGGATTTGGTTTATGTGTTAATTTTGTAAAGAAAAACCTTGAGAATATGTATAATATGCATGAAATTCTCATTTGATGTCACTGATCTTTTTTCCATGTTCATTTAGTTGAATTTCAGTTCAAACTTGCCTTTGTTAATTAACCGAAATTAGCTGAAACCGAACCATAACCGAGCTGCATAACCGATTAATCGAACTGAACCGCAACTTGCAACCCGTACGTAGTATAGTCATTAATTATCTGATTTGTATTTGAATGCTCATTCTTCATTTGCAGGCAATATTAATTCGAACGGTTAGAATGGCTTTCCACAGCAGAATCGGAGGTCTCGTGCGGCAAACTATCTCCCAGAACGGAGTATCAAATGTGCAAGTAACGACACCATCGATGCTCAATGCTATCCGATGCATGTCATCGAAGCTTTTTATTGGTGGTACGTTCTTGTTTTACAGATAATGATCACTGAATCGCTTTTTGTTATGTGATTGTGAAATTTGATGACTGGTGAATGTTGCAGGTCTTTCTTATCAGACCGATGACTACTCCTTGAAGGAGGCGTTTTCTGGGTTTGGCGATGTAGTTGAAGGTGAGAATTGAGAACTGTTAATATCTGGTGTCTAATATGCAGAATTTTAAGTGTATGATCCGAGCCTGAGCTTGAATGGGCTCGAGCTTTGCTCTTTTTTAGCTCTTTTTTTTCAAGCTCTAGCTCGGTTTGTGAGTTGTTATTTCAAGCCCGGGCTCTGATCGTTTATCATTTATGAATTAATTTATATGCGTTTTTTATTATTTCATATATTTTAAGAAATTTAAGAAAAACCACGATCCTAAGCTCGGTAGTGCAGTGCGAAATTAATACATAGAAGTCCAAAAGAGGTAAAACTTAATAATATACTAGGCTTTATTTGAGGCTCAGATCAGCTCGAGCTCGATAAAGCTCGGCCTGTTTCGAGTTTATAGTCGATCTGAGCTTGAGTAGCTTGCGAGCAGCTGAGTTCATTTGCAGCCCTTAGTATGATGCATCTCTGTGTTAAGATTTTTTTTCATATTGTGATATCGGTGTTCTTGATATTTGATTTTAGGTGAGCGGAAAAATTGTTTAAACTCATAATTGAAATAATTGAACTAGTTGAGAAACATATTGTTTCGTTATGGTTTTTGTGATAATCGATTTCTATGGTTCTGTTATGGCTATCTGTGCATGAATAGCCGATTTTTTTACTGGATACAAATAATCGTCTTTTGTTCATGTGAATGTGTGATTGATAGAAAAGTGTTGTTATAACTTTATATAAGTAACATAGCAGTTGTCATTTGTTCTCATTTATAAGTTAAATGAATAATTGGACTTAACTAATGGTTTACCGGTTTAACCAAACCGTCTTTTCTAACAGTTGAATTAACCGGATTGCTTGTGACCTAAACCAACCGGGTGTATAATGTTTAAAACCAAAAATTCAGTTATATGCTAGATTTTAGCCAATAATTGAATCGAATGAACTCATGCTCTTTCTGGTATTAATACTGTATGTTTGTTGTTACTATTCAGCAAGAGTTATTACAGACCGAGAATCTGGGAGGTCAAGGGGATTCGGTTTTGTGAACTACACGAGTGACGAGTCAGCAAGCGAGGCTATGAAAGCAATGGATGGCCAGGTTAGAAAATGAAATCTGAGACACAATTTATATATATAGACAAAGATCAAATCTTGGTGCCACAACTCATTTTTAGAAACCCACTGTTTTAATATTTAGGAATTCAGTTTCATCATTTAATAAGTTTGTTAGTGATGGTGTGTTGGCTCAAGTATGTTTTGCTAACTTCCTTGTGTGGTTAAGCTGCGTGGGTTCAAATCCTCTTCACTACATCATTTATTTTTTTTATCTATTTATTATTTTACAGTTTCATTATATGCATAATTTATTTTTCTATCTATTTATTCTTTTAATTTGATATCACATTTTTGAAAGTCCTTTCAATCTAGATTTTTTATAAGTATAATAATTTTAGTAAATTGAGTTTAGGACTTAGTTTCGATATAGTAACGAATTTAAGCGACGTCAACTAAAAACACAACGCATCGTCGCCGCAGCACCCGTGTTATTGTTTATTTAGTTTCGGTAATGTAACAAACTTAGCCAATAATGAAATTACTTTTTATGTTTACTTCTGGTACGATAACAAACCTAATCGTTACCGACCGAATGTATGTCAACTCGTTGCTGCAACGCCCGTGTTTGTTTGTTTTTCTTAAATATGCCAATTTTTCGAAATTATTTTTTGGGTTTACTTTCAGTGTTGTGGCGAACCTATAGATGCCGACCAAATTTTCATCACAACTCTTGTAATTCTCCAACCGAAAAAACGTCCTTTTACTTATATTATTTTGGGTATCATAATCTATACGTTTACTGATATATTTTTCTATCAAATACTGATTGTACATGTGCCAATTTCATCATAAGTTGTACATGTGTTAACACTATTTTGGGTATCTATATATAATTTTTTGATTTAGTACATGTGTTGTGATGAACTTAACTGATGCCAACCGAATTTGCATAAAGCCGCCGCCGCAACGCGACAGGTTTAAACGTAGTATAAATAAAAAGCAAATGTTGGTGCCACAAAAGGTTTTAATGATATTGTTTTGACATTTTATACAATTGCTTTCAAGGATAATTCAATATGTCCATTTGGTTCAATGGCCTTTGTTAATTTTGCCAACCTTCTTGATTTGATCATCCCTGCCTTCGCCCAAGAACGAGTCCTCCAAGTCCAAGATAGCCATTCAATATTTTGTTTGTTATTTTAATAGCTTTCATTATTAGTTTTTTTTTTCATTTACGTTTTATTTCATTTCCTTTTTTTTGGTATAAATAGAATATGCTACTCAAACAACTCTTTTTTAATTTGGTTCTTGTACCCGTAATGAACCTAATGGATACCAATCGAATTTGCGTTGACTCGAAGCCGTAACGCCCGGGTTTTGTTTTAAATATGATAGCTTGACGAAACAATTTTTTTAGGTTTAGCTCCGAGCCGTAACAAATATAGCCGATACTGACCAAATTTGCCTCGATTCATTGCAACGATCATATTTTACTGACCGAATAAACGTTGTTTTTTTAAATATGATGTTTCTTTTTGTATTGTTATATGAGTCGCTACTATTCTGTGTGTTTACCAATTCATTTTTTGTGTTTAATGCGTGTACCGGTACGAACCTAACTGATAGCAACCGAATCCGAGCCTGCCGCCGCAAAGCGGCGAGTTGGCACCTAGTTACATTTAATTATAAAACTTGATACCAATTTCTTTTCTGCATCTTTTTTTGAACAAGATACTCACATCACACTTAACGATTCATGCTTTTTTTCTTGCTTGTTTAGGAACTCAATGGCCGAAGCATTCGTGTGAGTCTTGCCACCGAACGTGCTCCTCGTACTGATGGGTTTAATCGTGGCCCGAACCGTAATTTTGGCGATGCTAGAAATGAGCGGTACTAGGTACAATATGCTTTTAAGTCATAACAAAGTTTATTCTCGTGATGTGAACACAAGATTATAGATTTTGTACGTCTCGTAGAGAACTTTATGAACTGATTAGCTCTGAAGTCTTTCGTATACGAGTTCTTTCGTCATTTCTTGTGTTTGGGAATTTTAATTACACCTTATGGTGTGCTTGATTTAAGAATATAAAGCTGAGTGTTTGGTGTATAGGAGATAATTTTAGGAATGGTTGGATAAAAGTGCTAAAATCATGTGAAGGAAAGTATGGTGATAGACATGAATATAAAGTGAGGCTTTAGAGATATAATAAAAGGACAATTAAATTTGTTAAATATGATTTGAAAGGGATTAATATGTACTTTTTATATGCAACATGATATTTTAAAAGGACAATTAAATTTGTTAAATACCGAATGATTGCATGTGGTTTTGTCAAGTTTAGGAGTGATGAGGTGACTGAAGTGGAGTAGGTAAAATCAATGTCGTTTTGTAGTTAAATATGTTTTGTTTATAAAACGAGTTCCCTACTTTAAAAGTGTTTAGTTTCAAGTTATAAGTTTAAACAAATAGGTCTTTTAATGTTTTATAATAAGTTTTGTCTATAAAAAAAAAATATAGGAACATATTTGTCACTTTAAAGTTTAAAGTGAACTAATTGATACTTGACTTCCGAGTGTAAGCTTCTTCTGGATAAGAACGAGCAACACCAAAAGTAGCATCTTAAAGCTGCTTTATTACAAAACTATAAAGGTGCCACAGACAATAGGAAACCCAGACTCCTATAATAATATATAATAATATCATACTCAATTGAAGAGAAAAAACTTCATATTTTGATGGTGTAATTTTTATTTTAAATATTAACGTTTGAACAAATTATGGCTGATTAAAAATGGTATTTTTCAAAGTTCTTGACACATTCTCAGCAAAACGTCAAATACACATCGATAATTTTTATAAATTCATCAAGTTCATTCGTAATTGATATGAATTTGTCTAAATAGTATAAACACCCTCTTTTAAAAGTTAAAACTTATCGTCCTTGTTAGGTTTCTCCAATAAAGGATATGAGATTGGCTAGAAGTGGTCTAGTAATAAAAGTTGATGCCTTAAAATCCTGGAAGTCAAGAAAAGAAGTCTAAAACACCAAATTTTTAATAATAATAATAATAATAATAATAATAATCTATATAAAGAAAAGGTTAATAGGATGGTTACATTACATGGGTGGCATTAATGCATTGGTCGTTGGCATGTTACTATCACACAAAAAGGGTAGAATTGTAATTCCGAAAACTAGAACATTAAAACTTGATGTGGATGCCATCTCAAAACAGCTGGATGATAAGAAAAAAAAAATCTATGTTTTAACAGATCTAAAATATTTATGGTATTTTTTAAAAGAAAATATATCATTTGTTTGTTTTTTATATCATTTATCAACGGTTTATATCTTTTGCAAGTTACATTAAAATGTATTCTAACTTTTATGTTCCGAGTGTTCTAGAAATCGTTAGACGCTACTCGGACGGTGAGGTAAATACTAATGATTAATCGGGAATAATATGCATTAATCGGGCTGGAATTTATATGTAATTTTTAAATATACACATATACACCAGGTTTTATTATAATTTTTCAATTTCGGCCGAGTTTGACCAAATAATGATTAATTGGCAACTAGTTGGTAGGGTGCCAACTAGCGATTGCTCGACGTCTAGGCGAGATTTTTACAACCATGGCTTCAACTTATGTAAAGCCAAATCAAAGGATGGAGATATGAGTTCAATTGAGGGTATGATAGATATGTATATGAAACAAAAAAAATACATAGTCTGTCATAGAGATGGCCAAAAAAAACCGGTTGGGGAACCGGTTTAAACCGGAAACCGGTTTTTTAAAAACCGGTTGGACCGGTTTACAAACCGCCGGTTCGTCTTTCGGTTACAAGTTCTAGATCCAAAACCGGTTAACGAATCGGTTAATGGAAAAACCGTTTTTTTTTATTAACCGGTTATGGAAAAACCGGTTAACCGGTTTTTGACCGTTGTGGAAAAACCGGTTAACCGGTTTCTCCATAACCGGTTAACAGGTTAAAAACCGGTTTTTGAACGTTGTATAACGGCTATATGCCCGTTTTTTTTGTTTTTCGACCGTTTTTTTTTTTTTACCATTTTACCCCCCACAAACATCTATATATAGTTTAGGTTGGGTATTGGTTAGATCACACTCGATTATACAACTCCAAACGCTCTAAACGTTTATTTCATACGCGATTATTTTGTTATCTCACGCTCAATTATACCACATTACCACTCCATACGCTCTTATTTCGTAGTCGTTTATTTCATACTCGAGTATACCACTCTTATTTCGTAGCCAATTATCATGGCCTCCCAAAGTGCTGCTTCATCCGCCAACATGGGTGCCTCGAACACGGGAGAAACGGTCGTTCGGGTCATCCCCACGAAACGAAACCATGATGTTTGGCAACATTTCGACCTATGCGAAATGTCTAACGGTAGCCAAAAAGCTCGATGCAAACATTGTTTGAAGTTTTATGGCAAGGATGCAAACTCCACTTTAAAAGCGCATGTACAAAGGCCCTTTTGCAAGGCCTTGAAGGACGAATCGGGAAGTAGTTCGCAGCCGGAGATGACGAATCAAGGAGCGGTGTTTACGTACGACGTTGAAGCGGTACGTCAACAGTTTTCAAACTTTGTGATTCAACAAACACTTCCTTTCAACCACTTCGACAACCCTCAATTCACGGAGATGATGCAAAAAAATGTTCAACCACGCTACCAACACGTAAGTCGTTCGACCCTTAAAAGAGATTGTCTTAAAGCATAGAAAAACGCTAAATCCGAACTAATTTCATACTTTTCAAACTTACAAACTGGTGTAAACTTAACAACGGATGTGTGGTCGCGTACCTCATGGTTCGCCCGACTCATACATTTGTGTGACGGCTCATTGGGTTGACCCCGAGTCGTGGCAAATGATGAAACGAACCGTTGCGTTTCAATTGTTTGATTACCCGCACACGGGTAGAAATATTTTTCAAATCTGGATAAAGTCATTCGACAATACAAGATTGAACATAAAATCTTTTCAATTTCGTTTGATAACGCGTCCAACAATACGGCCACGGTTGGCCATTTAAAATTAAAGTATAAACCTATTGTGATGGAGCGTTTTTTCATAGCCGATGCATTGCACATATTATCAACTTGGCCGTGCAAGATGGGTTAAACGTGATCGAAACGCAAAGAAACAATTTTAAAAGAATGTTACGAGATGTTTTTAGCAACAATAAACATTTCAAGATACAAAAAATTTTGTGTAGAAGCTAATTGTCAATGGTTGGGGCCAAATTGGGATTGTCCAACAAGATGGAACTCGACTTGTAATATGTTTGAGAAAGCCATCCAACAAAAAAAATCATTAATTGCGTTTCATCAAATTTTGTCAAGTAGGGGTAAATGTGCACCGTACGATCCTAGAAACTGGTTATTGATTGAGATCGTTACGGAGGTCCTTCAAATTTTTAAATCTTGCACAACTAGTTTATCCAGGGGTTTACTATCCAACAAGCCCCATTGCTTTACCAAAAATTGCTGTCATGTGCACAAAGTTGAGTGAACTTCATTGTAGGGGTGCACCTTATTTTGATATGGGTGTAAAAATGAAAGAAAAATTTAGAAATATTTTCAAGAACTACCCGCTGTTTTGACATGTGCTGCTGCGTTAATGTAATATACTAAAATTCGAAACAATAAAATAATAAATGTCGATTGTTAGAAAATTGATAAACCGATGAACCGTTAATAAACGAAAATCATGATTTACATATAAATTATATTTAATATAAAATAATAAATAATAATTGATATGATAATCTAATGAATAAAGTACTAAGTAGATTGTTGGTGGATATATATATTTTTGAAGGGGTTTTCAAAATATAAATATATGTATTTAAATAAATTAAAACAGGAAAGGATAATAAAACAAATGGATATATTAGAGTGACAAATATTTTAAATTCTTGATCGATATTCGAATTCTCAATTGTTATCATCAAATAAATTTAAATTTTAAGTTAACTTTTAGTGTACGATTGGGAGAACTGCAACTTCGCTGCTTCTTTGTTTGTCACCATTAATCTGACTCAAAATTAAACATATATTCTTTGCCGCCGCCGCCCTGCAACTCGCCGCAAACAATAGCCAGCGCTGTTGGTCGTTGGAAGGAGCCGCGCGATTCGCTGGTGCCGAAACTTAGTCACCGCAGCCCTTGCAACCCGCCAGAGAAGTCGCCGACAACCGCTGGTAGTCACGCACCACCGCTCGCCTCCGCTCTCCGTGTTTCCGCATTAAGCCGCTTTGTACCGCCACCGTGAATCCCCCACCTTGAAGGTAACAGCCTAATACATGATCGATTCCCGTATTTTTTTTATCTTTCTCGCTCGTTTCAGATTTGAATTACGGGTTAAAATCTGGGGTTTAACGAGACGAGATTAACATATATGTTCAACAAACTTTGAAAACAAACTTCACTAATTAGTTCACCGGGTTGCAATATGAAGGTAAACCTTTTTCAAGCTAAAACATGTTTATATTTAAGATACTAATCAGAGACCCATGGC